>NC_060243.1:33951238-35151238 GCF_021155785.1 Neodiprion fabricii
ACATAATATATTGAAAAGGATGAGATTAAAAATTTGTTTGCGATATATATATATATATATATATATACACACACACACACACATTATTACGCTTTGTGTATGCATATATATGTATATATTATATACATGCACATGTATATGATATACGTGTATATTTACTTATTTATTTATCGTAGACGTACGTATAATTATTTTTGTTACAATAGAAATTGCGAAAAAGGAAAAAAAAAAAAAAAAAACAAGAAACGAATGAAACGGAGAGGGAAGGAAAAAAAACAGAAAAAAAATCCACTTGAAACAATTGGTGCCGTGGGTTCAGTCTTGCCTGCGATGTAAATAAAGCACTGCCCCACACTTTACCTGACAATGCGGACTGGTCCGCAATGAGTGATAAAATAAAAACAAGAAACAAAAAAAAAAAAAATTCATGAATTAAAATAAAAGCAATGCGATATTAACGAGGATGTGCCGTCTTAAGGAATCGCTTCACAAAGTGTCGATTTTGAAAATCGATGACTTCATGGTCCCCGCAATGTATTTAACGTAAGAAACAATTTTAAATAAAAAAAAACGCCTATAGGGGGGGTCTGGAGTTGCATGCACGTAACCCGTTGTCACGGGATACCCCATAAGCGTTCACGACAATGATGAGCTATTTTTCTTTCGAATTTTACCCCCTCAACATTAAATGTGCTGTTGACGTCCTTCCCGCTATCTTATATTATACCGATTGGTATGGTCCCCATGAATGTATAAGCTTGAGACGGCACGGGGCCCGTCTTAATTTATTGTAGATCAGTCCATTCCCCGATTGATGTTCGTTACGTAAGAAAATAGGTAATTTTCCAAATTAAAATTTCACGGTGCCACCAAAGTTAAGTTATATCGTGTGTCTATATACATACACTTGATAGGCGCAAGTTGAAGACACAATATATACATATATATATACACATATATATATATATAGAGATAAAATAAATCCTAACTAAAGTAAAGAACAAAAAGGAAAGAAAAAAAAACAATTTATTAAATATGAAAAATAATTAAAAAAGTACCACCTTGTACGGCACGTTTTACAAGAATAAAATAAAAATATAAATAGTTATTGATTAATTACTCTATCGCGGCTACCGTAACCGTGCATGATGAGGGAAATATGAAAAGAAACCATTATATTGAAAAATACTATATAAATTATTAATGTAATAATAAATTAAATAGTTATTATTATTATTGAATTATAGTTATTATTAATTATTAAATACTATTACGACGAGTGTTTGTGCATAGCGAGCCATTTAAATAAATAAATACAATTGAGACATACCGTGATAATTATTCATCATATAAATTAACTAAATTATGATCGCTGTTTGTCTATCCGATAAAGTTCGGAATTGGTTCAACTGACCGACACTGGATGAAAATTCTTTCAGCATTATTCAACCACGTTCGATTGAAATTACTACTATTCGTACTACACCCGTCCATAATCTATCAATTCAGACTAGTAACTACTGTCGGCAACAACTCATTCAAAGAAACCGGAACCTTGATTAAAGTTCTAACAGTAAACCGTCAGGCTATACCGAATAATAAGTTCACACTTGTTGATTTTCATGAGGTGGCGTTCAGGTCACGGCTGCTCATTGTATGAGATTGTTTTGCAGAATTGGCGTTCGGATATTTAAATTTTTCCCGGTCGTATATTTAGCGCGACCGACAATCGCAAGTGCAGGCGGGATTCAATTATTTACTTTTTCCAGAAAACGCAGTCGTGTCAGTGTGTTTAAACGTGGCTCTGGGTATATCACTTGCCTCGTCATGCGACGCTCACCTTACGGGCAAAGATACGAACCAGTCCAACCGTTCTGAGCAAATGAGAATATTTGAGAATGAATGTTCATGACATGAGGCCGCTGTCCATATAGTTGGACCGTTAATATAAGGATGATAAGAGACACGATGGTATTCATTATCGCCTGGATCATCGACGGAAGAATTTACTGACGGTTACACTTGGGGAAATTTTCATGACCTATACTGTGCGGGTAAGTGGGCCCGGGCCATGAAAAGCCGGGTTAGCGACTCAATAGCTTCTTTATCGGTCGAAGCCGTTCAACACGCCATTCCATGAGCACACAAATCCCCACTAGGGTAACCGTCTTTCACAGCCTTTAGTCTCACACGGATATACATACATACATGTTACGTGGTTCAATTTGTTTAACAGTTGCCTTCGGCAGTGCTTTAGGCGATTTTTTTATCAACGATAATCCATTCCTATATCCAATTAGTATTCATGACTCCGAGCGCTTCCTTTTACATCAAATTTTTGACGCAAAGTGATTTCATTGGTCGGATCTAACGGAATAGGCCAACGAAAACAATTGGCGTCTCGTGTCAGAAAATTGTGGTAAAAACCGCCCTACGGTCTACATTTCATGGTTAAATCTGGATTTGCGGAAAAGATATCAGCGCCCAATACATGTTCCTGAAGCGTGGGCAAACATCACGTCTAACTATAAGCATGTCACAAAATGCAGTCAAACATCGCCTGTGTGTAAACCAGGCTTGAATGTGATCTAGCTATGTAGTTGGGCGTAGAAATATCGCGGGAGTACGGACTTGAGGATAACGTTTCCCGTCTAGGTTCCGCCGCGGGCGATCGTAAACCCCGGGCTAACGCGAATGGTGCAAATGGCTGTGCGTCGGCCATGATGGCTTTTAGCAGGGACCGTGTCACGCAAACATGTTTTCAAGGTGATATTCCTCGTTTCGTGACTGAGTGACCGTGTTCTAGCGCGATGGCCGGCAAAGAATGAGGCTTTGAGCGTGTTCGGTGCCGGGTGATACGGCCGCCGGGCCTCCGCGAGGCCGCCAACTCGGGCCTGAAGGTGTGCGTGCGCGCGATACCCGCGGGTGAAACGCAGTGGGTTGTCAACAGACACGGGAAAGTGCGAGCGAGAGCCTAGCGGGCAAGGATGAGCAAGCTGTCGTTTAGGGCGAGGGCGCTCGACGCCTCGAAACCGATGCCGATTTACATGGCCGAGGAGCTGCCCGACCTCCCCGACTATTCGGCGATAAATCGGGCCGTTCCACAGATGCCCAGCGGCATGGAAAAGGAAGAGGAATGCGTGAGTCCCGATCAGCTATTTTCTTGGCCAGCATGTTTTCCCGTCGCCATCTTAGACGGAGGCACGCTCCGTTCCCCATATTCGCCGTCCGATGGCGCCACCCGTACCTCCACACTCCTCGACGGCGACGTTCGCGTCGAACAGTTTGTCAAGTTTCTAACCAACTGGAGAAACATGAAAGCCTTTATGCTCTCTCACTTCTGCCTGCGGTCCTTCCTCGACTGTTCTTCGTCGAGCCGCTGAGGGAGACACGAGAGAGAAACGATGCAGTCACATTGTCTACGTATCGCTCTCTTTTTTCAGGAACATCACCTCCAGAGAGCCATCTGCACAGGACTCATCATTCCCACGCCAGAGGTTACCGACATGGCAGATGTCGAGGCATACGACAAAATTTACCCCGCAGACTACAAGCTGCCGCGACAACTCATACACATGCAACGTATGTAGGAATTGGATGCGAAAGATATGATACTTGTCGTTTCAAATGCTTCGGAGCAGTGTAAACAGTATGAAAGATGATCGTTTTTTTTTTTGGGAACCTGAATTCCACTGACAGTCAGAATCTGTAAAACCTCATCTTTGGCTGATTAATTTTTTTATTGACAATCTAGACAATGTCTGATGCACGGCTTGGATTAAACTTTCATTGAAATTTTATAGAAATTGGTCAAGAGATATATCGAGGCAATTACACTTCGGTGATTCCATAGTTTGTAAACATAGGTGCAACGTTTCAAGACAACTTTTGTTTATCTTGTGGATGACAGACATTATCATTGACATGTTTATAAATTCAAGCGATTGATTGCATTCAGTCCATTATTGTTACGGACAAAGTATTTTTATGGAGTATTTTCACTCAACTTCAAACTTCTTCAGTATAGTTTTGGTCAATCTGCTGATATTCTCCAAAGGTTTACTCGACTTGATATATATAAATGATAACTGTGGTTTTGCATAAATTTGATGGTCTCGTTGTGCGTCGCAATTGTTGAATGCGATTTTATCAAAAATGAAGATCAAACTTTGATGTAAATTGTACTGTCTACAATTGAAATGAATTTTGGCAACTAAAAATTATGAAGTTCAATGTCAATTCAAACAATACCGTACAACAAAAATTTGAAGATATTATTTGTATTTGAATATTGTGATTCATGAAACGCTGGCCAACTTTAAATCTATTGCTATTTTATGTCTTGATATAAAACATAGTTATTCCAGATGTAATTAGCAGTGGCTTACCCTTTGTTTATCGGAGTGTATATACAACAGTCGTTTTTGCTCACAAAAACATTATTTACCTTGTCTAAAAACATGTCGGATGTGTCACAATATGCGTAAGTTTTTATTTACGATTTTTTCCAACAAGAAATAAATTACAACTAGCATCAGTTGTCATCAATTTTTTTTATTGGTGATTCCATGTGAGTACATCTCTCAAATGTCGAATCCTGTAAATTCAGTTGTGAGGCAATTTAAACTTGTTTCATTTCCCAAAAGTACAGGCCATCATAAATAATGTTTTATGTGATAACAAAATATTGTTGGTACTCTGTTCAATTGTTTTAGAATGGCTTTTTTACTATTATCAGCCAGGACCTTTCCGTACTGCTACAAGTTTTAATTTTGACTGTCTGTTCCTAGTAATTGATGTCTTACAGATTCTAACTCTCATCTGATATTATTTAAAGTGCCGACAAACAGTGACGATGATATTACATTACGTGGAAATGTCTTCAGATCATACACCAGCCTTTGGAAGTTCCTCTTTCAAAGTTTACACGGTTGCTTAACACTCGGAACGGTTATTGATTTCGAAAAGTATCTTAGTCATCGTTGTTAATTATTTTTTTTATTTTTATACTTCGTTCTTTATTTTTACGTTTCTTTTGATATTTTATCATCACTATTTTAATATTCAGTATACGAAAAATTAGTAGTATATTTTCGAAGAACAGAGGTCTTAATGCATATGTTTCAACAGCATTTGCGATGGAGCAGGACATTCCCGACTATGACATGGACTCTGAGGACGAAAAGTGGGTTGGTGCTCAGAGTAGAAAGATGGACCTAACTCCACTACAATTTGAAGAGATGATGGACAGGCTGGAGAAGAGCTCGGGTCAAACCGTTGTTACGCTTAACGAGGCCAAGGCCCTTCTCAAGGAGGACGACGACCTCATCATTGCGGTATTTGACTACTGGCTCAACAAACGCCTAAAAACAGTGAGTGTTCCTTTAGAACCTGATTATTTTCTGATAATAGTAATATAAACGACCTGGAACAAATGAATTAGTGAAAAAACAGGGAGCAAAAGTTATCCAAATTTAGCATGTACAATAAGACGTTAAGCGTCCAATATTGGAAATCGTTATTAGCATGTTCTTACCTTTCGTTTTAGCAACATCCCCTGTTATTGACGGTAAGAACAGAACATCGGATTGGTTTAGCCGCCAACAATCCATACCTGGCATTCAGACGGCGTACAGAAAAAATGCAAACTCGTAAAAACAGGAAGAACGATGAAACGAGCTATGAAAAAATGATAAAGCTGCGTAGGGACCTGAGTCGGGCGGTAACACTTTTGGAACTTGTTAAACGACGGGAAAAAACAAAACGGGAATATCTCCACCTCACTATTGAAGTCTATGAAAAGAGGTTAGTATATTCTTTTCCCTTTATCATATCAAATCTCTATTGTTTGCGGCGCCTAACCAAAGACCAACCCAAACTGCCAGGTATCAAGCGCAAGACTTTAGTGGGCAAGTACTAGCTGAGGTATCAGCATTAAAGGCATCCAGGCCAGCTTTTGCACCGCTTTTCGCCAACCAGTTTGGGGTTCACCAGAACTGGGCAAACAAGGTTTCAGGAAAGGTGAGCCGATCGAGTTACCGGGGTGTTGATAGCTTGATAAGTTGAGAAAATCTAAAGGGATACTTTGTACGGTCCTAAGTTCCAAAGTTTCGGACGGAGCTTCAGAACCTATGAATTAACCTTGAGTTAATGATCTGCTTTCGCTTAGGAGGAAGTCGTACCAAGGAAAGAAAAGAGGCAGTATAAAAAACGGAAGCACAAAGCGGACGGCAGAGGGACCGGGGGTTCCGTCGGGAGCGTGGGGGGTGCCGACGACGGCTTGTTGCGCAATAGCAGCGTAGCTGGGCGTGGCGGAAGAAGCGGGGTGCCTGGAAGTGGGCTGGACCCGCTCGCCAGCTCCGACGACGACGGTCCACATCCCTGTCACTCTCAACTATCGTTGCCTTCGGACCGGGACGAAGAAGACACCATTGACGAAGGCCAATTCGCCTTCAGGCGTAACAAAAATTGTACCTATTTATCGGTGAGTGTTTTTTCTACTTGGACAAGGTTATTTGCCAACGTGGAGACTCCAATATTGGTTCTACTTCGGCATAACAATTCTTGTCTCTCTTAGTATTTGGTTTTCTTGATCCAAGTTCCCATTAAAGTTCATTTACTTTCAAGGATTGAATCGCATTACATGGTATATTGGCTAAAGCTGATATGTAGACTTCTAAGAACTAAGAAGAAGGATATTATTTCACAAGTCATCCTGAATTTTTCCCGATCTGTTCATCTCCGAGTTGCAACTTTCTTTGATGAAACTTTCCTTGTCATCGCTCCATTCGTTTTGTTTTTTCCAGCCCATACCTGGAGGCTTTGGAAACTGGCCATGGTGCGAGAGAAGCGAAGGCGGTTCCGCAGATAAGAGGTACAGATTTGCCCCGACCAGCATCAGCAGACCGACGCACCTTTGCGTCGGTCTAGCGAGGCGGCGAGTCGGTCGAGGCGGAAGGATTATACTGGACCGTTGCACGACGAACACAGACGATGTATGGTCTTCCCTAGACTTCACGATACACGAACCTGAGCGAGAATTTCTCGACACAACGGAGCCGAGTAAAAAGGACTGGCTCCACTTCCGGCCGAAAACGCCACCCCCTTCTGGTGACGGGACACCGAGCGAGGAAAGCAGCGACTCCGAGTCCGAAGGAGAGATGAGACGCGACGTTCTGCCCCCGTTCCCCTTCCCACCTGAAGCAACATCGATATGCATCGACGTTGAAACAAGCAGCAAGGCAGGAACGACCACAACGACGACGCCGGGGGTGCTTGGGACAGTGGTTGACGAGCCACCTTTCACTACTGAATTCAACATCTCAGACTACTTTCCCCTGGAGTTTTTCTCAGACTTTGATGTCGCGGTTTTAGGATATGGTGCGAGTGCCGGTTGTAGGAGCAGTGCTACTATAGGCGGTGGTAGTGGTAAGGGAAAACAGACAGACAATAGTGAGAGCGACCAAAGGACAGATAATCAGCTGATTGGCTGCTCGCGATTTTTAATAACACCCCTGATCGGCAACCTCATGTCACACCCGAGCCAGCAGGCCCGATCGCAGTGTACCAGTAGTAATAGTAGTAGTAGTAGTAGCTGTAGTAGTAATTGTAGCGGTAGTTCTAGTAATAATAACAGCGGCGGTGGGACTTGTCACATTTTGGTTACCGGCAGTAGTGTCGTTCCTACGGCAGCGGCGGCGTCGACAACGACGGCAGCACCAGCAACTGCGACGGTGACGGCGACGACAACCGTGAATGTCGCGGCAACGGTGCAAAATCGTTGGACATTATCCAGCGGTTTGGTGAACGCTATCAGCCAAGCGACGACGTCGTCAAGCGGTACCGTCGCCACGGAAAGCCGTGCTAATGTTCAAACAAATCGACACTCCAGGCACCACAGACAACCGTCGATAAATCATAACAGCCCCGCTGCAGCGCCAATATTGTCAAAGTCGTTAACTAGTCCTACAAATAATCGGAGCATCGGTGCATCCTCGGGTATAACGAACTTTGGGAATGGTCATCAAAACGGACCGATGACGGCGCTAAGTTATCACCACAATTCGAACTTGAATAATTTGCCAAACAGCACACATCATCCTGTCAATAACCAAACTAGCGGCACTATTAACGCCACTTCGATATCGTCAACTACGCTGCCGACCACGACAACATTTTTATCACACAATAAACATCAGCCGCAGAGTATTCTTGCAAGCGGTATAGCGCAGAGCAAACTGGCGAGCATCTCGAGACAACAGCAACAACAGCAACAGCAGCAGCAGCAACACGCGCAGAATCAAGCACAGCAAATCCCCACACCTGGGGAAATTACGCTTAATAGTAATAGGTGAGACTAGTTTATATCTTGTCCGTCCAACCGCGTTAATATTCGTGTAACTAGCTAGCTATCGCTACAGCGGTAATCCGTTCGAAAAGGGGGGGAACAAGAAAAATATGGAAGTTTCGCGCCAGGGACAGAAAAGACGGACAGACCGACCGATCGAGACCTCTGAATTTCGCGGCTCGTGTTGCCGTGTTTCTTGGACGGAGGTCTACAATAATAATAATAATTATTTTCTGCCCTAATTTTGTCGAGGCAGGAAGAAAACCCTGATTGTAAATATACTAAGTCTTTCGTGTATAATAGAGAAAAATTTGATAAACAAACAAAAAAAAAATTATAAGAATAATTATACTATATTTATAATTTACGTATCGACGATGGCGCGTGTTTCAATTATGCCACGTGCGTGTCATACCAACGGATTTATGTGTACGCAATAAGGTATGTATATACGTACACATCTGCTTTATCATACGCCACGTAAATCACATGACGAGCTTTGTTAGCCGGCGAGCTTAACCTGTAGCTCGGTTTTCGCCACCGACAGATGGCATTACGTGGCAAAGTCAGGCCCGTTTTCCGTGCTATACCACAAAACTGTTGTTACTTCGGAACAGGGCTACATTCCCGTTTTCAATGCGTGTAGCTTCGTCGATTCTTACTCCCGTAATCCTCTTCCCGCCATTCCACTGATACATATAGATATATATATATATATATCAGTGCGCCATTCCCACGCCGATAATTCATTGTCTCGTTCGGTAGATCATTGAAAGAAAGAGAGAAAAAGAAAGCAAGATATATGGTGAAAATGTTTTAATACAGTAATTATTATGATATCAAATAGTGAAACTTGGAGAGTAAATGGCTGAGCGAATGACACAGAAAGTTTGAAAGAAGAGAGAAACGTAGAAGTGCCAGTTGATCATTAGGGGAGACCCCGGCCAATTGCCCTTCCACCCCCCGTCCCATACTTCCCTTTTCCCCACAGGCACAGATTCAAACACATTGTAAATAAATACTGTTAATAAAACGTCTGCTTAATACAAACGCTTTATCACTGTTCATCGTTAATTTTAAATCTTTATTCTAATAAACTCATCCTCCGTGTACAATCCTTCATATAAATATCTTGTAACTAATATCCTTCAAATGGATATGCGGATTTCCAGTTATTCGGTATCACTAGATATCAAAAAGCCATTCGACAATGAGAGGTCGCGTATTTTGGAGTTTTTTCATTTTCTTTTAACAATACAGATTCCTGACTTTACTCTGCGTCCGATACAAATTATAGTGTTATCTTACATGCATGTATCAAAACGAGGAGCTTATGGCGTACGATAGCAACTAAGGGGACATCACTGAGGGGTCAGGATCATTAAATTGAAATAATAAAACACTTTGCAAAAGATACATGAGGGGTGGCGATACCTACTCAATTATATTTACACAATATGTATTCGCGGAACTACACATGTACACGTATGCATAGTTTATGCGTGGAAGGGAACCCCCCCCCCCCCCCCCCCCCCCTGATCGGGCACATATGCTCGGCCTGCTATGATGCAGTGCAGTAGCATGAACGTGGCTTCCAATCTATCCACACTGGTACAAAATCCCTGTTAAGCTCTGGAATCGCGCTTCTTTTACGAAGGGCGCCCGAGGAGGCGTGCATTATGGAATAGGGTTTGATAAATCGACTCTGCTTCGTAGCTTTCACCCTTCCTTATGCTGTCAAGTGCCGTAGCTGGATTTGAAGCTCGTTGCCGATAACCTCGTCGTCACTCCGTAGTGATTTTTGCGGCGATCATCCTGCCAGCCTACAGCCACGAGGACCGGACAATCCAGGGAGGAGAATAATGAGGAATCGAGGGGAAGAGGACCGGTCGATATTTACCCTGCCGCAGCCTGGACGAAGAAAATTAGGAGGGAGAGGAATCCGCGAATAATCGCCGATTACGCGGGACTCGAGACTACCGTCATCGCCGAGGTGTTATTCGCTTATATAATTCCTTTGTCTGAAGCACCAAGTTCCCACTGTTGCTGCGATAGTGGAACAGGATTGTTCGGGCCGCCTTGTTGCTGTGAATGACAATGAGTACTTAGACCTCCGTATGTAAGTAGATATCGACGGGTCCTATGGAAACAGACATATTTCTTCAACGGGCGTATTTCGTCGGGCGACTAGAACGGACGTATCTCGAAAAACGCTACAGTAAGTGTAAACAAAGCTCTATTTGTATCCACGTTTTCTATAGTCGACTAAGATGCGTCCGTTCTAAATTTCTCGGCGAAATACGTCCGTTCTAGATGGTCCAACGAAATACGTCGGTTTCCACGGATCCGTCGATATTACGCTTGAATAAATAGTGTGTAGGTGTGCACAAGAACGTTGATAGACTACACAAGCACATCATTCGCATTGCGACAGTCAATAATATCAAATCCGCCACAAGGCGAAGTGAGTCAACAGTCCAATCTACCTCCTTCTCTCGCATATCCGATATTATCTATAAAGCTGCAGCAACTCCGGTCGTAATCCCATATGTACTATGTATTCATACTCAATAAGATCGTACGGTTGCTGTATAAAAAGGTGCTGCGACGACACCTACTCTGAGAAAAAAAATTATCGAACCAAACAACTAATTCTTTTTACTTCCAGTTTATTTGGTTCGAACAATTTATCATTCGGAACACCCACTTTTTAGTTGAAACAAAAATATTGGTACGTTGATTTAAATGCTATATGCTTTCGAGTTTAATGGATTTCAAACAAGTACATCATTATTTCGTAGGATCAAACTAGAAATCTCGGAACGATAACTTCACTTGAATCAACAAACCTGATTTAATTCGTGAAAGAACAGTGCTTTAACAGCTGAACATATCGGTTCAAAAGTACCGAGAGATTGCAAAAAATAATCTCACGCTTCCTGAAATATTAACGTTATTGTCAAATAGTATATATGGCTCAATGTGATGTTTGTCCGACATAATCAATGATAACTATGATCAAAGAAATGTGTAACATGTTGAAACAAGAATTTGTTTCACAAGACAGGTGTTGATATTCATTTAAGAAGATATTTTGTTCATCAGATTATATAGCTATATACTTCAAACCAAAAACTTCCATGCCACTATAAATAAGGATATGTTTGAGTGGAACCAAGAAGGAGTTCTTGAGTTGCTATATGTACCACATTTAATTCAAGTTATTGACTAATACAATCGAATATAACTTTTCTTCAGTTTTCAACAATGACGTACACTTGAAATTGATATAAAGAACTCTCGATAACATTGCATGCGCACTTGCAACAAATAAATCATTGTTTCTACGAATTGAACATTATTTCACTGAAATAAAATTTTCCCACATACCTTCTTTCGTCGGAAGAATATCCCATTGGTATATAGTAAACATTATTTCAGTGAAGGGACAATTTGTTTTACACGAAGCATGCAGCGCTTGGAAAAAAATATCAAACCAGAAGAGCAACTCAGCGAATTATGTCGCTGAATCTATATTTAATTCATTTAAATTATTTTCTTAACTAAAAACTACATAGATTGTCGCTTTGAATACATGTACTCTCAGTATTTATTATTGATCTCTTTTAATATTTATTAAATCCAATCATTTTTTTTTCTCAGTGTAGACATCGAAAGGTGTTTTCTGCGTCTGCTTTGAAGACGTATGGAGGCGATATGATTTTAATAAATGGTCTGCGCTTGCCTATCCCTGCTCAAAAAGTTCGATAGAATTTGATAGATTATGATTAGGTATTAAAGAATATCATGGAATAGGCTTCATAAATGCGATACAAAGTGGTAAGTCTATATCGTGCTTCTGAATCCCATTCTATAATTGTCTACCAAAATCTTTCATGTCCAATCAAAGTTTTCGATCAGGGATATCCAGAATATCTTTTTAATACACTAAGATTGTTTTACTGTTTGTACACCAAATGAAGACAAATAAAACGAACTTCCGAATTCCGGATATAATATTTTATTAAGTATGACAATATTAATATCATGAACAACAAATATAAAATAATCATAACATTAACCAACAATGAGAATAATTATTGTCGCACAAAAATCGCTATACTTTCATTATACAGTGTGTAGTGAAAAGAATTCGTGCATTACAGTGAAAGAAAAAACTGAGGGAAGATAAAACGATGACGGCGCTAGGGTGGATCGTAACCCAAACAACGTCGTATCGTAGTCGTCTTCGCAAGGTGGCGGCTGTTCGAGGAGGAAGAGAAGACTTTGTGGCAAGTATAAAAAACGGAGGAGCAGAGGAATGAAAAAATACCCTGCCGGAAGCTAGACAAGTACGACTTGGACAACCGTTTAAAGGTTAGGCGCCTCAAGTGCTCTTAATTGCTCGAGTAGTTGTAGGCGACGTCGGTTTGTCAAGTAGGCAGTTTATAGAGCTGAGTGGTTCGGCTGCTAATTTTGTTTCGATAGTCAGCCCCTCGCCCTCATCTTAGCCCTCGTCCCCTTTCTCTTCCTCCTCTTTGCTCTCGCGGCTTATCGTACTCTCAGCCTAAAAACGTGTGACAAAAGCCTGCGGCGACACCCGCGCGCGCATCGCTTCGACGCTTATAGGAGCTCCGAACTCGACGATGCTCTGCAGGCCTGCTGCTGGGGAAAATGTACTAAGAGGTGTGTACAACGCGCGGGAGCCGGAAGGCCGCGATGAGGAGGACGAGGAGAGGGAGGAGACGGAGGAAAAAGACTCGAGACGAAGCCGCCCGAATCTGGGCTGTGCTAATTAGCGGAGCTTCTCCACTTAACACTCAAGGCTCGGTCTCCCGCTTTGATCTCACCGCCTGGCTCGCTACCGTCCTCGACCCTGTAGACGCGCGTCTTCATCCACACGTGCTAATGCGCCCGTGGCGTAATAAAACAGCTAGGCGCATACGCTTACACGCCCATTATCCGACTGACAACGACTACCTCAGACCACGATCTCCGGGCGCTGATCGCAAAACGTTGAGAGCCCCATAAAACTCGAGTTTTCTTTAATTTCGTGATGACGACGCGATGATCCGGCCGCTGCGCTGCCGTGCCGCAGTGGACGGTCTGTCCGACAAGTATATTCGTTGTATTTGATGGTCTGCCAAATCTTACTTATTGTTAAATCCAACTCATGATGTCCAGTAAAGAATCCGTAACAAATTCAAGGACCTTTCCGGAACATTTTCAGGTTAGTCGAGGATATTAAAAATAGAATGTTTCCAGGACACAAAAAAAGTTTAAGGATAGTTTCTAGGACCTTTGAAGGACAAGCGCTATTCAAGGACATTTCCAGGACCACTGGACCCCAGCATCTGCACTTTTATCCTTCCCTTCAAATTAGAACAACGAAAATCAAAATTTCTGAGACACGTCAAAGTATGAAAGTTGGGAAAGTTAATGGTGAAGACCGCATCGGCATTGCTATGCGCAGGTAAGTCTGACCAGCAATTGTTTGGCTTCTCGAATCACGAAGTGTCCAAACAGTCCGTAACACTTTTGTCTCGCCCAGGGTGAAACCGTGATGGGCCTGCCCTCTGCAGGCAAGAGTAAGGTGACCATTGTCTTCGTAAGTGGATTAGCCTAACTACCTACCCGAGCTGCTCCACCACGGTCGTACGTCATAATTCGCACGACAATTAACATAATATAATTACAGTACACCTACCGTTGATTAAATACTAGATCATTTATGCGATGCGCTCCGTAGAAAAAGCCTAATTACAAGTAAATTAGGGTACTCATAGATACCGACGACTTTCGCTGCTCTTTTGTCAGCACGCGTTTGATGTCGCCCCGCCGGAACTCGGAACCGTTCAAAGTTGACTTATTCTACATTATTCTATAAATAGGGGTCTCTATCGGGTGGATCACGGAAATAACCCGGTATACGCCTTTCGTGCCGGTTACACGCATGCGAACGGGGTTCTCTCCACATATACATATATTTGCACACCCTGCGCATGATCGCTCTGCTACGGTTCGCCGGGCAGGTTAAATCGATCGTTTAATCGAGAACTGCAGCTCGTAATGAACTAGGCGGTCGCGGTGGCAGCATATTAGTACGCGATTGGACCAGCGGTAATCCGCTTCGATCATCGCTGCCGTAACTAGAGTCACGTTATACCGCATACACTCGTCCCAACAGACAGGTGCACAAGAAGATCAAGGGCGGGCACAGTGATCGTCGTGTCTATCACAGAGCAACTTAACGTCGCCATTCATCGACATCGGCAATAGGATTAAGATTTTACCAGTGATCGAGACGGTTGATCGCTTGAACCCATTCGGAAACAAAAGATACATATATGTTTTCAGGAGTTGTAAAATAATCGTTTATAACCCTAATCATTCCTATCTATCTACGTTAAGGAATATACCTAGCGCTGGATGCAGGCTCGTCATTGTTACGATCATTTTCCATGATTTTCACTTTCAGGTATTTAACGCTGTACGTATCATTTAGGTCTATCCTACCTGCGCCCATTCGTCCTTCACCTTACGTAAGTATATGCTGACCGAGAGGCGGTGCATGGACGAAACTCAGTACGCAATATTACGGTGCAGTCGGTATTGGTATAGGTAGAGAAGATTTCCTGAGAGGTGTCCCAGAGGTAAACCGACAAACTGCAGACCCGAACCTTTCGCAGGTTTCGTATATATAGGTCATAGTTGCTCGCAAATTAGATCAATAATGTACCTCGGTCGGGTACTGAATGCCGTGGTGATCTAGTCGTAAATTATCAATCACCTATGCGAGCGGTCAACGCATACTTTCCGAACTTGATACTTCTACATTCACTTTTTCCTGGACTAATTGGAGTAATAAAGACTTCCTTAGCTTCGCTATTTCGCATGCACGTTTCTTATACCTACCCGAGGCAGTAAGGAACATAAAATTGTTTGAAAAAACTTCGGGGTCAATATAGATTCTCAAGTTCAGTTAGGTACCATTATAAATCCTACGCGGCCCCGTTTAAACGAGGAAAATACCCAATTGGATCATCGCAGACCAACAATACCATGGCATAAAATTTAATTGCCAAGTACTGCGGGCGAAAACCAAAACTGGAGCAACGGTTCCTCGAGTACAAAAATATATATATATATACCTCGGCGAAGGCCAGCTCGAGTACGAAGATGCCACCATATTTCTTGAACTCGTTTATTGCTCAGGCTGCAACGGCTCGACGCACACGAGCATGAGTCCTGGCACCAACACATCGATGGACTTATTCACGCACCCAGAGTCCCTGGAGCAGGATCGAGCTTCCAGGGAGGGACATGGAGGGCTGCCGGAGGGTAGGTAAAGGCGAGCGGGAATAACCATTTTATACGGCAGAATTATCGCAGATGATTCTCTCGCGAAAATCTATGTAGTCCTCCTCGAGCCCCGACGTAGGTGCAGCGTATATACGGATGCTGAGCCGGAACGAGCGGGGGACAACGGCCCGAGTTTGGAAGGGAGATAGGTACAGACCGCGTAGGCGGGACAGGACGATCCTTGGCTCAGCAAGTCCCGGCCAATCGTAGCTGGCGAACGGCGAACGACCGAGGCGACTCTAAGGACCAGCCGATCAATCACGAGCCTCGTAGAGGCAGCATGGTCGTCGCCCGGTCGTTATCGCCGTATATAACCAAACCCCCCCTCGAGACCTTGGCGCAGTCGCCTTCGAGTCTTCGGCGAACGGAGTCACGTCCTTATTTCAAGGTATCTGGTTTACGTGCCGATGTAGCACGGAGACGGAGCTACTCAACGCCGTAATTTTCACGTAACCGTCGTTATATCGTACCAGTTCGCATGACAGTTATACACCGTGGTGTACACCAGGTGTTCCAAGCGGTTATAAATGGATATTATACTTAAAATTGAAGTGTTATTTGGGTGTGGATGCCGATCGTGATATTCCCGTCGGCGAGGATTACCTGCGGTTTTCATCAAATACACTCACCCTCCTCGATTGCGTGCAAATCCAACTCCTGCAACATGCAGGGGTACCAGGGGACCTTCGAACATCAGCCACAGGAACACCGGGACCGGGACCGGGAGGACACTGTCGTGGTGGACCTTGTTCCTCCTCAGTATCAGCTCAGTCCACCAAACAGTCCACCTCCGACACGTCCCTCCTCCAATGGGGGATCGTCCGCAAAGATACACGGTAATGATACAATTAGTGTTGAAAGTGTTCACTGTGCCGGCCGGTTGTTGGTGGTGTAACCGCGCGAAGTTTAGGGCAAAACTGCAGCCTCAGCGAGTATAGTTACCATAGATATCGGGCGAGGTTGTAGGTGGTGCGTGCTGGTAATTAATAGCTTCGTAATCCAATTCGATAATCCTTTATTTTTTGCTGTTGTTTGATCTACATCGAAAATTTGGTAATCAGACCCCCACCCGGACGATTCTACGGTATAGCTGTGGGACCCTGTCGAATTGCTGCATTGTAGTCTATAGCAACAATTCTGATGTACCTAGAGCAGGGCCGTAACTTAACAATCCTTTCCAGGAATGCATCCATTGTCATTTTTCCGGGGTTTATTGTGGTAATTATCTAACTACGCCCGTTACTTTCCCAAATAGCGTTGATTTTTATTGCGGGTTTGAAGGGGTATGTCGACCTCTTCGTAACCACCTCGTCTGCTAGGATTTTACGATACGTACTAATAACCGCGAGGTAACGTGTACCGTTGGTCGGTATGTGTATAATTATTTAACCGCCACTTGCACTACTGCATCATCTTAATATCGTTTTGCAGAAACCTCGCCGTCGCATCAGCAGCCTCCGCTGTCCTCGATGGACTCCAACATCCGGAGGTACAGAACGGCGTTCACACGAGAGCAACTTGCGAGACTGGAGAAAGAATTTCACCGGGAAAATTACGTCAGTAGGCCCAGACGATGTGAACTAGCAGCTCAGCTCCAGCTTCCTGAATCCACGATTAAGGTAAGAATTCCAAAGTTGTTTAAGCTTTCTTGAGTAGGATGTCTTCCATCGTTACATGTAATATGTTTATATATTATGCGGTCGAGTTGCAGAATGTCTACGACTGATATGAATTATATACTTGTAGTCGAGGAAATAAAGCAATGGACTGTCGATTTTTTGAGCAGTAAGACGGATTTTAATGCGGTTTTTTGCATTCGCTTCGTAAGAGCGCCTACAAACTTTGTGAACTAAATTGATTAATTAATTTTTTGAAAATGCATTATGGCATTAATAATATGCATTTTGCAAGTGCACTTCCAAGAGACACTAAATAAAAAATTTGCTACTCGGGGGTTTTTGGGGTCGCTGAACACGAATATCGCCACGGCAACCGTCTCCGAGGTACCTTGTGCCCAGGGTGGACAGTATCAACGTCTTCTCCTAGAGTTTTGGCGAAAATTGTGATCGAATTTGTGATTGAATTAAGAACAATATACTTTAATTGAGGTAAAAATGATAATACTCAAGATAATTCCAGAAAAAGACGTTGAAACGTTCACCCTGGGCACCACGTACCTCGGAGACGGTTGCCGTATCGATATTCGTATTCAGTGACCCCAAAAACCCCCGAGCAACGAGTTTCGACAAATTCGATCACAATTTTCGCCAAAACTCTAGGAGAAGACGTTGATACTGTCCACCCTGGGCACCAGGTACCTCGGAGACGGTTGCCGTGGCGATATTCGTGTTCAGCGACCCCAAAAACCCCCGAGTAGCAAATTTTTTATTTAGTGTCTCTTGGAAGTGCACTTGCAAAATGCATATTATTAATGCCATAATGCATTTTCAAAAAATTAATTAATCAATTTAGTTCACAAAGTTTGTAGGCGCTCTTATGAATCGAATGCAAAAAACCGCATTAAAATCCGTCTTACTACTCAAAAAATCGACAGTTGGGCCGTTTTTAGTGCTTTATTTCCTCGACTATTGCTTGCACCCCACTGTTTAAAATATCCGTTATAAATTTACAAAAAATGTATAGGAAGCATTATTCAGGTTCGGTATTGTGAATTTACTTTACATGTGTTGAATAATTTAAAAACCAGAATTGTCAAATTTACCGCACCATTCAATAAAATTACCAAAAATTAGTGCGATAAGTATGTCATGTACTTGGATATCATTATTCGATTTATAATCTGCAAATTTAGTACAGGAATTTTGTATTAAAATTTGTTAAATTTACTGTACGAGTTGGTAACGTTATGGTAAATGTGTACTAAAACTGTGAAATAAAAAGAAATGGATAAAAAATGGATTAATAATTGATTTCAACAACATTTCAGTTACTGCAATCGCTGAAAACGCATTTTAGATTGAATAGAAGAAATTACCGCATTATCATTGATAATACAACGGACAGTCGACACGGGCATGATAAATAATACAGTCCATGATAGCTTATGAATAAAATATGTTCAGAGTTTGTACTCACAATACAATTTCGAATGAATTTACAAACGTATTTCCTATCCAAATTTAGTCAATTTTCAGTACGTCTCAGTAAATTTATGACGAAATTATCACAATTTGAAAATTTGATTATTAATTCCAAAATTTCCATGGTAGTTTCCCATAAAATTTATACCTGCACAAGTTGAGTAGATTGACAAGGAAATTCCGCAATTTCCAAAGATTCTTAAGAATCTTTTTAAATACTCTGCGTTTAAAATATTATCAAGTAAAACTAAAATTCTTCGGGGTGATTTTAGAATTCAGTTTTAGGAAATTCGAAATCAGAATACGACGAAATTTAAAGTCCACATGAGTGATTTCCAAACCTAATTATGGGATATTCGAAATCGCAGAGCAGAATCTATAGAGATGCTTACTTTTGCCGCAATAGATTTTTAAAATTAACATACTCTAATCGAATTTCTTTGGACGCACATGTGTCACGTAAATGCAGCAGAATGTTTAGTCAATACCAAATGCCGTACCTTGTAAATACTTGTTTGTTTTATTTTTGTTTTTGCCTATTATGATTGATATGGGAGATCAAAAACATGTATAAATAGGATATAAATCATATAAATAAGGGGACGATGAAGAATTTGAGCCTTTTGTCAAAATAAAAGGAATAACGTGAAATCTATGGATAGGCTTACAAAACAATATGACGAGAACGATAATAAATATGACATTGACTCTCAATTGAATAAATTCAATATAAATAAAATATAAATGAAATATAAAGAACATGTAAATAAAACGTGAGTGAAAAATAAATAAAAAATCAATAAAATATAAAGGGAATATAAACAAGATATAAATAAAATTGAGATTAAATATAACTAAATATATAAATAATATGTAATACCTCTTTGAAACCTGTCCATAGTCAAAATAATTAAAATTACACATTCATTCAAACATTCACAAATAAATTAAAATAAAATACGCCGAAATTAACACACGTCAGGTTATAAAATTGTCTGGGATGATAATAAAAAAGTTTAAATTTTATAAATATATTAAAAATCACTCATCCCGTTGTTTATTATTTGACCGCAGCTTCGTCGTATAATCGTCTCGATGATAGTATTTTCCGGTGGAGTTGCAGACTACGGTTTTTTGGAAGCCTCCTTCGTGCTGACTTAGCAATGCGCGAAAGTTTTGAAATTGATCATTTTTTCGGTTTCGTGTCTTGGTTTTATTGTTTAATGATGAATTACACGTTCTCGTAATTACGGAGACTGACTGGTAATGGCGATGTGTTGAAATGGATTAAAAACTGCCATTAAAAATGAGTATAAAATTTCTGCGGGGAATTTAAGATTGGTCGGCTTGGCGTCTTCCCGTAGAATGTTCAAAATGTTCAGCCGTTTCTTCCGCCTGACGCCTGGATCGAGATGGCTGAGTCGAGCAAAACCTCGCGCGCACTTTGAATTTAAAATATCGTTACAACCTAAATTGACAGATACAACAAATTTAACACAGCAATTTAACTAAATTTACAACACGCTTTTGCGTCTCTCTATTAACCAAGTTAAGCGGAATTGGGGAAAAGTGATTGCACATTTAATGAGACGGCTATAGTAATTCACTTTCAAACGCCAAATTTTTACTTTGCCAGACTCTCGTGTCGTAAATGTGTGGCAAATTTACGGACATTTTTAACAGTGCGCGACCGAGATCATGCAGCTGCAACTTTTTGTAGCAGTATAATATGATGGGTGTGGAAATACGAGCGGCTCTTGCATCCCGCCGGCGCATTAGAGCGACGATTATAACCTTTAAAACGCGCCTCTTTGTTCGAGGCTTCTCAAACGAATCAATTACGAAAAGCAAATATCCTCTTTGACGCCTCGCCTGGAGCCGGTTTTGCCGCTGCCGACTTCCATTTCTAGGCTCTCCGGGTATAAGATACGGTTAGATCTTTGCCACCGAGGCCCCGGACCTAAATCCAGTTGATTTTAAATTACAGTATATTGTGAAACAAGGAGGTAAACGCGGTCTTTTCGGGCCGGGCGTGATTTTGCAATATGAGTCGCAGGTGAACCAAAGACGAATATTGCAAATACTCGAGCCGAAAAGACCGTTGCCTCCTTGTTGCACACGATTCTTTGTATAACAAGAGTATGTTGCGCGTTTTTTCACAAAGCACGAAATTGAGGTTAGGGTCAGGTAATGTCAGATTTTTTCACAACAGCCTATGCGCGCAGTATTGAAACGATCACTTTCAACTCCTAAGATTTAAAAGTGGTCTTTTCCGTACTCTGCGCATGCGCATTCGCAGACTCACTCGACCAACATAAGAACGGGTACCTTCACTGTTAGAAAATTCACGGTGTCGATATAAGTCCACACCGATTAGTGTAAAATTAGACATCATCGGGGTAAATCGTTCGATTCTTGACACCGAGTGTTCTCAAAATGCACACCAAAATACTGTGGACTTCTATAGAATATTTTCGGTGTTATGTTCAGCATCGCATTTCTAACAGTGTTGTGTACGTGAGTTGAAGTTCGTGACCGTGCAAATATTACACCGTTTTGATTTCGTTGGGTGATGGTCAGGGATGGAATGATGCACTTTTAGCAATCAATTATATTTTTAAACGACGTTTCGGCAGGCCCCGCCTGCCATCATCAGGTTTCTTTTAATATAAGAAAATCACAAATTGTTACATGAATTACATTTGATCACTAACTGTCGCGTTAAAAATCTTGCACATCTAGGTAATTATTTATCTCTATTGCGTCTAAATATTTTTTAGTCTTTTAAAATTTTCATACTGTACATAAAAGTCATCGCTTAATATTTGATCTTATTATTCAAACTACTATAGAAGATTAAATTATTTAACACTTACATAAATCGACATTCCTTAACGCTTGCGATGTTTATTGCATGGTGTTCGAGAAGAAAGTGAATACCAATCTAACTATACTCACCGGACTGTTCTCTTAATATTCAATTTAACAACCATCTTTGAAAGTCACATACCTGTTTACATGTTTTTTAGCTTACTGGCCTAATTGTCTACATAATAGTCTATGCCAATTTCTATTGACAATTTAAATGATATCCGAATAAAGATGACTCAGGTTTTGTACGTCAGTTCTTTTGTTGACTGTATTGTTTTTAGAAATGTGTATAGTTTCCTTGATTAGCCTCTTATGCCAAGTTGGTTTCTTCGTCAATTATCTTTACATTTTCAACGTCAAAACTGTGCCCTTAACCAATAAGTGCTGAGCTAGAGCAGATCTATCTGGATCACGCTTTTTTGCATCATACTTGTGATTTGCAATTCGTTTTTTGAGATACTGTGACGATTGGCCTGTGTAACACTTATCAAAGTCTTTACATTTGATTTTATACACAGTGTTGGTTTGTTCAAGTGTGGCGGTTTTTGACTTTAAAGACGTAATTATATCGTTCAAAGTGTTGGTAATTTTATATGAAACATTGATGTTTTCTTTCAATAGTATCTTTGTAACATTTTGTGACAGGCTGTCAATGAACGGAATTGATCCAAGACATTTTTGTTTACTGGCATCGATGTTGTCCACCTTGCTATCTGTGCAGCTATTATAATGTTTATGGGTTCTTTGTTCCTGTAAATGCCTGATCGATTTCAATGGGTACCCATTTTTTCTCAGAGTTTCGCGTATTATTTTAAAATTTTTCTCTCTAAATTGAGCAGCAGCTAGTATTATGCTTCTGTCGAATAAGGCTGTTTCTACACTTTTTTTGAATTGAAGCGGATGGTGCGAATGAAAGTTGATATATCTTGCAGACCATGTTTCTTTCTGATACCAGTCAGTCTACACTATTCCTTTGTGTAAACATTATTCTTGGATATTAAGGTCATAATAAATACATATGTTTTGACCTTATGTTATGTTATGAATATTATACTTGGATATTAAGGTCATAACAAAAATACATATGTTATGACCTTTATATCCAAGAATAATACTTACACAACAATTTACCAAGGTCAAGAAATCGTTTTCATCACTATTCCTTTGTAATTGATGACGCCGGTATCAAGAAAGCTAATTCTATTGTTTACTTCTGTTTTATATGTGAATTTAATGCGTGGATGATATTGGTTAAATGCATTTACAAAATTCCGGATTTTACCTTTATGCAGACACGTTATTATATCATCTACGTATCTATTGTAAAAAATCAATTCAAAAGGTAGCGGATTGATTACTGTCTCTTCTAGTATATCCATCACTAGATTAGCTAAACTTGAACCAATTGATGAACTCGCAGCTACTCCATAGATTTGTTGGTAAAAACTGTTGCTATGTATAAAATAAGTAGAGTTCAAACAAATCTAAACCATTTTCGCAAATCCCATCTCAGGAATGTCCGCGTGTTTAGCTGTCAGAGCCCCCGTTCTTCTTAATGACGTTGTGTACGAAACACACGCATGGAAAAACGCCTAAACGCCTCATATGTGACAATGTATATCAATCACTCAGCACAGATTTCTTCTTTATAGGTGTGGTTTCAAAACCGACGCATGAAAGACAAACGCCAAAGACAGGCATTGGCCTGGCCCTACGCCATGTACGCCGACCCAGCGTTGGCGGCAACTCTTCTAGCCGCTGCAACAGCTTCGCTGCCACCGCCACCTTACCACAATCACCATCATCACCATCACCATCATCAGCTGCAGCACCAACAGACTGGTCTCCCGCCCGGCGGACACCTTCAGGCCGCTTCTCCACCCGGCTACGTTCCAGCCGCGGCCGCGGCAGCGGCAGCGGCCTACTACGCGCGCTACGTCCCTTACCAAACACACCCGGCTCATCCGGCGCCGATTCATCGGCCTCACCTTCCGACACAGACGGCGACGACCACGGTACCTGGGGCCGGTTACCCGCCCGCGGGTCTCCACGCGCACACGCTTTCGCACCAGCTGATGCAGACGCACCATCACCATCAGCAACCACACCAGCTCCAATCCCCGTCTTCGGCAGCCGTTGCCGCGGCCGCGGCTCTCGGTCCCTCGCTCCATTTCCCATCGCCACTGAGCCTCCCTTCCTCTCCCCCAACGTCAGGCCAGCCCACCGCCTACGCGACGCCGCCTCCCGGGACTCCGTCAGCGACGTATCGCCCTGAGCTGAGCAGTCCCGCGCAGTCCGATACGTCGTCAAGTGAGTACGACTGCAGCGGGACTTCTCAGGCCGTGGAGAACAAGCTCTACGTACGAAGCACCGCCGCTACGACACAGACTCAGACGACCACCCTACAGACGTCGTCGAGTACAAACGAAGCCACGAAGATCAAACCTCCGAAGTTGTTTCAACCTTATAAAAACGACATTACTGAAAGGACGTAGGTCATCCGCTGCGGGCAGCGCGAGGACGAGTGCTATTTACCAAAGTCTATTATTATAAGACCAAAAGATGCGTCGGAGTGCCTGCTTATGTGCGTTGTAGTATGTTATTCAAATTTCCGCAGGCCCGGTACTCGCGGCGATTAATTCCTCTTTACACCTCCGGTTCCATTGTAAATTTAGAACGATAGCTGCGCTGTATCTGAAAATACAGTATTGAGGTGTAGCGTTTTTACGCGCCAACTTTATATTTATTAGCCATTTCAAACTACATATATACTAAACAGCTAGGCATATACAGCTAATTATTGTACAGTTAAGCAAATAAATTATTTATGTTATAGTTTTAAGGATATACATTTTACGATTAATATTATCATATTATTACTACGATTACCACATTAATTAATACGATGTACAGTATTTGTATAAAGTATACTATGTCTGTATAATGTGTACACAGCTAGAAAAATTTAACTAAACATAATGTCCGAGCAGGTCCACTTTATATTTGCGTTATTCGTTACATTTCTTTTGGTGAATATAAGACAAATTTTTGTGATTCTAAAATTTAAATTATCATATCAATATTTGTTTTGTAATTTTCGGTTTTTTTCTACTTTGTAATATATTAAAAAATGATTAAATCAACCCAAAAATGTTAGTGGACCTGCTGGGATATTTTTTTCTAATTTATACATATACATGCAGTATGCAGTATACTACACATACGTCATGTTAGATTGTGTAAGAACGAAATGATGAAACTATATAAATATATATGTACATATATTCATCTTATATATATGTGGCATTTTTATTGCATATTACAAAAGGCTCCTCGAACGCTAGGCGGAACCCAAAAGTATAGATTTCGCGGTAGCAATCGTTAATAATTTCCGAAAAGAGCGGCAAGACGACGGTCACGCATTCGAAACTCTGAGAAGGGACACTTTAGAGGCTAGCAATTGAAATATTTCGAAATTTTTCATTTTTGTCTATTTTTGCTCTCGAGTTCAGAGGGTGAGGCTAACACCGCGAACGTGGCCTGTCAAGAGATTACGAAAGAATAGAGATGGAACACGATTCCCGTCGTTGAAGTTAGCCAACGAATCGTTCCTCACCGCTTCGCAAGGTCGTCACTACACCAACAGCCTATCAGCGTTCGCGACAGTGGAAATCGACGTAGCGATAAGCTAGATCTAACAAATACGTAATCGTAGGTCCAACAAGAACCGGGCAATATCGCGAATCGTAAAGGCGGATGATTTGAACTTCCAACTCCGCGTAGCGGAGTTAATCACTTGAGAGAGTGGCGACAGATCGGGAAAACCGGGAAGAGTCAGTAAAGTTCGTCTATCGGGAAAAGTCAGGGAATTATAATGGATCATAGGGAAAAACGGGCTTTTTTTATAAATCAGCTAACCTAACTTTTGGAAATGGTATTGTTCAATTTCTAACTACTTGTGTGAAATAACGCAATACTATGTCTTTTTAGATCCACATTTATATATTCAAGGTGCACTACTTCTGGAGCTTTTGGTCATGAAAGGCCCCCAACATTACAACCGAACAAAGTTTCGTGGGTAATCTTCAGGGAGTCCTGAATTTTTAGACGGGAAAAGTCAAAGAATTTTATTTTATCAAAGTCGACGCCACCCTGCTGCTTGAGTCCTGGCGAACCTACTAATAGGATCATTATGGAGTAATTTTGAGTAATTCGAGGGAAAAATTAGTGAGAGTCGGTAGATTTTCTTCTCGGCGAAATTCAAGTGGCATTTGCAAAGCAGTCAGTACTAATTTTCTTCCTACGAACAAAATTAGGGAGTGATTTAAATTGGCAGACCCACTAACGGTTGGCCATTTTCAATTTGCGAATAAGCTTACTGGACATTTGTTTGATAGTCTACTTGTTTGGTGGCCGTAGCCTGAGTTTCGCGGTTACGCGTAGATTCAATTTTATTTGTTGTAAAGTTAGACCTAGAGTCACGGTTTTTGACTAGAGTCATTTCAATTGTAAATTGCGTGCAGCCAAATTCCGCTGCGCAAGGTCTAGTCGCGTTAGTAGTGTGTTTTGAAAGTGCACCTCTCAAGAACATACTGTTAAAAATTTCTGTATGGAACTTCCTAAACTTCATTGGAAGTTTTATTTGGATAGGAAACAGTAAATTCGCCATACATTTAATATTAATTCAGTGTACAAATATACAATAAATTTACTATACAATTTAGTAAATTCAAATTAATGTTTTGTGTTTTAGATAGATTTAAGTAACTATAGATTTAAGTGAAATCAAAAATTTTCATTGTTAATATGAGATAAATACATAGTATAGTAATTTACGTCATTGCACCGAATTTGTAAATTTGCACCCTAATTCCGTAAATTGACAACTCTTTTGTACAGTAAATGTTTAATAAAGTAACAATCATTTTTAACAGTGTAGGGTGCGTATCTCTGTGTGTGAGTGGGGGCGGCTGTAGTAATAAATATGTTTATTTTTCTTTAGCGATTAGTTGTAAGATTTAACTTCGTTCTTTTCTTTTGTGCTTGGCGAATAACGCCGCATTTAATATTAAAATTAATGTTACAATTATGTAGTGGAGATTAGTGCCTTGGTTAATTTAGGAACGATCGCGGTCAGCGGTATCGAGTAATATTTTATTTTAGTTCTGTCTCAGTTTTCCTTCGTGCGATAGCGGTTGGAGCGTTCGAATAATCTTGTTTGAGTTAATTTTGTCCGTTATTGAGAATGCGACTAAGCATTGTTGGAACTAAGTTTCGCCTTTTGTTTTTGGAATTAGAAAGGTGAATCAAGTATTTGGATATTTTGATTTTTTTTTCTTTTTTTTTTGTGCATAGCTTCTCTTTCGCGATATCGTTTTTAAGATCATTTTTTCCGCCAAATTATTGTGAAGATGTTAAGTTCTTACTAAACTTCTCCTGGTGAGCCAAGTGCAATGATATACTATAATCCGGCGCCACGATATGCATGTATGTATTATATAAAAATATTTCTTGGCAATGTCACTATTACATATGTCACTATATATATATATATGTACGTATATAATAATTCGTTCACTGTCATATAGTAATACGTATATCCGCTTGCATGATTGTGATATTGAAATAAAATCAGTTTTCAAAACAACATGTTCTTCTCCAACAAGTTTTTCCAATTATATAAAAAGAAACCAGAATATATGTACATTCAGATCCTTGATTAACTGTGTAGGAATAAAGTGTAAAACTTCAATTACGACAGATTATATAGTTATTGTGAGCTAATCTCGAGGGACCTGCACCAAGCAATATTTACATGCAGGTTTACGGGTGATGAGTTATAGCAGCAGGTTACAATACCCTGGGAATACAATCACATACCCGCTTACGCATGTCTCGCTACAGCTACAGCAAGAAGAGCCCTACTTAACACGGGTGCCGCATAGAATCCCCGGGCGCGTTAGTGATGATAAATTGATTTGTTTCATATCTACTGTACCACGGCGTATAATAAACTACACAAAGTGCACGGGATCACCGCGCCATCTGTTCATGAGACGCACAACACGTAGGATCCTCTTCAACCTGGTGGTGTGAGTAACGCATGCAAGAGATCTACGCACGTACACACGTCCGCGATTATGTGCTGCATCCAAAGTCAACCTGTGGCGCTCGGTGCGTCGGTGAAAGGAACAATTAATGGCGGCCGAGCGTGACGTGTAAATTCCCGTCGAACGGATTTGCGCTTAGCTCCCCCTGCCGCGAGGCTGCACATGGCAAGCATCTCTCTTTCTCTCTCTCTCCTGCGCAGAAATCGCACGTCAGGCCTGCGTGCGAGACACACTTGCACTCTCGCCCCGCAGCCGCTGTTCCGTCGTATCGACCAATTAACTTTCTTCGCCTCTCTGCCCTCGTCGTCCGACCCCCCTGCCGGGCCGAGGGTATCATTTCGGATGAATACCGCAGTTTAACCATTAGTTGAGGGCTTATGCTCGTTGGTGCGGAGCGTATGTTTATGCACCCTGCGGCGTCGCTCACGCGGCTGCGTAGCTATGCCGTCTATGCCTCCGCACGCACAGTGAGTCTGTGGATGGCCGATGTTGGAAATAAAAATAGGTTTAAATTAGATAATTTCCTGTTCACATACGTTATTTGATCAATATATTTTCAGGCGATATTATAAATTATATAATTTCACTTTGATATTTACAAGGAGATTGGTGGTTTGGGTGTAGCCAAATCTAGTCTTCGATCGCCTGCTCCTGGATTTACTACAAGAAAATCAGAAAATTATTAATATGTAATCCCATCATCGTCACATAGATTGAAAATACGTCACCTCAAACTATGCATCAACATTAAACAAAAAATATGCAGAATCTTACAGCTATATGAATAACCTAACGAAATAATTGCCTTCACGCTTTGGATCGCTCATAACCAGAAAACGTGGCACTGTTCTACATCGATTAAAACGAACTTGATTGGAACTTTGAATTTTTACGTTATCTTTATGGAGTATTGTTGGCGTTTGTGTCGGCGATGTTTCTTTATCAATGTTATGAGGAAGAGTATCGAACATCGATTAATCGAAGCTGAAAAATATCGGATGAAGATGATGGGTTATTGCAAAAAAAAAAAAGAATCGACGATTTCGATTAATCGACAAACATCGCCCATCTCTTAACGCTCACTCATCTGTAAGCAATAATAATGGGAAACTGAAAGCGAACGGGGCGATTCGAGCCAGGGTCGATTCCTCGGGCTCCAATCCGTGTCTTTTGATTCTTGTCGATGGTCACCCTCGCGGCTATTAGGTATAATGTACTGCAATAAAATAATTTAACAGTAAAAATTTCACACCTTGGCTCTAAATTATGTCAGTGACAAACGGACTCGAAGGTGAGGATAACGCAGTTGAAAACTTATTGCAGACATATTCTACAGCGAGCTTGAATTTTTATTATTTACTAATGGGGCAATAGACGTATAATCACAAATTAAAATTCTGTAGTTTAGTAAATAAAGCTGCTTCAAGCCAAGAGTCCCAACGAGATGTATGGTATATATATAAATATGTTACGTAGGACCACTCGGTAAGTTAGGAGCATATCTTAAGCCTCATAAACAGCGCGATCATGCGAATGATGAAGTGTATGGTGCATCATGTGGCTGAACCGACTCCATTCAGTGCCAAAGTCTCGTAAATAGCTTTGAATAGCATATAACGTTCTGACATGCTGCCATATAATACCGCGGACAAAACAATTACCAGTTATATGCATGATGCCTGCGCTTATAACCTACAGCATACGTATATACGAGTCGATGATCGCTCGAGTGTAAACAGTGCTTCATTGTTATGTGTAACAACTTGTGCCAATCGCTACCGCCAGCCCATATCGAATTTATAGACTGACAAGTGTAGTGGGGATTTATTTCTATAATTTAGCTCGCAGGGATTCTGCAATACCGACTGCACCTTAATTTTTTTCAACAACGTATTTAAATAGTTCATTCCTCCTTGGACATTGTTACCAGATGAAATAATTATGCATATGTGTATATATGTATATTTATCTACGTACAAGAATATTAAAATTCAATAGATGGCGAACGGTTGAATAAGTGTTACAGGTTATAATCTATACCTAAGCATATATGTCTAGCAAACGTCGGGGTAAAATAACCTATTTTTTCAGTGAAAAAATCGTATGAATCTTACAACTTGCTGGTAATAAATATTTAGCATCCGTTTACCCTTTTCCAAAATATTAGGGAAACGTAACTCGGGTCGTTCTCTGTATGTGAAGATAAAAAAATGTACATTTACCCGTTTTTTTCCTACCTTTTTTTTTTTATTTTACTTTCTTCCTCTGTCTCTCATGCGTCCCGTGCGGCGACGGTAAAAATGTTAAGATCAACACAAGTCCCAAGATTTTTTGTAACAGTTTGTAAATATTTTATCCTCCTACCAGCCCTCTTATATATGAGAAAAGTGTCTTGTTATTACATATGTTTACATGTATCTTTCTGAATAAAACGCATGAACAACTAATCGTAAGCTAGTGATCGTCATTGACTCAAAAGGGCAGATGAATTTATGAAATGTGTATCGAAGAGCAGAGCTTAGTGAAACAATTATACGTATAGTGTGTTATAAGTACGTATCTATATAAGTTTATTTATAAATTTACCACGTGCAAAAAAAAAAACATTAGAGGCTTAGTATAATTCGTAGCGTAATTTTTCAATACGCAGAAATCTAGAGAAACGGGTACGTATAGAGTCGTTTATTTTTTCGTCATTCGTTTTTTCTCGATCAATTTTTTCTTCAAGAAAGAAATAAACTTACCTACAGTCAAGGTTCGTTATATCGTCAAGTTACGTGATTTTTAGTTCGCTTTTTTTATTTTATTTTTATTTTTAACCACCTACGTTGATTCCAACTAAAACTTTTGCTCCGTCACTGAAGCAATAGCGAGATGTTGCAAAACACGTTATTGCACTCATGCTCGCTAATTCCCGCCTATAATCTACCATATTCACGCGCATTAAATTTCGCGCATCGCTATGACGTATAAAAATGTATATATGTCAGAATACAGCCGGGGTTTATACGAGTTTGGAAATAACCGAAAAAACATTAACGTATACATTTTAAATAACTGGACATCGCTAAGGAGTTTACAGCAGGCGCGATTTTGTACGGCGTTACAACGCAGCGTCCAGCGGTCTGTGCAGATGCGGCAAGGCAGGGACTTTCGATTTTTTGTCAATGATTTTTTTACACCGCCAAACAAAGTAAATTATTTTACCTTTACAGCGGTAGATTAGTATTTTTTTTTTTTTTTTTTTTTATCGTCCTCGCGTCCAACGTTCGGGGTCATTTACGACCCTATACAACGACTCCGTGTTCCGACCGGTCTCTACCGTTTTTTTTCTTTCCCGCGTGAGCTTTTCCTAGATGTTGCAGGCATGGCATCGTCTACGTAAGTAGTTGACTTGGGGTAGCAAAGACGATAGTCCGGTTAATATTATCGCATAATTTTCCAAACGGCAGGTATACGGTTAGAAAAAGAAAAATGTTCCAGCACGTCCACTAAAAATTATGGGGTAGATTTAACCATTTTCTAATGCACGTATTACTAAGCGAAAGGAAAAAGGAAAAATAAACAATTTAAATTTTCATCTCGTGGGGGAAATAACTCGAGGTTTGAGTGACTAATTCATGTAATTCAACTGAATTTTTTTTAACTCACAGATAAATTTCTTTAATTCAGTTTAATTCATTTCAATTTATGAATTTCAATTTTTCTCTCAATAATTCTCGCTAATTCATTCTAATTCAAGTGAGTTCTAAAAAATTTCAATCCATTCCTTTTTATTTTTTGTTCATTTAAATTGTTTTCTCTTTTTCAATTCAATTCAACTTTCTAATTTGAATTCAATTTTTTTTTTTCTCAAACATAAATAGATGATTCCGGCACGAATCCAAACAAATTCAAATCAACTAGAGTTAATTTCTAATAATTCAGTTATTTCTCAGTTAATTCTCATTGATTTAGTTATTTTGCGATAATTCGGTTGAATTACAATTAATTCACGAACCTATCGACACATCAATTCAGTGAGTTATTTCCCCCTCGATTGATACGACAATTAAAATATGGACATTACAAAAATGTATTTCATATTCGCTAAAAAAAAAAAAAACGTAACGAATAAAACAAATATAAAGTGGTCCTGTCGAGACATCATGCTTACTCAAATTTTTCCAACAGTGTATTATAAACACCTGTCTAAGGCACGAAAATACACGCATACAATACTCGTATTCGTGCGTGAAGAAGACCCCTTCAGGGTTTCGCTCACGCCCTGCAGATAGGTATAATACATAAAGGGCCGTGAAGTACATGCATATTTAATCTCCCGTATGATCCGCACGGTTTATGAAACATTAATATCCAATTTATTCCCCACGCGTAGGAATATAACAAACCCCCCCTCCCACGGCTAAACAGATTGTTATAGGTCCGTCAATCTGGGCGGCGCTACGCGTTCACCCTTATAATACGGTAACCCGCGACCCCGAGTCCCGTAGAATACCCGTCCCCGAGTTTAGGGAGTCAGGAGCAGTGCTGCCTCTCCGCGGGATCGATCCCTATACGCTGCATAAGATAAAAACTCATTCCTGCCAACATCGCTTGCACGCGGGACGCTATCTTATCGCAGGAGCAATTAAATGTTGATACTTGACGTCCGTCTGTCCGTCTGTCTATCCGGAAGATACTACAATTGAAAATACTCGAATTATTACAGAGTTAAGCTGAGATATCTATGATTCGGCTCTTTTTAATCGGAAGATTATTTACTAGAAATACAATGTATAGTTTTATTCTCATCGTATTGGGATTGATGAATTTATTCGATTTAATACAATATTGGATGGCAATCGATTGTGATGAGAAAAAAAAGACGTAGCGTTATTGAATCGACTACAAAAGAAAAAGAAAAACCATGTTTCGGTGACTTATACACCTATGTGTAATAATAATAATAATAATAATAGTAATAAAATTAAATAATAGTCATGTGAATAAAATGAGCCATCGTAAAGTGAAATCGAACGAATCTATTTAGATTTTTAACAATTTTGAGGGAATTTAAAACAAAACTAGATTTCAAAGCTTCTGTTTTTAAATACTTTTATGTTTTAAAAGAGATCTTTGCAGCTTATAAAGAATACCTTAAAAATTATTTAACGGTCAACTCTGAAACTTTTACAAATTTCAACACAGATTTTTTGGTGCTAAAAATAATCGCACGCATCTCTGGTTTTACAAAAACTTTTCTTTCGCCGTATAAAACATAGCAACCGAAGGATTTAAGAACAACTCAATTTTTAAGGGTAGAGGTCAAAACTTGGAAGGGTCAATATTTCGTATGGCGGATACATAGAAATTGCAAGCATGCAAAAATAAAATAACGAAAAATGAATCTTTCGAAAATCAAAATTTCGAACGATTCATCTTACGTTACTTTATTTTCGCATTTTTGAAATTTCGATATATCGGCCATTCGAAATACAGACCCTTCTAAGTTTCCACCCTCACCCATTTTCAAATTCCCGAAAATAGCCTTTTGTTCGAAATTTCAACGGCGTTGAGGCAGTAGTAAAAAAAAAAATTCACCCTAGCCCTTTCGCGTGAGCTATATTTTCGTGAAAACGTGCAAGAGTTTCGGAGAAGATCTAAATTCAAAAAAAGGCCCTTTTCCGAACCGCCCTAAACACGCTAAACGCTGTATTAGATCGTCTGTTTCCAGGTCTCATTTTCAGATAGCGCGATGAAGATGAAAGTCTAGCTTCGTAGCGTCGGTACTGGTATAAATTGCACGATATTGTTCTGGGCAAGGATAATCTGCAGGACGAGACCGAAACGGCGACCCGAGGCGCGTGACGAAGCCAGGAACGGTTCAATATTTAGACGACGTTACGAGACTGTGGATAATTGAGAAGTCAAAACTTTTAACAGCGGGCCTTCCTGCAGCTCCACGTTAAACCGTGAGGGCGTTTCGGCGTCGTTTCTTCGTTCTTTGATTTTTTCTCTTACCTACCCGCACGTCTTTGCTCTTGTCGGGCAACATTGCACTGCAGTGTAATATACGGTAGGTCGGATTTTCAACTCGAACAAAAAGTTCCAAGCCTTCCTCGAGACTTTTCCAATGCACCAGAACGACCGCAAATAACTCTTGCATTACATTCGCGTTTCTTTGGTTGCTCCGTCAAAGCCATCATCCACTCTGCACTGTCAGGAATAAAAGCGGTACGTATGTACGAACCATGGGAAATTGGGAAAGACGCACATTCGCTAACGTTGAATCATAAACATTTTCTGAAAAATGTCAAGTTCTTTGTAAATAGAACGTAAAAAAGTGTAATAGGAATAATCTGCAATGTTCAAGCCTTTTTACATTAATTTCAGTCTATCAATTGCAAGCAACAATTAAAAGTAGTCAGAAAACAAATCACACCGATAAACACGAATTTAGAGTATCGGTTTTAGATGTCGAACTTTTATTTCTTTCACGTAACAAGTAAAAGAAAGAATAATTTTATTAGATAAAGTTTGTTTTTTCTTATAGAAACTAGAACGATATTTTGGATTTTAAGAAAAATTACATATTTTTTCTAAACATTCATTGCATATGACAATTGAACAAGTTTTAGTTTCACGTTTAAATCACTTTTATTCAAAAATAATGTTGTTTCGATTGTTTATTAACCGAGTAGGTAATTAAAATCATAGATTTTCTTCAATTTTGAAATAACAATCTCCTGGCAGCAAAATCAAGCTTATTTCGAAAAACTGCAGTTATTATCGGTACTGATCGGTTCAGTGGATTCAATCTAAACAATAGAAAAAAAAACTTTGTGAAATTCAAACATCGTTACAATTCTATGTGTAACTGCATTATAGAATTGGGAAAACGATTTCACTAGACTGCGTTCACAGACGAATATTCGTATTCCCATAACCAATCAGTTCGATAACCGATCGTCGGTTGCGAACGACAGGAGGGGCAAGAGGGGCAAGAAAAAAAGCGACCTGCGCGATAACGCGTATAAATTAATAGACCAATTAGTCACGCTCTGCTTGATCGCCCCATCGATTCCATCGGGTCGAATTTAATCGCTGCTGAGGCTGTGGTAATCTCGACATGAGTTACAGCTAGATACATAGGTATTGATGCAGTCCAATGTAGATTGTATCTGTTGTATTCATCACGTGTATTGCAAATTCGTTGCGGTGCAGGCGAATCCATATAGGTATACCTGCTACGCTAAAAGCATCATCATCGCTTCCCAGTAACGCCGAAGTTTATTGTCGTTCAAGAAATGAATATGAAAATACGTCGAATGTTGAAAAATTTGTCCGTTGAAAAGTTGTTTCCAAGCAAAATAAAAGAAAAAAAAAACAACAGAAATTATAAGAATCCAGAGCTGGTAGTTAATTAATCGATTAATTCGTAGTTTTTTTGAAACGGTGCTTATGAATTCAAAATTTCGTAAATTTCATTACGTAGTCTTAATAGAGGAAAAGTTTTTAGATAATTTGTAGTTTCATTGAAAATATTTTTCAATTTCAGGTGAAAATATTCATTTATCTTTCACTTATTGTATCAAACAGGTGTACTTGGTAAGCGAGACAAAGATACTAATTGATACTTCCATCACATAAATTTACATTGTATTGCATCGAGGAAAAATAATCGAGTCGATCGATTAATCTAGTTTAAAAAATAATTGATTATACTCGGATAATATAATCGATTATTTTTTGTCACTCCTACAGCGCCTCTCCTTGTATGGTCGGAAATTTGACGGACCGCAGCAGCGTCAGACTCTTGATCTAGCTTTTGCCGAGGCTGCTACGAAAACCAACCAATGCACGAACTGCATGGAATGTACTCCGCGCATAAGAACAGTCGTAAATCGAGCGGTCCTCGTTGCGTAGATAATATGGAGGTGCCATATAGCTACTATCCGGACACACCGGGTACCCGGTGTAACAGACACATTATAATGCTTCAGTACGGGACCGAGGCGGGTTTATGCGTTTATGCTCATGGTTGCGTTGGTCGCTACCTTCCTGACCAATCTTTTCTCTCTTTGCCCGGCGTGCAGGGGTGGATTTAAAGGCGACTGGATTTCGTTGACCGAAACACGCCCTCGCCTCAAGGAGCGAATTGCATCTAAAAGCCCTGGATGCAGCCCTGCAGGCCCGGCATCCGCTTCTTACTTCGTAGAGCCAACGCCATGGCGACAAAAGAGTGTTGACGGTGAGTTAGCGAAAAGTTACAATGTGCCAGTCCTGAGTTAAATTAGTTTACTGCTAAACTGTAGTGAGCGCGGTCCTTAGTCGAACAGAAGGCAGGTATTTGAACGAGGTAGTAAATCTCCTGATGGTTTTATTTTGGTTTATTATCTACGCTCGTATATACCATCCATAGCGGAACGTGCATTTTGCAGGGTAGACCGAAACTAATTAAGCCGATCTTATAATAGTAACTGCGGTACACATTCCTTAGGCTTCCGTCAAAAACTCGGTACCTGTACAAACGTTGCATGTGTGATGCGGTACGTGCATCATCGGCTTCGACCACTTGGTCGTCGATTATCAGTGAATAGTTTCGTTTGCTATTTGCAAAAAAAAAAAAAAAATATGGCATATAGATATCAGGTGACTTGTATTACACAGGAACATTGAGGTTAGAAAAAATTTTTTAGCTCTCTAACCTGAAAATCGCGTGACTTCGTCGTGACTTCTCGGCTCCCGTGATAAAAAATACGGGGCGAAACTCGTATGGATAAGGTATATCCATATTCGTTGCGATATGTACTATTTATAATCTGAGCATGTTTTACGCGTTTTTCCATTACCGTTTTCCATACACAAAGTACCAGTTTCTATGACGCTCGAGTGAGTCTGCGAATACGCGTGCGTGGAGTACGGAAAAACCCACTTTTAAGTCTTAGGAATCAAGAGTGGTCTTTTCAGTACTGCGCACATGCGATGTCGCGAACAATACTGACATTAGGCGACCCTAACCTCAATTTCATGTTTCGTGAAAAAACGCTTAACGTACTCTTATTATATAAAGAATGGTGTGCAAGAAGGAGGTTCTTTAACCTCGCGTATTTGGAATATTGTTCTTCGGCTCACCTACGACCCATATTGCAAACTTATACGCTCGGCCCGAATAGACCGAGTTCGCCCCTTTGTTTCACAATGTACTATTATTCGAATCAGTGGGCAACAATGTGGATTATAGACCCACTTGGATAATTACATAACAGGATTGAAGTAGTGGCATATTTTCCACCACCGCAGATGATGTCTTTCAATACGTCGATCCCGAAATCGCTGCATTGCGAATTGGGGCTCACGGCGCGAGGTTGAGAAACGGGCAATAAGAAGGGTTGACGAATCCCGTGGGCGACGCGAAGTAGATCCCGCAAATACTCGGCAGGATTCACCTATAAATTAGGTAGTACGGTGAAAGGGCCACCGCGGCAGCCAATAAAGCTAACAAGAAGTAATACCGCCTTGCCGCGACCGCCGCCCTTTCCTGATTCATTATCCAATATCCTCGCGACGCATGAGACGACCTCGCCTCGATACCCGCCGTTCCCGGCACCGAAGGAGATTTACGCCCATCGAGCTTTACAGGTGTACCTACAATGTATACCAATCCAAGCGCATGGCATCCATAACCTGCACGAACTATTCACGACACTGCCTGACGTAACTGCATAAATGTTACATGTAACTACATTTGTTTCTGGATGTGAAATATCTTTCATGAATACGTCAAACTTACGTGTTATGCAACTTATTCCTCGACTTATTCGCAATGAATTGCTAGGGTACCATGTAGCCTCTTGATCCTTCGTACCGTTGCAGCGTCTTATACCTAATCATTTCGCGATGTAAAGTGTTTATTCAATGCTTTTACACCCAATTAAAAATAATATGAGACGCTGCTTCCACGTTGTGCTTACTTTTTTATATACATAGTCGGCTTGTCAATCATACAAATTGTGATCCATTACTTGCATTTTGGTTCAAGCCGTTCAAGCCGACTGATTTATTGGAACGGAAATCTAACCTATAAACTCCTTCTACATTCATACATATAATTATGTCCTGCTCAAAAGAGCAACGAGAACTGTAGTATCAATGACTTAGAACGCGTTATTGCATTTTTTCTGTGTGTAATGCGCACGTATAGTCTGATCTGGTCGGTGTTCCATCACCTCTTAGCCTTAAATCACAAATGCTACGTTAAAACAACGCAGAGCTTCTGTCAAATGAACATCGCTGAAAATCGTTAAGCTTTACCGAAAACATCATCATACGTCAATCATTCCGATAATCACTGCTTTTCAAATCTTGCAGGGATGTGTTTGAAACATTTCGATTTACAGTTTTGCAGAAGAATCTTAATTGCACAGTTTGCAATACACCTACTTTCCATATGAAATAATAAATTGCAATTCTCAAATATTTTGTGCCAAAAAGAATTTGTTCCAAAGCAGAACTATAATTGACTTAAATCCAGAATCTTTTTGGGGTCTGTTTGGTTCGAATTGCTGAAATAATAATTTGCATACGATTTGTAAAATGATGACTGCTCAGCAATCGCGTGCTTCCATTGATTGTTAAAAATGTCTAAAATCTGTGTTCTGTGTCCGATTCGTCATATATTTAAGTTTGCAAACGGCTTTCCAATATATGCTTATACATACATGTATTATCATCAGGGGGTCGTAGGGGACACCGGGGCTCAAAATTCCGATTTTGAGAACGCGTGAAAAATGTGCGAAAAAAATGTTTGCAATCCTTTTGACTGTTGACTAATTATACCGTCATCCTATTACTAAGTTAACAATCATATAAATGCCGTATTATGAACTGCGTCTGCAACAATAACCTATACCTACTGGCAAATCAGAAAGCCAGATAAATGCTTAGTCACTGTAACGTTAACTTTTAGAAAGCCCGGTTTCAGTACGTCATTACTAAGCTGCCGTTGCTGCCGAGTCTACAAGATATATTATGGTGAAAAATCTTTCGGAATAGATGGACAGAAACTGCGCCACACTGACCCAGAGCCTCTTTGACTTCGGTACTACGGCATGACAGTGAGTATTATTAAAAGTGTACGGTACGTACACGGTATACTGCAATGCATATTATACTGCCGGGCGGAGCGAAAGTGTGCCAAGATTCAAAGATTTCAAGATTTACGATAGGAAACCCGGGTCCGCGCGGTATATGTATACCTATACCTTATATCGTAGTTACTCGACTGTGCCCAGAGACTCGCTGCTAGTACAGTGCACTGTGTGTACGAGTTCGATCCGGAGAACTGTTACCCTCGCCTTAAACGGCTGCCGTATTCCCCATTACGACACGGTAGCTCCATTCTTATGCGTGAACTTTTGCGCCCAAACTTTACGCACCCCCGCAATTAACTCGTTGCAAGGCCATCGGCCTGCCGGGGAGGAAAGCGGGATGAAAAGTTGTACATAGCAAAATAACTGAGAGGCGTCACTGCCTCCTGCCTCTTCGCTCATTGGCGCTTTCTCCGGCAGTTTTTCAAACAAGGATACGCGTTTATCCTGCTTGGAAACTCGTTTTCACGCACATAACCTGGGTGTATTTAAAGACTGTGACACAGAAACGCGGGATTTTTGGAAAATTTGCTCGGCACAATGTCCAACAGAACGTTTGAGCCGTGGATCGACGAACCTTACGACGAGCAAGCAAACAAGAACCTCGTTATCGTAACCTCTGCTGTTCTGATTCTTCTTTTAGTCTTACTGCAACTCGAGTATATTATCGCTTCGAGGTGGTTCAGTTGAACCATTCGTCGTTTCATCCGACGCAGCAACAGTGAATTTATGAATGTGGTATTTGTGAAATATATGCATGTATTTCGGATTGAAGCAACAGCAACTACAGTTTGTTAGTTTTGTAGTTATAATTACCTACGGTTCATATTGTCCAAAGAAATATACTGAACAAATTTAATTTTATAATCCTTGCTTTTCTCAATTTACTCCATGTAATTTTTTTATTCCTTAAATTGTAGTCTACTTTCGGTATAATCTTTACTTTCGGTTGTTAGAAAGAAATATCTTTCTTTACCGACTACTGTAGATAAGAATTTATAATATAGAATTGCAGGTTCGGAATTAATTTTCTTGGCGAGAAAAAATTCCGTATTTGTATAATGCAGACTTTTGGCATATCACATAGTATAAATTTATAACATTTTGTAATATCCGAGAAATTTGATGTTCCGAAAAGTGCAATAATTCCGCTGTATAAGAAGATTGTAAATTTGCTGCAAAAACTGAGCTCGAGGAATTTCTAATTTACATGACACGAACGTGAAATTCGGTAGTAGGGTTAAGAGACTAAAAAGTGAAACAAAGTCATTCCGGGAATTTTATCACACAGATTTATGTAATACAGAAGGCAAGAGTCGATAACGAATCCATCTTCGCTCCGCTATACCTACGCCAGATTTTACTATTTTAGCTGCAGGATAAATCAGCCGTATTTGTCTCTGCCACCGACCCCGGTGCAGCGGTAGCACCAGCAATAAATCTTGTTTTCGTCAACTTTCTCCGGGCAATTTCACGAGTCGCTCAATATTTCCAAAATATTTAGAGGCCCCCCGTCGGTGGTCCTCGGCTCTGGGGTGTCGGGCAGGAGCGTTGCTAATCGCCGCTACTCGTTCAAGTGCTCCTTTCTCCTGCCGTGCAGAAGTCCTTGGCCGAGTTTTCGCTCGGTGCGGGGTGCAAGAAAAAAGGGAAGAAAGCAAGGAAGAAAGAAAGGAAGGAAGATGACTCTGTACTGCATCGAGTATAACACCATACCTGTATAATACGTAGCTCATGAGCGTGGAAGCTGGGTGACGAGTAAGTAGGAGGAGAGTTTACGCCGAGGAAAGTTTTATTGACCCGACATAAATAATAATTTCCTTCGGCGGGGAGGCCTTATACCTCCCTGTGCTCCTCGAAACTCACCCTCCCTCGTCCTCCCCACCCTCGGCGTCGCTCCCGCGGAAACGATAATATCAGCGATGAGAGCCGCCATATTGGACGACGATGGGATGCTCGTTCCAATTGTAGGGGGCGGGTTGCTGAGCGAGTGATAAGGGATTCCCCGCCATCTTTCCTATTACATGCGCGCGCCGCGCCGCAGCGAAACCGGGCTCCTCACTTACTCCGGTTATGTCTATCCTCGTCCCTCGCCCCCTGCATCCGCCTTCCAACCTACTCGCGATCCTCCGGGACCAATTAACTAGGATCGCAGGAGTCCTGTACTCGTTTCGATCCGCCGCTCCCCTCCCCCCCTTCACTCCTACCCCACCTAACAACCCCGAGCACATCTCTTATCCCCGTAGAATATACATGCGGAGTTGTGTGTGCAGTTCAGGCTTGTCGTGGGATTGCGGATACGTGTTATTTCAGCGTAGCTGGGCTGCATGGCTACATCTACCTCTACGCGGACGTGCCGCGGGTCGCAGGTGCCGGCGTTCAGAGCCAATTATGCGGACGGCCAACGTCGGCGTCGGCGATGCTCTCTCGCAAATCCCCGGGAGTTTAACTTGTCCGCGCTATAACGGATTAACGGCTGCCATCCATCCGACCCGAGGTGGGTAATTGCTTCCTACCCTTAATTAAATACCATTAATTTCATTCGATAACTTCGACTCGGTGTATATGTATACATATATATACACGCGGATCCTGATATGTTTACACAGAACGCGCCTCTGCGTGTGTGCCCGTATAATGTGGCAACAACGAACCGGCTTGCTTGCCTCTCTACGATAGAAAATTGCTTCGTCTATTCCGTATCTACCCGCTTCATCGCTTCGCTCTGTACTTCTTATATACCTATATCGTCTGTGTATAGTATGTGCCACTGGCACCGAGACAACGGGTACTTTATCACACACACCCATGGTACAGATACTATATACCATAGCAAAGCGACGCAGCGAAAACTAAAAGAGATATATCCTTATCTTACCTATTATCGAAAGCTCGGGCGCTGCAGGTCCCCCCCATATTCCTTACCGTCCGCGAATTCGATCTTGTAATGCGGCATTTCGTAGATAACACGTATAATATGCGCCTACGTATGGGTATGTGTTTATTCATTTAGTTACTTTCAGTATAATACTTATATTTCCTCTCTTTCCCTTCGTTTTTATCTTTCCTGAGAAATATCAACCTGTTATGTATATATCTACTAGATCCATAGAACTCTACACTCTGCACTTTTTAGGTAATAACAGTCATGATTGTAATTACAAATTTCTTGCCTGAAGCTCAATTTTCTGCACTCTGGAAGAGATTAGTGATAGAATGTATGTTTGTGCAAAATGATTGACATTACGTGCGTTACTATCCTCGGTGAATTGAAAACTTATATACTTATTGTTAAAAGAATATAATAAGTTCAGAAACAAGAAATTTTGCATTGTGTCATCAGTTTCAAATTTTTCATTCGGCCATTTTCGATATCATCGCTAGAGTTCATCAAACAAACCGACAGACTTTTCCCTTTTCACTCTGATATAAAGTATCACGAAAACAATATTTCCGGCTTGTTTTTATTACGTTTCAAATATAACGGAACAAAATAAACTGCAGTAAGATACAGAGTACATAAAGTACATCATATAGTTTTTTTCGACCAGTCGAACGACATGCATTCGACATCTTTCCCCGTATACATATACCGCATTCTGCATAAACGTTAACATCTTTCCGTGTCATATGCGCCGAGAATATTTCGCTGCAGCCGACCTGCTCGCAGCCTCTTGCCGGCATGAGCTAAAGCTTTTACCTCGGTGTAGCCGTCACGTGGTGTAGAGAATGGGAGCTGGTATCTGCAGGGGTCCCATTGTGGCCGGATGCCATTTAGCCGTGGCTACGACAGCGGTTGCTACCGCGTGGGTGTTCAATAGAACGGCGAGCGATTAAACGACCCCGGGGGCGATTTTGGGACACGCGCGGCGTTCCACCCTGCGGGCATTCAACGGCGCTCACTCTTGCGGCTAATTCACACTCTTATTTATTTAATTGCACCGAGGTCAGCACGACCACACCTGGACTGCTCGTCAGCTCACCATCCCCGACTTGATCTGTACGCTCATACACGTGTTCGTGCATATATAAGGAATCTACACGCGATGTGTCAGGTTCCACTACAACACGTGCTTGTGTTGTATTTTTATATTCGCGTATAACAAAATAGCGACTAGCGCGTATGTCATCAAAGGATTACTCGTATATCTTCGGTGTTTTTTCATCTACTTTTTATCTTCAACCATACCTCTGCATCGACACTCGATCAGCCTGAATATATAGTGTGTCCCTGCGCGCGTGTGTGTACGTCGCTACAAGAGTGGCTGCACCCTAGTTGCCGTGTGTTTGACGGGCAAGGGGAGAGGGGGGAGAACGACCGGGGCGAGTATAATCAAATTTAAAATTCCCAACGCGGACGAGAGTTGGCGCGGCGTCCAATGAAAGAGTAAACCGACGAATGTAATCAAATCGGATCCCGCGCGTTGTCACATGACTCCGAATAAGCGCCGCTGGCCCGGAGCCCCGCGGTTCTCGTCCTCCGTCGATCGAATCGGCCCGCGAGATTTCCCCAGGGTGAAAATGAAAGCCTCCGAGACGCCCCCCTCCGTGTCTCCGCCTCCCCCGCCTCCGAATCTTCCTTCTGAGAGTCGCAAAACTCAACGCCCGGGTTCGACAGCCGTCATCAAAAGTTACAAAACAAGGGTACCTCTTAGAACTCCTTTTGAAGGATACCGAAATTCCTCTCCGAGTCTGACGTTCGACACTTCCCCCATCCCTGTCTTGTAAAATACACTTCCAAGAATATCATGGCTTATTCATTTTTTTTTAAATTTCATTACCTGCAGATTCATATTGTTTCTTGAAACAACTGATAAAACTTCACAGCAGCCTGCATGGTGTACGAATTTCTGTAATTACAATCCAATTCGGAGTCTCGGTTTGGATTAGCACTAATTATGAAGTGTATAATAGAAGTAGGGATATCTTAGGGTTAGAATAAGTGAGCTGATTTTGGGTGGAAATATGGGTGGCGATGTTAAACGTTAGTTGCCCGTAAGTGTAACCGTATAACCACAGATTTTTATACATAGGCATAGAAATCTGCGTGTGTAACTGACTTCAAAATTCAATTTTGTGTCAATCAGCGCCACGTCGGTTATTCTGTGTACCTTTATTTGCCTACAAAATTTGACCACATTTTAAACGCGTCGTCCATTAGAGAGTATGAGTGCCATCCTTCCGCACTCTCCACAGGGCCAAATCATTCTGCAGCAATGAGTGGGGAGATATACTTATAAGCTATCGCGACACATCACACACCAAGCGAGTGTTTAAGTCAGTTTAAGTACGTGCTAGGCCGCTGGTGTCGCTAGGCCCTGGGTCAGCCCCTTGACATCACTGCTCGTATACTAAAAATTGTACGCGTCTTGTCCCCGTTTTTTAGTTCCTCTACGTAGCGCTAGTAGTAGACTTCTGACACGCTCGCTGCTCTGGCTGACCGCGCGCCAGCTCGTCAGGTAGCTACTAGCGCCACTAGCGGTGGAAATTGGCGGCAGAATCGAGGCACATTTTGCGAACCACTTTTAGCACCGTGTGTCAGGGGGCTGCCCTGGGTCAATTGACTCGGGATAAAGCGCTTGCTGACATCTCGTGAGCGTTTTGAAACACGAACCCCTTCCCGGTTCCCGACTGTTGGGTAGCACAACATCATGTTCCCGCTCGAACTTTACGTTGCACCCGTTTGGATTTATTTACCCTGCAGTATATGTTACCGACTTGGGCAATAGGTTAAAATAATGCGACATCGGACAAAGAATTTGACAAACAGAAATACTTTTATTCAACAGTCGCGTCAGTATTACAGAGATTCACGCTTAGGTATATATCGGCGTTCACAAGACGCAAGGTAGGTATCGTACATGCATATGCACCATTTGGAATGGCACGCAATCAATCGACGACGATGATTGTCTTTAATGTCCTACGTATATATGTGAAAAACTTGATATAAAAATATAAATGAAAATAAACATTTTTTTCTCATAGTTTTATTATTGTTATGCTTCAACGTGTAGTCGCTCATTGTTCTCAAGAGGTAAGCCTAGCGCAGGAGCCTTCCAAGGTTCAAAGTGTCTGCCCAGCTCGCTTTACTTACCTTGATACTTTTATCCGACATTACATCGAGAGAGGTATCTCCCTTAAAAGTTTTAAACCGCTGAACATTGCGGGTGTGCTCTTCCATACCGTTTATACTACCATCGACATCGAGTCTGCCAGCCTTCAGGTTTAACTGTATGTCATTTTGTTCGGGTACTACGAGGTTGACATCGCCTGACGAGGATATGCTGGAATTAGCCGATAAACGAACAACACGTACCCTGGAGGGTCCTGTATTCAACTTCGCATCCAAGGATCCGTCTAGACAAACTATAAAAGTCAAAAATACATCAGGTTGCGGTGAAAAACCCCTTAAATAAACCATCTACTGCGACAACTTACGTATATTCAATCCTCCGTTTCCCGGTATGTCGATGGTAGAATCCATGTGGAGGTTGTTCAGGGTAAGATTACCGTTCTCAGTGGTGAAATATGAATTGGTACAGTAACTGCTGCCTATGTCGACATCCCCGTTTTCTGTGGACACCTTTAAATCCGTGCCCAAAAATTTATCGGCACGAACTGTCTGTAATAGAAAAAAGAAAAACCAAAAGAAAAACCAACGGAGGATGAAAAAGTAACGCAGAAAAAAAACAAAAAGAAAAATAAAACCCATCTGACTGTATGTATACGTATCACGCAAGAGACGGGTGAAATCTCACCCCTCTGTCGACAGTGTTGATTTCAATATTTCCTTGAAGAGTGCGACGCAGAGTAACGGAACCACCATCGTCAGACGACAGTATCATTTGACTCGCTTGCAACTTCTCCCCAGTTATATTACCCGCCGCGGTTCTTACTATGATCGAGTCTGATACCATGCCAGAAACATTGACGCTGCTCATACCGGCTGCCCGGACATCAACATCTGAAAAAAGTGAAGCGCAATTCGTGATACCTGTTTTCAGCTGATTTAAAACCATCTACCAAATTATATATCGTGGCTAACTTGTGAAATGAATAGGTATTTTTGCTAAACCCCGACGCACAATGGAATTACTGAACCCTAGTACGAAACCATGCATAGAAGTATCTGAAGAGTAATTATACCTCACTTATGCAGCGCTCAATTGATAGACACTAAAACTGGGATAAGACGAAAGGGCGTAATTTATCGCGTCTTCATACTTGCAAAAGTTTGAAACTCTGATCTCACGATTGTTAGCCTCAGAGCTACGTGACCTAAGCAATTTTAAACTGATTCATAACATTTATATTACGAAACAAAGTTCGTTTTTTCTTACCAAACCGGATTGGTGACTCTATGAGGCATTTGGCATTGGCGGGAATCGGCGTATCTCCTTTGACTTCCCAGACTTCGCGGTCATTTACTTCGACAGAGATAAGACTAGAGGGCCGGTTCTCCACGGCAGAGTCTTCAACAACCAGGACACGGACGAGGAGGGTATTCATATCAGGATACCTTTCGAAGTCGGTGGGTCGAATTTCAACGTCGCAAGGTACCTCGACGACCACCTTACCAAAAGGATTAACATTCTTTGCGACCTCCTGAAGAACGACCGCTCGCTTATTCTCATACTCGGTGGAACCTCCAAAGCAACGACTGCCCGCCGGAATATTCGCGTACAGTTTTTGGTTCAGACGAAGATACGATAGGAAAAATCGCCCACACGCCGTATTCATTCTGATACCTCCGCTGACCGAGAGCCAAGGAACCTAACTAAATGTAACTAACTTAACCTAGTCTAACCTTATCTATGTTCGTCTAACCCAGCCTACCCATTCGCACCCCTTTGGAGATATTTAGATGGCTTCGGTGTGTGGGAAATAGAGATTATCAGAGTCTACTCGAAAAGTGAAGAAACAGGGTAAGACGTCTTCAGAGACCCGGCAGCCAAATACAACTGGCTCCCTGGCTTTGAATGTATAATTACGGTACCGGCAACACACAACGAGGACCGGCCGACAAGTCTCAGGTTCTACTTTTTAGTACTGTGACCTTATCAACTCTTGAGGATTAGCTGTAGGATTGGGATTGTTCAGAAAAATCTAATTCGGCGATGCGTTCACATTCCAACGCACGTATTTACTTGATGAGAGGCGCGGCTATGCCGACTCTTATGTCAAAGCTTTCATTTGACAGATAATGCAAGAGAATAGGAACATGCATAAAACTCGGCCAATCGTAACGTTCTCTGGTCGAGCTACGCCATTGGTATGGGCTATCAAGTGAGTATTTTTCCTTTAGCTGTCCGTGGGGATTCGCAAAGCTTTCCCGCGCTCTGCAAGAACCTTAACCTCAAAGTTCAAAATATAGTCCGACGAATTCGTACGATCAGAATCGGTTGTCTTCTAGGATACACAAAAGCCTGCAGGGACGTAAAGGTAAAATAACGGCAACTCAACGTTTAAAAAATAAATATTTTATCAACTACATGGTAACAAAAGTATCATAATATTTTAATGCAAGACTGAATTATGCCTGGCCTCCTGAATTGGACGTTTTAAAGAATTCTGGCATTCCTCAGAATCATCCTGCTCCTCTTGTATATCTTTTCTGTTACTTTGATTTAATGAGTAAAGCGACGGTCCTACGTTCAGCATTTGTGCACCTCCTAGGCACTCGTTAGCCAAATACAACGCAGCAAACTGTCAGAATAAAACGTGGAATTAATCTTTGGAACTTCTATCAAACTAATCTCTTGTGAAACAAAATGTTCTATATATTTTCGGAAAACAAAAATATCGACCTCTTACCTGCCCTGGCGTCACAGCGCGAAGTGGCTTGTTGATACGGATAATCAATCGATTGTCGAGGGTTTGGAGTATTTTGCACGGAACGAGAGGATGGGTGTGTTGAAAGCGAAAATTGCAATTGAGAATGCCTTGGCGTTTAACTAAGTCTTCCATGCCAGGGTCGATCCAGTGAACCCTTGAAGTTAGTGCCAATTCCGTGTATAACGCAGGGTGGTTGGTTCCTTGAACCTGTGCATATTCCATAGAAATTAGGGTAGACCTTGCTATTGTTGCCAATTAAGAACATGCAAACGTACCACGAGAATATCATTGGATTTGGAATCTTTACGGAAAACAAAGTATGGCCTTCGGACACCTCCGATTCTACATCCCTGTCCCAAAGTCCAGTGGTGAATGCCGTTGTGCTTTCCGACGACTGTGCCGGTATCTAAGTCTATAAAGTTACCGGGTTTTTTGTCCACGTACTGAAAACAAAGGTGACTTTGTTTTTGGAATAAGTTCATTTATCGCTAGACTTTGTACAGATACGGACCTCCGAGATGAAGTCTTGAAAACGGCGTTTACCGATGAAACATATTCCTGTACTCTCTCTCTTATTAGCGACGTTATACAGGCCGTTTTCTCGTGCAATTTTCACAACATCCTTTTTGTAATATTCTCCTAACGGAAACATAGTTAGCCTGAGAGAATCTTGGGGTATTTGGCACAAAAAGAATGTTTGATCTTTTATTGCATCTTTCGCTTGCAGGAGTTTCACGTCTGCAACCAACATGGAAAGGGATCAAACTGTTGCCGCCATCGCTCATCAGAAAAGGTGCGTATTTTCCATTGTTCCTTACTTTTGTTTGAGACATAGCGTTGGAGGTAAGTACCAAAACTAGTATTTGCATAATGTCCAGTAGCGACTGCATCCGCACCCAGCTTGTTAGTCGAGTAATCAAAAAAGCTGCGAAACTTGATGAACTTGTTGCAACGGATATCTGGGTTGGGCGTATACCCACTCTCATAATCCTTCAGTAAATTACTAAAATAGAAATTCTCTTTATCGTAACAGTCTCTAAACGGCGTCAAGCACCAAGGGATGCTGTACCTGAAGACTTCGTTCCAGTACTCCTTGACGAAGTCGATGCGAGTCAGAGGCACCCCAAGTCTATCGCATACGCGTTCCGCATCTTTGTAATCTTGTTCGATCGTACATGTCCCGATCTCTTCGTTTGCATCCCAATTTTGCATGAAGACTCCAACGACATCGAAGCCTATAAAAGTGGAGAAAAGGTTTGCGTGATACAGCTGTTTGTTTCGCAGCTTTTAGAATCGCCAACCTTTTCTCTTCAATAGCAAGGCCGACACGGCGCTGTCCACGCCCCCAGACATGCCTACGACCACCCTCCGGATCCCCGAACGCATAATCTACCCGTCAATGTGCTCCTAGTCTAACCTCACTTAGATTCCGTGGACCCTGTTTACTCCACTGTAAAGTGTAAAAGTTTAAGCACGTGGAGTTGATGCGTTCGGAGAAAACCATAGATTAGGTGCGTCAGATAGAGTGGTTCGGAGGTGGTGACTGTAAGTTCGTTAACGAAAGTACACAAAAGTCACGGTTAGGTTAGGTTAGCGCTAGTAGAGAATCCCCAAAAGGCTAGAAAAGTAAGTCGCGATAAAGCGACTGCATCTTTATCAACTATCGTAAGTAAGCACATGCATTACATGCTCGACTTTTAAATCAGCTTTAATACTGTTAGGTGAATATCCACAGAAAGACTACGTTTCCGTCAACGACGTCTCCATCGAATATTCGAGGGTCGCCTAAAGGGGGTGCTGTGGTTGATTTCAACGTTGATGTATATATCTCTAAATATCGAAGTTCAAGTATCTACGCGAAAACGGGTTTATCAGCTCTGTTCTCTACGCAATTCTGAAGAATAACACTCCAACACATTTTCATTTGATGCGTTACTTCATATGGTTGCGTTACTTCATATGGACTTTATAAGCCAATCACATTGGCCTACAACAGCAAAAGCACCAATGAATTTATAGATCCGACCGTGTCAGGGACAGTCACGAGATAGTCATAAGAACGCATGTCCCCATTACCGAGCAGCGGAGTCAAAAGCCGGGTTTATAGGTTAGTTCCTTTAATCACGCAACCAACAACCTCATTCGGCAGTGCTAGTTATTGCATCAGCCAGTGAGGAGTTATCGGTCTTAGTAATTTTGATCGCGAAATCATTCTCAAATAAATTTCCATCAGCGATGTCTCGCCTCCTCGAGGTGGCCTGCAAAAGAGGGTTGCTGAGACGGCGGTCACAATTCGGCATCGCTCGAGCCTCTCTCGACGCGCGAGTCGCCGTCAGCGGTAAACCACTCGTCGACGCTTATAAGGAGGGTCAGAATATCCACGGATTCCGCGTCAACCAGGTTGCTGATGTGGAAGAGTTGAACCTGACTGCCGTGAGATTGGAGCATCTTGCGACTGCTGCGCAGTACTTCCATCTGCGACGAGAAGATGGGAACAATGCTTTCGCTGTCGGGTTCAGAACGACTCCAACCGACTCGACGGGACTTCCGCATATCTTGGAGCATACAACCCTCTGCGGGAGTGAGAAGTTTCCTTGTCGTGATCCATTTTTCAAAATGCTGCGTAGGTCTCTTGCGACCTTCATGAACGCAATGACTGGTCCAGACTACACAGTCTATCCATTTTCAACCCAGAACCTGAAGGACTTCAGGAACCTACAGGCTGTTTATCTGGACTCCGTTTTCAAACCAAACTTGAGGCTTCTAGATTTCAGACAAGAAGGCTGGCGCCTTGAACATGCCAACGTCAATGATAAGACGTCGCCTATCGTCTTTAAAGGTGTTGTGTTTAATGAGATGAAAGGCGCATTCAGCCAGAATGAGAGCATTTTTGCCGAACGTCTTCTCAATTCTATCTTACCCAGTCATACTTACGCAGTAATATCTGGAGGAGACCCTCTTGTTATACCCCAGCTCACCCATCAAGATCTAGTCAACTTTCACGCTAAATACTACCATCCCTCCAATGCTCGCTTTTTCTCTTATGGCAATTTCCCTCTTGAAGATCACTTGAGATTTGTAAATGATGAATATCTTTGCAAGTTCGATCATGTTGACGCATCAGCAACCAGGGTACCACCTGAAAAACGATGGAATCAACCTAAATCGGAACATATACAATGCAGGCCTGATCCCATGGCTACAGATCCGGAGAAGCAGAGCTCTATCGCAGTTGGCTGGCTGTGTTCTGACATCACTAATGTTCAGGAAACTTTTGAGTTGTACGTTCTCTCACAGCTTCTCCTGAAGGGTCCAAATTCTGCATTCTATAAGTCGCTGGTGGAGCCAAACATTGGTGGAGGTTTCAGTCCTGTCACTGGATACGATTCCCATTCCAGGGATACCACTTTTGTTGTTGGCTTACAAGGCGTTTCGCCACAAGATTTTTCCAAAGTTGATGAAATCGTTCAGAGCACTGTAGCCCATGTTGTGAACAATGGATTTGAACAGAGCCATGTTGAGGCTGTTCTTCATGGTATAGAACTGAACATTAAACACCAGACTTCTAACTTCGGACTCAATCTATTACTGAGCATGACTCCGCTCTGGAACCACGAGGGTGACATTGTGCAAGCAATGAAAGTGAATCAAGCAGTTGCCACGCTTAGAAAATCCCTGGAACGCAATCCTAGACACCTATGTGATCTAGTGAACAAATATCTCAAGGAAAACAAGCACAGGCTTACATTGACAATGTCACCAGACGAGACATACGAAGAACAAAAGAATGCCGCTGAGCGTGCTATCCTTGCCCAAAAATTGGATCGCCTCTCCCCTCAGGAATTTGATAAGATCTTTGAAGAAGGACAGGCACTGGTTGCAGAACAAGAGAAAAAGGAAGATACAAGCGTACTGCCCTCCTTGAAAATTGAAGACTTAGAGGACGACATACAACGTGTCCCCCTTATTGACCTTCATGTATCCGGTGTTCCTTTACAACTCGCCATTCAACCGACTAATGACGTCACCTACTTCCGAGGAATCCTAAACATTGCGGATCTCGATGATGAGCTCAAAGATTTGGTCCCACTTTTTAATACAATTGTCGCAAAGATGGGTACCGCTAACTATGACTACAGAACTTTCGATCAAATGACACAGCTCAAAACAGGTGGTCTGAGCCTCTCCCATCATATCGCTGAGCTGAAGAATCACATATGTAAATTCGAGGAGGGGATCCTCTTTCAGTCGTATTGTTTGGACAGAAACTCTGCTGATATGTGGAAGTTGTGGGAAGAGCTTTTCAATAACGTTGATCTAACCGACATGAAGAGGTTTGAAACCTTGGTGAAGGTGACAGCAGCCAATGTGGCGAATGGAATTGCTGATTTAGGACATATATATGCGCTAAGCAGCTCGGCCAGCCTTGTCTCGCCGATAGCTAGGCGTCGCGAAAGCTTATCTGGACTTGACTTTGTTGAAAAAATGAAGAGAATTGCCCAGGCTGAAGATTTGAGCCCTGTACTTAGCCAAATGCAGCAGATTGCCAAAAAAATTTTAAATAAAAAGCAGTTGAGGTCAGCTCTCAATTTATCGTCAGGTAGCAAGGATAATAGCTTGCTCGAGATCCAGTCTTTCTATGAGAAACTGCAAGGCGAAGCGGCACTAAAGTCACGTCTTATTACCGACGGAAAAGGGCTGGTGCAAGAGAACCAAGGCATTCATCATGTTCTTCCCTTCCCAGTGAACTATGCCTCCAAATCCATACTCACTGTCCCCTATCAGGATTCACGCTTTGCAGCTCTACGAGTGCTCTCGAAGCTTGTTACCTCTGTTTATCTTCACCCTGAAGTGAGAGAAAAGGGGGGTGCTTACGGAGGTGGTGCAAAACTGTCCTCAGATGGTGTATTTTCGTTTTTCTCATATCGAGACCCGAACTCCACACACACTCTGGAAGCATTCGATAGAACGTACGAATTCCTACAAAAGTACACACTGTCTCAAGAAGAGATCGACGAGGCTAAGCTCGGCATTTTTCAACATGTAGACTCTCCCGTGCCACCAGGACACCAGGGAATGACAAAGTTTATCCATGATCTGTCAGACGACGAAGTACAGTTACACAGAATTCAGCTGAAGGCTGTTACCAAAGATCAGTTGATGGCTGTTGCTGAGGAGTTTCTTAAACCAGAATCGACAGGGGTTCTGATAGGCAGATCGCTGATAGGACGCCCAAATCCAGCACTTCAAGAGCGGCCTGAAAAGTGGACAGTCGTTTCACACCAATAGGAGACTGTGGGGTAGCTCAAATCGAATAACATATTAATTGTTTTCATTTAACTTCAATAAATTATCCAACTGTTTACAATTTTCTAGTGAATCGATTACTGTGTTTCATTACTTATCCTTGTCCGAAAAATTAGGTCTCTATGTTCTGTGAAAGTTCCGTATGTTGCAATGCAAGATTCTTTTATCGTCTCTCACTTCAGGAGAAGAACAGTAAAACCTGTAGGCAGAGACAAAGTTTTCTCAAAAAAATTCAAATATTTCTTCATCATTTCAGTCAACCACCCACTGCTCAGGATTACTATTACTTCAGATGCCATGCAGTGGGTGAGAGCAGCCCAAGTACTCCTTGCAAGAAGACTACCACCGATTCGGAGCCTGGCGTTCTGCCAATCTTTAATAGATACAATATTCTCAACGGGGCTAGACCCCACGTACCAGTTACAGTCGAGGACATACCAGAGTATTTTACTGAGGATAACTATCGACATTGTGTCAGTACAATAAGGACTATCGGTATCGTCAGAAGATATGAACACGAGTCCTATATGCTAGAATCTGTGAACCAGACGACAAATCGAGTTCAGATTCCATTGACGAGAGGGATTAATCGTGACCTGCGGACTTACAAGAGTATCAAGCGCATCATTGGCTCAGGGAAAGAACGTAAGGTAACAAAAAAAAAGAAACTGAAACAAGCAGAAACGAACGCAAATGAAAATAGTACAAAAGTCTCGGCAACAGATCTTCCATATCCAGACTTTATCCAAGACCCATTGCAGATGGGAGATACGAGAGTGGTGAGTAAACGCATCCAAATTTGTGGTAATGGTGAAACGTTTGTATGAGAAAATCGACCTTAATAAACTGTGTTTCATATCTCAGAAAGATGGGACAGTTTACTTGGTACTGGGAACCCTGCAGTGGGTAAAAGGTGAACCTATGATCGATGCTCACAGATTCATCTATGTGCATGACCTAAAGTCTACGTACGAGTCATTCATGCTACAGCATGCTATAGCCCGCCGTCACATTGATTTCTACAAACGTAAGTTGGGGGTTATTGTTAGTCTTGAACTGATACGCAGTACCGTTACTACGTTTATTTTAACATACCCTAACACACTTATCTCTATTTCAAATAATAATTTGATCTCTCTTGTGCAGCCCATCCCGAGGAGATTAGAGAAGTCGTCCGAAGACCGAACGAAAAGAGGGAGCCAGCTTTTCCACGAACAAAGCCAACGTGTAAACGTGCGAACAATTGGCAAAAATGAAGTTAAGACCTGACCAGAAAGCAGAGCAGATTATATATGTGATTATAGTGCGTAAAGTTCAACGGTATATGATGTAATGTGTTTAAGTTAAAGGTTTCTTTGAATATTTTTATATCTTATAATAAAATGGAATGAAGTTTGGATTTCTGAATTTTTTTTGCTGTACTCAACTTGAGTCATTACGCATTCGTTTTCTTTTGAGAAATTACGTGGGTACAGGGTCTGACTGAATTGATATAGCGGTTTTCAATGACAGCCGAAATTTTTCTAAAAAATATGAAACGCAAAATATGTTAGTCTTCCTTTGTTGACGTTCTTGGAAAAGAAACCGCTCAATTTCAGAATCGATTAGGTAAAACGCTTGTCTTACTAAAAGCGGTTTTGAGCGAACACTGGCGTAGCAATCAAAGTGTACCAAATAAATTGCCTCAATTGAATTTTCATCAGTCGGTGGTCATTTCACAGTCATAATAATAGCCGACACTGCATTATACATCTGGGTACAAGCGATAGTAACATTTGTTCAAGTCATCTTTACGTACCGACCGTTTCCCGACTTGAGTTGCGCAACGCAGAGGGCGCCGCTTAACGATGAATTTACCTCGTTCATTTTCAATTTCGCCCCCATTAGGTTAGTAGTCACTAGTCAACGGGTTAGCAGTCGTTCTAGATCTTGTCAACGTACAAAGTTGTGTCTCCTCCTCTCTGCCTTCCCGGTGGGGACTATAAATTCGAGCCACTGTCAGATTTTTGACAGCTAGGAAGCGAAAAGGAGAAAGCGCAACAGTGAAAACGCGTTTATGCGTTGCGCGCGCAGATATTTTGCGGGAAAATACGTTTTGGCAGACTTCACACATGCGCACTTGGAGGGATAAAACAAGACAGCCATAGTGCTGTGTATATCCTCCTCGCACTCTCATGACGGTAATGTGACGTCAGGCGAAGCTTCCAATTGGCAGGTTGCGATCAGTCGTGTGTGCATCACAGATTCCGTATTGCGTTGTTTAAGGAACCTCCTGTCAGTTGTTTGCAGTAGAAAACTGGTTCCTCGCCGCCTTTGGGTTGGTCCTGTTTTTCAATCGTTTCGTATTACATACACGAGGCCGTGCAGTGTCTGATTCTCGTCGTGTGTATTTTGTTTTCTTGTCTCAACTTCATCGATCGCGACACCAATGTTTTGTTTTTTGCTTTCTGCACTCAACCGTAGCGGAGACAACTTCTAACGTGTTTCGTGTGGCCGAACTTACGAGTCTAAAATCATCGCAGGTCACGACTAAACGAGGGATGCCCGACAACGGGGCTGTTTACCAGCCAACCACCGTTGGCTACTCCTACGACACCGGGGTCGATGGCTTTTTGGGTGTCGGTTCGGTCACCAGGCATAAGCTCGGCCTCAGAAAATGGCTCGAATGGGTCAGCCTCTCCACCGCAGTCCCTCTAATATCGGCGGGCCTCATCTTCCTCATCGTCGCCCTGGTGTCCAGCGAATCAACCGGTCCTCAAATTGAGGTGCTTTCAAACAACGCTAAAACACGGCCGTTACTTAGTCGCTATTTTTACGTTATTACTATTACCATCGGAAACAATGTGACAATGCATAACTGTATGTCCTCAGGCCAAACAGATTCAGATTACCAAACCTATCGAAGTTCAGCCGATGCCGGTTGCTTCCGATACCAACAGCACTAAGAAATGCTCACGACCGATTAATCGGAATCGATATAGCGGTGATGATTCGAATGGAAGAACAATGACCATTGGCGCGACATTGTTGGCATTTGGTTTTCTTCTTGGCCTGGTTTGGGGATGGCTCCGGTTTTACAAGAAGAGAGAATCGCCCAGGAATGAGCCATCTGGGGGTGGAGGACAAGTATGTACATATTAGCGAGATGCCCTTGTATAGCATATGAACTGAAGAACTGAATGAGTAGCCCCCGTGATTAATTTCGTCCCGAATGTTTTACGCCTGTTTTTCTACCCCGCTTGTTTGTTTCTTTACCTTACGCACCACTTTTGTTATTATGATAAAAGATGTTGGGCGGTTTGAACCCGTCAACTGACTTGCTGGTGGGTTCCCCTTCGCAGTACGGGCCGGTACTCACCGAGGTCCCAAGTCACCCGAAAATAAAGCAGATCACCAATCACCAGAATACTACTTCTGCGCTCTCTGACCAGGAAGAGGAGACTAGGACCCTAATGCAAGAACCTCCGTCTTTCAGCCCTAACTCCAACAACACCAGCAAAAATCAGCATCCAGAATGAACTCCTGCTCGACTTGAAGTGGAGTATTGAGCTTAAAAAAGTCTGGACAGAATTAATAATTTCAAGTAACCTGTTCGTATTTATCCGAGCAGCCAGCAATCTGTTCGTCTTTATTTTTATTTATTTTTTGTTTTACTGAATTTTCAATCAACCAACCAATGCCAGTTGAATTATCAAATACGATCCGGTTATACCCGCATGTTACCGAAAAATTTGACGTTTTATGTGTAGAAACTAAAGATGTGTGAAATGACCGAGCTGGTAAAGAGTCTCTTATTTTGTTCTGTACGTAATTAAATTTGTACAAAAAAGAGAAGAGACCTCTTACATACGGTTGTATAGTATATGCGTATTTCTGACTGCTTTTCTTAATCTTCGATGGTCGGGCAATTGCCGCGTTTTCTATTTATATATTGCAAATTTACTTGTTCTGTTTAGTGCCTGAATCGGCTTTGTGACATAAACGTGAGATCTATAAACTACTAATTATACACTTACTTTATGTTTGACTAATAAAATAAGACCTATTGTTTCGCGCAAAGTGCTTTCGCATTTCTATTTTTTAATTTTTCATTCTTCTAGAATCTTGTTCTATTAATTTTATATTCGAGGCATTGATATTCAAATTGTTTAATTCATAAATTCGATTAACTTCGCACATTTTTTAATATCGCCTAAGTCCCCTTCAGATATAAGTAGCGATATTATTAAACAAAGTTGATTCAATTCTTTTACGCTTATAGTCTAAAAAAAAGGAGAGGCGAAAAAAGCATAGGTATATGAAAAGGTAATTTTATTCAATTACTTCGATACTGGTAATTTTAAGACTAATATTTTCTATTCAATTTTATAGACTGATGATTTAATTTTAATCGAGTAATATGGATCTATATCTATGAATGCTGTCAGTCTTGTCGTTACAAAGTTAGGGTATCGACAAGTTGGCATATTTTATTGCGTCCTCGTGTGCAAAATCACGCTCTCATTGATTACTTAAGAAAGATGTGTGTATATATATTGGCGATTTGATTGATTTACTCATTAATATATTATGTGTTTTACAGGTTGTCTCAACTTACATAAATCGTGCATTAGAATATCGGAAATGAGGACTACTATCGAAAAATGGTTCGGATGATAATATTATAGTTTCGAGGAGAACACACGATGGACACCGATATCAGTTTCGTTGTAAGTAGTACTTCTTGCGAGAAACTAGCACGAACGTAGTTTTCTTGAATTGTACCCAACCTTTTCCTGGAACAGATGTTGTACTTTACGTTAGTGCACATTCAGCCATACGCGATTAAGGTTCATACCATTCACGGATCACCAGTTACGACTATTCGCAACTCGAAAATTTTTCATGATACTAAGTTCCGGGAAAATAGTATCAATAATAACAATTTTGAGGTATCGTAAGGTCCAGTGCAATACTCTGCTCGCCACACCACAGCATTTCCAACGTCGGCTGCAACTCTGTATTCAGACAGAGGAAAATGTGTTTGAACATTTAATAAACTCTTGAAACAATCGTGCTTTTACCCAAAATGATTGCGATTGAAAAAGTACCTCACAATAAAGAAGTATTTAAATACATGAATGCAGCATCGCTAACAGTAATTGCATTTCAAACAGAACATGTATCATGACTTCCCGAGTTTCGAACAGTCATAACTCGCGATCTGTGAATGACATGAACTTGTATCACGTACAGCTAAATTCGCATTACCGTGAGGTACAACATTCTTTCCGGAAAAACAATCGGTTGCTATTCCAGAAAACTACCTTCATGCTAGTTTCTCACAAGCAGTACTAATCAAAACCAAACTGGTACCATTATGTAACCCCCTCGACATTGGAATATTCTCATCGGAACCATTTTTCGATGGTACTCCTCATTTCTAAAATATTGTAATGCACAGTTTAAGTTGCACACCCGTGTACATCTATATCATTGTATATACCTCAGACAATACTTAGGCACAAGGCACAATGTCCCAAAATTTAACGTCCTAAAAAGAATTTTACAACCCAACAAACGTTTTGGATTACCATGTCGTATTTGAGATGATGAATTTTGGGATGGTGGACATAATTTGGCCGACTTTTGGACAAATTTTGGCTATCGCATTTTCTGGGACGTATAGATGCAAACAAATTTGTATATAATACAACAATTGGATATATGTATTAATTAATATATTAAGAAAAATTCAAAATGCAAAATAACTTATAAAAAAAAGAAAATTTAAATTTAAGTGAGTTGATTGACTTACTCAACGTCTTTATGACATTAAATGTATGTATGTACCTATTAGTGTCTATTGGTATCTATTGCTTTACTAGGCAAACGTCTACGAAGTACTGGCACTGCTAAATCTTACTAAATATGCTATACTAAATATTCAAAAATTAATTAATGAATAATAAATTTATTTTCATTTTTAACAATGCATATTTTACATAATTTATATTTTCTCACTTTTTCAGAGATCAAAATTACGATTAATTAACTGATACGATACCATTAATTAAGTTGAACCGTTTGATATGGCTTATGAAGTGTCCAACTTATAACTGTTACCTGAATCACCATTTCATTCGATAATCTCTTTGCGTAGCTAAAATTGAAATCATCTTAATCTGTGTGCTGATTGTATCAAACTCAGGGCGTAATGGTCTTGAATGACTTTATGCCTAACGGCAGCGTGCGAGCTTCGAGGCGAGCCCAAAACTTGGGTTTATTAGGAGCATGGCATTGCCATGCTTTGCGAATGTTTATCAAATCATAAGTGTGATAAAGGGCAGGTGTTTATCGGTAAAAAGAATCCGCAGAATCAACGAATCAGAGGCAATTACAAAATTGTCATAGAAGCAGAAAACGCCTGATCACAATCAGCAATGACACTAGAATAAGCAAAATTCCATACTCGACAACAATCGCAACACTATGTAATGAATAATCATTTTTGATCAACTGTACTGCGGGTTGTCGATTATAAAAATATTGCACAATTTGATGTGCGAATGCGAATCAATTAAATTATCGTGGGATGTTAACGTGCATCGTTTATTTGATAATCCCCTATCACCCACTTGTACACAATCTTTGAGACCATTATCTCTAATCACTCCAAGCTCTTTGAGTGCGCAGTGCAGTTCACGTGACCACAAAGGCGAGATCCTAACTCACGGATTAAGAAATCAGTAAATTATTGGCATTCACGCACCTTTCCATTACACGTGTAATGTGTCGTCAAACGACATGACACGCCCGAATATATGAATGCAAGATAATGCTTTGTAGGTACATACCATGAGTCTCAACACGTGTCGGGGAGAAGAGGGCTCGCCATGAAATCTTATATTAGAAGTTCTGGTCGCCGACTTCCTTACAACAGTTAGATCGGTACCGGGAGGAGGTTCCTTGTGACTTTAGTACTTAATTATTTTTTTTCTCTCTTCGGCCTTAGCTGAAATCCAGGTTTTCGATCACTATGAAACCTTTACTGCACTTCTTCCTCCTTGCTGTGAGTGTGGCGGCTGTTGCTGGGCGTCCCAGTTTGACGTCAGGTAAATATCGATCGGGATATTGCAACGAGTCTAGATTCAAAGTTGTATCTTGAGGGTGGTGATGTTAAAATACATCACGTACGCCGTACTGCCAATCTTCACGTGTTAAGTCATAAGATCTTTTGCAAGAATTCAGCGTGTAATTTATTACATGATTTATCTTATAAAATCGTAAAAATACATCAAAAATCACGTATTCAATTTAAAAAGCGCGAACCATCAGACATATCTACCAGATCAAAAATCCTATTAAATCACTATAGATCAATAATCTAGTAAATCGGATGATTTGTGTTTTTGTAATTTGTTATGTAATTTGTTATATGTTTTATTGAATTTACAAGAAAATCATGTAATAAATTACATGTTGAATTCTTTCAAAACATTTTATGATTTAAAACATCAACATTTTCAGTAGGGGTGACTTCATGCCATAGTTTTTGGTTTCACGATTTCCACGTTAGGAGCTGCAGTTATATTCAAGTTTAATGCTATACGGTCACGTTTTATGCACGTTTATTGTTATCCTGATATTACTTAAGCGCATGATAATTTTGTGTTAGCTGCGGCTGGTGCTTGAACAAATAACTTTTATCTAATCCCATCGATAATAAGCGATTGGCAGAAAAAACAAGCAAAAATTCGAATCGTTGGAGTAACAGATTTTTACTAGCGATGGAAATTTGTTCGGAAACAAAGAATAGGCTTAGTATTGAGTCTATAACTATGTGAACTTAATTCAAAGGATAGCAAATACATAAAAGTACGCAAAGACCTCGAGATGTGAGAATAAGTAATTTTTTTCGCAGAGGAAGCGGAGGAATCGCGGTGGCATCCGAATTCTCTGGAAAAACTAGATAGGTCAGAGAGATCCCTGGGAAAATTAGGTGTTGCTGATCTTTCGAATGAAACGAGTACGTAATGTAAACATAAACAAAGTGCAGGAACCTGTGCTATGGTCTCATCAGTCATAAAACCATAACTGATTTCGTGTATGACTTATAATTTACCGAACAACTATTGATTCTTTTTATAAATATGTTGTATCATTTCTTCCGTAAGTGTCACACTGATGACCCTATGTGACAATTTTCTTCGTCTTGATTTGACAGCCACAGCTTACTGGTACAATGACGGGCAAACCGCGCTCAAGTCGAAGGCAAAAAACAGGCTGAACACAAACAAAGCAAAGAATGTAATCATGTTCCTCGGTGACGGAATGTCAATTCCTACTTTAATGGCTGCTCGAACGTATCTTGGACAGCTCCATGGGTACAGTGGAGAGGAGCATTCTTTGCACTGGGAAACGTTTCCCTTCACTGGATTCTCCAAGGTGACATAACTATAGACAACAGGCTTCTTCTAGATTCTGGGAAAGATGGTCAAGCTCAGAATTTCAGTACCCTTTAACTGCTTCCAGACCTACAATCTTAACCGGCAAGTAGCTGACTCTGCAAGTACAGCGACGGCTTACCTCTGCGGAGTTAAGACTAACAACGGACAGCTTGGTGTCAACGGTATCGTGACTCGCGGAGATTGCGAAGCCTCAACTGACACTGATAATCATGTGTCGTCCATTGCCGAATGGGCTCTGAACGAAGGAAAATCGGCCGGAATTGTTACGACTACGAGGGTGACACACGCCTCACCCGCTGGAGCATACGCGCACACCTCTGAGCGAAATTGGGAGACCGACGCAGACGTGACGGACGACGGTTACAACCCCACAGTTTGCAAGGACATAGCAACGCAGCTCGTGACTGAATACCCTGGAAAAGACTTTCAAGTAAGTCCTTGACTGATAACCGGAGTAATGGTCGGTTAGCTAATGCGCAAGGTAGTATTGAAAAATGTCCTCATTACGTCAGAGCCTGGTTGTCGGTGCCATTTTATCACCACATAACCTAAGTTTTTAATTCTGATGGAGGCAAATCGTAATTCTTGGGCTTTTAATTTGCTCATGTCACATAAATTAATCAAACATAATCATTAATATGCCTGTTCCTACCATCCATACGCATCAAAACACGGTCAACGGTCAGCTGCCAACCCGATTGCATTAGTTTAATTTTTTTCCACCAGGTAATGCATTGCATAATGACAATCCCAATAATGAAGTATTTCAGGTTGTTTTAGGCGGTGGACGTCGAACGTTTCTCCCAAACTCAACCGTCGACGACGAAGGTAGTTACGGTTATAGAGAAGATGGTGTGGATTTGATCGAGACCTGGAAGCAGAACAAGGCTGATCGTAACAGCTCGTACAGTTACGTTTGGAACCGAAGTGGCCTCCGGAACGTAATAGACAATCCCGACGATGTCGACTACGTCTTGGGACTCTTCGAGAGTTCCCACTGTCAGTACCACCTGGAATCGACCCCCGAAACTGAGCCCACTCTCGCAGAGATGACGGAAGCGGCCATAAAGATCCTACGGAAGAATGACAACGGGTACTTCCTATTCGTGGAGGGTACGTAGAAGGGTGCAAATTCCGTCGCAACAGAGTGAGAGATTAAACTATAAGCTACCGATTCCTTCTTCCAACTCCAATAGGTGGCCGCATTGATCATGCCCATCATTCGTCGTATGCGCACCTTGCCTTGGACGAAACGGTGGAAATGGCGGCCGCGGTTCGTGTTGCGGACCAGCTGACCGAGGAGAGCGACACCCTTATTGTTGTGACGTCAGACCACGCACACGTCATGAGTATATCCGGATACCCAAGTCGCGGAAACGATATTCTCGGGGTCGCCGATATTAGCGGAGTTGACAATCTTCCCTACACAACGCTGAGCTACGCCAACGGTCCTGGATACAAAACGCCATCCAATAGTACCCGATACGACATCTCTGACGACGATTTGAGTAAGACGTTTTGCTTGTTAGGTGTTGTCACATACATTGAAAACCAAAAAATGCGGTTTGGACTTGTATGGAATATTTTCTGGTGTGAATCTAACACTATCTAACGTTCAAGTTCTGAATTGACCAGAAAAAAATAAGACTATAGTGGTTGACACCGGCTACTATTAGTCAATTTTAACATAGCATTTTATACAGTGTAGACATTAGCCATTTCGCAAACGTTTTTTTCAACCGCTTTTACTCACAAACCTTGCAGCTCTTGTGAGGTACGAATACGCTGCGACCGTTCCACTGTCTTCGGAAACTCACGGCGGAGACGACGTGGCGATATTTGCTCGTGGTCCGTGGTCCCACCTCTTTTCCGGTACCCTAGAGCAAAGCAGCATTGCCCACTTCATGGCGTACGCAGCCTGTATTGGTACAGGCCTCACGGCTTGCACGTGATGATAGGTGGCAAATCCGTTTTCCCAGCATTTGAGGATTTCAAGACTGAGCACGGATGATACAAAATCCTTATATTTTGTAGCCTTGATTGTGCGTTTGGCCGTTATTCAACGAGTGTGAAAAATTCAAGTCATTGTGTTTTCTGAAATAAAGAATAATTCGCAATTACGTAGTACCCGTATAATTTTTTTCACATACCTTCGTTGAAACATAGTCTGATTAATTACCTACGTTTGATGTGCTCCTGTGTAAGACACTCGAGAATGGCCCGTTACAAAATCATTACTAATTTCTCGCTCATTGTCGAATTTTATCTTTAAAACTAATCGCTGCATTGATCTGACGCATTATTACCACGTCAAAGTATCATTGAGCCCCAGTTTCCTGTACTCCCATCATCCCGGCTAAATTACACGTGACAGAAGTCTTGCACGTTGATTAAATGAGCAAGATAATCAGCAGCAGAGCATATAAATTCACTGTAAGCAATTGAGTCGAAATCGTGAGACTTGTGAGCCGTGAAAATGTGACAACTGTGACGTTTTTATGTAGGTAAATAAATTAATCGTTTCAAATTATCATGTTGTTATATTATGCATGCATACTGATATTTTGGATTCCGCAGGTCCACGTGGATTCGGTTTTTGCTTACGCAATTGCGCACAAGATTTTTATATAATATTTTTAATCCTAGAACGGTAAGGTTTTTCTTTTTTACTTATTTCGGTATTGTGGGGTGAAAAAACGCCCCAATTTTGTAAATTCCATCTCTCGGGTACATCGCATCGTTAATAGTCCTATAGGGTACGATTTTATTCGTTTTTTAATAAAGAATCACGTGGGCCAAAAACGTTTTTGCTCGAGTTGTAAGAAATTGGTCGAAAATTGATGTGTCTCGAGTCGAGAACGTAAATTGTTCACTTGCGGCCGGAAATTTAAATTCGCGTGGGGTGTCCCCCCCGCCCCGCCGTTACTGTTCTAGGATTAACGCAAGAAATTATTCACTAATAAATTGGAAGTGGAATCCTTCGTAGGGTGCGAAAATTAATTCGTTGTAGATTAATCAAAACATATTTCAGATGAGCTGTATAATTATGCTAGATCTGTGATGAACTGTTTATTGATGTGTCAACTGTTGTTTACTATAATTACGTAGCCAAGCGATGTCAAATTAATTTTAGCCATACCCAACGAATTCCTTAAACAGAAACAAGAGTAGGTATAACATATCATAAATGCCGAATATTCGCACTTCACGTACTTATAAAGTTTCAATTAACAACGAAGTCCACGTCCCACTGACCATAGTAATCTCTGTCTCTTTAAAATGTTGATCTCAAGTTACGATTTGAGCGTAATTATCAATCGTAACATCGTACTTTCAAGATTATTTCTTATTAGGTAATCCTGTGATGTACAGACGTTAACATGTTCCGTATATCTAACGGCAGATAACACTTACCAATGTGAATCCATCTTTGCTTCGGGGCGAAGAGGGCAGCCGTTTAGGCTTATAAGTATAAGTTCTTCGAGGTAGTAGCCTTTCAGCAGTTAGATCATTGCCGTGAAGTGCTTGATTGCCATATCATCAGTTGTCCGTCGCCACTGCGTTTCTTGGTGATCGGTCCCTGCTCTTTGGTCACCATGACGTCACTGCGGCACATCCTACCGGTTGCCCTGATCGTGGCGGTGGTAGCTGGTCGTCCGGACATATCCCGAGGTAAATATGCTTTCAATGTTAACATGCGATCACACAGGTGTCATGAAATATTGAACTTGACTGTCTATCACAATTAAGTCTTATTTTAGTTAAGATACAGTTGTTTTACTTGAAAATATGTGAAGTGGGTGAAGTGGCTTCGATTGTGATAAGCGATTATAGAAGAAAAAACGTTGCTTTTTATGGAAAAACAAAACCGCAGTCGACAACTGATCACGAAAACGTTTAATATTTGGTATAGCAAAGGCTTTTCCATCGATTAATTTGGTCTACACGGGTTTGAGATATTCTTGAATCAGAACACCTTCTGATAATCGTATACCTTACAGTCTATAACATCTCTGATAACCTTGTTCACCATATCTCATCGTTTCAATTTTTCACCTGCCTACATTTATCGATTAGAACATCATCCACTCGACGTCTGTCTAAAGGTTATTGCATGATGGATATAATTCATCGCACATCCATTGGACTTCTGCGACATCACGGGATATAAATTATCGGGTGTGATAATCATCTCATGCGTTATTAGATTTCAATTATTGGTGGTGTTGTACCAACGAGAATTGTGGTTGAGAATCCCATTGAAAGTTTATCGGACCAATTGTAGGTATAAACGGGTATCGTTTATGGAATGTGTAAGCTATCAGGATTAAGACTGTGCAAAATCATTTTTCTTTAATAGCGGACATAGAGGAAGAATATTGGCACCAGACTGGCAGGTACACTGCTGGGCGATCACTGGATAGATCTGGATCACAGACTAGTCGAAGTTCAGCTGATCTTGAGGATGAAACGAGTAAGAATTATTTGTTCTCAATTTACTCTGAGAACACCTTGCTATTGTCTGGTAAAACACCGTAAATGGCTAAGGCGTTCAGAAATTTGATAGTGAAATTCCTACTCTCAAGACTTTCTAATTGTAAGTTTAGTATGCCAATCTCTAAGGAACTGTGACTTCAATACCATATGAGATATAATTGACAGCCTCAGCTTACTGGAATAACCTGGCGCAGTCTATGCTAAAGACGAAAACAAAAGTACGTCAGAATACAAATCAAGCTAAAAATATCATCATCTTCCTTGGAGACGGCATGTCCATTCCCACTTTGGCGGCTGCGCGAATGTACCTGGGACAGCTGAAGGGTGAAACTGGAGAAGAGGATGAATTGCACTGGGAATCATTTCCCTACAGCGGTCTTTCCAAGGTATTATACTACAGTTCGCTTTAAGAATCAATGGATTTACTTCAGAGTCGTTGGAACGTGTGGCAAAGTTTATCGTGCATATTGAAACAACTTTGTTCGTAGACCTACTGCGTGGATTCACAAGTCGCTGATTCCGCCTGTTCAGCAACGGCGTATCTCACCGGAGTTAAGACGAACGATGGAGTGATCGGCTTGAACGCTGGAGTGTCCTACGGAGATTGCGAGGCCATGACCAATACCAGCAACCACTTATCGTCCATTGCCCAGTGGGCTTTGGAAGGAGGAAAATCAGCCGGTATTGTGACCACGACCAGAGTAACGCACGCTTCGCCGTCAGGCACGTATGCAAGAACCGCTGACAGAAATTGGGAGTCCGACGCTGACGTAAATGACGACGGTTTCAACGCCTCGGTCTGTCTGGACATCGCGACTCAGCTCATCACGACGTATCCTGGTCAAGATTTCCAGGTACCTACAAGACTCGAACTTTGAATTGTCTCTTTACCAGGGAATGTGCGAATGAGTAATTAACGCAGGTAATCCTCGGTGGTGGACGTCGTGAATTTCTCCCGACCACAACCGTCGACGACGAGGGTGATTACGGGTACAGAGAAGACGGCGTCGACCTTATCGAGACCTGGAAGCAGGACAAAACTGATCGCGACAGCTCGTATAGTTACGTTTGGAACAGAAGCGGACTCCGACAGATTATCGACAACCCCGACGATGTTGACTACCTTCTAGGTCTGTTTGAGAGCAGTCACTGCCAGTACCAATTGGAGGCGGATCCAGTGACGGAACCGACTCTCACCGAGATGACTGAAGCGGCGATAAAGATTCTGCAGAAAAACAGCAACGGGTATTTCCTCTTCGTCGAAGGCAAGTCATGGATTGCAACGATTCGTTTGACAGAATTTTGAAAAAACGCATTGTAACTACGATTCGCTCATTTCTGCTCTATTCAAACCCGGACAGGGGGTCGCATAGATCACGCTCATCACAGCACCTACACTCGCTTGGCTTTGGCTGAGACGGTGGAACTCGCATCGGCCGTTCGTATTGCCGATGAAATGACGGACGAAAGCGACACCTTGATTCTCGTGACAGCGGATCACGCTCACGTCATGAGTTTATCCGGATATCCAGTGCGCGGTAACGACATCTTAGGACTGTCTGGCATCAATGGCGCGGATGGTCTGCCATACACGACCCTCAGCTACGCAAACGGGCCTGGATACAAAACGCCTTCGAACAGCACTCGCTATGACCTTTCGGAAGACGACTTTAGTAAGCCGTTCTGCTTCCCTTTCGTCGCGTTTACGCTGCCCTGATGAAAATGATTTCTACGATTTTCAATTTTTCGAGAAATTGTTAGACATTTCATACAATTTTGTGCAAAAAAATGGTTTTCCTACAAAATCGTAAATATGCATAGTTTGTCATAAAAACTTGTAGATTTTCATGAAAATTTGTATCTTGTCAGCAAAAAATTTACAAGCTACTACAATTTGTTAACGAAAATTAACAATTCTTCACGATAAACTATTCGTATTTACAATTTTCTTAGAAATAATACGAAATGTTCCAATTTCTGTAATTATTCGTAGTAGTAGAAATTTTCATCAAGGTGATCGTACAGCGTTGACATCGTTTGTAATTTTTTGTCACCTTGCAGCCTACGTAAGATACGAATATCCCGCAATGGTCCCCCTCAATTCGGAAACCCATGGCGGAGACGACGTCGCTATCTTCACTCGTGGTCCATGGTCGCATCTGTTTACCGGAACTCTGGAACAGAACACCATTCCTCACTTCATGGCGTACGCCGCTTGTATTGGCAGCGGCCTCACGGCTTGCACGTGAAACTTTCAGGCAGTTCGGCGTGATCCATAATTACCTCAGAATATTAATAAACATTAATTTTTTCCAAGCCGAATGTTGAATTGAATTAATCAGTCGAAAGATCCTGCGTTTCCTACCCAATCCTCCGCCGAAAATGTCGAAATCTCTTGTACACAACCGAACGAAACTTTATACAGTATATCCTTATACAGGTTGAGGAAAAAGTATAGAAACCCCTCAAAATTTCGCGGGGTTCGGTGAAAAACTAATTGCTCAGGTTAAATCATAAGTCATTTTTAACAAAGGATTCAATGATAACCTTCGATTTAACCTTAAACCTCATCTTCAAGGTCATTTAGAGATCAACTTTGATTTTTTAAGTCGGTACATCCATTTTTAATGTTAGAATCGAATAGAGCGGGAAATTTTACATTTCTTAAATTTCTTCTGAAAATTTCCCACTCTTTCTGATTCTGGCACAAAAAATGGGGGTTCCCATTTGAAAGATCAAAGTTGATCTCAAAATAATCTTGAAGGTGAGGTTCAAGGTGCAATCAAAGGTCAGGCTTCGATCCCTTGTTAAAAATGACCTAAGATTGAACTTTGGTAATTTTTTTTCTCACCAAACCCCGCCAGGCTACTAAGGTTTTTCATACTTTTTCCTCACCCTGTATATTACGTATAATTTTTTAGTTCCGTGAACGGTATAGATTGTAGATTTTTAGTTAACATGATGTTAACGACAGTGTAGCCATAACGAGTGCAACGGATATTATACAATGACATGAGTATCTGTAAACAGTAAATAACAAAAGGTTCTCCTGGTCATGGGAAATAGCCATGAATGTCAGAGGTTTTTTAATCCGTTCCTCAGCAACGAGGTATGAATTATTAATGCGTTTTTGCCTAAATTAAAAATTAAAAAAATAAATTTTCCTCAACCAAATTAGAGGAGTCGGAAGTAATGCAAACTTTTTTATCATACTCGTTTATCTCTATTTCGTACTGCGCGAATTCATCATAAAACATTGTTGATCAGTCTTCTGATCGTGGGATACAAATGAAAAACGTCTAGCGTCCATTGTATGTCAAAGAGTGAATATTTATCACCCGATCGTTCCACCGAGATGGGTATCGGTGAATAGAAGTTGTTTGTTCGAAATAAATTGCAGTTGAAAAGAAAAATTGCGTAGGCACGTATATTGACAATGGTTAACAATACTGCGACGTTGACATCGGAGATCATAATATGTATTGTTGCGAATATCTGCTTCGAAAAATATTTTCTCACAGTTACGAGACAAAGAAACAGCCAATGCAACGGGCATTTTCCACGATCGTGGGATTACTAATAAACGATTTCCGCCTATGCGCACTGTATTAAAAAAAATCCTCAGAGACTTTTCCTCCGAATGATGTTAAATCTAGGCTTGCTGTACTCGCAGTTTTTCAACATTCCTCCGTATCCTCGATACACGGTGTCTCAATAACGTGCGAAAGTGAGAGTGACAGTGAGAGTAAGATAATGCTTTGTGCCGTGCCGTGCCTTTCCATGCAAGGTTCAAATCGCTGAGTTATGTATACCCCATACACACACATTATACACCTGCTTCTACTGCAATCGTTGCGTGATTTCAGATCAACGTAACATCGTAAAATGCCAGTTCTACATTCAGGGTTTCCATGCTTTTTGGAATCTGAAATTCCCCGACTATTCCAGGTATTCCCGCATGAAAATAGGATTGTTCCAGTAATCTGTCTAGAAATATACCACTGATGATTGCCAAATTTATTTACACATTACTTACTAATATCTTCAATCTTACCTACATACTAACTATCTTACTGTCTAACTACCAATTTACAAACAATAGCCTGCGATTTCCCGTGAGAAAAAAAAAACGAAAGAAGGTTTGTCATTAAATAATAAATATACAATGTACGAAGTGATGCGACGAAAATACATTTTGATTGCAATCTTTTCTTTCTTAACATTTACTTTGTATAAGAACGAGTTTATTTCTTCGACAGTCTCAAAATTCCCTGAGCTTTACAAGTTTCTAGGCTTGCGCGTGCCAATTCTCGACATTCCCGTCTCCAGACTGAAGTGGGAAAACCAAAAATTTGTCCCGTCTTTCAGCGATTGACGCGACCAGATGGAGATCGGTAGTCTGAATGTATTATAAGATTATGACTGACGTCATGCATGACGCGTTCGCGGAATAGTCGAGGACCTTTACACACATGAGGATAACCTCGAGTTAGATCTGACTTTTAAGAATCCATACCGGAATTTCCTTGAGCGTTGTACATGTAGCTACACCATAACTTTGACGTATATGTGCTCTCACAGCCGGGATTCAGCGTGTTAAATCAGATCAGCAACAGACACAGGTACATAATTTAAGAATGCGGAGCTCAGTGCACTCGGAATTGTCATTCTGTCAACGTATTTGTATAGGGTCTACGAAACTTTCTCATTTTTGATCAGCGAATCATGGATTATAATGTTACATGAATATGAGTTGATTTGTTCGAATGTATGACAAAAAGTAAATAAGAAAGTGTGAAAGACTCGCTCCACTTCGACATCTACGTGCAAGAGAGTATATATTAGGTATAACCAGAGTTCGGTGAATTGGACCATAACGATTTCGATATTTAGGAATTTTTATCCTTTCAGAAAAGATTCAAAAAAGTGTTCACATCTCCACGGTCAGGTTATAGCAGCGTTGCTATAAATGCTACGATTCATTGGCAGTTACCGTTAATAATGGCACTGAAGTCTGCAACGCCACGAGCAAATGAAAGAGTCCGAAAAGAATGTTCCTGCTATTAAACTTTTTTTTCTCGTACCATGGCTCACACTAATTTAGCGATGCTGCGGTAAAAGAGGCTGCCCAAAACATAAACGTTCCCGCGGACCACATTCTGGACGAAGCAAGGGAGAAAAAGAGGATGATAAAAAATATCCGGTGGTAGCCGAATAGCTGAGGTCAGAGAGGCGAAGTACAACTATCCCTACTTCGTAACGAACGATGTTAAACTTTTCCAACTGGTGATCACCGACAGGCAGTAAGTGGTTCGACTTCGGCAGAACAGCACCTGCAGATCTCCTCCTCCTTCGCTGCTGTCCACCTGCTCCCGTAAATCGCGTCGAAAGCAGTATATCACCCTGTAGTGGTCCATAGTCTGTGGGTTTCGATTCTGGGTGTTATGCTCACGCAGTGTCCACCCGCATTTGAATCGCTAGACTTGGGTTGGTGAGGCAATTGGGACCAACCCGCGGGCAGGATGGTCGTGCCAAAGGTGGGTAGGCGATATTCCAATAAACCCTTATAACACTGTCAGAAAATTCACGGTGTCAATTAAAGTCCAAACATCGTCGGTGTAAATCGGTCGATACTCGACACCAAGTGGTCTTAAAATCAACACCAAAATGGTGTGGACTTCTACAGAATATTCATTTAACACCGCATTTCCAACAGTGTAACTTCAAAATTGTGAGAGAAAATCAGAGCGGCGATATAAGTCGCGAAAAAGTGCTCGTCTCGTGAACATTGATTGAAAAAAAGAATCGGTCGGGAATCGTTACGCATACGTATATATTTCGCAAAGGTTGTCTGTCAAGCCGAGTACATGATGTAGTCATGTTTTGTATACCAAGACGTAAATTGGTAAGATACATTTGTGAAATCGGTAAAAAAAAAAAATTGAGAACACGTTTTATCTCGCAATCGCAGTAGTGTAATACATTCCGAAAGTGTGGACACCGTGAAGTTTGGATGGTTTGGTTTTTCTTGTGCAGGTACCGTGCAACTGAATGATGCGTATAAAATATACTTGCTACTTCGGCATTGATCAATAAATTATGGCCAGCGAACAACTATGCGTCAAAGAATAGCATTGAAAATAGAAAGTGCCCTAAGACGGAATCTCGACTCAAGTCCGTTTAACATCGGGATTCATGCTTTGCAATACACGCGAGTCCCTTTAAAACAATTAACATACTTTTGGCACTACCCGATGTCGAAGCGTATTTCATAGTCAAGAAAATCGACGTTTACGGTTTCATTATAAATCCGAACAGTTTTTTAACTGCTCGCTATCTTCCGAGGATTTTAAATTGGCACAGTTTATAGAATACTTGTTCTCACAAGACGACCGATTTCTGGAGAATGTGACGAGCCCAGGAAAAATCAGGTTCTGAATATTGGTTTTGTAATAATATATGCACACGGCCGCGTCGCATCAACTAGGCGATGCAAAAAGTGAAGGTCGAAATCAGCTAGTTACCATTCATGGCAGAGTGAACGTCAATAGAACAACTCGCGACAGCGAGATAGCATTTCGTGTTTGCGATCTTGCGATACTTTCATAGTCAACGGTAATAAAAGCCGGTAAATTATCGACCCAGCATTCGATTCGATATAACAATTTCAAACCATAGCCGAACTATTCGCATGCCGGTGTTATACGGAATACTCATATATTCGTAGATGCCTGTAAGACTAGTCGGTCACGCGTTATGTCATTATTAAGCACGTGGGGAATACCGTGGCTCGCACACAAACCAGAATCGCGGCGAAATATATTTCAGATTACGACTGGTGCCCCTTTCATCAGCCGTTGCGTAACCTGAGTGTTTCTTTCGTAGGATGGGAGGCGGAATCCGTCCTTTCTCGGCGACGACGGTGCAGCCGTCGATCTGGGTAAGGTGAGTACGATATCAAGACGAGTTTGTTCGGTGTGATTCCACCCCATCGGCAATTTCTGATCCTTGAACAATATTTCAGGAAATCGCGAGGGAGTATGGGAATAATGATTCCAACTTCGGTCACTTTCAAACGCCGTCCACCGCACCTAAGGAACAAATGGTAAGCTGGTCCTAAGCCTCTTCGAATCCCGTAATAAAACATGGTCGTCATCACGATTTCAGACCATAGCCGAGGACGGCGAGGAGCGAGCGACTTGGGGAAGTGGACTCGAGTTTTTGATGTCTTGTATCGCGATGTCCATTGGCCTGGGCAACGTGTGGCGATTTCCTTTCACGGCGTACGAAAACGGTGGCGGTGCCTTCCTCATTCCGTATATAATCGTCCTCTTCGTCGTCGGCAAGCCGTTCTACTATCTCGAAATGATAATGGGCCAGTTCACCAGCAGATCATCGGTCAAGATGTGGGCCCTGGCTCCTGGCTTTAAAGGTGTCGGCTGGGCGCAGATGTTCTCGATGATCTCCGTCGGGACGTATTACTGCTCTCTGATGTCCTTGACGCTATTTTATCTGATCAAAAGTTTCAGCTACGAACTCCCGTGGTCTAGGTGCCTTGAGGAGTGGGATGGCTGCGTGGACTCTGTCAAGTCCAACGATTCAGTAATAGCCGGAAACGGGACAATGAGAAGTTCCGCGGAGCTATACTTCTCGTGAGTTCTCCTATCAAAAGATAAGCCAACTCACAAGGAAGGTATCAAAGGTCGATCTCTTCGATTTGATTTCTTTTGTAATATGTTATAGTAGACTAAAAACCACCCTTTAAAGTAAGGCAGGTCAAGAGGTGATTTGGCAGTTTCACCCACAAAAACATAATATTTTTTAACCAATCCAACTGGAGAAGTCTTCTCATAACGAGAAATGAACAACGCAATTCTCTCAGTATTAAAAAAAAAAATTAAAACTGCAAAATTTCCACTCGACATGCCTTATTTTGGAGGGTGGTTACTCCCCCTTAAAGTGTTTGATGGCAGATACAAAAAATGCACATCACTCGGTTTTTAGTTTACTATAACATATTACAAAAGGAATCAAATCGAAGAGATCGACCTGGGATACCTTTCTTGTCAGTGCAGGATAAAATTTACAACATCTCGTTATACTATAGGAAAACTGTTCTGAGGGAAAAGGAGAACATTGATGATGGCATCGGGCTACCTGATTGGAGGCTTACGTTGTGCCTACTTTTCGCATGGTGTTGTATATTCGGCGTACTTGCCCGCGGAGTGAAGGGATCCGGGAAGGCGGCCTACTTTCTGGCCATCTTTCCCTACATAATTATGATAGCTCTGCTCATCCGAGCTGTGACCCTCGAAGGCGCCATCGACGGAATCATTTTCTTCATCAAACCGAATTGGGAGAAACTGTTCGACCCGAACGTCTGGTACGCAGCGGTTACGCAGTGTTTCTTCTCTCTGTCGGTTTGCTTTGGCGGAGTGGTTATGTACTCGTCGTACAACGAATTCGACCACAACATATACAGGTATATTTCGATAAATCTAGACAGTTTCGCTCCCACGTAATCAGGTTTTTAAGGATAGTGAACCATGCGATAATTCTGACTCTTCCTCAGAGACGCGATGGTTGTAACGACCCTCGACACTTTCACCAGTCTCATGGCTGGCTTCACGATATTTGGAATACTCGGTAATCTCGCCCACGAACTCGGCACCGACGATATTCGCAACGTTGTTCGGGGAGGCACTGGTCTCGCCTTCATATCGTATCCAGACGCCATCGCCAAGTTTTCGGTGTTGCCACAGGTACGTTTACGATTAGCTTCTCTCGCGTTCCTATTGCACGTGAGAATTAACTGAGTAAATCCATCTCTCAACTGGTCATTTCAGGCCTTCTCCTTTCTATTCTTTCTCATGCTATACGTATTGGGCATCGGCAGCGCCATTGCCTTGGCCGGTGGAATTAACAGCGTGATCTGCGACCAGTTCCCAACGTGGAAACACTGGCACGTTGTCCTAGGAACGTCCATCTTTGGGTTTCTGGTTGGAATGGTCTACTGCACCCCGGTAAGTATGCAAATTCATGTAATTCAACCGTTGGTCTGACGATTTCTTTCACCCCGAAAACAGGGAGGCCAGTTTGTGCTTCAGTTAGTCGATTACTACGCAGGATCCTTCATCGTCTTTGTACTCGCCACGTTTGAGGTGACTGGTATATTTTGGGTCTACGGACTGGAGAACTTCATCGACGATGTTGAGTTCATGCTCGACAGACGGCCGTCGGTTTACTGGAGGCTATGTTGGGGCGTCGTGACGCCGGTTCTTCTCGCTGCGATTCTTATTTACACGATCGCGATAATGGAGCCGTTGAAGTACAGCGGTATTTCGTATCCAGACAGTGCCCACAGTAAGATCATTCTCCCTGATCGACAGTACGTTTCTTAAATTCAAAAATATTCATCCGTGGATACATTTCAGCTGCTGGATGGCTGCTCATGACATTTGGAGCTATCCAAATTCCCCTGTGGATGGGGGTGACGATAATTTCCAAGCGAAATCTGGGGCTACCCGAGGTGAGTTGCTTTTCGGGTTAAACAAGTACTACTAACAAGTTCACGGAGCCTAGATATAAGGAGAATGATCGAAATAGGTTTTTTTTGTTTTTATTTGCGGCCAGAAAAAAGGAGAAATATCATTTTCTCACAATGTCCATGAGGGTAGAACTGGTGATATCAATGTCAGGTTGACGGCGTCCGTTTGTTATTGTTTGTATCACGTGGTATGACGGGCATTCTCCTTCTTGAATTTAACAAACCTGACGTTAGCAACTCTAGCGCCTCTAGTGTAGAAAGATCTTATTCTAGATTTTCGGCCGTTTCTTATGCATTACGATCGTTTTCCCTATATCTCCCCATTTTTGGCGCAGAATTAGTAATGTTAATTTCTTCCACTCGGCTCGTTCCTCTTCTACGGTCGTTCGAAACATGTAAAACAAGCAGCTGTCAACATTTGGTCATCACTTAATACTCATAATATTTGAACGACCAAAGAACACAGACGCTCTGAGTGTCAAAAATCGGTACTACTAACTCTGCGCTAAAATGTGGCCCAATTTTGTATTCCGGAATTTCGTCTCCTACTCTGTTACTTTATGAATCCTACTATCGCTGGTTCAAGCGTAGTCCGCAATTTGAAGCAGCAGACTATATCACAATTTTCAATAACCGTTATTTCCGCACCTGCAGATGATATACGCCGCTTTTGAGCCTTCCAAACACTGGGGCCCAAAAAACCCGGCCCGACTGGCTTCCTGGCGCGAATTCAAGGAATGTGCTAGAAAAAGACGAGCCGAGAGGACCGCCTCAAAGGCTAAGCAGATCCTATACGTGCTGGTAGGCTGCGAGGAAAAGTTGTGATCTAAATCCCAGTTACATGGAATATTCATCATCACCATTGACGCTTTGCCGATTGCCAATTAGATTTAACAGGATAAGGCACTTTACACGTAATTTTTTTATTTCTCGACTTTATTACGCTACGTTTGTAAGACACATGCCAAGTGCAAGCACATCAGGCCAATCAATGTATAGTATAAATATCACAAAGGTAAAAAATTAGATCGCTAGAAACTTGCTAAATCAAAACTTCGAGAAGTTGCACTTGTTATAATTGATACTGTTATTATTATTGTTTTTATTTTTATTATTATTATTATTATTATTATCATATCTGTTTTGTAAGGGAACATAAATTTCTTTGCGAAATTTTTTTTATAACCATCTCGTGTTATACGGTCATTGCAGTAACAAACATTTCCTAATAATTGTATTCACTGTTTGTTGCTAATTTATTATTACTCACAATCTATGTGCTACCTCCATGATGGAAAATGGTATTTACTCAACGGGAGATATCAACGCTTGTTTTTTTTTTTTTTTGTTTCATTCTAGCTACGCTGTGCGTATACATAGATATGTAATATATACGAGTTCCGATTGCAAAAAGGGCAATGATTCACGGCTGTGTTTCGCAATTATCAGTATTTCTTTTAGTAAATAAGTTGACGGTTTTTCGTGTGTAGAAAAAAGAGAGTACAATTTTATCTCTTGGCAATGATGACATAGCAAAAAAGTGGACAAAAAATATTAATCAATTATACGTATATCTATTTAAATACATACTGTATACCTACTTTATACTCATTTCTATCGACATTGAGATGACGGGAACCTTCATTCATATGAAGCAGGCATCCTAGTCCGCTTCGTAATCGATAAAATTCCAGTCCTCGACCAACTCTTCTTCCATATCCTGGACACGATCCAAGTCCTCCGGTTCAGAGACCACCTATTGACGAAAATGTCGGAGTCAAGTTTACGAATACCGTCAATGGATTAACAGATTGACTGGTACGAGTTTTCCAGATTTCCTGCCAAAACCGGTAGCCACACACGTTGACTGAACCGACCAAATTAGACCAAAATTGGTACGCGGAGTTTTTTTGGGTCCCTGGTCCTAAAACTTATTTTTTGAATTTGTTACACCCTGGGAGTAAAAATAGGGGTGGGTCAGGGTAAATTTTCCGTTTTATTATGAATTTCGTTGTTATATTGAAATTCGAAATTTTGGAATCTGCGGTTTCATTGCGAACGCTAATTTTATGAACTGCCACCCCCTGAGGATGAAGATAGGGGCTTTTCAGGGTAAATTTTAAGTTTCATTGTAAATTTTTTCACCTTCAGTTGCAGATTTAGGTATGCAGTTTTATTTTAACTATGGCTAAGTTTTTACTACTTTATGCTTATTTTTCTCTTCTTTTAGTCTCCAATTTTGGATTCATAGTAACCGAAAAAAAACCCAACTGATGATTTTCAGATCGACTGTCTAGTTCTACAAAAGTTTCAAGTATTGCCGTCGCCATTTTGGATCCTCTATTTTTCAATTCTTTAAATCTGATAAGGGAGTCATCATCGGCGTCTCAAAAAAGAACCCAGTAATGATTTTTAGATGAACTGCCTAGTTTTACAAAAATTTCTATTATTGTCGTTGCCATTTTGTATCCTTCAATTCTGTTAACGAATTCATCATCAGCGACTCCAAAACTCCCCGTGTAACAAGTTTTAAAAGACTTATTCCACTTCTTGACTTTTTGGTACAAGGGTGCTGAGGCCTGGTCGTAATTACCGGTAATTAAAGCCACCATTTTCAGTCCCTCATATTAAATTCTTCAATTCTGCTTACCAATTCGGATTCAACGACCCCAAAGACGATAGTTTACCAATTTTTGTTCAAATCCATCGAGAAATAACAGAGTTATTAAAAAATGTGCATGTATTCAGCATTACCTGTCAATCGGTCAATAAGGAACCCCGATAATGAAATAAAAAGCAAGCTTCAAAGCTGCTCGATGAATCGATAAAAACCCAACTCTGACCTTGATTCGAAGTCTTTCTCTCTCAGCCTGAAGCTCAGCGTCGAATTCTTTCTGCTTTTGTGCACGCTCTTCACAAATCTTCAACCATAAAATAGATCGAACGATATTCAGTCGAGTATCATTGTGATCTGATTTCAGTGTTTACTCATGTATTTTACATAACCAGTAGACCTGCATATCTCTGTACCTTGTAGTTGAGAAGCCAGTGACCGAGATACTCAGCAGGATTGTAAGGCTTTTTGCTGGTAATGTCGCTGAGGGCCTTCGTCAAGGGATTTCTGAAATTACTCATCAAGTAAAAACCCTCGAGAGTCATATACTCTTCCGAATAAGACTGCATCGATGGGCAAGATTCTTCCGACCGGCTGCGTTGCTCAGCCAATACTTGCCAAGTGCCCAACATTCGAGCTATCTCTTCGTCAGTGAAACCCAATGCTTTCAATAATCTGAATAAAATCGTCACGGTACTTAGTAGCGGTTTTTTTACATTCGTTTACTTGAACAGAAATTGGAAACCGGTAGCAGATACACGACTCCGAGTGACCTTTAAACTTGCAAACTGGTTTTAGGATAAGCTGGTTCACCTGATTGTCTCGTCGTTGAGCCCGTAGGTAAGAATCCGTTTCAACAGATCGTCGCTGATGCCTTTGCTTCGAAGTAGATCAGCGAGATCATTTTCAAGGTCACGCTTCCCTTCATTGGCGATCAATTCGACGAGCCGTAGAGCTGCGGATGTCTTGTCTGGGTCATCGAACAGTTCCCTCCCATCAGCTCCGAATGTCTGGCCAGCTTTGAAACTCCGTATATCGTCCGGATCCAGACCCGACAGCCTCATCAGTTCGGTCTACGATATAGAAATTCACCATATGAACCGTTCGCCGAGTACAACCCGAGCACAAGGACGTTCTGGAAATCAAATTACCTCTCGATCCCCGATTCCAGAGAGTAGCGAGAGCGACGACAGCAGCAACTGACGCAATTCCCGCTTCGTGTAAGGTCCAGCTGTTACTTCCACGTGGGTGCCGGTCTTCTCAAGGACAACCTTCTCCGGCATTTCTTTGTACGGTGGTCTCGACATTCTCGCTTCTTTCGGTGTGCAAGTTAAACGGAACAGAATAAAGGCGAGGATGGTGATCACGACGAAAGTATGGTTATCTCTCTGGAGACGATCACGAATTGCCTCGCTACTGAGACAACTGACAATCACCTCCGTGTCAACATTGAGTAACAATTGATGTTGATGGGCTCGAATCCTGACGGCCGTTGGAAAAATACTTACTGATTATAACACAGAAATATTACCTGGTCATTCACGGAATGCGTCTCACATTACAGCTTCAGCAATGGAAAGATAAATCAAGGTTGAAGTGTGACAGGAGAAGCGCTCGTTATCATTGTAACGTAGCTCTGTCGTAAATGCAGTATGACAGAAAACGATTAATCAGATAAGATGGGCCTCGATCCTTCATGCAAAGTACTCGTACGACCGAAGTTTATTACTTGCCGAGCTGTACTGCAGTCGCATTGGATCTTACCGTGCAGCTCCGCGAAATAGAAAGTGGTGCACATGGAATAGCCAGTTTTGAAGAACCAAGGACGCGTCACAGGACGCGTTAAAGGACGCGGAAGGAGGAAGGCCGCTTACAGGGTAGGGAATGAAGATATTTCCGGAAGTGTTCGTTGACCAAATCATTTTCAGTGATACCAGGTATCCAATTTCGTGCCTCTGTTCTGTTATGGCTAACGGCGACAAGTTTCGAAGTGAACATAACATCAACTAATCTTGCAGGTGGCACAATAGCTTGGGATAAATCCTGTGAAAAGTAAATTTTTTCGGTTTATTACCATCTCGCTTGGGAGTATAATTTCTTTAGGAGTTTACACTCGCTTATGGACAAGGCTTACAAAGAGCCGTAAGAATTGAGTGATATTACTGAATAAATACGACATCTGTGTACTGAATGAAAAAATAACAGTCAAGGCCAGACATTATCTATTTCAAGGGTAACTTGGTGGAAAATATCTCAAAAAGTCAAAATTAATCTTATCTATAATAGAACAAAGTGATATGAGGCACTGCCGTAGGTACCTGAGATAATAAAAGTTGCCGTAAATCATTTTAGCACAAGTATTAGAGATTCTTTCGTTTTCAAGTTCCTGCGTTCTACGTTATGTACCATTAGTGCTGTACGTAATATATTAATACCTCGAGTAGGGTATATCAGTGCACAGACGATGAAACGCTAAATGAATTCCAATGAAAATTAAGTGATTGATCGGGGTGATAACGGGTGCTGCGTAGCGTAAAGCGTCCACAGATTAAGTCGTGCAGACAGGTGATAATCCCACATTATCACATATACCCAGCAAAGTTACTCGTGTCAAAATTTTTTATCTCTTAATTCAACATCATAAATTTCTTATCACGTTTCACAAAAATACCTTGAGTGAAAGCCACACATTACGGTATATCCCCAATATTATGAATTTCTCGATGCTGCGCGATCAACCCTGAAAATGACCGCTCTACTAGGCAGTCAAACTGGATCAGTGTAGATGAGCTTCACATCTGATCAGACAAAAATATCGTCGATACGACGAATAAAGCGGCAGCAAAAAAAGTCGGATAACTTATCAGATGTTTAGGCAACGGTAACCTGGATTAATTTTTTGCTTTTGCTACTTGTTTTGGGAACAAATTAAAAATGATGGAACAGAAAACTTGGTTGAAAAAATTACTGTCGATCACGGATAGATTTTTGTCGGGAAATTGAAGAGTCCATTTAGCGGGTCTGAGGCATAGTATTAGCAGAATTAGTGTCAATGATTTTACTGGAAACTCATAATTTCCTTTCTAAATTTCTATATGCTCGGAGCAACTTGCATATAAATTACATACTGGAATTAAATTCACAAGGCCCGCAGTCTGTGCGAGTGTTCAGTCAACCTCTGATTGCCCGGCTGATCATATCTGTTCACATTTAGAAAAACGAGATGAACGGTAGTGACAATCTGGGTTACGAAAATGGCTCGGTCAATGATGGTGGAAAGACAATTGTGGATAGAAAAGAAGAGGCCAAATCACCGCAGTCAGTGGAAACCGAGAGAGCTACCTGGGGAAACAGTATCGAGTTCCTCATGTCTTGCATCGCGTTATCCATCGGATTTGGCAACGTATGGCGGTTTCCATTTACTGCTTACGAAAACGGAGGTGGTGCATTTCTAATTCCATACATAATTGTGTTATTCCTGATTGGTAAACCGTTTTATTATCTGGAGATGATTATCGGTCAATTTTGCAGCAGTTCCCATATCAAAGTCTGGAGAATTTCACCGGGTTTCAAAGGTATGTATAAGTGTTGCAGTATTCTACGTATATCTGAGCGCGTCAATTTATCAATAAAAATTCAAAATTATGATCAAACGACTTTTCAAAACATTTCTCGTGTGAAGTTCTACCATATCTTTCCGGATGACCAAGTGACTGCCAAAGCCATTCTCCGTTATTAACATACATGTTAAAAACAAACGAATACGAAGGGCTTCAAAAATGAACACCAATTTTGTGCAACACAAGATGAGTCTGGTTTAATGTGACGTACCGTTGATCGAGCCTAACCGTTCCGATTCGACACTTCCAGGTGTGGGATGGGCCCAAATGTGTTCGCTCGCAATCCTCGCGTCTTATTACTGCTCGCTGATGGCCCTGAACTTGTTCTACTTGTTTGCCTCATTCGCCTCAGAATTGCCTTGGGCACGATGCCGAGAAGAATGGGGCGAAAACTGCGTTGACTCCGGAATAGGTCTGAATAGAATTTTGCGAAGTGAGACGAACTCCACAGCCAACTCATCGTCGTTTGGAAAAACGTTGCGTTCTGTGGACCAGCAAAGCTCCGCAGAGTTGTATTTCCTGTGAGACAGTCCCTTCATCCTTTGTCTGCATAAACTCAGCTGTCTGCAATTCATCTGATGATTTCGCTTGCAGGAAGGAAGTCCTGAAGGAGTACGACAACATAGACAACGGAATCGGGCTACCGGACTGGCGGCTGACCCTCTGTCTTCTTGGTAGCTGGGCTTGCATCTGTGCGGTACTTTCACGCGGGGTAAAAAGCACCGGAAAAGCTTCCTACTTCCTCGCGATATTTCCGTATGTCATTATGATAGCGCTCCTAATCAGAGCCTCGACCTTGGACGGCGCGGGGAACGGGATCCTCTTCTTCATCACTCCAGACTGGGAAAAGATTCTCGACCCACAAGTTTGGTACGCGGCCATTACTCAGTGCTTCTTTTCGCTATCGGTCTGCTTCGGCTCGATCATTATGTACTCCTCCCATAACGAATTCAGACACAACATTTACCGGTGAGCAGCACTCCGATATGGTGTTTGATAGTTGTGAGACTTCTCATGTGCATTTTCAATGCCGATTACAGAGACGCGATGATTGTCACGACCCTCGACACCTTCACAAGCATGATGGCCGGCTGCACCATTTTCGGAATATTGGGAAACCTAGCCTATGAGACTGGAAGTGACGACATCAGCACTGTGGTTCGCGGAGGAACTGGTCTGGCCTTTGTTTCTTATCCAGACGCAATTGCAAAGTTCAATACTGTACCTCAGGTATGGAAAAACTGTCCGATTCCGCTATTGGAAAATGTCCTCATGAGCCTGGTTGACCGCGCTAATTTATCACCGCATAAACAAAGTTTTTAATTTTAATGGTGGCAAATCGTCATTATTGGGGTTTAAAATGACTCACGTCACATAAATTAATGAAACTTAATCATCAACATACCTGTTCTACCATCCACACGCGAAAAAACAAGGCCAACGGTCAGCTGTCAGCCTGGTTGCATAAGTTTGATTTTTTTTTTACGAGATGACGCATTGCAAGGTGACAATTCCACCAATAGACATCGCGTTATTGATACTTTTCTTTCTTTTCATCACTTACACAGCTTTTTTCGGTTTTGTTCTTCACGATGATGTTCGTTCTGGGCATTGGCAGCGGCGTAGGGATGAGTTCTGGTATTATAACCGGGCTATGCGACCAGTTCCCGAACCTTAAGCGCTGGCAAGTTATGATTGGCACTGCTGCAACAGGTTTTGCTTTTGGAACAGTTTACGTCACTCCCGTAAGTCTTAGCTGAAGAATCAAATGACGTCACCTCAGTCGAGGTTGTGATTTGATTATAGAATTCTGTTTCAGGGTGGCCAGTTCATCTTGACTCTTGTAGATTACTACGGGGCTTCCTTCATTGTCTTCATCTTAGCCACCTTCGAAATTATAGGCATCATTTGGGTTTACGGTGAGTCATCCACATCTCAAAGTTGGACCACAAATTAATTCAGAGAAACTCGTTCCTTGTCAATGATTAACCGCTGCAGGCTTGGAAAACTTCTTGGAAGACATAGAATTCATGCTGGATAGAAAAGTCGGAATGTACTGGCGCCTCTGCTGGTTTCTTATAGTGCCATTAGCTCTGATCGGTGTCTTCATTTACACCACCATAGAGATGACCCCGTTGACATACGGTGATGTGGCATTTCCACCGAGTGCCCATGCTGCTGGATGGACACTGACTGCTATTGGAGTTTTACAAATACCCATTTGGATGGCGATAGCGCTCATGAAGTATAAAAATTTGTCCTTCAAAGCGGTGAGTGTTGTGCGGTTGAATACTGAAACCGGGGTTCTTGATGCTTTCAGTCACAGTGGGATGCTTAGCGTCTAACCTCGAAAATTTCCATGTCCTAGCCTTATCACAGTTTGTTTACAACTTCAAATGATCTTTGTTACTTCGTATAAACGTAAGAACCCTCGAGTAACAAGTTTCGCGCAGAATCATCGAATTCTGATAGTTTTTGCGATTTTATATCCGTCATGTTCAATCCGCCACCTTGGACTTAGAAATTATAAAAATCGGACGTCAGATTCGTAATCAGCAACCTCAATCACCCCCCAATAACTAACTGCAGGCTAAAATATTGATATAGAATATGCATCTTTGTTTTCTCAAATTTTTGCTAGATGGTGCAATCGGCATTTCGACCGGCAGCTAAGTGGGGCCCTCGACTAACGCATCATCGTCAAGAATGGCTGATTTTCAAGGATGAAAAAGCCAGGCAAGGAGAGAGCAGGACGCAATCGTGGTTTGTCCAAAAACTCCACGTACTGTTCAACATTGAAGAGACTAAATCCAAAACTTAGCCATGCGTCATATTCGAAGAATCACGAGAGGGCACTATGGTGCATATCTTACGTTTCGAAATTGCATACAGCTACAAGCCCGCTCTCAATGCTATTCACAGCGAGCTATTCTAGGATTTTTTATAAAGTGGTAGGTACATCAACCGCATGAAAGTCAGTCATCATAATTTGAATTGATCAATTAGCAGCATCACCGAATTAATTTTTAATCCAAATGTATTCTCTCTAGTCATCTTGATGACCTTGTTTCATTAAACGCAACGCATATATTTTGTTGAGAACTGTAACTGGTTATTATAATAAATAAGCATTTGAATAATCCTACAGCACACTATACAAATTGTTTGAAATAGAAAAATATATCGATTGACAAATACTGTGCGTTTATCATCTGCCAACTAATACCGCCCAGAACTTTTCTCCCACTGTATTCAGCTTCCGTTCTCGGATTAATCGTTTTATCTCCTTGAATTCTTCCCATTTCCTTTTGGTTTCTGGATCTTTCGGTCCCCATTCGGCTGTTGGTTTAAATATCTAAAAGTCAAAAGTGAAACTCTTATACACAAGTATATAAATTAAAAAATCATGTATGATAAATTTGATACATACGTCGGACCATGGCTTATCTCTGTTCTGCAATCCGGTGATCATAGCCCATGCTGGAAATTGCACGATTCCAAAAAAAAGTAACGCCCATCCAGCAGCTGTAATAAATATTGTTAGATCATTTTGTACGTAGACATTGCCGTGTACAACTCTGGTATTTCAATCAATTTTATCGTTCACCGTAGGCTGATGTAGGATATTCCACGTCATTGTACACCAACGGGGTTATATTGATGAGGAAATAAATGAGGATGGTAAAGAGCATGAGAGGCGTCAACAGGCCCCAGCAGAATCGCCAGTAGAAAGACGGACGTTTCCCAGTCATGAATTCAATATCATCGAGAAAATTATCAACTCCTGAATCGGGCAGATAATATCTACTGTCATAATTTTTCTCAATTGTTTTGACCGGTGTTTTAAAGCAGTGATGCTCTATCGAGAATCGGATAATGGACAGATTTGTCATGCCTGTTCTTGATGAACTGACAGTATTACTTATCTTTATCGAATAAAAGATAACTTCGGTCTTTATTCAATAAGAATCAAATAAAAACAAATGACAACAAAAAATATGTTGACCAGTGTATTGGAATTACTGTTGTTCCGTAAAAAGTAGATAAACCTTACACTGGCTCGTAAATTTTTGACGCTATCAAATATGAACGTTACCGTAGATCCAAGAAATGCCGACCACTTCGAAGCACGCGAGACAAACCAGGATAAAAGTTCCGCCAAAGTAGTCGATCAAATTCAGTATGTATTGACCTCCCTTCGAAAAAAGAAAGATATACTGTATCAAGTGGCGATGAAAGAAATTATGCATCACTCACCGGAGTGCAGTAGATCGTCCCGAACAGAAATCCGACGATGCCGACTCCCAGTGCCACCATCCAATGCACAGAACTTGGAAACTGGTCCATGATGACACTGATCAACACATTGGAAACAGCTACGGCTGTTCCAACACCCAGGACGAATAGCATCAGGAAGAAGAGGACTGCAAAAAGTTGGGGAACGACAGTGAACTTGGCCAATGCGTCGGGATATGATATGAAGGCCAGTCCAGTTCCGCTCCGTACTACAGTGCTTATATCGTCACTACCCAATTCATAGGCCAAATTTCCGAGGATGCCAAATATCGTAGTGCCGGCGAGAAGACTTGTGAATAGGTCCAGGGTCGTCACGATGGTGCAGTCTCTGGAATGTTGAAAAATCAAGAGTAACTTAATAGAGTTAATGCAATTTCGTGGTTTTTTACAGAAAGTTTTTTGTAGTATCTTTATATCTTTCTAATTCCTAGTTAGATCCCTACATATATGCCTAGAGCTAAGTTGACTAACCTGATATGTACTCCGACAGAGACAAACGCTCTCTGCATACAGCCATGTCGTAATACAGACAGGTTATAATAAAGAGTTTTTTTAATCCTAAAACATCCAGCTCTAAAATACCCCATAATATTTCTGGATCGTAAATTTATAAAACAAACCTTTTAACGTTGTGGCGAAAGTCGTTGTACGATGCGTACATGGTGACTGCCCCAAAACATACGCCGAGTGAAAAGAAAGCCTGGGTAACAGCTGCGTACCATACTTGAGGTTCGAAAATTTTCGTCCAAATCGGTTTGTACAAGAAGACGATGCCGTTGATCGCCCCCGGCAGAGTTACGGCTCTAACCAAGAGTACGATCATCATTGTGTAGGGGAACAAGGCCAGGAAGTAAGACGCCTTTCCCGCGCTTTTCATACCGCGTGAAAGAACAAGGATAACAGCAAGCCAACTTCCGGCTAAGCAAAGAACAAGTCTCCAGGACGGAGTACCAATTCCGTTGCTGATGTCGTCGGTCTCGTTCAGCACAACGTTTCTGAAAATTCAAGTCATGTTGTCAGTGGTTTTGTTTGTTCGATAGAGTGCAGGTTGGTGCAATGCTTACAGGAAGAAGAGCTCTGCAGAGCTTGATTGCGGACTGTTTGAAGTTGCGTTGCTGACTCCGGATGAACTATAACAAGTGTCGCCCCATTCTTCACGGCACGTAGCCCACGGCAAAACCGATTGAAAGCTTGACAGCAGGTAAAATAACGTCAGAGCCATTAGCGCGCAGTAATATGTGGTTATGGAAAAGACTGCAACCGTGACACCGAAACCGATACCTGGAGGATAGTATATTGCGTAACAAGGAGGCAAACTCGGTTTTTTCAAGCGAAACGTAAGTTTGCAATATGAGTCGTGAGTGAGCCGAAAACGAATATTGCAAATTCGCGAGGCGAAAAGACCGTTGCCTCCTTGTTGCACACGATTCTTTACACAACAAGAGTATGTTACGGGTTTTTTCACGTAGCACGAAATTGAGGTTAGGTTCGCATAATGTCAGATTTGTTCGCGACGGCGCACGCGCACAGTGCGAAAAAGACTACTTTCAACTCCTAGGACTTGAATGTAGTCTTTTCAGTACTCCGTGCATGCGCATTCGTACTCATTCGACCGTCATAGAAACAGGTACGTAGTGCACAGAAACACTCATGGAAAAACGCGTCAAACATACTCGCGTTATGTAAAAGCTATTTGTGCAAATCTTGAAAGTTGTACTTGGCCATTACGTGTTGCGTGGGTATAATCACGATGCTGAGAATATTATTCTTTAACACACTATCCCGAAAAATTGGAGTGTCTCAAAGTTCGGAGACAATTGCAATTCGTAAGGTACCTTTGAACGCTGGTGATACCGACCAAATTTCAACGCAGGATCTGCTACTGAATTGGCCAAGGATCATCTCCATGTAGTAAAACGGTTTTCCGATAATGAAGAGCACAACGAGATACGGGATGAGAAAGGCTCCACCACCGTTTTCGTACGCGGTGTACGGAAACCGCCACACGTTTCCGAAACCAACGGAAAAAGCCACGCATGACATTAAGAATTCCATTCCACTGCCCCACTTGGCCCTGGAGTTCCCATTTTTCGCAATTTCCAAGTCCTCGTTAGCAGCTCCGGAATCAGTGTTTTTATCCTGCATTTGTTCATCGGAAGAATGAGCATGAATTCAGCATATTCCAAATAACACAATAGTATTTTATCTACAAGTCTAGATGATAAATAAATGGTTCTTCAGGCGTTGAAACCATGACATCACTGCAAATTATATTCTGTACTGTTCACCTTGGAAGGACCATTGAACCTCATCGAGATTGCAGATTGCATTATAAGGCTTGTGGAGGCTCCTTCACAAATTCACTAAACAGATTAATACTTTAATACGTTCAACAAGAACGAGTAGATTGTCTGTTAACATGACGCAACGAAACGATGCCTCAATATAGAAATATTTCCCCAAGGTCTGACAAGTATTACTGCCATACGATTAAATGTAAGTGCTCAAACAGCTCATCAATAACTATTGAACGCGGTGATCACTCCTTGTCTGGCAGCGATCGAACCGTGTTGTAAAATTGAGCTACCTTAATCCAGGGTCATCCCTCATTGTCTCATCTTGTCAAGTGTCAACAAAATCTATATGAGGTCAAATAGTCCCCATGGGCCACGTGAGCTTGCATCAAAACAAACTTCGGTCACGTATAATTCTTCGGATGATTGAATAGGCGTCTCCAAGATTTGTACTTGATACATATTATATTAACATGCGACAAAATAAAAAACGAACGATATAGCTCACGTCGGATTTCGCAGTCGTGCATACGCACCTTGTCATTGTCCATGATACGGTGGATATGGTTCAACATCTACCCTACGAACATCTCCGTCCTTCCGAGTCGATCACATGAGAACAACTACTCAAAGTTTCAATGTACTTATCCACGAGTTGAGCGGTGCTTGTTATTATTGTTACTTACCACGAATTGAACCGAATTCCTGCGAGACCGCACGATGTCAATTTCGGACGTTCGTTAAATCCGGGCAATAGTTCCGGAAAACGGATAAAAAAAATAATTGGTTGCCAATTTTGAACTTTCGCATATAAATACGTTTGCGATTTTATCTTGGTTCTGTGCGTAATCTTGCACTTTGAGAATCGGCAAGGGTTTGCAGAGTTTTAATTCCTATACGCTGTCCGCATTTTGGAAAAGCCTTGGGCTAAATATTAACCGACGATAAGTTATTATACAGATAATATTTTGCGACGTTTATAACACCGTCGGTGGAATAGGCGTGGAAATAAGCGTGACGCGAAATAGTAAAAAAAAAATTTATTTGTCCAATAAACATTGCAAATCCTATAATCACCCATTTGAGGCTATCGCTGAGGAATTGTGTTTTGGGGAGCACTATCTTTATCCGATGACCAATAACTCACGCAGTAAAATTGTATTAGAGATAAGCGTTATTGCGATATTTTCCATCGTCCACAAGTCATTTCAGACGCCATAAACGTCTTGCAACTGATTATGAATAACACGGTACGCAACATCTTATCCTCACAAAGTTTGACAATGAAAGTAAATCTCAAGCCTACTAAATTGCAAGAACACATAGCTTGAAGTGGGACGAGTTGGCACACCGCTTGCACAAGTTTAAAGCATGCAGTTTGCGCGACGCTTAGTTTATCTGTAACTCTTGCAAACATCGTAGAGCTACGCGAAACGTGCCAACGACTGGCCTTTGTACAAAGCTGCCGTGTAACCGTTCGCACCAAGCCAAAACGACCAAATGCTGTCAATAAAGTTTACACCTGCCTAGGCTATAAGCATTGACTCCCTACTTCCAGGCTTCTAAAAATGTATATCTGGAGTTAGTTCATTGTTTACATTATACAAAGTAATTGCACTGGAAGTAGACGCGTATTTTTTTATTCTTTTGCAGGTGTTATCTTATTCTATTCTGTTTGTTTTTTGCTTAACCGCGTGACATGCCATGAAGCTCACTGTGAGCTGAATATATTCGATCTTAAAAGGTTTGAGTGAAAAATTGTAAGGTGGTCGAAACGATACTGCAATTATGGTAGATTTAGATGATTGGTATGCATATACATAGATTCGATCTAGGTGTAATTTGATGAAAGCTACTTGAAAAAGAGATCATAAAGTCCGTTCGAAGAAGATTTCGCTTTCATGTCTTTGAAGGACTCCCACTCGAGGCGATGCTTGGGGTCGGTCGGACCCCACTTGGAGGTAGGTTGAAAAGCATTCCTGAATGTCTGGCAAAGGGAAAACATTCGCTATAGAAAAGCATTGAAAATTTTTACACACAATTCACGCATGCCCTTTTCACTGACCTCTGCAACCGAAGAGCTTTTCTTTGTATACAGCTGATAAACGATCCATCCAAAGATCTGCAACACTGCAAAGCCCAGGATCGCCCAACCAGCGGCTAGAGACGCATTCATGAAATCGGTCAAAATTGTGATTGAAACTGGCAAAGATGGCGAGGCGCAACATGTCACAAACCGTAAGCAGAAGTTGGGAACATAGTGTCATTGTATGTCGGCGGCTCGTATATTGCTACCGTGTATACCAGAATCACGATCATCAAAAGGGGAGTGACGATCATCCAACAAACTCTCCAATAAATCCCGGGCCTCACGCCTGTCATGAATTCCACATCATCAATGAACTTCCGGAGACCGTAGATCCAAAAGACTGTCAGAATTTCTACGGTCCCAACAATTATGGCGACGAATGTCCCGCCGTAGTAATCCACAAGGGTCAATATCCACTGTCCGCCCTGTAAGATAGAGGGAGAGATGCTATCAGCGAAATTCCTATTGTGATTAATCGTGAAATCCGTTAATGGGTCTTCGCTGATCGCCGATACCCGCATTGGCTATCAATCTTACCGGCGTGACGTAAACAAGGCCGATACAATAACCGACGACGGATATGATGAGCATGATTTTCCACTGGTTGACGTGAGGAAACCGATCGCAAACCACACTGAACGCCGCACCGCAGAGCGCCATGGCACTGCCCACTCCAAGGACCAACATCATGACGAAGAAGAGGACCGAAAAGAGCTGGGGAACGAACGTGAACCTGGCCAAGGCTTCCGGGTACGAAATAAAAGCCAGGCCAGTTCCGCCCCGAACTACGGTGCTCACGTCATCCGTCCCCATTTCGTAGGCCAGGTTACCAAGGATTCCGAATATCGTGCAGCCGGCAATGAGGCTGGTGAACGTGTCCAGGGTCGTGACGATCATTACATCCCTACAAGCAGCTATGGGTTGTACATAACTGGACGTTGGTGCTGTTGACGGGCTTGATCACTTACCTGTAAAGCTTGTGGTTGAAGTTGTTGTAGGAAGAATACATCACGATAGCCCCAAAGCAGACACTGAGAGAGAAGAAACACTGCGTTATGGCAGCGTACCAGACTGTTGGTGACCAAAGCTTAGTCCAGTCTGGAGTAATAAAGAACATGATTCCGATCCCGGAACCGGAAAGGGTCACCGCCCTGATCAGAAGTGCGATCATGACAACGTAGGGGAAAAGTGCGAGGAAGTAGGCAGCCTTTCCTGAACTCTTGACCCCGCGAAAGAGAACCATGTAAACAGCGATCCAACTGACAAGCAAACAGAGGCTGAGCTGCCAAGATGGTGTTCCAATGCCTTCGTCAATGGAGTCAACCTCGTTGAGAACAACCTTTCTGAAATAAAGATCGACGGTTGGTTTTTTTGTCTAGGTTTGGTTTACAGCCGATGCGTGTTTGTCGATTTCCTACAGGAAGTATAACTCAGCTGAACTCTGTAGCGAGCCGTTTCCGGTAACTGCAGTAATGTTCACGGAGCCTCCAGAGTCGAAACAAGTCGATCCCCATTCCTCACGACACGTTGCCCAAGGGAGTTCCGACTGGAAACTGACCACCAAATAGAACAGGGTTATGGCCATCAACACTGTGTAGTACGAAACAACGCATAGCGCAGCTATCAGCTGGCCATATCCGATCCCTGAGAGTAGAAAATTAACCAAGCATCAATATTTCTAGTTGCCATTAGCAAGGTCCTTTGCCTAGGTTTGCAAGTACAGTTTTATTGGTAAATCGGGAGTCAAGAATTAACTAAAGAACACCTTCCCACCTTTCATAGCCGGGGAAAGCGACCATACTTTAATGCACGACTTGCTCGTAAATTGGCCCAGGATTGCCTCCAAATAATAGAATGGCTTGCCGACTATTAGTAGGACGATTATGTATGGAATGAGGAAAGCTCCGCCGCCATTTTGGTACGCTGTATAAGGAAATCTCCAGATGTTACCCAACCCTACGGAAGTCGCAATGCAGGACATCAGGAACTCTAAGCCCCCTCCCCATTCTGCTCTGATTGCCTGAAAAGTTTTCACTATTTTTACGAATATGAATTCACAAAGAATTTTCGAATGCTAATAAATAACTAGGGACAAGATCGATACTAAAATGTTTAGTAGTTCCAGCTTGAATAATTCCTAAAAACTGAGTAAGAAATCCTTGTCTAGACTAGAATACCCGCTTCAAGAGCTTTTCACCAAGTTTCCAACAAAATTACGATATAGCATAGTAAAGAAAAATCTTTGTCGCAATACACGTTGAAAAAGTGAATTCTTACGAATACTCAAAGAATGAAGAAAGATTGCAAAACAGATTAGATATATTCAAGTATGAAATACTGCAAAACGTATTCATCAGAAAATATGCAAATATACATTTATAACGTATACAGTGAAAGAATCAAAGTTTACCAAGTAATAGTGGTCTTCAAAAATTATAAAATTATTGAAGTCATTGTTTGTATAAATTTAATTCCAATTAAAATTAACGGTTATAGAATTACCCTACTTTGTTCTAATTGTAAGTAATTAAGCTTTGCATCAATTAAAAAACGTTACCTGCGGCTTGTTCTCTGAAACGACCATCTTTTCCATACCATATAGAGATTAATAAACCCTTAAAACGAACAATCGACACCTGCAGAAATTTTTCAACCGGGTTAAAAAGTTCGTTTCCGTTCCTTCATAAACGGTTCACCAGGGTTGTGATACCTTTCGTTGTTCCCAGTTAACGCTCAGCAATGTTCACTCACAGCCGGCAAAACCGCACTGCGAGCACGCCGCGGGTAAACTCGAGTCACAGTGATATTTTTTTGGTTTACTGACTGAACGAGGGATTGACGTCTCGCTGTTTGTCTGCGTCACATACCTACTCTTGAACAGTTCGACAAGGTGCGTCCTTGAGCAATTGTAACAGTTATCTCTTATCCGGCACATATTACGCATCTGCAGAAGACGTTCTGGATAAGATAGAGCAACGCAATGCGAAGATTTCGACACGAAGGAATCGTGGACGCACTATTAATCATCCTTCGTGTACTAGGGCTGACAGGCGCGGCAAAATTACTAGGGTATAGTTGTGGAGCACTCCGCACGTCGAAATTTAGTACATGTAGATATCCAAATCTTAGATATTTGCAGTTTCGAAATATTAAATTTATATAACGCGAGCACGTTTTACGCGATTTTCCATACGTTTTTTACGTACACCAGATGCTCGTTTTTATGACGATCAAGTGAGTCTGCGAACGCGCATGTGCGGAGTACTGCAAAGATCACTTTCAAGCCTTAGGAGTTGAAAGTGGTTTTTTCTGTACTGCGCGCATGCGCGGTCGTGAACATATCTGACATTACGCGACCCTAACCTCAATTTCGTGAAAAAACTCTCAACGTATTCTTCATATATAAAGAATCGTGTGCAACAACGAGGCAACGGTCTTTTTGCCTCGCGTATTCGCAATATTCATCTTCACCTCACCTACGACTGATATTGCAAACTTGACCTCTCGAAAAGACCGAGGTTGCCGCCTTATTACACAATATTCTATTTGTTTAAATTACTAGAATATCAATGATTCTGCATGATCACTTATTGGACGATGTAGCTATAATGCATATTCACCAAGATGTAGCTGAAGTATTAGATCTTAATAACCTTCTGATAAACGAATTCATCAAGCTTAACAATTACCGAAAGGCAACTTTAAGTATATCAAAGAAAAATAAGTGTATTTTGTATAAAAAAGACCGAAAATCTTAACGGCGTTATTTAATGCTAGTACAAATTAACCCCCCTCCCTTCGCACACACACCTACACTGAGCACCTACACACTCGAAAATATACATTCTGCCGCGTCTGATAGAGCAATTCGTCGTATTGGTAGTTCAACTACCGAACGATAAACAATAAAGTTACGAACACCTGGACGGAATTGATACCGGGATGATAGAGCCCCCTTCTCAATGCTGTCAAAAATATCGACCCCATTGTAAACCATAATCGGGAAATAGTTGATAGGTAAATGAACAGCACGAATAAAGAAATATCTGTTTTCTAAAAAAGAACAAAAAAAAAAAAAGCAGAAGAGGAAAAAAAAACTTCAAGGGTGAAATTGCAATTCTGTTAATATCGGTCTATTCTTTTGACAGTCGTTTCAGCATCGCACTGTATGTTAATATTGAAAGCACGCTTAATGGAGACGGTCGAGACGAGATTTGAAATTCGCTGTAAAAGCATTAGTTATTTTTGCGTTAATTTTGGGAAAAGTTACAAGGTCATTTTTCGTTACGTATCAATGACTCAAGTATTTCGCTTTAGAAAAAACAAAAATCCCATTTATGACGAGGATTAATTTTTGGCCATTCTGATACTCTTAGCTTTGGATACAGATAATTATCATTCATCGACGAGTGGTTAAAAAGGGTAATTGTTGTATCAGATCGCTTTCGACACAATCCCTGGTTAAATCTAGCTTTAATTAAAAAGATACGATAATGACGAGTTACACAGGTTTTTTGATTTCATCGATTTGACAATTAGTCATTTGACTACATAGTAACATCGCTACGTTAAATATTGTCATCGGGTAGTCTGTTTTTTAATTGGACAGAGAATTCACCAGCAAGTAGTTATCAGGAAAATATCAAGACGTAAAATGTATCACCGATAACAAAGTGAGACTTTGCAATTATTTCGATCACTTTATCTCGACAACTCAACGGAATTTGGTATTCTTCTTTGATCTATCGTATTGAAATTTTTATATCATATTGTCTAAAATACAACTTCACAGAATTGTTGTGACACGAAGAAAAAGATTGTATGGTAGGGTAGCTCAGGCCTGCGATAATCCATATCAGGAATTATTATTATTCACCAACATAGCTGCTAATCGATTTTATCGGTACTTTTTTAATCCCGTACTATATAATTGTTTTGAATTACAGACAACTTCGTCCAACGACAAAGATGGATTGTATGGTAGAGTAGCATCGATCATAATCGATCTTTTGACTGACTGATCATAATGGAAATTGCCGCAGAATACATTTTTATAATACAACTGTATCGTAGGGTGGTTCTTATTTTGGTATTGTCGGAATTTCTTCGCGTTCACTCCCCAAAAGTAATTGACATATATTATAAATTACTTTAAGACTATATATCATTAAAAAAATTCTTCTAGCTATTTGGCAGGAAATTTAATGCCCTGCAAAAAAGATCTCTTGTAAAATTCTGGTAAATATTTATTATGGTATCAACGAAGAACTGACTTAATTTTTTTCACTAATATTGTGACAAATATTAATTTTACAAAAATTTTACGTGCGACCTTTTTTGTAGAGCAATAAATTTTCTATAGAATAGCCAGAGGATTCAAATGTATGCATTTTTCCATATAAAAGTTCGACTGCTTGACAGGGCATGTTAGAGTTATCGGAAAAATTCAGGTTTCGCCAGATTTTTTTTTATACATATATATTGATTACTTCTAGGGGGGAGCGCAAAGAAGTTCCGATATGACCAAAATAAGAACCACCCTACTGTGTAGGTACTCTGTATAAAGTATAGTATTAAAAAATGATGCGATCACTAGGTAGATTTTCTATCTCTAATGCTATGAAATCGTCTGTGACACCTATCTCATCTCTTTATTTGCGTAACATGTAATTAATATTTAAATAAAATTTTACATTTTGGGGTTTTGTCTTTGAAGGTAATTATTTGACTCTGTTATTTTTCGTTTTTGCAACGTGTATTCTCATATTTTAATTGTCTTTTCACGCGCCACGCATATAAATAAAAAATAGTTGCATAAAAAAGCTACACTAGGTACAATAAAAAGGGCATAGTACAAAATAAGTACAAAAAAGGCTTTAGCTATACAATTATGTGCATGTATATAGTATATACTAATACGTATCATAAATTCATAATTGTACGATTTGAAATAGCCTGATAACTATTACAATTACAATTACAATAATTATTTTTGCTATTACTTACGGTTAATAACGTTAAATAATTATTATACTACAGTAGACAGTACGTCGCGACGATAGTATTAAACTATACATAAAATTATGATATGTAGCCGCAAATGAGCCAATCAGATCCTTGTTCCGTTCTTACCTGTTTAAAAATAATTTGTGGATTGTTATGAAAAAAAAATTTGAGCTACAAACCGCTTGGCCAGCAACGTTTGCAGACAGTTTATCTAAGACTTATAAGTAATCACGTCGTCTGTAAGCTCCCTGACTTGACACATTGGCATAGCATTACAATCGGCACGCTCAGACATAGGTATCATGAATATCATTGCAAAGATTGTGCGCACTGTGATAGCGGACATTGCAATTTTATCTATAATAAACTTCCTTCCACTTTTATTTTCGTTTCTCTCTATTTTCCCTGCCATACAAACGACAGAGTTCACACCTCAAGCTTTGAACACGAATTGATAATGGACTCTATAATTGTAAAATAGAAAATAAAATTTTTAAAAAGAACATAGGCTCTACAGCTTGCAATTTTTACGTATCTTAAGTAATCAATACATATGTCGCATATTTGTTCAGTATGCAATTTACCTAGTTTTACGAATAGCACTATCGCAATTATAAGGTTGATTTTATTTCAAATACCACAGACATTAAGAAAAAAAAAACCTAGTGCGTATCTTCAATAGATAACGAATAATCATTTCCACGTGTAGAATAGGTAAAACAGAAATAATTTGTTCATCGCGATGTTTATATTTGTGTTGGCCTCCATGAAAAATTTATATCATACTTTAAAAACGTGTTGTAACTAATTTCATGACCTATCCAATTGCTTCTACACTTTACACGCATCATAAAAACAATTACGTTATCTAGTGGATACGTCTGTATAACTCGGTCAATGTATTTCGAAATATAACGAGTTTTCTCCATACGGAACGGCTTGTATCCCCTTGAACCACAACTTACGAGCTAAGTAAAATCAATTAAAGCAATTCTCCCAAAATCGTTACCAGATTTCATCCGCCATTTTTTTCAGCTTCATCACTAATACTTTATAACTAATCTCTTTTGTGACCTACTATTATTATTTTATTTTGTTAAGGCTAAACAGAAGTCTCGGAATTAAGTCGTAGCAAAAATTTGTTAGACTTGGGATGTGCGAGTTGCTCGGTGAGATTAAAATGCGGTATCCTATGCACTGTGCAAAGCAACGCGATTTCGCCCTGCCGTAGTTGAAATTCACAACCAGAGGTCAGAGATCTCGACGGCAATTCCCCTTCGCAAACTAAAGCCCAATGCTGAGACCTCCTCTGCCGTTCTTTTTCATTAGCCAGGACAGGACCCGGAGCGAAAAACGGCTCCAGGAAGGCACGAGGGGCCGCATCTTGGGCGAGACACCTAGCGAGCCGCCCCAAAATCGATTCTACCGAGTGTCGAGGCTGCTGACGCGTTACCCGTAAATATTTCTGAAGGGCCCGCGCCATAGATGGAAAAACAGCCTGTGCCGCCTCCATCGGATCCATTGGGCCCGGATTTGGTGCGGATTCGGCCTCCGAATGGAGGCGTTTTATGTGAGCGAACGCCTCCTCGGCAGCGGTGATTAGACGTGCCTTACGCTTTCTCACCCGACGCTCGTAATCGTGTTCCTCGTAAAAACGCTCGTTATGACTTGAGTCACGCCGACGGGCTTGAGCTGCGAGGACTGCTCGGTCCCCACCAGCTCCACGTTGAGTGACAGTGGTCCCGGAGCCACCGTCAACCTCGTAGAACTTGAAACTGGACTGTTTTCTATTGGATTTCGAAACCGGCAGGCGCTCTAGATAAGGATTGTAAACAGGAAACTCTGTGTAATACTTTTTCAGAACCCATACAGCCGCTCTCTGGATTGACAATTGCCCTATAGCATAAGATCTCGATTCTCCGTCTGGAGATCGTACTACCTGTAATAATCAACAATCGCGTATTAATTGGTTTTGACAGAGTAAACGTTCAACTTGAATTTTCTGAGCAAAATATTTTACCTTGAGATAAAACGTGGGCTGCAGGTGACGAATTTCAACAAGCAGTACGGCCACATAGTGAATAAACAAGAGAGTGTCGGTCAGAGTTCCAGCGTAGCTTACTAAGCTCTTATACTCTGTAATTTCCCCGTTTGCTGCAGTCTTTGCACTTTCCGTCAGCTGAAAACAAAAAACGCGACGAATTACTCTGTGAACAAAATTTACAAACTACACTTTAAAGAATTAAAAAACGGAAGATATGTACCTGAACAACGTAAAAAAGCCAGTACGTGCAAATGCACAACAGCGTTAGCATCAGTACACCAAATCTGAATAGGAATATTCGAGGCATGGTAGCGTTCGCAGGTCTGAGAAAGACTGCCCAACTCCCGATCCCTAACAAGACAAGCTTGAAAGCCAGGCCTACAAGCTGCCCCTTGCACTCTGCGTTGCAGGAAAGACGTTGAAGCCTTTGTTGAAGAGTAAGGACATTAGTCGAGTCTGGAAAGAAACCCAGCTTCGGGAGCACAACCATCGCTATAGGGCTGAAGAACGCACTAATTCCAAGGACCGTTGTAACTGCTGGTCCCACGTAACGGTTACACGTGAAACCAAAGGATCCGTCACTCTCGTTCTGCCAGTTGCTGACATCTTCTGTCGATTCCGACCTATCTGAGGTGTTTCCAGTAACTGCGGTCGTATTTTCTCCCCAGTTTTCATCCTGAGGCAATATCTGCACCTCGATCACCTCTTGGCCCAAGTGGTCGACATTCTCCCCACGCACATTGACAGTTGTCTGAAACGGAGCCATTTCACTGGGGTCCAAATTCTGCCTTTCCTTTCTTTGGCTGCGGCTACTTCTGTAACAGAAAAAAATTAGTGGATAACAGTTCTATGCTGAAGAAATAAAGTTTTCTTAATATTTAACGGTTCAAGTTCGGTTCTAGTCTGTAATTCCAGACTTTTCCCAACCCATAAAAAATCATAGCACTGTTATTGACTTAAACAATTACTATGAAAATAAGATATCGAAAACAAAGAATCTTGCAAAGTCTGAAACACTTGAATGTAACACATGACTAGGCTATCAGTGACAAACTTGAATCCTGAGGTTTCTGTGTCAGGAGATGTAACAAACAATAACAAATAATAACCATATACCTCGACGACCTGTGAGAATATTGACGATTGTGATGATGAGATTTGTTGTTGTGTGATCTATGATGCTTTTGCGAGCCTCTACTGTGGTGGCTGTGGCTATGGCTATGCTCGCTAGCCCCTGACTTCACGCTCTCCGTCTCCATGCCCTCCGCACAGGCAACAGCCAGCTAACCCATACAAGCATTACCTCCTCTTGTAGATTTAATCCGAAAAATCGCCGACTTCCAAGCTTGGTGATATTAATAACAAAGCGAGTATAGCTTTAGGGTTTGACACTTCCGTTTTCCTCTCTTGTGAAATCTCATGTTAATTCATTCATTCGTTTACTCGTACCATGTATTCAAAACAATCTCTTGATTTGTTTCTTTATTTATTTACTTATTTATATAGTTATATGTCACTGAACTCTTCATGGTTATTTTCTTCTTTTTTCATACTTCCATTAATTTTCTCTATTTACCCATGATCGTACATGGAGTAATTATGGTGTTTCTGAAGGTTGGTCGATGCGTAACCAGAATTTTTTTAGCTAGGCTGATATTCGTCACAGGTATTTTACACGGCGGCATCAGTATCAGACCAAAGTGACGCCGACACACCTAATGTTTACGACTACGAACCCCCTTGAAGCTTGCGCTGGTTGTTAACCGCAGCTGCATTCCGAGATAATTAACGGGTCGAGGGGTAGCAACGATTGCTGCGCTTCCACGCTTTCCATATATATATGACGCTTTCACGCCTCATGGCTCAGCAGCAATCTTCAAGCCCGGTATCCACACGCGACAGATCAAGTACTACCGTGATATAAGAAGATAAGGCGTGTTCCTCCGGCGGACGCACTTTCGTCCCGTACTGCGCCGACCATGTGGAAGCCATCTTAAAAATATACGACGCTATATTGCATTCACACTTTAAAATGTACGCCATGTGCGCTAAGCGATCTCGAATGCGATTGGTTGAAAATCCAAGACGGCCTTCACATGGTCGGGGCACGCAATTGGTTCCGAGAGACAACTGCGCAGGTACATCTTATCGTCTTTACATCATGACTACTACTGTGATTGTGAGTCACCGCGAACTTCAACCAATCAGAATCTAACTATCGCGTGGAAAGAGGAAAACCTAACCCATGCCTCCCAGAACGAAAGAGGAATGGGTTAGCTTCGTTGCATCCACAGACTTACAGAGATAGACTGTGCGGTTTGTGCACCGATCTGAAGCCGTAATTAGAAAAAGAGACCAACAGCTGGAGGGAATCCCTCACTCTAATTGGTGACCTGGTGGGGGAAACTCATAGATTCATACAAATATACCGCTTGCTTATCTTATTTCTTGCTTTTCCCACCAGCTGCTCGCCACTTTTTCAACCGTGCAGCAGAGAGGTCCGGTTTAGCTGTCTTCTCTCTTTCTAATTACGGCTTGAGCTCGACGCACGGGCCGCTCAGTCCAGAGCACGGTCTTACATACAGGTCTTGCGACTCTGAGTTTCGACGTGGGCCTCTGAACGTGTCAAGCCGCTAGCGTCGCTGCGATCGAGGGATGCCCGGTGCGACAAGGATGACGATAGTCGCACTCGCGCGTCACATGGGCGAAATTGTGAACGAAACACGATACGGAACACGCACGTCAGTCATCAAAGGCTTATTCAAACATTGTAGGTTATGTTGATGCATCCCTCGATCGCAGCTCCATCTGGATTTTTCTTCAACAGAGAAGCCACTCTCTACCATTGGAATTCTATTGAGTCGCAAGACCTGTATGTAAGACCGTGGTCCAGAGAGAAACCTCTCTCCACAGTTCCGTGTGCCAATCTCCACACGAAAAATTTGTCTAAATCACGTGACTAAACTGGCAAGAGAAGGGACAGCGGACAGTGAATTTCTGACGAAGGTACAACTCTATTCCGACTTTTCCAGCGGCGCACGGCTCGAAGCTCTGGGTGTATTTGACGCCCCATAGGTAGAAGCACACGGCAGTTGAACGGTGACAATATAACTACCTACGTACACATATATCTATACGTGTCGGCATACACGTAGACAGGCACACGAATTGGTCCTCGGTTGGACGTCACCCGAAACGCGAAACAGCGACGAGGATTGGCGACGTCGCGACGCCTTGCAGATTTATTTAGATTTAAGTATGGACACTAAAGTCGATGACGAGGGGCATCGGAGTATTAACGATGGTGACTGGATCTGCCCCGACTCCCAGTGCGTATTTTAGCAAACATGCAACGATTTTTAAATATTGTTAAACGCGTAAACCAATCGATCGGTCCGTGCATTTACCGTTTGCTGTGCTCTCTCTTCTCTGTACTGTTGATACTCTCATCTGGTTCTTCCCGATATTATCTATCGTATTAGTCTATTTTATTTTGTTCTTATTTTCATTTATAACGCCGTCTCGCATTCGAATCTTCTAAGAGACGTTGCATACGCCGTCAATAAAAAAAAGAACGAATCGTCGAGAATTAAGTACTTTGGTCAACTATTTTGTTTTAACTTTTACAGGTGTGGCAATGTTAACTTTGCTAGACGCAATTCTTGTAATCGGTGCGGCAAAGGTAAGTATGCAAACAGCGAGAAAACCACGTTTTTCATCCATTTCCTTATCAGATAAATAAAAAATCATCTACCCAATGTCAATCTTTTATTCTCCCTTTCAACTAAGTTATAAGTTTATCAATTCATTTTACACATATAGGTTTCACATACTAAAATTATATGTAAACTTAATACTTTGTCAATTTGGTTGTCAGTTTTGATTTTGAGAACAGTCAAAACTTACCAAACTTTATTCATCTCTCATCGCATTAAGTTTGATCGATTTTCAGACAGAGGGGAATGTCCTAAGAAAAAAAAGTTAGGACAAGAGATCGGCAAAGCTGCTGCGGAGAAAAGCAGGGGCTTGTTTAGGTAACTATGACAAAAAAAAAATGGAAAAAAACATGTTTACGAAAGACACTGATTTTTTAATCAACGGCTCTTTTTTATTTGCAGTGCGGATGACTGGCAGTGCAGCAAGTGTGGTAATGTGAATTGGGCACGGAGACAGCAGTGCAATATGTGCAATGCTCCGAAATTTGGTGAGGTTGAGGAACGAACTGGGTATGGAGGCGGTTACAATGATCGTGGAGTTGTCGAGTACAAGGAGCGAAAGGATGACGATGATGACGAATATGACGAATTTGGAAGGCGGAGGAAAAAGCGAAAACTCGAAAGCAGAACTTCCGACGAGGACTCCAAGGACTCATTTAAATATGTCAGCCCACCCAGAAGCAAACCGAAAGAAGATATCAAAATTGAGGAGCTGAAACCAGAGGGAAACAAAGAGGCTGATGTAATAAGTGAAAAGCTTTGTCTGGAGAGTCAAATCCCTTACCATTTGTCTTAATTTGCAGCCACCCAAAACCCCTACTTAGTATGCAAATTAGAATCCACATATTTCACCTTTTTTTTCATTGTAGCCGTATAAATATTGCACTTACATCAGTTATGGAAGGTTCAGTTTTCTTTTCACTTTCAAGTTGATAATCTGTTTCTCTTCCATCTTCTTTCAGAATGAAGATGAGGAGGAGGAAGAAGAGGAGGATGACGATGATGGCGATTTGTCCAAATATGATCTCAGTGAATGGGACGACTTTGTTCCAACCGAAAAAACGTAATAATTGCACTAATGCTAATGTCGTATGAGTGAAAAAAAAGTACAAACAAAACTTTAACCCTTTTCAGGTTAAACTGCAAAGTTACAACCTCGCGAGATCAACGGTCAAGGTAAACACGGTACGCTGCAAGTCACTTAAAGCAGCTATTTTGAATCACAGTTTTTGTTTGGCTAACTAGATTACAGAAACTTCAGTTACTAATAATTTTTCATCTTTCGAGTCTTAGTTTTGAACTTTTCATATACGAAAGCTGCGATGCAAAACAGTTCTTCAAGGCGAATTCTATACCTACTTACCCTTATTTTGTAGTCATTCAACTTTTTACAGAAACGGTGGTGAAAGACTGGACTCTGGCACATCCAGCCAATAAATGGCTGGACAGGACAGGTTTGGTCTGGATTTTGGGTATAAACTTGATTACAAAAGACAAACTTTATGTCTGAATTGATAAAGAGATTCGCTATTCGCACTGATATCTTTTTTTCTAGAAAACGATTAACTTACAAATAATAAACGGTCTGGCGAATCTTTTAGATTGAACAAAAAGTACAAATGCAAAATTTATTTTTTGTTTTCCAGATGACACAATACGCGACAAGAGTTGCTGAGTACCGATGAGCGATCATTGCTGTAAGGTGTGGCACAGTGATTTGAAAATGGCAACGCCTGATCCTGTGCCACTCGAAATAATGTTAAAAACGAGAATGAACAGCACATCCAGCACTCGTTAATACCATAGCAGAGACACGTTTACTGGTTGCCACCTCACAATCAAGTTTGCAGTCTTAGATAAGCCTTTATATCTACTAAAACCAAACCATTTTATTCCACCGAGTGATTTATGACTTTTTTATTCTCTTCATTTGGATCCTTTTTTCTCATGATAACTATTGGGTCATCGTCCTGCGCCTTAGAACATTATAAATGCTAATATCACGAACTCGAATTGCTTGAATCAAGCCAATAGTACCTAATTAAATAAGCGGGGAATACAAACCCTCCTTGCGATATCCCATTGCAGTAATGAAGTTGAAAAAAACAAGATCGGTTACATAATGAAATATTACAGACCTGTGGTCAATTTGATACAGAATTGCATAAAACATAATTCGAAATTACTCAAAACGTCGTTTTGATAAAGATTAATTTTTAGTATTATTATAAATAACGATCTATCAACTCGCACACAGTCACATACAAAACAATAAAGACATTTGTCGTTGATTACAATGATGATACCGTCCCAGTTTACGACACGGGTGAAAAAAAAAAAAAAGAAAATTACCATCCGCAGGCAATTACTAATTAAATCCGATGATTTATGTCCTCGGTAAAAGGTGATGAATTACGAAAATTATGATAGATTAATTCTTGTATCAACTTCTTGTAAATATCTTTATTTTATTTTTCATTTATAATAAAAATCATTCTTCAACAACATAATTGTTCATAGTCAATTACTTTTTTATTTTATTTTTATTTTATGTTTTCTCTCTTTTTTTCTTTCTCTCGTTCTCAATTGCTCTCTCTCTCACTCTCTCACTCTCTCTTTGCCGCTATTGAAACACACTAAGCGACTACTATCTGGGGGAGGGGGGAGGGAGGGGCATGATTATGCACAAAGTTGGTCATAGGAAAGGATAACTGGGTAAACAGGTGAGGAGGCGTGAAACGTTTCATCAGGTATTTATATAGTGTGTATCTTTATGTACAATAATAAAATTGAGCTGAATTATTTACTGGTATATCAATCATTCGTGATTCTGTTGAGAAAGAATAAACAATTTCCAATTCAATACTGGCTCTTTTCGGTTACCCATCCTATGTACAATTTGCCTTCTCATTCTTTGTTTGTAGATATTCTCTTGACTGTTATGAAAAATGAATGACTATATATGTGTACGAATAAGATTAGGTAAAATACGTTACCTAAAATTGTTATTTCAAACTATACATGTCGGGCATGTAATACAGAATAATCAATAATAATGTGTGACATACATTTTTTGTATCCCCTTATCTTGTTTTCGATCTCGAACGGTACCTCAAATGATCGAGAAAAACTTCCTCGATATCTATATTAATACGTAAAATTAAAATGCGAGATATTCAGTCATTTGAAATCCAAGATCGGGTTTGAGCAATTTTAAAAATTATGCACATCATATCCTTGTCAGCAGTCAGTAAGGAATTGGAAAATCGAAAGAAGTTCAGAGCAAGTAATTCTGTGCCACTTCTTATAAGTTGAGTCGGAGTTTCGGTGGGGTAGCATTCTATAAACTTACACCATCTTTATTTCTTCCACCCATTTTTTTTTCATTCCATTGCCTTTTATCCCAGGACAAATCTATACCTACCCGTTCGACCGGCAAAAATACAGTAAAAAAGAAAAAGAAAAAAAAAAAAAGAAACATTCACGTGCATACTAAACTCAACTTACTACTTGGGCATAAAGAACTGCTGATGTGAGTGGGAGTTTGGCGGTGGGTGAAGATTGGGATGTGGAGGTCCGCTGCCCCTCGTTCCTGTCGCATAAAGCTGCTGTTGAAAGTTGTGAAACTGCTGAGCATAGTTCGGGTCTGACATGCTGGGTCCGCCGCCGACAAACGGGCTGCTTTTGAAATTGCTGGTCGCGCCTCCCATGCTCGGCGGCAAGGGCTGCGAGGCGTCGGGAGGGCCGAGGCCCATGGGACTTCCCTTGCTCCCAGGGACGTACATGCCAGGGTTTGGCTGATTTTGTACCTGAGGAACCATTTCTGGCGGGAAGACTTTGTCTGGATCCATCATGCTACCGGGAAAAACGCCACCGCCGACCATATGCTGCATCCGCATAATATTCGGCTGTGGTCTCATATTCCCTACAGGTCTCATAGAGGGATGAACACCAACAGAATTGTTCATTGGTTGTCCGTCCATTCGCGGAGGTCCTCCCATACCCGGCAACCCTCCCATCACGTTTGACATTCCCGCATGTGGTCCCATATTATTGGGAACGCATCCATTCGGAAAATACTGAAGGTTCACAGACGGTGTAGACATCTTCGACTCAAGATTTGATAACGGATTTGTAAACCTCTGAAGGAAATCGAGGCTCGGTGGTCCTCGTGGCGCGTGCCCAACGTTTGGCCGCGCTGGAAGGTACTGGATGGTATTCGGAGCGCTGGGTTTTACCTAAACATGAAATTGGATTTTCAAATATTGGGTCATTGGTTCACAGAAGATGACTATGAAATAGTATAAAACACGGTTACAAGCAAATAAACAGTCAAGGAAAAATTGTAAGACCTGAACATTAGCTCCGTTGTAAGGACTAGGGCCAGGACCATGTCCCATGTGTCTCGGAGGGCCGTGGCCGTCGTTGGGATAAGGACCAGGGTGCATCATGGGGTGTGACATCATCGGGTTTCCCATTTTGTTGCTAATACCCGGACTACCGGTATGAGGAGTGGGACTATAACTGGCAGGCGGTCCGCCGAGTCCCATGCAGAGTCCCCCGACGTCACCAGGCTCACTGCCAGGCCCTGGCATGTGGCACCCGTTCATCTCTCCCATCTGCATCATGTGCTGCATACCGTGTGGATTGAACGGCATCATCCCCGTGTTTCCAGAGTGCATAGGACCATCCGGACCACCGCCTAAAGCGTTACTAGCCGCAGTGTTGGTCAGCTGCTGGCTCATCTGAGCTAGCGACGTTATCGGGTCAAAATGATTCGTACTCATTCCTCCAAGACTGCCTAATCTACCGCCGATGTTGTTCGGATTTAACGGAACGTTATCCGCGGGTTGATTCACGTTCACTGACGGCCTACTACATGGAAATCCTGGCCCCAGAGGCGGACCGCTATTCCCTGAACTTGTTGAATTTCCACATTGCTGCTGTTGTTGCTGTTGTTGTTGCTGTTGCTGCTGCTGTTGTTGTTGTTGTTGTTGTTGTTGTTGTTGTTGTTGTTGTTGTTGTTGTTGTTGTTGTTGTTGTTGTTGTTGTTGTTGTTGCTGCTGCTGCTGCTGCTGCTGCTGCTGCTGCTGCTGCTGCTGTTGCTGCTGCTGGTGCTGTTGTTGTTGTTGTTGTTGTTGTTGTTGTTGTTGTTGTTGTTGTTGTTGTTGCTGCTGCTGTTGTTGCTGTTGCTGCTGCTGCTGCTGCTGCTGCTGCTCTTTGCCAGATGGTGGAGAAGTGTCTACTTTAGTGTTCGGTGACGCAGGCACCGTCCTGGGGGGTCCCATGCTGTCCGAAATGTTGGTATTGTGAGGAGCCGGACTGTTTTGCGCACTTGTAGTCGTAGTTGCGCTAGTTTTATTCCCATTTTTCATAGTGTCAACCGGCGTGTGCGGTGTTGCAGTACCCGGTGTATGCGGGCTATGCAACGGCCCCGTGAACCCCCTGTTAACCCCATCCATCGAGGGACTTGCACCTTCCGATCTAGTTGGGAACTGACTACTGCTCTCCATATTTCCAGGTATCATTCTGTTTTGCACATCATTATTGCTATTGCTCGTACTCCTGAAAATAAACGAAAGAATGGTTGGTTAAGATACCGTATTCAAAAGGTACGTACACTCGGGATATCACAATGATATACATTGTACATGGAGTCATAAAATTGTTATACATTGCAAAGCAAAATACCAAAATGTGAGGTTACACTTACGTTGGCAAATTCGTGTCTTTGAGACTGGTGTTTGGCTGTTTTTGTATCGTGAGTTCCTGCCCCTCAAAGGTGTTAAGATATTGAATTTGTTGAGGACTGGGTACTGGCATAAGATTTGCCTCTTTGACACCGCTCGCGTTCACCGCTGTACCATGTTGCTGTTTCTGCTGTGCCAGCGATTGCAACGTTCGGCAAAACATACCATCCATTGCTAAAAACAAAAATTATGCATTATAGTTTAAGAATGATATTGAACCTTATGGAACAATGATCAAAATTAACGTCTTGAAATGATGAAGTATTAGGTTCACACCAAAATGACAAACTACATAAAGAATAAAATGTGAAAAAAATTGAAACTCTAAGCGATGCAATCACTTTTCTTTCTACTTACTGGTAGATGGTTGACTAGATGGAAAGTCAAGGGGGTCCTTTTGAGTTGTGGCTCCATTAGGACTGAGGGTAGTAAGGTGTGAATGTGAGATGGGGGTCCCTGGGTTGCTGTGGTTCAGTCTAGGCCCTGGTGCTCCAGTGGGAGGGCCAGCTCCAGGATTGGGAGAATCCTGACTCGTAGGACTCTGGCCAGTGAGATGTCCAGATCTTTGTACATTGTTTCCAAGTTGAAACTGCCTGTTGCAATCTGCCGGGGAATTCAGGGCCGAACTAGCACGTGGCGAAGGAAGAGACAAGTTGCTAGTTGGATTGTTGGGCGACGATGGGTTTGGGCTCTGTATGGCAATTGGCACGCTCGCCGACCTCGTTGTCTGGTGATAAGGAGGCGGAGGTCCCTGGCCACGTGGTGTCGGTCCGATGCCTGCCCCTCTCAAAGTTGCAGTGTTAGGACTGCCTACCCCTACCTATAACGAGATGTTCATATTGTAACCTCTGAAACATTGAATCGGAGCATCTGACTACCATAAAATCAACTAATATAGACCTTATTTTTGCCGTCAAAAAAGTGGTGTTGCAATTTGTGCCAGTCAACGGCAGGCGGGCCTGCTAAAGGGCCGCTAGAAACATTCCCCGCGCCTTGTGCAGGTGCCTGAGGAGGCCCTTGGGTAGGGTCCAAGCTGCCAGCAGCAGGGCCTTCGTCTTTGCGCTCGGGGAAAAGCATCATATGCATTTTTCTTATAGTGGCAAGCTGCTCTTCACGGTGCAGACGTTGCTGAGGGGTCAAATTCTCGTCAGGTACCTTGACACCCTGCAGAGAAGGCTGCAGACCTGAGGAACCAGGACTGTTCGGTGCCCCCAGGAGGCTTGGGCTGTGGCCCAATGCGGTGCTAGTTGGTGGCTGAGAATTACCTGTCCAGGATCAAAAATCGTTGACGTCATCAATCATATACATACAACCGCTGCTTTTCCAGAGCTCGTCTAAGCTCCGGGCAGCCAATTAAAAATACGATTCACCGCTCTCCAAACAACATTCAACATTCGTTCATTTTTATTACTTTCGGTCAAAAGCGGATAGTCGAATTTCGTTTGGTCCAACTCAATTATTAGCGGTAATACCTGGGTTGTTAGGGGAGTTCGGCACAAGGCAAGGCACATCGATATTGTTATCGTCGAGGGAGGAGTCTGGGTTGCCCATTGAGCTACTGCCATTCAAGTTTCTGATTGTACTTTGCTCATTCCAAAACGGAGGCGCATTAGGTTCAAGTGCAGGAAGGTCCGGCGGCTGCTCGGTGGGAAAAGCACTATTCGGCCCGCCCTGTTGGCCTTTCTGCTTCATCATCGCTAGATTATTCAACCACTGGGCAGGGTTTGGTCTGAACTGGTTCACCTTACTAGGGTGTTTCTGAAACGACAATGGTGATAAAAAAATTCTTCTATTTCAATAATCTGCAGAAATATACCAATTGCTATCTTCGCTCAGTGGTTTACAATATAAATCAATACGCTATGGTGGTCTCAACTATTCTTCAATATTGATATCTGTCATTATCAAGTTTAATTTGATAGAAAATTATTGAATCATTGGAAGAATAAAAAAGTTAACAAGTTACGATAAAAGGGAGCAATTTCTGCAATTAATGACTTAAAGGTATATTATATTTCAAAATTTAAATAAAATACCCTGACTTTTCCTGACTTTCCAGATTTGTGACGATCCTGCCTACGTACCTCCAGATACTTCTTGGTGCCTGGCTGTGCGCAATGATAAGCAATTATCGATGGGAATTGTCCCTGCAAAACCGCTTCTGCGCCTTTATTTGCCAGCATAGTAGAAAATACAAATATCTGGCTCTGCTGTTGCATGTACTGAGCATCCCCTCCGCCTGTGCCAGTGCCCATTTGCTTGGCAAGCACATTGCTCACTAGGGGTTGAATTCCGTCAGACGAGAGTCCAACGCTTGCTGCACAGTCTGGGTAAAATAATAAATAGTAATCGTTAATCTATGCCCAAGGTGAAAAATTAACCAAGATACCGAGTACGCACCATTTTGCAGATCATCGCCAGGATGGTTCTGTTCATTTTCCTGTTTTACAGAGCCAAGTATGGATTGATTATTAGTACTATTTTGATTTTCTTGAGACATAGTGCCATCCGTGTGATTGGGATCGATGTTTGAATCCCTTTGGCATTCCGTCGATTCCTCCCTGATGGTGTTCTCATTATTGCCAGTTCCTGCTACCCCGGACTCCTCCTTTATTTTAACCGAATCTGTATCAGGTTCCTCCTTGACGACGGTGGTCGTAACGCACGTTGCTTCGCTCGATTTTTTCTCCGTTTTCATTTTCGTATTATCGGAGACGAGCGACGACGACGTCAAACGGCTGTTGATACTTTTTCACCACTGAGCAGCATGGCCAGTCTAGTTTTTCAATCCATCCATGATTAAGGATAACAATTCCACCGATACAACATCCAATGATTAACTCAAGATATTCTTTAGATCTCTTGTCCGTCAAGAAAGATTGGAAAAAAAATACCCAAGAAACACAGGAGCGAAAAGATGAAAAGAAATAAAAATAAGAATATCCAATATCCACACTCGAGCACACACACGCGCGAGAAAAGCACAAAACTGAAAAACTCGTGATATGCGAAGTGAGAATAAATTTTTAAAAAAAGTATGTAGGAACTACGTATTACGTGCACTGATCAAGGCAGCAGCGTGTCCCCAACCAGAAGCATGTTTTGGCTTCACCTTCGGCCAGCAGAGTGTTATTGTTCGGCTGGGACGCGGGGGAGGAATCACCTGATGCGAGAATGGAGGTTGAAATTGCTTTACTTCACGCAGGATACGTCGCACTTGTTCACACGGACAGTTGTTTATTATCCGATTTTATAGGCACTGGGAGAACTGGGTTGATGGTAAAACGCTCCGCACGACGGCGGATTGAGTTCAGAGTCGCGAGAGTCGAGAGGCCGAAATGTCAGCCCATAAAGCCTCGGATTACCGAGGTCTGCATGCCTTCGGCCGTGGAAAATTTTTTATCCGTTATACAGACGCCGGTATTACTGTTATTGAGGCTTGTCCACCGATCGACGACGTTACACTTGATTTTCACCGCCTAGAACCTCGGCATTGTGTTTCTTCAGCTTTTATTTGTCACTTCATGGTCGCTTTGCTTATTTATTTCTTTTCAAACACGCTTGCCAACCCCTAGCCTATTGTTAATTCATCAAGGGTATACACAGTATGCAATATCAGATTTTGTTACTAGATTTTTCGTTCAGATCTGCCACTATTAAGTGCAGTATTGCCATGTATGTTATGTACTGTGCATTCAACCATTTGCTGGGAGTTCTGACGATGATCGGTGGTTCTGTGTTTCACCCGCTCTACTTGGATTGTTGGTGATCTCTATTTCACTTCTAGAGAATTAGGTCCATGAATTTTCAGCGCTACCGCAGTTCATTTTGCAACTCAGCCATGGGAAAAGGAACGAATATAGTTCACGGACAGTGCCCGAAATTTTGAAACACGACCGAACGTTGTATAGTTAGTCCATATGATAAAGTAACACAAGCGCGAGGTGCTGCCATCTAACGTTTTATCTCGCTCGTAAATGCGTGGCGAAAAGTGTGCAACATTATAAAATCATTACTCGGGCTGGTATGTGTGAAAGAGAAAAATTGGATACAAAAATAACAATAAAATAAAAATTATCGACCGATCTATTCGTAGACAAAGCGATGAAAGGATAAAAGTGACGAAAGAATCTCCGGCTGAAATCCATATCGTGAGATATCAGCGGCGACCCAGTACAAACAATATCGGACAACTAGTGCGTGTTGAACCAGTGACGCCGCAACACAAAGAAATTACGCATATGAACGAGCGCAATAGCGACAGACGCGACAGCATCGAACTGCAGTGCGAGTCAGGATAGTTGCTAGAATTACGCAAGATTCTACAAGCAACGTTGAGGAGGAGACATTTTCATCGCGTTTATGGGCGATAGAATTCGATCACCGAGTAACGGTAATAAAAGCATCGTATCGTTTGACAATAAAAGAAGTGTGTTAGGCGGGGGGTAAAGCGCATCGGCATGAGTGCGTGTTTACGTTCGGTACCAAAACACCAATGACCTTGAAACTCGTGATTATTCGGGGGTCACGTGACGCACGGGACGGCCAGGGATTGGCAGACCGCGACGCGTACCCTGCGCCCCTGGGATGCTCGATAGATCGTTTCGCAAGATGAAGTCCGAATCAAAACCTTTGTTGACAGCTCAGACAGAAAAGGCAAATCATTACACGTAAGTAGTGCCTGGCGGGGCCCCCGAGTGTGACGACAGACAGTGGTGCAGTGCTCACGGTCCAGTGTACAACGAATAATGTGTAGTTCTGTGGATTCGCATTCCAGATATTTGAAGGAATTCCGCGTGGAACAATGCCCCCTCTTTATACAACGCAAATGCACCCAGCACAGGCCCTTCACCTGCTTCAACTGGCACTTTATGAACCAGCGGCGACGAAGGCCCGTAAAAAAACGTGATCGGACCTTCAATTACAGCGCCGACAATTACTGCACCAAGTACGATGAGACATCCGGCATTTGTGCCGACGGAGACGAGTGAGTACTTCCTTATCTCCCCTCCCCATCCCCATCCCCCTTTACCCTCCGTCCAACACCCACCCGCTTTTTTTTCTTATCGTCGCCCATATTTAACCACCCTCTGAAGCTCGAACATTATTTTCTTACATCATTCGGACCGCGCTACCCGCCAATTTCTCACACCGTCGCGGCTCTCCACACGATTTTCGCATTATTTTCACACACGCCAGGAGCTGATTTTGCACAAAGGAACTCTGTCGGTATTGATTTTCTCCTACTTATCCTAACAACAAAGAACCAACACTGCCTTGTACTCTTTCATATTATTCTCATTTATCCTACACAGTTGTTTGTTCACCAATAATAAATCCATACTGTATACCAGGGATGGCCAACCGATCGATCGATCCTGGCTATCAGGCCAGTCGATCGCGACAAAGCAAAGAAAAATACATAACTGTCAAACAAATATTTCATGTAATTCTGCGGTAAAGATTTGAGATTGGTAGATCGCACAGAGTCTGGACAGTAAACGATAGATCTCGGGTCCGATCAAGTTGGTTATCCCTGCTGTATACCGACGATCGTTCTATAATTTGACCACTTCACTAGTCATTGTTGTTTACTGGTTCATTTGCAGAACCAAAGTGACCTGCTTACCTGCGTTACCAATTTCATATTATCTCTGTTATGTCCGCGTTACAAATAATGCATTCTAAACTTCTATTTCCTTCAATGATTACACCGTCAGCAAATGAGAGGTGATGACCCAATGGATAAATGGTCAAAAAGCATCAGGTTCATCCTGTACAGAGTTGTTGTCTAGGCTCTAGTCATTATTGTGGCTTGCCGATTGCCTCAAGTTTAACAGACTGTCTGAAAACTTGCTTAGATTTCTTGTAGTTGGCCAAACTATAGGTGATATTAGTTAAAAAGAATTTAATCCCCTTAGAATGAATAATATTGAGTGTTTTACATCTCGTACTGTTAAAAAATAGATCAGTTATTTTTAGCGAATATGAAGGATTATCAAAACGTTCTGTAAAATATACACAGCATTCCTTTAATCGTATTTAAGGATGCAGGTTCTACGTCATCGTCAATGTCACAAATTATCCAGAATATGGCATCATAGAATTTTGACTCGGGACTATGTAATTTCACAAAACTATATTTTAGTTCGAATCGTCATTCGAGGGATAAATTTTAAATTTGATACGTTCATTGGTTCTTAATTTCTGTTAATTAGAATCAGCCAATCGATACCTTTTTCAATAGTAGGGAACGCAAAGGCAAAGTAGAATGATTGGGTTTTAAATTTCTGCCTGGTCCAGATGTCCGTTCCTGCACCGTACTGCGGGGGATACGGAGAGACGGTATCACCTCCGCTACTACAAAACCTGCATGTGCGTTCACGACACCGATTCAAGGGGTTTCTGCGTAAAAAATGGTCCACACTGCGCGTTTGCACATGGAAATCATGATCTACGACCGCCGGTATATGACATCAAGGAGATTCAGGCCCTTGAGAACCCAGATTCAGATCCAAACTCGTCGACGAATGGGCCAAACATACTGGATAAAGAAAGGAATCTCATGAACGAAGACCCCAAATGGCAGGACACCAATTATGTACTAGGAAATTACAAGACTGAGCCGTGCAAACGACCGCCTCGGCTCTGCAGGCAAGGCTATGCCTGCCCGCAGTATCATAACAGCAAAGACAAAAGGCGCAGCCCTAGGAAGTACAAGTACAGGTGAATTTTTATAATTATTCTGTGCATTCATATACGATTAGGTATCACCCTTGGTATCAAAATGATGTTTTTCAATATCAAATTCCTTCAAAGATCCACACCATGTCCAAATGTTAAACATGGGGAAGAATGGGGTGAGCCTGGTAACTGCGAGCAAGGCGATGCCTGCACTTATTGCCACACGCGAACAGAGCAGCAGTTTCATCCGGAAATATACAAGTCTACAAAGTGCAACGACGTGCAGCAGGCTGGTTATTGTCCTCGCGGCGTATTTTGCGCCTTCGCACACGTTGACCGTGAGTGTAACCTCATCAATCGTACGTAACAATGTCTTTTCATAAAGATTGTAAGCTTAGGATGTGTGATAAATGTACTTTACTAGCTTGACGTGACACATTATTTTATTTGTGTAAATTTTTATTCTTGACTGTTCTCTCGCAAAACACAATTTCCTTCCTTCAAAGCATGCATTTAAACAAATTAATTTTCAGTCCAGCTGTGGAAGATCATGCTAATAAATGTGTTTATCGTAATTCAATTTTGATTATATTTTTTTTTTTAATTTATTCATTTGAATTTTGGCCATTTCTCGGGTTTACAATTTCATAAATTTTATAGTATTTTCGTAAAACAGTAAACAGTCGAGTTTCAGATTTGGAATGAATAATGGTAATAATTGAATTTGGGCTGCATGAATATTGACTTGAGTGATTTGGGGAAACTGGTCACGTTGCGATCGTAAATCATGTTAGTTCTTTCTTTTGTAAAGTCTTCTCCACTATGAAATCTAGTCAATAGTTTATCAGTAAATTGTAAATTGCCATTATATTCTATGCTTGAGTCGTTTGGGTTTCATCTTCTGTTAAACTATAAACTTAACTGTGAGAGTCGCTCAAGATTGATATATTGAAAAATTGGTACGGTATGCTGATGGAGCAGTCTTGCCAACAGAAGAAATGAGCCTCGCGAGGGATATGGCCGTGCCTCTTGACGGCACCAACATCGCCGACCTAATAAGCAGCGTTCTGACACCCGACAAAAAGCTTCACGACAAGGATAAACCACCGAGCGATAGCAGTGTAAGTCTATATGTTCCTATTCTTCATTAATTTCATACTCATTGTCTGAGCTAAACGAGACCGAAGGCAACCTCGGATACATTGAAAAAACTCTTGACAATGGCACGGATGCGGTAGTTCTTTTGTTTTCATCCCAATTTTATGGATTCATAATTTTATTGCATCATTGTCGATGGTAGACAACTGACAATCACAGATTCGTTTAGTTTACCGGGTTTCAGAATGGCAGTGGGGGAGATGTCTCGGAATCTGCTAGCACGACCAGCAGCATCGGGAGCAATAGTTCTCACAGCAAGGCGCCGGGTGCTCAACTTCACAATTCATCTTCCGCTGCTTCAGCAGCCGCTCATCAAAAACTCACAAGCATACTTTACAACTCCTCGTCAATTCTACAAGCTGTAAATATGAAATACCATTAATTTATCTTTGAAGATGGCTCGATAAATATTCTGTTTATCTTTATACTCTATCCGTTACCATTTTTTCAGAGTGAAATAAGGAAGCAAATGATGGCAATAGAGAGCGATCCTCTATTGAACAAAGCTGAAAAAGCTCAGCGCAAACATAGTCTCTACATAGCTTTCAATCTCAATGGCACACTTGGTAGTCACTCTTTGGGCTCAACTGTATCTCCTCGCTCAACGTCTTTCTACCCTAGCGATACAGTTGAATCTGTTATCGGTATGTTGAACAAATAAGCTGAATTACCTAAACTCAGTTGGCGAGAAATAGAATACTATTCATTTAAGAATATCAGAAAAACGACTGTGTTCATTTCTAATCGTGTGTACAAATGTTTATCCATATTTTTAGGCAATGCACTGGATGACATACATTTAGATGACCCATTGAGCTTAGTAGACTCTATTCATAGAGATAGTAATTCGCCAATGAGCAATTCTATATCGGCTGGTTTGGCTAGCTCTGGTTTATTAGGAAGTTCAGCTCCGGTGAATATACCTGGAATGACGGAAAGATCTGTACTCAGTAATTTTTCACCATCCACTTCAAGTCCTCTACAACAATTACAGTCTGCTGGTTTTCTTACCGGGTCAAGATTTTCTCATCAAGATTCAATGGAATCGGTAAATAGAGAGACATTGATTAAATATACTGAATTTCCTTAATTTAATTTATTTGCTAAATGAAAAGTACTCTTGCTTATTTTCCCCTTCTACGTTACGTCTTATCTTTCTCCATAGACCATGCCTTTCATGAGCCAAGCTTCGGATCCGTTCAGCAATCACATCTCTCAACTCAGTAGCTCTGCCTCAAAACTCAGCGGATTTAACAGTAGTTTATTCGACTTTGCGAATCAGGGCATGTCTCCGTCTCGTGCTCAGCCACTCCCAGCTTCACCCTTAGTCAACGCATTCTCCATTAGTCCCAGCAATACAGGCACATTATCAGAGGTGAGTAAGCGACCTGCCAATCTTTTTTTTTCCCCTTTACAATGAACCGAAAATAATACAATAGATAGCAAAAACGGGCAAATATGTAGAAGAAATTAGCCGAATCAAATTATTTCATTCTGAACGATGACGAGGATTTTTATTCAAGCCTCCGTTCGTTGAATTCGATCAGGTTCAAAGGCTCCGGGAAGAGCTGACTTCGAGTCGTGCACAACTCGCGACGTGGGACGAGCGCATAAACCAGGCAAGAGCTGCTTGTACAGCCTGGCAGCTGGAAAGCGAAGAAGCTAAGCGTAAAGCGTCTATTGCCGAACAACAGAGGGATGAGGTGATTGTTTATCCTCCATTTTATCGGGGAGTTTTCCACTCAAGTTCAGACGTGCTTATACTATTAATTGCCACGTTCATGATGTAAGCAATTGCAGTATAAGTCGTATTAATTACCCCTGGTGAAAATAATGATACATTCCATTAGCACCCTCAAATAGTCATACAAATATAGATTTGCTTTGTGATAGACAAAGCTGATTTTTTTTTTTTTTTTTTTTTTTCCCCTTTTCCAGCCCGCAGACTAAGTTGAGGTTCATGGAATGTTGCAAAAAAACTTATTACTTTGTCAGTTTAGATAGCAGATAACAGTCTAGGTTTGAATTTTTATGGACATTGCGTTATTTCGTCGATAAATCCACAGTGGAAAATAATTTTTTGGTTAATATTAACAAATTTTCCAGATGATTGAGTAAACTTCTCTTAGTTTTTAAGAATCTTGGTAGAAAGCTCCCCGTTGTAAAAAATCATTGTTCAATCACAAGAGAGATGCATTGTACTTTAGAGCATGGATTGCTTGCAGGCCTTGTTGCAGGTAAAAGCATTGAGAGTTGAAAACGAAGCGACCGTGGGTGGACCTTATCTTCATGCCCTAAGAAGGACTAGCGAGCTCAGATCACTGTCCATAGCGACGCTCAAATCTCTGCAATCTCAACTACGATCTGACCTTGAGGAAGTAGAAAAGGTAAACCATTCAAACCTGTTTAATAAAAAATTGTTGGTTGTCAGTTTCTATGCGAGCAGAAGCGCGAATAGAATTTTACATTGACAACTCTTTATTTTTCACCATTCGGCAATGCATAAAGATTTTTTCGTCACACAATCACCAGTCCATCTCCGAATAGGAGTCGCTTCTGCGTCGGTTGATGAAATTGCTCTTTGTTGAGGCTTAGATTATGTTTTCAGGTACTCTATCTCGAAACTGCAACAAAATGCATGGTCTGCGAGGAACAGAACCGAACAGTTACTTTGTCACCATGCAACCACTACGTTGTGTGTTCGGGTTGTGCACCAAATCAGCGTGAATGTCCTTACTGCCAGACACCGGTCGTCTCCACCAGTCAAGCCTGAGCTACAATTCATTGAAATTTTACTAATGCATTTATTATTTTAAATCGGTGAAGGATCTTACTTGTCTTTTACTAAAGAGAGAAAAAAAAAAGCAGCAGTAATTGGGTAATTAATATACCACGTTATACCACTCGCAGTTTCAAACCGAAACAAAAACTGAAATAGGGTTGAAATAGGATAGTCGTTGAAAATGGTAATATATCGAGGGACGCAAGTATACGGCAAACACGCCTTAATAATTGAAAATCTGAGTTTCTTATACTTCTCATTGATTTTTTAAATATCTTTTTTCTTATATTATTATTATTATTTTTTTTTTTTCGTACAACCCGATTACCTTACCGATTGATTAATTTTGCATTCCGATAATCGCTTCTTTTTTTTCCTTATATATATATCATGCTTTTATATCTAACTTGTTCCTTGCAGTTGATGAATGAATATTACCTCGACATGTATATGTGTGTGTGTGTTATTTCATTGAACTAAGTTTTCCACCACATTCAAATGTACTAAAAAAAAAGAAAGGTTAGCTAACACCGAGAGTTACTGATAATGTATATTATTTTCTGATTTCATATGTTCAAAACCACAGCTAAAAATATAAAAATTGCAGTATTCAGTTCCTCATTCACATGTAACTTTTACTTTTGTACACAGTGTACTCGTGTAATCGCAATAATAGGTATATTTGTTTGATGAAACAGTGTTAAGAAAGAGAAAAAACAGGCTACTGATACTGGATGAATAAGTTTATAGTGACTATCAATGAGATTTTTTATTTTTTCATGACACAAACTTGACAATTTCGATTTACCGATTTTGCATAGAAGGTCAAATCCAAATAAAATAATTTCACATTTTTTTCTCTATCTAATCTCGATAATTGTAACTTTTGCAAAAATTTAAGAAATAAATTCGTAATTGCGAGTATAATACTATGAACAAACGGAAAAAATATATATATATAAACTGATACCGTTGAAAGAAAAGTGCAGATATACAATGTACCTATGAATGTTTAAGACATTTAATTCAAGCAAGTAATAACACTAACCTACTGTTATTTTATCGCCGCGTTTACATTTTCATATTACGAAAAAGCTTCTATACGTACATATTATATAAATATATACATAAATGAAAAGAAAAATAATAGTACGGATGCTTTGAGTAGAACAACGGCGTTGAAATGTTAAATGTGTACTAATTATGGAACTAAAAATTCAATTTTAATATTGTATAGACGCAAAGTCGAAAGGGTTAAGCAGCTGTCAAAGACGTTACTTACTTTCGACGATTAGTGTATAAAATATCTAAATCCCGGCGAAATTATGTGGCGTAAATTTGGACTTTTGTAGAAATTAAGGGAACGCGTATTAGAGTGCTTTAAAATTTTTCTACAGTGTTTTGAGTTATGTACAGGTTACATACCTGTATGCTGCAATGAATACGTAACTAAAGAACGTGTACGATTTAATAATTTACTCTATAAATTTTGCTCATACTGATAAAAGGGTATATACATACATACGTAGATACATACACGCATACACTACTATGTATACGTATGCATGTACAGTTTGTATATCGATTTGTTTCACTTTTTTCCCCGGAACATCCGATATGTCAGCCGTTTCATATGATATGTTGACTAAAATATTGTATTTACTATGAAATAAATATGTATCGTGTTAAGCGAGTAGTTGAGGGAGGCATACAAGGAGAATTAGAAAGACGACGAGCAGGACTAGTTTAGGTGGCTAGGATAGATAGGCGGTTATCAAATTTTTTCTTCATAGACAAAAAGTATCAAAATAAAATCAACCTTAAAGACTATTATTATTAATAATATTATTATTATTATCATTATTATTACTACAACTGTTATTATCGTCATCAATATTAATTTTTATTTAATATTATACTTTTATAACCGTCGTTGTAATACCCGCACCGCACAATAAGCTTACATGTATTCATTCACAATTTATAATTAAAGCAAAGGTTTGATTATCACATAAGCTCACGACGGTATCTAATCATACATACATGTGTGCACATATGCACGTACATATAATATGTATATTTTTCGATGCTGAAATGTGCGAGAGAAGGGTATTAAACGAGAATAAATCTTACTTAATTATCTGAATATGGAACATTATAGAATCACGAAAAGTTCGCGATCAAGTTTTCAATTACGTCTTGTTCTTTCTACACTATTAGATAAAAAAGAGCAAAAAAAAAAAAAATATTCACTTACCTATCGCTTAAAGTTAGTAATAACATCATAGAAAACAATATAAAATGAAACAAGCAAAGAAAATATGTTGAGGCCAAAAATGAAATATTCTCCTTTTGTTGGTTCAATTCTTAAAGATTACAAGTGAAGAAACAAATATAATGTATACATAAAATATACGATTACTCTTCTATGGTATGGATGGGCTCGTATCGTCTATACTCTATAGCATTATATTTTTCGTTACATTTATATACGCATAATGAAGAGAAAAAAAAGGAAGAAAAAATATGCTATTCATCAGATTTTGTAGCTTTCAATAATATTGCGCATCTCCTATCAAACAAATGACCGAAATTCATACATAAACATTTACTACTAATAATAATAGTGAAATGCGTTCTAATAAGATTTTTCTAGAACAAAAGAAAAATGCAAAAAAAAAAAAAAATCAAAATTTTTTGTTATATTTAATGTAAAACTTAGAAGCTCAGTCGAATGGCAATGAAATTGAGCAAATTTCCTTGTTAATCGATAGCCGTACATGCCATAGCTTTTTTTCAATTACATACTCCATAAGATTAATCAATTTAGACCTAGGGTAATATATTTTTCAATTGTGTTTGTGCAGTAGTGTTCTTAAGCCAATGACTTGAAATGAAAAACTATATAAAATATATAAAGAAATATATGAAAAACTCTGCTGGTTTTCAAATAATGCAGCGTTTATTACGATTTTACGAAACAGGTATGTGTTTACCTTACCAAAAACAGTTCAATGTGGGTGGGTGTGTTACAATGTATCGAGGATCGATTGAATATTTAGAGATTTTTCCAAAAAATTGAATAGGCGTGCGTGTGGCTGAGGAACACTATTTCTCTTAGATTATTGTGATCATAAATTAGACGAGAAAAATTGAATATTTAAGTTTAATCTAGAATCTAACGTTTTACAAATCGCTGTCTCATATAAAATCGTCTTACATTAATCACTGAAGTGATATTTAAAAAATGTGCTGTCTAAATCCGCCCAAACTTATTACAATTCTCTGATATTTACGCGAATAGCATTTAAGTACGAGACGAAGCAGTAATCCAAAATTGAACCCCTTATTCAACCAAGTTTCGAGTTTGCTTTTGAGTAATTGTTTTATGTTTGGGCTGATTTTATGGCTTATTTGATGTATAGATTTAGAATATAAAAAGCATTAATATGAATGGAACTATTTGATTCGAGATTCAAAAAGCAAACAAGCAAGCAGTACAAGAAAAGTTATTAGGATCACATTAAACTGAATAGAGTGTAGGGTAGGTATTCCTGATAATATAATTACGAATCTTACAAAATAATAAATACAATATATTATTATTATTATGCTATTTTACCTATGATAATAATAATATTACAATTATAAAATTAAATTATTGTAAAAGTAACAAATTTAGCTACGAATAGGGTAATAGGAGAGTAACAAAATAAATGGTTAGCTTATATTATGTATGAAAAAAATTGAATAATGCAAAACAGTTGAATATTTATACGCTACTTACTGCCCGTGTTGTTGGTTTCGTTGTCAACAAAGCTTTCCATTATTTTCTTATGAAAAAAACTTGAAAGTCAAAAAGGAGAAAAAGAGAACGGAAGGAAGAAAGAAAACTAAAAAGCTTGACTCAATTTTAGCTTCAAAATATTTTTATTTCTTGCAGAAAATCTATATTCCTGGTACATTCAAGTAAACAGACAATTACAAAACGCTTGCAATTATTATCGCGATTAGAGGTGTTATTGCAATAAATGAAACAACGTCTAAAAGGATAAAAGAATGCGAAAATAAAATTTTTGAAATGGTTCAACAACGCACTGAAAGAGAAATTCTTTTCAATACATACTATCGTCGCTCCAGCGCGAAGAAAACCAACAATAGGGTAGACTAAATTGAACAATATATTTTTGACAAATTACAATAACGCAGATATAAATGTCAAAGCAACAGCCATATGGACGATTATTCATATAGGTATACCTTACTCATGGCTTGATTATGGCTATCTGTATCACATTCATGGCACATTTTGTGAGACAATATTGTAAGCATTTTACACGTGAAACTATATTCTAGTGTCATTATTGTCATCGTTACTCTTATTATTGCTGGTATTACTTCGCTGTCTTTTATCATTATCGACATTCTCGTGTATATCATTGCACTCGCTAAGAATATCGTAATTATTTAGTATCATCAGATCTCGGAATAAAAATTAATTTTACGCGACGACCATGTTTTTTTTTTTAATTTCTTTAACGAATCTTTAATCAATAATTGTCCGTATGGTTATTGTCTAAGATCTACACATAATCACTAGGCTACTACTGTACAATAATAAATTTTAAATTACCTAATATAGTAATAAACATGGAAAAAAGTTGCTGATCATTTATATATTAAAATTTATAATGTATGCAATGTGAGGACCTTTAGCAGTTGCCTTCGATCACTCACGCGTCTTGTTACTGATATTCTTTGTTATTTTCCACAGAGACCGCGCCTTAGCATTCTATTCTCAGAAAAAATCAATTGAAAACGCCAAGTTGTTTTACCGCTCTGGGATTTTTAACGAAGGAATTAGCGGTTTTGCCTTTCTAGAAGTAAGCCAAATAGAAGTTCTTGGGTAACAGTCGGATGTCGTAAGATCTTTGCAAAATATAGTCATCGACGTAAAACGATTAGCAAGGTTACACGATGCTCAACAAATTTTGAAACAAGACTGTACGTTTCAAGTTTCCTTTAACTTCTTCCGGCTTTACTTGAACCCGATGATCCGGCGTTGGTTTCGGCAAAGCAGATTCAGGGCAGGGGAACGGCCGCGAATGAAAATATAAATGTTTTAGTGCCTGAAACAAGAAGTCGTTGAAGAAAATTAAGTCTGTCTGATTACACTGCCTAAGAATCTCACACACCGATGAGGCAGTTAAGCGTTTCGATGAGTTGTAGACTAGAAGCTGTTTGATCAGATCTATAGCATCCGGTGTCGCATCTGGTACAATCAAATCCCAGGGCAAACCTTTGTGACACGGGAATGTGATTTTGTTGTAATCTGGCAGAGTAGTCAAATCGGGCCAAGATTCCGTCGTCGGCGAGCCAAGCAGTCGCAAAACGATAGCCAGCTGCTCGATGTCAGTTTCTCCCTAAAACAGACCGAAGGGCAGGTGCGCAATTGCATGTACAAGGACGATGCAACTGAACATCATATTGAAGTTAGTAACGTTATTGTAACGATTGATGCCGTGGAAAAACCGTCATTCCGCCATTTTGAAATTGCCTAAAATCCAGTAGACCGTAATAAAACAAAACACACTCGTATTTTGAAATCTTAGTCCCTTAAAAATCATTGTAAAATTAAGGAAATAGTGATTCTTTCCCCAATTTTTCGTGGCGATAATATTACCAATTTCAACCTCGTAACTTTTGTATCCACGCTTACGGCGAATAAAGGCGCGCTGTTAAGTATTTCTCCGAAAATGCATCCCACCGCCCATATGTCTACCGCTGTAGTATAATAACGTGCACCGTACAACAATTCCGGTGCTCGATACCATCGTGTTGCAACTCGGTGCGAATAGGAATGACTGTTGTCGTCCCAGACCAATCGGCCAAGACCAAAATCGGCTATTTTCAACACGCCCTCTCGGTTCACAAGCAAGTTGGCAGGTTTCAAATCCTAGGAAACCAGAGTTTTATGAGTTTAAACTCTTTGTCCAATTAAACTGATCAGCCTAACTTGATAAATAGTTGTTTAAATTCATTTAGACGGTTAACTATTCTGTAATTCAATGTCAGAGCTTCTGTCTGTCATCTTTTAGGGTATTGAAGTTTGGTGCGTGTGCATAAAATGATGAGACAGTGTTCAAACCAGTGTAAGTTATTCACGGATGTAGGTTTGAAGACGCTGTTTAAACCTTCTAAACTCACCCTGTGCATGACATTATTTGCATGCATGTACGATACACCCTCGAACAACATCTTAACGTAAGTTTTCTTTTGAGAATCGTTTAGCGGCCTCTCCGAGTCTCTAATTATCTCCCACACGCCGGATGGCATGTACTCAAATACCATGACAAAATCCAAACCCACTGGGAAAACGTCGATTAACTCGACTACCTGTGGGTATCGATCATAAAGATGGTTAAAAATGATGAAATTGACCCGCAGTTGTGCTGCTATTCCTTACGTTGCGGTGTCTCAGCTCTTGCAGAGTCTTGACTTCTCGTAATACGGAGGTCGGAATACCCTCGTCGATCTTTTTGAGCAATACTTTTTTCAACGCCACCTCATTGCCCTGCTCGACGTGATAAGCTTTCAATACCAGCCCATGCGCGCCTTCGCCAATCCTTCCGACCACAACGTATTTCTCCATCCCGGAAACTAGTATCCGATTCTTCGATTTCAAATCTTTGCCGTTTCAATTCTCAAAGCGTCATTTCAAGCGTCAGATTCTTAATTTTTGAATTGCTTTCCAAGCAATATATTTCGAACTTCCGACCGTGGCGCTGTCTTGTCAACCACTCGAAACCTGCACATAGACTATACAGACACACTGCCTCTCATAGTTCAAAACAAAATACCATGACAATGGTCGTTTTATTTTATCACATCCAAGCCCATTAGAGGTGGTTCCTGGTGCTGTACGACCGCTTCGGATAAAATTCAAGTACCGTTTCAACGACAGAAATGGAGCCTTCGTGATACCCTTACCTGTCGACGGTCTCAATACCACCATTTTGACAATCGCGTGCATCGATTTCATGGCTTACGTATGAGTTTAATATATGCATGCACACCCACATCACGGTTAGGTTAGGAGGGTGTCGTACGATTAAGTGGCGAACGGTAATAACCAAGAGGCGACTATGTTATTGACAAAGTAGCGCTTTATTAAAATGTTATATGACAAATTTCACCCCCATCATTCTCAAAGTTTACCAACGTCTGTTTACAAATGTGCTCGCAGAATTATTATGGTCTGATTTCATAAACGTTTTTTAGGGTACGAATAATTGAGTCTGTAGAAAAGTACGGTATTAATTATGAATAACAAAGGAAAAATACTTTATGAAAACTAGAGCAATTGACTCAATCAAGATATGCAATTTATAACTTACCCAGATTCGGTAACTTATTGCAATTGGGTGTAATAAGCATTTGAATTAGAATTTTTGTAATCTGTCTCAACGAGAATACATTTTGGTTAGCCAAGCTTGCCCGGCTAGTTCGCCATAAGCTTTTACTTTAATTCTCTTCACTTTCACTCTTCATTATTATTTATAGGGAATTAGTTTACTCGGCCTCATCATTCCGACGCCAACTTGCCAGATAAATTTCGGTTTGATTATAACAGAGTTAATCTTTCCATTGTTTCTCTACAAGCATATGCATAATAGCTACGCCCCTAATAGTCAAAGATTAGGAAATATTGAGAAAAGAAAGCATAGAAAAGAACCAGGAATTTGGAACAACATTGTCAAAATAAGTCAACATAATTACACGTAACTGTTGAATTGAAGATTTTTTTTTTCTCACTTTGGTTATGCAATTGAAAGTGATTATAATATCAACGTCAATTGGAATTTGCTTTCATTTTCAGATGCACTCAACGTTGAAATTTGATAAAAAATAAAAAATCACAGTTTCGTCTTGTATAAAAGCAAACCGTTGTTTTATATTTTATAGTAATTATGTTTTTCATATATGTATAATGTATATATACTAGCTGATGATATCTCTTCATTAACTTGTTTTACTGGCGTTGTTTTCCTTTGCCTCTTCGTTTTTACCTCATACATGAATTGTTCTACGATCATGTATTGTATAAAATAAAAACACACACACACACACATATATATGCGTGTGTGTGTGTGTTCTTATTACGTATATTAGATATTATCAAGCTCTCCAAGAACTTGGGAAACACAAAGTGGTTTCCCGTCTATTCGATAATCCGATCAACATTCGTGGCGATCTTACAATAATTGCTAACCAACAGCTATTAGCACTGCAAGATCTAACCACCTTGAATGCGTGATATCAAACTCATATAACATAATCATCCGTAAGATCACCCCTCTACCAGAGTTCACCATCTTTTTCCTTCGCGGGTACTTCGATGACTCGCGGTTTGTCGATTATCCTCGCTGTACGATTACCCTTCTCAACGATCCCGATGATCCATGCTTGGTAACCCTCTTGTTTTTCAATGTCCTTACAATATGCAGCAGCCTAAAAATAAACGCCGAAAAATAAAGCTTGGATACACCTTATTGGAAACAAGCGTACACATAGAAAAATTTCGATTGTTTAAGAGTTGACGACACCGAGTCAACACATTGTTGACGCAGCTTGGGAATCCTCAAAAATTTATCTTCCTGCTCGTTCTTTAGGACATTTTACCGGTCTAAAATGCCCTACTGTATTCAGCAGGTCGAAGTTTTTTCATTCTTAGGATTATTCTTTATTATGGTTATAGCAAACCTGTTCTCGTGGAAGACAGATGAGCAATCCGCCACTGGTCTCTGCGGAGTGGCCTTGAAGCAATTGGAACATGTTACCACATGCTTTAGCAACTGCTGCCATTTTGGCGATAACCGGAAGATTGTGTATAACGAATGAAACTTCATTCTTCTGATGTTTTGCCAGGTTTTGGGCATGACCCAAGAGGCCAAAGCCTGTGACGTCCGTTGCCCCATGTGCATTATATTTATGCATGAGTCGTGCAGCTGTAAGAATCAAATAAACGTTTGAAACCTCTACAAAATGAAAATGAATTTTAATTGAACATGTACAAGGAATTTGTGACGACTACTGCCAGTGAACAAGATCAGAGCGCCATGGAATCCTCAACTGATTATTCTATGCCTGGTAGTGTTGTCAGACCGTGCAGAATTGCAAAATGGTCCAATGTGTATGGCCAGGCAAATAGAAAAAATCTCTAAAAAATTTTCTGGTGTCCTGATGTAACACTAAATGTACCTATTCTGTTTAGCCTAGCCATGCTGTCCATTGCACGCTGATATGCCTTTCTCACATCATCTTCGCTGACTACTAGTTTGATCCTATTCCAACGATCGGGCTGATCTAGCCACTGGTGAGCGTTGACTGCCACCTGGGTTCCAAGCGGCTTTGTTAGCACCAAGACATCGCCAACAACCGCGTTGTCCGGCCTAAACGTTGAAAAGGACACAGAAAAAAAAATTGTTCAAGGTACCTAGAGTCAATCCAAGACTGATGAAAAATCATCCAAATAACTTCATGATCTAGAAACATTTAGAGTTAATTAGGAAAAGTGATAGGCAGCAGTGCTGGAAAAGCTATTAAACACCTAATTTAAACAACTTGAATTATTTTGCATACACGATGTATTCGTTGGGTTGGCAAACCGTAGAGGCAACACCCCCAATTGTACACCATGGATTAACGACAGTTTGACCACCAGTAACAGTCGTCCCTGCTTCAAGAGCAGAGTCCTTGAAGCCTCTCATTATAAGTGGAACAACAACGTCCCTTTCTTTTTCAGTCATCTTGGTGCTGACCCCCAAAAGCATCAGCATATTGTCGCACTCCGTAACACCCATAGCGTACAAATCACTGATCACATTGGCGCATGCAATTTTGCCTGAGAAAAAAAATAAGATTTCTCTGCTCGTTGATGATATGTAGTCGAAGCAATGAAAAATAAAACTAATATACACACATATAGTAATAACGACGTATGCCTATTTATTTGTTATTTGCAGGACCACGAGAGACGAGTTATAAGAAAAAAAACGCAAGAATAATTTCACCTGCTGTACTGAAAAATAACCGGTCATTTTCAACAGTTTTAGAAATCTTACCCATCATGTAAGGATCGTCTACCAAAGGATAAAAAAAGTCCGTTGTCTGTACTAGACTCAAACCACCATGCCTCAACGGCGTTACGGAGGAATCCATGCCAATGCCTGCAAAAAAATGAATAAAAAGTGAGAAAAGTTATAAGATTCATCATGTAACGTATTTAGACTGCAAACGAGAATACGAATATTCATGCGTCTTCTTCAGATGCGTGGGAAACAATGGGATCGTGAAAAGATATTCGGACAACATAATGGCGGCGAACGCATTACGAGAAAAAAAAATAGGCGGGAATTGACAACGTGGCGGACGGACGCCCAGCGCCGGCCGGCCGGCTGGCCGGTCGCCATTTCCACAAATTTTATCCATTGGCGGGGTAAACGTGAATTTTCTGTATATGCGAACGAATAATCATGCAACCGTATAGCGGTTTCAATAACGAAAAAAAATGCTTCGTGGATTAATCCGTGGATACGGTAGTGATCCGAGGTAACAAAGAGTGACCATGCACAATCAGAAGAACGTATAATGATAAGAAATCAACTTACCAATGCGCGGAATAGCCATATGCATAAAATGGGCATGCTCATGATCTTGGACGTTATTATCGTCCGCCTGTAGTCCCTCAAGAAGTTTACCAAGAACCTCTTGAGGGACTTTACACCCTCATCCTTTCAAATCAGCAAAACGTGTCAGGCGGAAAGTACCGTCAAGATCATGTGCGACAGGGTCGAATGGCCTACGCAGCGCCAAGGCGTTAGGATTTCCTCCAAGTTCAAGTTGGGCCACGGACAGTGCGTCCTGAGTAACCGGCGTGCCCTGTAGTTCGGCCATCTTGGTAAACGACAGATTATCACCGAAGAATACAGTGGTTTAAAAGTCGAATATATACACGCTTCGTTGATCCTTGTAAATTTTTCTATAATATTATTATTTTAATGTTATTTTCTCCGAAAACACGAAAAGTTTACCGGCGACACTAATCTCGATCACTAAAGTCTAAAAGAAGCGTGGATCTATTACTCTGAAATAAATTCTCGGTCTAGTATACCGGGCGACACAAACTCCGCAGCAAGACAGCCACTGCTACTTATTTGCCCCCTATCTAACGCGTCGCTCCTGAATACTACGTACTGCCGAACTCCGAGCAAACGAGGAATATAGTTGCACCAGCGTCGACTAGCCGGGATCAACGAATGAAACAAAATGGACACTTGCGGCGCTGCTATGATCGAGAATTACGGGTTGCGCGCAAACCCGACGCGCAGCCCCTTCCAGTAACTGCGTGAATTTCAACGGCGATATCCATTGGCTCTTTTAAACTACGTCCGAGTTTCACCATGAGTTCAGGGCTGTAGATATACAGCGCCGATTAACCGCGAAAGAAAATTAATTTCACAGTATAGTTCGGAATAAGTATTTTCTCGTAATGCAAATTTTACCATTTATTATGTGATTTACACTATCTTAATTTTCCTAAATTGTAAACTTTTCCCCCAACTAGAGTCCGTTGGTTATCAGGTCACACGATAATTTGTGAAGTAACAACAAAGAGAGTAACAGCAAGATCGATGATAACCAATGCGAATCAGGAAACAAAAGGGCGATGTGACCACCCTCAATTCGGTACGCCTCTGTGACGTACCTTGTACGAATTCTCAAAAGCAATGTGACCATTAACGACCCTTTCGTTAATTCCAACTTTACTGGTTATGTGAATTTCATCGGAATAAACCGAACTGATGTATCTATCAGCAAACATAATGATAACCTTTGTTTATACGTCAGCGCCTACGATATGTAGTGCTGTACGTACTTTGGGATAACTATAAGCCATGGATATGAATTCACTACAGTGCCGCAGTTTTCAGGGCCGTCCATATAAACTACAGCTCCGCTCCGAATCGCCTGAATACATTTATTTACGCGAATACTATGTATCCTTGTTGAACTGCTGTTATCTAGATAATTTGTATGTACCTTGCAAGTTCTTACAGTTTTGCGTCCACCCTCTTGAACCTGCTAAAATGCTAAGCTGTTTGGAATATTTACTGCCCCGCAAACTGAATGCGACTCCTTATAGAAAAAAAGGTGTGTTCGCATAGTCCGTAACCGTTGTCCTCATTGCCCGCGTCCCTGCGGTCTAAAGTATATGCACGAAGAAGTAGTATACGTATATCAATCTTTGGCTGTGTCAATCTAACCTAACGTAACCTTAAACTACCAGGGATTCTCAAATTCCACATTGTGAATTCTTAACTATATTCATTTTCAAGCAAGATACGCTGTTTACGTCCTCCTCAAGAACAAGAGCCTGCAGCAAGCTTGCATATTGCACACATCCATAACGCATCATCTAATCGTTACATCTCGAATGTACGTACGAAATCCCAATTCATCGGTGGATTTCATCGTATAATATACAAATAGTTGGACGGCGTTACTTAATTATAATAGTTATAGCCACAGCGGAATTGTGCTAAATTGATATTCAGATTATCCAATACAATAGTATCAAATAAAGTAAACATAACATATACTACATGACCAATTGATCTCTTATATTTCCTTATCCATTGTAACTGATTCTGCTTTCTTTACTGTAATCGCTGTAAGGATGTAGTTGTATCTATAGTTAAGCAGTTTAAGCAGTCCATGCTTTACCTATTCCATGACATGCTGTGTGTGAACAATGACTGACTCGGAATGTTGTCCGAAGGAAGGAATGTTTCCCGCGCAAAACTTGCTCTGGCTCTATAACCTCCTCAATCAGAGTTCCTAATCGCTAGAGGATGGTCGAGGTGAATGCACGTAGAGATCGCAACTGGCTACAGTAGACACTGATGAGAAAATATTTATAATCTACATACGAAAATAAATCATTCATAAAATATGTACATATATACAAAGATGATAATGTCGAATTTATCCACTTAGAGACCTATAGACTATTGTCATCGGCAATAAAATTAATTTTCCCGGTAATTAGGTTAGGTTACAATCGCATCGTGGATCTACGTTATACCTATAAGACAATTAACGGAAAACCGGGATTCATCATGACCAAAATTATTCCATAATAGGGCAAATTACTAAAGTTATAGAAATGAGCGCCAGAAATTCCGCAGCAAAGTAACATGGAGCCACGTACGTAATGTGTATACGCATTCGCACCCGACATCTGTATGCATACATATACGTACATATTCGCAATGTATACCTATGTATATATGTTTGGTTGTGTAGCAAAACAGAGCAGAATGCGCGAACAGCACTTCCAGAAAGTTCTGCACCTCGACCTTATCCCGACACATCACGTCGTGTGCTATAGTAGTATAGTATAACCCACATACATATGTACAATAATCTGTATATTTTTGCGTAGCTAGTATGCTCGGTGCGCTTCTAGACAAATTGAGAGATCGCAAATAGTTCAGTATTATCTTTTACGGAGCTTTATCCGATAAATTAACGAATATAGCGAAAGCTGTCCTAAGTACCGGAGTATCAGCCACGAATTATTCATCCATGCGATTCGAGGAAAATTGTTGTAATTTTAGAAGCAAAGCATTGCCGGTAGTAAAATCCAGACCGACTTATAATTCTTACAGGTGTTGTATAGGATTCTTCCTAACGTGACATTCGTGCTCCACGAACAATACTACGAATATACTTGATTGGTGGAATGTTGGTAAATAATCAGAATGAACAGAGTTATCCAAAGAGTATTGCGTCAACGATAAGATATCGGCGTATTATGGAAATTCGTTGGTAACATTGATTTCTGTGTTACCACCCGAGTTCACGAGCAGGTAGCTATACTTCAATTGTTTCAAAATACCCAGCCACTCCTCCACCCACTCTGGGACACTGGTAGTCAGTCAGTAAAGTCAGTTTCAGTACTTCAGTAGTCGGCAGGCGCAGCCAGCCAGGAGTTGACCGCAGATAGGTGAATGATTCTTACGTCCGTCCGTATATACGCAACGCGTTTCTGTACATACAATTCATCGGTGTCAGATCGATCCGTTGACGCTATGCGGTGCCGCTAAAGTTTGTCCGACGGCGAGAGTTTTGGGGAGGGACGAAAGAATATGTCGACCGTTTGAATAGCGGTATTTTGTAATGATAAAAGGTGGTGACTCCGATAACAAGTAAACGAGAACGGAAGCGTCAATAATATACACCTGCAACGGCAGAGCACAGCTGGGAAAATAAAAGTAAATTTAAGACTCGTACTCAGACCGTCACCGCGATGCAGGAATTTAACGATCATGCCTCGGATGCAGTGCTCCTCAACACGTTTGTGATTCGTAAAAAGAGATGCAGGGTATATTTTCATCGGGGAACCCTCATCTGGGAAACCGAACGACCTCCTTACAGTGAGTAATTATGGTTTCTTTGCACGTTATTTAACATCCACATTGTATATACTGCAGCTACACATTAACAAATTGCTTTGTATATTTTATTGTCATGGCGGAAGAAATGAAAAGAATTTCACATTAATTCCTCCCTGATGTGTTGATCTATATGATAATATATGACTGCGTAAATAATTTCACTCTACATGTTAGCGATTGTGCTGTCATGTTCATCACGATAAAGATCTTTTGATTCTTACTTACGAACTGCAGATCACGTCATGTCATATTATATGTGAAATATGAATTGCTATCGACTACCGATAACCTTTTCTATAGAGATCATCAACGGAAAATATCTTAACTTCCTAAGTTTCTTTTTCGATATTTCGGCCCGCATTTTCAGCCAGATTTGCTGCTTATTAACTGAAATTATCGAAAAAAGATTCTGTGAGATATGTGTCCCAAAATCCGATTCAATAAAATCGTACAATATGATACAAAAAATGAACAAAAAATGTTTGAAATCTGACTTGAAATGACTAAATATTCGTCGGTCAGTTATTTTCCTTGTTCGATGGCAGTTTATTCAAGGACGTTTTGAGCACCTGTATATGTACATAACTTCTGATCCCAAGGCAAGACACAGTACAATTATAGACCGCTGTACGTGGCATAAGTAAAAAAGTAAACGAATAATAAAACGCAGGTAAGCAATCAGCTGACAAATCTATATTTCACCAATTCACGGTCAAATCTTTTTTTCAGTTAAACGTGCACGATGTCAATTGTGAAACACATAGTATGCAATACTGGGTCAATTTCTAACAGTGCGTGAGTTAAAATGTGTTAAAATATAAGGTCCAAACGGTCGATGAAACTTTCTATCTCTACCTTTGAAACTATCGAATATACGGAAATCATGATCAGTCGACGAAAATGCGAAAATCAACAGAAATTATTCTGTACCAATATGCATCTATACATATAAATGATTACGTTGATAAAAGTCGGCCAATACTGCGATCGAAAGTGAAAGTTGGTAATTTTTTAAGATCTCAGATACATGCAGATCCGTACACTTTGCTTTACTGGATAGGATAAAACGAATCGTAGAGTTTAAGAAAATTTGTGTGGCAACACCACGTAGAATTCATTTCTGTACATATACGCAGATATACATTCATTTTTATATGTGTCGATTGTCATCGGTATTATTACAATTATTCTGAATTATAGTTGCAGTGATATATTTCAAACGATCCGATTTAATGAAGTGTAGATAGTACGGATATTTATACCTATGTGTACAGTGCATACATTGATATTATGATATTATTACGTGAATCTTCTACTCGGTTATACATTCACGCATGCTAGTAACAGTAAAGGCAGTTCAATCTGTTCCTGAATCACGAAGGGGAATGACATTAATTAATGACGCACGTATCAAACGCTTAGCTAGTCTGAATTAAAACAATTAGCGGCATTTGATGTACATACATACGTTATCTTTACCGTTATATACAATTATAACACAACAGAAGAAGACTAGGACCGCACAATTGTCGTTACAATAACCGTTATGATTGTAATCATTAGTATTACGGTTCATATTGTTGTGTAACCGAAGAATTTATATTAGATATAGGTATATATGATCATTGTGTTCTGCAGATTGCCGTTCAATTGATAAATTTACCGATGATTTAACAATGATTTTCAAAACGTTAAGAGAACAATAAAGTTATGTATCAACTTTTATATTATATATTTATTTTCTGGATAACTTGCATTAATTTATTCTACACATGTACAGGCAAACGTAGATATATTATAATTGAAAAAATAGGTCTCATTAATCTACGAAACGTGCAGCTAATAACTTACATATAATTATACGTATAGCTATAATAGTTATACGTATCACTCAAACATTATATATAAACGGGAAGAAGATATTTGATAATACGTATAATACAAAGGTCAGGCTATGCATACCCATAGGCTATATGTGCAGCTTGTAGCTAATTGTATGTTGCATATAATAACGTACAGGTCTTTATCGCGCATAGATCAACTACATTGTCGTGTTATATCTAAACTAAGTTATTTTTATTTGTTTTGTTACCATTGCTATTGAATCATGTGCAGAAACAACATTAACCGGTTGTTACAAGTATTAAAATTTTATTACGTTCGTTTGCTTCCATTTTTGATTCTGTACGTCATTGGAATTGGACGTGCACGCTTTTTCTCACTTGGCCGTAATAGAAGGTACAAAGAAAAAAGGCCAAGTAAATCGCCAGGTATTAAAATACTCGTTGAGTTATGCTGATTCGTGGCCTTTCATCTTATTATATTTCATGAATATTACCCGCACATATCCTATACCCGTCTGTAATATCGTATTGCAGTAGCTAGAGGTGCGGTAATAAACAAAAAACACTATTTGAATTATTCTATAATGAATTTTAATACTTCGCGTTAGCTAACCAAGTTGAATGGAATCCATTATAACGTCAGAGTTACGCAACTGGCAGATTAGAGTAGAAATAAAAACGATGAAACTGGTGAAACATAACTGAAAGCTATTAGCTATGTACAAGTTATATTAAAATTATTTAATTTTCACTATCTATAATTGTATTATTTCCTTACAAAAAAATGAAAACGTGGAAATATTCGTCGCATGGCATTATTGAAGAGCAATCGATTATTTCACGAAGAGATAAACGTGCAGATAATCTTCATCTCGTGCATGCAAATAGCGCTCGCATCATTGAGCCTGAGACTCTCCCAAGGTATTCCGGAACAAGAAGAGCGGGTCTTGCGCACGTCGTCAAGGTCGCGCACGCTTCGAATTACAACGACTTGAAGTTGGGCCGAAACAACAAATTTTTTCAGTAAACACAAATGTCTCCGGAATTCAGAAGAAATTAAATTATAATTTGAATTAGTGTACATTTAGTTACGCTGATAGTAATGGACATCAAAATACCAATGTAAGGCTACTGCTGTAATGTTATAAAACCCACCGACTTGACCCGACACTCCATTAACGTAATTATCACCGTATCGTCAAAATTTCAAGAGCGAAGGAAAAGTTGAGAGATTCAGAAAAACCGAATCAATGTTTATTATAATTCTACCTACGTAGTTGAATAAGAATCGCTGCGTCATACGTCACGTATTTGCGTATATCGACAAAAAACTACTGTCGGCTAATGATTTGCGCCAACATGCAAGAAACTGTATTATTTATACCCCGCTGTTAGTCTATTCCTTTGTGTCGTGCGTTCTCATCTGGCTTGATTAATTGTTATGATAGAGTGCGATTTTTATCTTCAACACTGCGAAAACAGCCGGCGGCCGTTGTTTCGTCGGTACACTTGCCCTTATCAGGCGTAATATTTCCGTTGCCCTCTCTCCAATGTTGAGGCACTTAACGTCTTTACCTCACTTGCGTTTGAAAACAAAAAACGTTGTCGAGTTACTGATCAGGGGCGTATGTATGACTATTATTCCCTAGTGTTGAAAATCCAAATTTTAGACTAGGTTAGGTTGGGTTGAGTTAGACACGAGGCGAGTTAAAACAATTTCCCAATTATGGACTGAGAGAAAATGTAAAGTTCATCCAGAAATTGAAAAAGTTTTTTCAAAACCTTATCAACAAATCATTATTATAGGCTGGCTATAAAGATAGGAAGTGGTATGTCTGATGACAAACTGTATCCATCACTAACGACAAATTTCTTCCATTCTCGGGAAATTCGTCAATGGATTACTCATTTTTCAAATAGTTCACGTATAAAGTCGTCCCTAAATTATAGTGCCCGGTGTTCAATAATTCAGACGTTATTGGCTCGGGACGACGCTCCTGACCGAATGGACTATAAATATGTATGTAGGTACGTTCCTGTGGGCCCTATTGAAAATTTCTATAATAATATCATAGAGTCCATCTAAATTTGCTGTCTGCTGGATTCCTACAGGATCCCATCGGAAAATAGAACGAACCAGAGAGTTTTGAGAATAGGATTGAGAAACATGACACAAAGTGATAAGTCTATCGCGTTTTTGAATCCGATTCTATAAAATTCTTTCAGAATCTGTCATGTCCTATCAAACTTTTCCCGCACGAATGGCGTATTGCTTCGATGAAGGTGAGAGGATTAAACGTTAAGTTAGTATTATGTTAGTGTAGACATAGTCGGAGCTGCCAGCGCGTCTGGTAAGGGCGAACACTCTCTTATTGATCGAGGCAGAGACCGCGAATCATAGAGATATTATACATAGAGTAGGCAAAGTATAGGGGTGAGCATAAGTGGAAAGGCCTGACGGATAGAAAGAGAAAGAAAATCGAGCGACCGTTTTATCCTTGTTTGCGTACGCATTTACGCATGCGTCAGAATCATAAGCTGCTCTACTTCTGCGCAATGAAATACTGCGCATGCTTGGTAGCATAGTGTAAGGAGTAAAATGTGCTCGATATAGGACCAATTTTCGTACAAGGTCGCACATTCCGCCAGTTGGCGTTTATAAGTTGTTTGTGAGTTGACGTCACGGCAGGTCATGGTAATCCTACGGCGCATGCACGTGTACAAAATGAAATATAACCTCAACTAAACGTTGATGAACGCATGAAAAAACGCGCTAGGTCACGCATCGCGTTGAGTCTCGTCGTTTCACGAATTCAATAAAAGGGTCAATTTCTCGTTTAAGGGATGTAAGAATCGTGGCGGGACCTGCAGGAGTAAAATAGTATTCGCATTTGCATTCTGCGTGGACTGAAGAATTCAGTCTACGTTTTATGTGTAACATCCTGATCTACCTCGGATACTAATTTATTAACAGTTTTGAATGGACCGCTTGTTGCGACGTCAACTGGCTGAACTTTTCTATTGGTTAGTCTCCGAAAAGCTGCACTGCACACCCAACTCCTTACACTGTTTTTAGTACAAAAAGATAGATTAGTCACTCTCTTTTTGTCGATTGGAAGCTTGTATGGCTCACTTGTTTACTTTTTATTTATAATATCTCTATACCGTAAATCCATTATAGGTATACACCAGTTCACGGAGGGTGGAATAGTGCGGATACTAGCATAGTACATCAATATATTTCCATATACGATATTTAACGCTATCTAGCGCGTCTGAGGACAAACTTACAAATAACCCCTACCTCTGGATCTTGCGCTAAGTTCAAATCAATTCAGACATGAATATGAAGGAAAATAAAGTAAACATTGCGTAATATTAGAAATATAAGTTGATTAGAAACTTCTGCATAAGACAATATTTAATTACACGCATCCATAAATAAAATTCAAATACCGCTTACATTGTATACAATAGTAATTAAAATTTACACGTGAAATATACAATTTGTACAATAAGCGATAATGTATAATATATGTAAAATATATAAATTATTGCCTATACAATTAATTTATTATCACTGAATCGAAAAATGTCACAAGGCGTGAACCTGACATTTACTTCTTCACCAAGGTCCGTAGATAGACGAGTGGACAAGGGAAGGTCTTCGCATGGTCGGCATTTTGTTCCAATTTGTGTATAGTGCGTAGACTTTATATTACAGTCTGAACATAATGGAAAAAAAAATAAAAAAAATTGATAAACCCTAGGTCACCGCCATTTGAAATCACTATCGTAGTTCTTACGGAAGATTCCTCTATCCAATCGCCTATCTACGGACGTTGTTCTTTACCAAACATCGTCACTCGCCTTAAGAAAGTATAACGGAGTTTCCTTTGATCTGAAAATTCACCCCTGACTTCAATGCATTGATGACAAAAGAACCTGCTTTACGAATTCGCTCCGGAGTGGAAGGTAGTAAGGGGTGTTAGTAGCCATTGATCCGTACCACGGTCCCTATACTAAGTCCCATCTTATATAAATGGATTCTGGTTCAAGCACTCCGCCAGTCCAACCCAAATAAGGCGGGTATTTTTCGAGGTGGATCCAAAAATATTTGGACCAATCGAATCCTTTGCCTTCCATCTGTGAATTCCACATTCTTCGGATGTGACGCTTGTAAAGTGAAGCTCCGTCGTACCGTAGGTTTTACTTTTCCACCGAAAATTGGTTTCAGAATTGTCCACATTCTTCTCACTTCCTTCGTTCCCCACTTGCAGCCATTTAAAATTTGTTCTCACGTAACGGTGTTTACCCATTAACGGAGACCATACACTTAGCGGTTCGTTAGGGGTTACTTAAACTTTTAACGGTGTTGCAGTTACGCCATCGCGCCCCAAAACAGAAAAAAGAACAGTTAGCAGACCCGGTTGAGGTGACTATGTTTTCATGGGCTGGCAGAATTTGATTCTACTTCAGTATATAAATAGATGTGGAACTTTGAATCAACGATGTTATGTTATGAATACTCAACGTCGTTGCCAATTCTCTTTGTGTTGCCTCAGTAGCACATATATCTATTATACAGGGTGGACAAAAAAAAATTGGGTTCATTCAAAACGTGAATAAACTTTAAGCGCGTTCACCAATTTGCAAGAACTTCTTTCTGCCTGAAATTACAAGAATAAACGTTTCATTTCGCGTTTAAAAATACGGAGAATCTTCATTCCTCACCGAGATACAAGCTGAAGAGATAAGAATTTGGAAAAAGTTGCTGGGAGAAAGAAAATAGCGGGTTTTCAACTTAATTTTTATTTCAAGTTATGACTCAAAGTCTAATCTAATCTATTTCGGTTCAATCGATGCTGAAAATTTTACAATAACCTATGTTTAGCTCATATTCTTCTCATTTTTCACATTTCACAATTTCCGATACCTAATTCATGTGATCAACACAATCGAAGAAAAAGTGGACGGGGAGTAGAATTTAGTGAGAAGGATTTTTTGCGGCTACTGTTGACAGAACTCTCCTTCGCCAAGATGCAATTACTTGTACAGTGAAGAGTATAAGGACAGGTTGTGTGACTTCCAATTCCATACGTCAGTGAATGATTCCCCCAATGACTACAAATGTGATATTCAAGGCAATTCGCAAAGATTAAAAAGTCAGCTTTGACGCCGTCTCGAAATATCTCGCAAATGGTCGTTTTATCTGTTTGGTGGTCGATTATTCGTGACTGAAGTCTGATTAAATTCTGGATAACCGTTGGCTGAATCAATTTTGGTCAAGTTTTCCATATGATTTACGGCCGACATTTGTGACAGTCTACTTTCTTGATAATTTTCCGAAAACTGAATTTTACCCTCAGAGCGCGCGTTTTGACTCTAATATTACAAGAATTGTTTCATGTGTTGTGAAAAGAAATGTTTCTATGAAAATTTTTGAAATGCCAGAGGCAAACTTCAATTGGAAATAGAATTATCTCGACGATATTATGTGAATTATATCGTAAAGATTTGAACATAAAAAATGTATACAATTTAGAGAAAGAAAAATCCTCGTGGAAAATGATTTATAGGAATTTTTGAATAGTGAAATTCGCAAGTACTGGACTTATAGTTAGATATTGCCAGTGGATTAAAGTGATATTTTGATGATACCAAAGTGGATTTTCTGAGTGTAATTTTGGTAAAGCCCCATCGTAAAAATTTCACAACTACACCGATGAATTGAGTGGAATTTGAGTGATCAGCTGCAATATCATTCTAATACCACTGATTTTAGGATCCACTGAAAAAACACTGCAATAATACCCTGGAAGTGAATCCGCCAGGATTTGGCTGTCTGTAACTCTTGGTCCGTTGCTCGCAGCGCATTCGGACAGCGCGCAATCGATTTCTCTAGCAAAATGACGTAGATATAGTGCATCAAAGAATTGATTTCAGCACTTTGAAGACCATCGGAATTTCCTCAAATAATCGAAAGGGAATTCAAAAAAGAGCATAGGACTAACAGCAGCAGCATTATGACGAAAATCTATCGTTTTCCCTGGCGAATTCATTAGCATTTCACATCATCATTCGAATAATATAATTTTCTTCAATTCACCCAACTCACAGATCCTCTTTGTTCCGTTCAAGTTCCGTCCCACCGTTGATCAAAGAAACGATCGTCATTACGCACGCATACCATCGCACGCATCGAGTAGTTTTGCAGAATTTTCTGACGCAAATACTTGTGCGATTTTCCATGCATACAGTCATGTGCATGCGAATGAGTATATTCACACAGTATCGATATATTTGCATGGCGTGTAGATACTTAGTGACTCATAGCTACGAGCTTGTCGCAGATGTCACGTTATGCCTATATATTATGATAAGTAAAATTCCCAAGTATTCTCAAATTTCCAATTCTCAAGTATACGAGCGCATTATATGCTACGAGCTATCGTCTGAGAATAATAATTAAGATTTTGTTTTTGAAAACGTTTCCCGTAAAACTGTTTGGCGCATTTTATAGTGGACAGCAGCGAAGTTTGTTTTTTGTATCACTAGAAGGTCGAAAAAAATCTGCTGAACCATCATTTGACAGTGGAACGAAAGATGCCAAGCTTCACTATTCAAGACTCATGATTTACAAATTAAAAAACATTGCAAGGCAATCTTGATCACTTAATATTTCTCATCGCTGCAGACAGATGATTAAATTAATCCCATGCGTCACGCTTCCTACCAGCGGGATCAAAAGTAAAAAAATTGTAGTGTCTACAATTATTTATATATACATGTACTTATAATACAGATGAACAAAATAGAATATTCACTTTAGTTTAGACATTACTAATAGAATTGTATTTTGCAGCAAGGTGGACTTTACCTTTGACCGACGTCCTAGCAGCTCATTATGGCAATGATGCAGACGTAGATAACACTGGTGGTGTTGACGAAAAGTCCCAAGCCCCAACAAGTTTTGTGCTTCATTATGCGGCTCGTGGTTCTAAACACAAATGGAGTCATCACAGCGTTAGAATGAGTCACACCGATTCTAGACAAGTAGCTTCTTGGGTGAAGACTATTCGTAACTATCTGTCAGGTCAGTTTACAGTCGAGTCATAAAGAATCCCACCGTTTTGAGCAATTAACTTTAACCACTCTCATACTTCGATTTGATCGTAATTTTAAAAGTAAAACCCCACATCATTATATTCCAGGTTTGACCCATCGTCCTAGAAAAATAATGGTCTTTGTTAATCCAATCGGGGGTAAGAAAAAGGGCTTGAAAATATGGGAAAGTGATGTTCAACCGCTGCTTGCCATAGCAGGCGTTGAAGCAAGGATGTTGGTCACCGAAAGAGCGGGACACATCCGAGACACATTGCTTACCTGCAATTTGGACGACGTTGAGGTGAATAGAAAAATGATAAACCGAATTCCGTGCGCTGGTATTTATACAAAAAAATAAGAAGGTCAACGCAACTAATACTAACATACAATTTCACAGGCTGTTGCTTGCATTGGTGGAGACGGCACCTTTTCCGAGGTGTTCAACGGGTTGGTATTACGGACTGTAAAGGACAAGGACCTGGACCCAAATGATCCAGAAGCTGTCTTACCGCCCCCAAAATTACCAGTCGGTGTTATTCCGAGCGGAAGTACCGATACTGTAGCCTACAGCCTCCACGGGACGATCGACGTTCAAACTGCCGTTATACATATCATTTTTGGAGACACAACAGGACTCGATTTATCATCTGTCCACAACAATCGTTCCTTGCTAAGGTTATACGCTAGCGTCCTTAGCTATGGCTACCTTGGCGACGTAATCCGAGATAGTGAAAAGTTTCGCTGGATGGGACCACAGAGATACGATTATTCAGGTCGGTAGATGCGCGTGATATCAGATTTCTCTTCATCAGAAATCGGAGTGAAAATTTTTTACATAACACGTGCATATTTTACGCATTTTTCCATGCGTATTTTTCGTACACAAAGTACCCGTTTCTACGACGGTCGAGTGACTCTGCGAGTGCGCATGCGCAGAGTACAGATAAGACCAGTTTCAAGTTCTGCACGCATGCGCTGTCGGAAACGAATCTCACATTACGCGACCCTAACCTCAATTTCGTGCTTTATGAAAAGACGCGTAACATACTCTTGTTGTATAAAGAATCGTATGCACGAAGGAGGCAACTGTCCTTTCGCCTTGCGTATTTGCAATATTCGTCTTCCGCTCACCCACGACTCATACTGCAAACTTACCTCCTTGTTACACAATATGCTATTGTCTATTGCAATTTGGTAGTTAACAGGCCCGTTTCTTCACTTACCAGTTTATCACATGTTTCAGGGTTCAAGAAAATACTCGCCAACAAAGGATACGAAGGGGAAATAGAGCTCTTATCGGATCCGTGTCATCCAGCTGCTAGCACTAAATGCACAGAAAATTGTACCAGATGCTTTGAACATACACGTAATAACGATTGCGATAAAGAAATATTGAGTAAGCGATAACAGTACCTTTAGTTGTTTTTCACTGCACTTCTCGGCATCGATTTGAAACTTCTCACTAATACCGATGTTTTGATTCTGTTTTTCAGAATGGCGGACAGTGAGAGGTAAATTCTTTATGGTCAATGGTGCCAATGTTTCATGTGCATGCGATCGAAGTCCCTCAGGCTTTAGTCCACACTGTCACATCGGAGATGGATGTATTGACGTGATATTGATCAGGCACACATCGTTTTTAAATAACATCAGAGTCCTTTTGAGATTGAGCAGTAGGAATAAGAATTTGGTAAGAAGAATGCTCGAAGATTTTTGTCGCGTTATGAATTATCTTTTTGCATCTACCTAACTAAGCATCAACCCTTTTACGCAATCCAGTACGATCTCCCTTTCGTCGAAGTATACAGAGCCAGGGAATTCAAATTCCGACCTCTTCCGTCTGTGATAAATGTACCTGCTGACAACACCGAGGTGAACATACCTCAATCGCAGCCTGACCTCAGCGTGTGGAATTGCGATGGCGAAGTAATTCAGGATTTGAATTTGAAAATCAGGTAAGGTACTCATAATAATTCTCGTAATAACATTGAACTGGAGCATTCACGTCTGACTTCCATTAATCTCTTTTTCAGGGTACACTGCCAGTTACTTAAAGTTTATACGAGGCGTATGCAGGATTCCATTACCGATACATCTTGCTTTTGTCCGCTTTAAAGAGCGGGAACTGAGAATTCGGAAAAGCGGGAATTCTGTTTACATTTGCGCTTCACAAGATACCGATTTTTTTTATCTCCCTTTGAGTCCACCCCAGAAATTTCATATCAATAATTAAACGTTGTAGTTCCTTTCATAAGCTTGCCTCGTATTGTTAAGACATGCCACTTTTATTGATACGATTATTATTTTTTATCTGGTATTATATTTTTAAAACATGATTAGTATTTATATTTTTATTAAATATTATATACACATGAAATACGCATAATATCATCGCTATGCGCGCGCTAAATTTTGGGAATTGCTCGGGAGCTTTCGTTATTCAACAGAGTAACAAGTGCTACACTTCACGTATTTGCATTTACTTTGAACCGATCTCATTTTTTGTTTCTATTCTTTCCCCCCTCTATGCATGGTTTTGATTTTTCTTTGCTAAAGGGAAAAAACCATGATGTTGGGACGATATATTGGTTGGCGAATTACTCGGTCGTTATTAAAGTTTGCAAAGCACTGAATTACGATACAATAGGTGCTTTAATAAGATGCGCAGTCTACCCTCCAGTATATTAAGTAATTAAATAGGTTTTAAATGCTCGACTATGGCATAGAATTGTATTAGACACTTAAGGTGCAATGGTTTTGTAAAGAGAAAGTTTATTCCATACGATGTTTTGCTTTGTTCTCTTCATTAAGTTTTTTTTTTTTTTGTGATTTTGTTACTAGCGATACGGAAGTGAATGTTTACCCAATTTGTTTTTAGAAGAAAATATTGCGTGATGATTGAGTATATCAATGTAGAATATAAGTTTTGCATACATGTAGAAGGTGGATTTATAATTTCTAAATTAATAGAAAATATCAGCTTGATTATTATTGAGAATGTTAAATTAAAACTGGAAATCGATACGATAAGATTATTCGTGTGTCTGTAGGTTCATAATATTAAATGATTATATAGTGACGGATACACGTAGCTTGATAAATATTTTAGAAAGTATACAGGGTGACCTAGAGATTCATAAGACTATTGACATTTTCAGGTTGATACAAATAATTTTGCCTTTTCTCTTCTGCTGTTTGTTTTAACCTCTTGATGAAGGGCAGTATTACGCATTTTAAAAACGTTTTCCATGCCTGATCCGAAATCTATGACTACGAAGTGACGAATGGGTACGTTGTTACTGCAGAGTATTACACTTTAATTTTATACCCGAGATAAGCAGTGGTGCGATATATTTTATGTAAACTTTATATACTTCGTTTGTGATGATTCTGTAATGTATGTGTATAAGAGTGAAGCTTGAAATAGTATTATGAAAATATTTGATATTATAATACATACTATGTTAGGTTCATTCTTGAGTATAAATGACAAAGTGAATGAGATGAACTTTTTTGAAAACGCCTGCGAGATTACATTAGAAGAATATATTATGTTAGGCAATGATCTGATTTTTATATGCCCACAGGTTCAATATAGAATTGTTAAAAATCGCACGGTTCCGGCATCGATAGTTTTTTTTTCTAATTAACGATGAATCCATCATTGTTTTCATACGTGAACGTCTCAAATTTGATTTATGAATACCACACTTATTATACACATATTGTTATAACCATTTTTCACGTAATTATAATTTAGTAAATTTAGTTGGGCAGATTACGCGAACGATATCAATAGGGTACTGGCATAATTTTTACAGCTATTATTTTACAATATTTCAGGTTATTGCAAGCATGGAGATTTTTCAATGTACAAATTCATTCCGCATACTCCAAATACTTGTACCGAAATAAAAGTATTTATACGACAACAAAGGATGTTGTTTATCGATTTCGAGGAATCGGGTTATCAATAAAATTGAGATCTTATGCGCGTACCCTATTTTCACGCAATTGTTAATTGTACGTCTTTTAGTGCTACAGAGTGAAAAAAAAAAATCAGTTGAACTGTGAATTGTTCCTCAGAAAATCATCTCAGGCCGTAAATGAATTGGGAGATCCTTTACGATAATCGTATTGGCGGAATGAATCATAAGTATTATGTAATTTATAAATAGAAAAGCATAAAGAGTATACAAGGTAGAGGTGAAATGGTTTCCGAATTACATGATTCCCGACTTCTGAGAATATCGATTGAAATTCAAATAACAACAAGTATACATGTATGTATTTAAACCGTATACGATTTCGGCATTTCAATTAATTTTCAATGTGTAAATCCCAGTAATTGTAATAAAAAATTTCTCTGTTTTTATCCCCGTATTTGTAGTTTGTTATAATACGTTCAATTGTATTGAAAATTAAGGAGGACTACAACGAGGTACGTCGCACACTACAAAACTTTCACGCATATATAATGTACATTAACCATTGTGCATAAACGTAACAAGTTGTCTTTATATATGTACTAAGAATTTTAATGATTAATATTGTCGGATATATATGTAATACATAATATCAATTATTATTTCAAACATTATGGACACGGGATATATAATGGCGGAGCAAGGTATATATATTTATATACTGCGGTGCTAAATTCCTCGACATTACATCGCGATTTTTCGGTGATTATATCGTATTGACGTACATTATATTTTACAATAATAATATAGCAATACAATGGAAAATCACCAATTATAATAAATGAAAAATGAATAATATTTTCCTCAATAGATCGTACTATTATCATGCTATCATTAATTTATTTATTTATTTTATTTTTTGTTATTGTAGTTATTATTATTATTAGTTTTATTGTTATTAACATTATTATCGTCATCGTTATTAAAATTATTTACTCGTGGACTCGCGGTGTTATCAGTTCTGTCCTTCGTTTTCACTTACGATTTGCAGTCTCCATCACTATAATAATTCCATCAGTCACGCAGCTCATCTGCCATTCTACACGTTATACATGAGTATGCATATATATATATATGTACATACATACATATGCATACTCATGTATAACGTGTAGAATGTATATATATATATATATATACGTTATCGCCAAAATAGGCAGATCAATATCCCGATCTTAAATTACAAAAGCTGTAATCGAATAGTTCTGTATATTCGCCCGCACTATCAATTTAATATCAAATCTCAATCGAATATGATCAGACAGGTTTGACTTCTTATACACGTTTGTTTTTTTCACGTAAAAATAAATATTAATAGAAAAGAAACTTCACTTGCTTGCCTTATTCTTCCTCGCTCAATGAAGCACATTATACTACGTATTATATTTAGTCTAATCCCTGATGTATAACATGAACTTCGTTCACAATCGTAAGAAAAGAAAAAAAAGACACATAAATATATGATCGTGATACGAAAATACATAAATTATAGGACCAAACGATCCAAACAAAAAATCAATGCAAAGAGGAAAACAACGTTTCATTCTCTTCTTTTCTACTTTGTACAATAATACTACACAATTTTTATGTAATTTCTGCTCAATAAATATTCGATAAATATATTATTGCATTTATTATAATATAATTATGTATATATGGATTTGTGTATATTTATGTATATATTTGTATACATACATATATATATATATACATGTATGTATGTATGTATATTATAAATACATATATACCGTCATAGGCATGTTGCTATATTAATAGTAATAATAATTCACATTATTGTTATTAATATCATTATCATTATCATCATGATCGCGATCATTTTCGTCGTAATTCTTTATGCTCTTTATGTTAATAAGATTATTTTCATTGTTACTGTTAGTACTATTATTATTATTATTATTATTATTATTATTATCAATATTGTTATTCATTAATTATTTATGAGTAATATTAACTATGTATAGACTTGTTGTTATCGGTTAAGGGCTCGTTTCGTAATCAATTGTTAAGCTATGTATAATTGTTTCGAGTCTATCGCTATTTATCTATATTCAGAGTGGCCTATTAATAGTATATTATTGTTGATGACAAAAACAAATGCCAACGGATTCTGTTACGGTTGAAAGCGCTTCTTGATTTACTTTTCTCTTGTATGAAAAATCGGTTGTTTGCAAAAAAAAAAAAAAGAATAAAAAAATTCTCACGTTTTATCATCAAAATCGACGAATAATTTGTGATATTTATTTCAATTTTCTCTACCTTGGTATATAAACACTAAAAAAATACAAAAGTAAGGGGTGTTTCTATGTTATAATCCATGCATAAGTTCCGTGGTATGTGAAATATTGAAAATTCGATAACAATCTAAGCGTAAATTTTCAAATGTGTCAATCTGTTATCAAATATTAGTTATCAGTTTTCTAGAATAACAGATTAGATTAGAGATTTTAGAACCGTAGGCTCAAAATTGGGATCCAACTTGGTGTAATCGTAGCTGAGCAATATGGCGTCACAACTGGCTTATCGGCTGATCGTTTAGGTCGAATCCACAGCTAAATGATACGAATACAAGGAGACAATGAACTTAGTGCAAGCGGTTAGACTTCTTTTTTATTGCATTGCAACAATAACTAGAGAAATCACGATTAATTAACGAATTTTATCATCAAATACGTCCTGGGGTTAGCGTAATACATTTTCATCCGCGAGATGGCGTCTTTTCATATTTTGGATCCCAATTCGCCGATTCAGCCACTCTGCTTATCAAGTGGTAATTACAAGCAAAACTTTCTGTTGCTATCGTCGTTATCTGCATCAGTATGAAAGATTACATGAATTGAGATGCATTATTGGGCTTCATACAATCGTGATTCATCGCAATTATAAACATCGTTCGTAAACGGTCTTGGATCGCAGCCAATAGCGGTGGATCCGCGTATTTTGCACTCTTCATTTAGAGTATCAGGATAAATTTCTAACAGTGAGAAACTTTCGAGTCTATAAGTTTGCACGCACTGGTTACAATTTCACTGCGGCTACTTGTCTTCTTCAGTCGAGTTCAATTCAATCAAAATAATGAATTTTTTAAAGAATTAGCTCCACCTAAATCGTTACTTCGAAGACTGCAAAGCATTGCAAACATTTTTTCTTTTCAAATTTTCCAATATTACATGAGAGATTAGTATAATTTTTGGGAAAAAAATTTAACAGATTGATGACGTATAATTGTGCCATCGATTTTTACTTGAGGCATATAGAGTAAAAAAACGTTTTACATCTCGTTTGCGAAAACACTAGACACAATAATTTTTCATTGTTAATAATTCACATGATATTGGTATAACTTGCGTAATTGCAGTTTTGTTAGTAATTAGGGTTATTGCTTAACCTTACAGTCAACGAGCACAATTTTTATAATACCGCGTAATAATTACGCAGCATTTTATGAATAATATTTACATCGTGTGTCTGTATGTGTAAGTTTCTTTCATCTTTATATTAATTTATTTTCTCTTCTATGGTACGGTATACGTTACTTCGAATTATGGTAGTAGTAATAATGGTGGTAACGGTAGTAGTGGTAGTAGTTGTAGTATTAGTAGTGGTAGTAGTAGTATTAATAGTATTAGTGTTAGCAACGGTAGTAGTAGTCGTAACAGTATGTAGTAGTAGTAATAGCAGCAGTAGTAGTAGTAGTAGTAGTAGTAGTAGTAGTAGTAGTAGTTTAGCAGTAATACTAAAAGTTGTATGACTTTTATATTCAATATTACCATAGTACGCTACATAAATATGTATGTAGGTTTATAGGTATACGAAATTAGTATCAACTGAAACAGTGCCTGCCGTAAATTGAAGAGTTCAATTAACACGTACGCCTTTTGTTTAAAATCGGCAACCAATTTAGAAAGAATTAGACCATTTTATTTAGAAGAAGATATCTGCGGGTACCTTGTACTTGCGATACTATTTATCGTACTCGTATGAGAATTACTGGTAAATAATGAGTTTTTAAACGTGGGAGAAAATATCTTTGGAATAATTTTGATGCGTTGATTTTTATTTTCATTTGTGTGCTCCGAGATAGGTTTTCACGTACATAAATGCTAAATTATGTTTATCATTTGCATTTTAACCGTCTATTTATTTACTGCTACGTTTTGGTCGCGTTCTAATAGTTTTATCTATAAAAATATTGCTTCTCCGCTTTTCTCGAGCAGTTATCGTCGCATCTCGAACTTCGTAAGTGCATCGACGATTTTATATCTTTAATTTGGTTCCCGCAGGATCTTGGACAAGTCGTCACGTCGCAACCACATACGGTGTGATATGGTGAAAATTAATAACATAAATACCAACTGTACGGAATCTCGTTTTCAAAAGAGATTAGATTCTGTTCGATGTAAACTTATTATTATTATCATTATTACTATACGCTCGTAACGAAAAAAACTTTGTTCCTTGTACAAAAGAAAAAGCTTGCGTCAACTATGTCTATCTAAAAACAAAATTTAAATAAGAGAATTTACACCAACAGATAAATGGTCTTTCAAATACCTTTGTTTATTCATATTACCATGTTGCTTTAATTCTGGTATTGCACAACCTCAAGAAACAATTAACAGTTCATTGGCGCGTTTATAGAAATTGTATAGCGGTATATGTTTCACGAATTGCATGGAAGCGCACTCTTTCAGTTTATTCTAAATAAGTTTGTATAAGGTATATAATATAACAAGCTTTCGCGAATAACGTAAATAATGGTTTAATTTAATAGTATTCGGTAAGTGGTTGGTATATAGAAAGAATAAATATAATGTAGGTATATACGCTATAGGTATAGGTATTCGATATAGGTTAGGAAGCATATTTGGGTATTATAGGATATCTGCCGTTGGTTTGCAATTTTAGTATATGTATAATATATAATATATGTATAATCTTACTGTTATACTATTTTAATCGCTAATCATTAATAATAGTTATCATGAATTTTGTTTCTATCTAGCAGCCTCTGGTGACTAGCCGCGCACTAGTCTTAAACTAGTGTTAGCACTAGCCTGAGCATTAGGCATATACAATTAATTGTTCGACGAACTTGTTAATGACTACACACTCCCGTTCCATGTCCGTTAAAAAGGAATTGTCTTCTCTTTTTCCTTCCTTTGCCTCTGTACAGACCTATACAACTTTTGTTAATTTCTAATGCAAAATAAATACATCGTACTACTTAATAGAAATTTTTTTACATCTAACTCACGTGGTTTTTTTTTTTTCTTTTAATTTAAAATTTAATCCTCTTCTCATTTACCTTGTTATCAATCATCGCCGTCATCATCGTCGTCATCATCATTAATATTATTATTCTTATCAATTATTATTATTAATATTATTATCATTATCATTATCAAGTATTTATTGCATCGCGTTTTGCGAAATAAAAATAAGTGTAACTTTTTTTTTTGTCGCCTTATTTTCTTTTCATTTTTTTTACAAGTTTTTTTTTTTTTTTGTTTTTTTTCCGTTTGTCGACATATTATATAATAATTAATTGTATAACGTAACACAACATGATAATAACTTTTGTACCGTCCCGCACGTACTCTAAGATTATTAGAAAAATATTCTATCAATTGACAATCGCATGTACACTTGACTAGATACGTTTGAAGCCAAAAAAAAGGCAAACAAACGAACAAAAAATCAAAACAAACAACAAAAAACAAATACAGAAGAAAAAACGAAATAATAGTCGAGTAAAATTTACTTGAAATGTAACGATAGTAGTGAGAGAGAAAAAATAATAATAACCGTTGAGAACCATAACACCGCCGGACATGGACGAAAAGAGTTTGGCTAACGATGGAAGAACGATCGGTTTTACACTCTGCGCGGAAGAATCTTTCAACACGATCGCTAATTGCGTTTTTAATATTTAATTGCTTGGCAATGGGATATTGAGCAAATTACCAATCGCGTTATTGTATATTGGTATATCTATAATTTTTGTCTACGTGTGCATATATGTATACATATATGTACACACATGTAGATGTATACGATATATAACTTGAACGCGTTACACTTTTACTGCAAGTGTATGAATTTAGGGGGGGAAACAAAAAAATTAATATCACAATTAAGCGTCACGAATTATTCATTCCGCTGAGTCATGGTTACTAACCTTACATTACTTAATATTACTATATATACATACATATATATGTACCATGTCTGTGTATATATGTATATGCATATAGAAAAAAAACCTGGTACATACTTTCGAAACTTTTGTAATACGCGTTCTGCAGAGATGAGTGAAGAAAGTTACACGGCTCGATTTGTGTGCGTATAGAAAATTCCTTTTTTCCGCCTTGCTCGTTTTTCTGGTAAACGATATTATATGCATGTGTGTAGTTTGCAAAATTAAAACAGGGTATAAAAGGTGGGACATGGCGCTGTAATCTTCGAAGTATTGCGGTGGCTGCACAGCTGAGAAAAACATCAACGAATGATTGAATGATATTATACCTACCGATTACGTCGGAAATACATGAACAGGTATACAAGCGTTGGGAGTGAGTAACCGAAAACGAGTTTTTGGAAATGAATAAAGATTCTTTCACAGGTACCCAGGTTTCAGTCCGGCGTGGAGAGCGACGTTTTTTTTAAATTATTATTACTTTTATTGTTTATTATTATTACTCTTATTTTTTTCTTCAAATTGAACCGCGAATACGGATTAACAATAATTTAGACGTTCTATATAATATCGTAGTGGTGACAAAACTATAATATATCGACTACCGCGTGGAAAAAGTGGCTATTTCGAATTGCGCTTGAAGAACCGGCTATCTAGAGCTTAGCTTAAAAAAACGGCTATCTCATTCGTGAAATTTTTCCACCGCAAATTTAGTTGGTAGCACTGTCAGGCTCCATACTAAACTCGCGGTTGTGTTCCGAAATTCATGCAAGCTCCGTTTTGGGGATATAATAATAATAATATTATATTTCCACGTACAGGAGCGAGGTGGGAAAATATGCCCATTAAAGAGAAAAAGTTTCGAATGGAGATTTGAATCGGTGGATAAAGTAGGTATTCTTTGCACTAACATCCGAAATATCCGGTTCTTCAATCGAAACCCGAGATAGCAGGTTTTTCCACGCGGCCGTCGATATGCTCTCCTCGTATATTTATCAAAGGCAAACGTGGGCATATCATGATGCAGACGACTGAAGGAGAACTGTTGATATCAAAATAGCGTGTGTGACGATGAAAAGGCACCTTCCGTACGACGGAAAATGATGGTGGTACAGGTGGTGGTGATCAGCAGCGATCAGTATGTAAATGGCAATGAACGGAAATCTGCTGTTGCTGCAGACAAGCGGGGATGAGTATGCGGTGAAATGAAGAAGATGGGAAATCCCCCGGTGTCACGGAGAAGATTTCGGCCGACAAGACTTATCCTGCATCACTTGTTGTTGCTGCTGTTGTTGCTGCTGTTGCTGCTGTTGTTGCTGTTGTTGTTGCTGCTGTTGCTGCTGCTGCTGGTGATGATGGTGACTCGACGGATCATTTCCCACTCCAAGCTCGGTTCCCATCATTCCGCCATTACCGCTTTTATCCATCCCACTGTTCGCGTGCACCGAATGAAAGTACCGGTCTAAAATGAGTGCAGGGGGAGGGGGGAAAAATTTCTATAAAAGTTTATTCGCTGGATAATAATTCAGTTGCGATATGAAGAAATATCTATGTTCGTTAGGGTGGCCCTTAAAAGGTCATTTTTGAATTTCCCTCGGCTCACCTTCAAATCGACTCCACGTAATTCAAATATAATTTACAAATCTTTACAAATATTTATCTCAACTCTAACCCGTATCCAAAAGAGGGTGGATTTCCCCATCCAACCCTTTCGGGGATCGGATTTAGATGAAATTTGGTAATGAGGGATTTTTCGAATCGCCGATTACGAATCTAAACTGAAAAATTGAAAATTCAAAGTGGCCGATCCAATATGGTGGATCAAAACCCCAAAAGTCACTTGATATTGCCATATTGGATCCGCCGTTTTGAATTTGGTAATTTCGAGTTCAGATTCGTCATCAGCGATCTCGAAAACCCCCGAGTACCGCATTCTGTGAAAGTCAAATCACTTTTTGGATTCCGCTCCAGTGTATTGGATCCACCATTTTGAAAGAAACGCCCCTATACTAAATTTCATCGAAATCCGTTCAGTACATTTGAGTGTCCCTGAAAGTGTTTAATGGAATCCCCCTGTTTGGGGCATGGGTTAGAGTTGAGATAAAAATCTGAAAAAATTAGGCAGAATTATTTTTGAGGCACGAGCCGGTCGAAATTCAAAAATGAGCTTTTATAAGGACCGCCCTAAATTGTTCATTTCAAAACGTATGGCTCAAATGTTACTCTTACCCTCGTCCATCGCCGAGGGAGGTTCGCTGGCTGTGCCAGCGATTATAGGGGCCATCATGTTGTAGTCGTCTTCCAAGTTGATGAAGGGTGCAGCGCTCCAACGGGGTGGCACGTTGGAAACCGATCTCTGCGTAGCGACAGGTCGACTTACGGAAGCGGGCGACGAGAAGAGGGACAAATTGGTCGGCGAAATGACACCAGACATCGAGCTGATGGTAGGATAGGTGAATATTTGCTGCAAGTAGGCGTCGAACGCGATGCATGAGAGAGTGTGACACGAATAAAATGGCGGCGACGAGGGGCCATTCACTTGGAAATCAAATTGATGGGTTCGATTCATCAACATCCGTCCGAGTAATTTGACTAGGTGTTTCGTATCATGTGATTTTCATTGGTCAATTCCTAAGTTGCCCCTGATTTCGAACGATTTTCCAACCTTCTAAGTGATTTCTGAATTAAATAAAATCACAGACAACCACTAGAGGGACAGAAAATAACTAGGAATCACCAAGAATGCTGAGAAATCATTGAAAATCAGGCGTTAGATTAAAAATCAATCGAAATCACTTGATACATACACTAGAAAATAACGCGAATCACGTGATATACAATAGATCCACCACAGAAAAAAAAACAAAGTTTTGTACCATCACAAGAAAGAGACGAATCCCATATAATTTGGAGCTGCATGTTCCCATGATATAAGGAAATAAGGTGAAACAATGCCCATACGCTTTAGTTGAACCAATTTGAAAACATATAATCCAAGGTGACGTCATATAATAGGCTTGATATTTTGTCCTTTAGTGTTTATATTATCATGTTCGCAACATTTGACTGCACAAACTGGCATTTTCAGAAAACAGAATACACGGAAATACATAAGTGTAACCTCAAGTAACCTATTTACGTGATTTCTGTGCCGTCATCTTGGATATGCGCGGAATGACCGAAAATCGGCCTTCACTTCTGACCTTCTGACACATTTTATTCCCTTAGATCATGCATGTCCCACATGATTGCCTTGAGTGTATAGTCCCTTTAGCGACGGAGAAGAACGGAGACTGTTCAGCTCACCTGACCGGGCTGAGAGTGAAAATGGGCAAAGGTGTACTCCCGACTCGTGTGAGGCGCGGCGACGAGGATCCTTGCTGGGCTTTTCCTGTCGCCGGGGTCGATGGAGCCTTGGCACGAGGAGCTGACCAGACCGGCGGCCGCCATCTGCTCCGGACTGGCCCCGAGGTCCCCCGGATCGTTCGGAGAGGTCGACGACGTCGGCGGAGATCCGGCCGTCGCTACCGTCAGCTCCCCCGTAGACCTTATGATGGCGACTGGTCGCGCCATTGGGGCGGGCGGCGGGGGCGGTAACATCGAGCTTGGGTAATACTGTGAAAACTTTTGTATGCCACCACGGGTTCCAGCGAGCTGCGTCTGAAAATGGCATACGACACTCATCCACACAATCGTGCGCGCTCACCTACCCTGGACCGCCCTGCAATTTCTCTATAGACCATAGACTCGATTTCTCCTAGCATCGGTTCAATTGGTAGCAATTATATGTATATCTATATCTATCAAATACAATTTTACCGTTAATGCAGTAGTACACTGTTCAATAATTGTGGTTGACGCGAGACCCTTTTATTGCAAACCATCAATTGGGTTTGTATCCGTCGGTCCAGAGCAAGTGAAACACATTGGCACACAGAAAAAGCGCCCGAGAGTACCGAAGCTGCTTGTAGGAAATGAATTTCCAAATTTTCAGAGCGAGGGGACATTCGTTACTCAAATCGTCATTTATTGATTGGGGCTGTCTGGGTCACCGCGTTACATTTCGATTATGAAATCATCGCCCTCGTCTCTGCAGTAACTTGAATCTTAAATGCCCGAAAGCTTTTCCACGACTTCATTTCAGCAAGGGATATTGGCGGACTTTCAAATTTTTCCGACAACTTCAGCAAACTGTACTTTACGCGTTTTCCTCCTCCTGAGTCATAAAATTATCACTTCAAACTTTCAGAAAAGATAGAGAGTATGATCGCACTTTTGTGGTCACTAAATAAAGTTAAAATAATGATGAAAAAATTTGAATATATGTATATACATATTGTGGGAGTTAGCTATGGAGTAGCATGTCATATATATAACCTCAAAGCGACAGAGTAAGAATCAGTTGCAAGTATATTTATAGTGTCACAGTGATTTTTATAAACCGTTATTGATAGCTCAAGCCCAATTGCAAACTCTATCATTTCCCAAAGTTGAAAATGTATTCATTACGTACGCAGGAGAGAAAAAACCTGCAAATCACAATTCGCTCACTCGGCCGGTACTTACTCGGTCGATACTTCGAAATCCCTTATAACGATGTAATCAAGTCACTGTACGATGCAGACAACCGTATTGAAATCATCGTTCGGAAGCACGAAAGAAATCGGTGGTACGATTCGAGGAATGAGTGGCCCCAGCATGTAACTGACTCGAGAATTGGTAATCGCTTTTGTGTCATTTATTGTCAGAGATATAACGAGAACTCCATCGGCACTCTAGGGGCAATTTAAAAGCTACGGTAGATACCTGAGGTAGCTGCTGGGTATTTTCAGCCTCTTGACAAACAAACGTGACAAAATCCGAGAGAGTGTCGTGACCATTTTCTGGGTATTTGGCTGCCGCCGCTGTTCCAGGGTGCTCAGGTTGATAATAAGCCAGACCCGACATGCTCTGTCCCGAACCACCAGCTAATGCTTCGTGAGGAGAATGTAACCCTGAAACACAATCAGATCTCTAAATATCCAGGCGCAAAAAACCAGCGCCAAGTTCACCACCCCGTTATTCTTAATTAGTCGTTAAATCGTTTGTCAACATACGTTGTTCACCGTTGAAATTAATACAGTGACTTATTTTCCGTCATACATATTGTTTGTATTTAAATATTCATTGATTTATATGGTTGTGCATTAAGTTATTTTTCAGGGGCATGGGGTGGCTTGTGCGGCGCTGCTGAATGTTACAGTATACCGCATGGTACCTAACTGTCGCAGCATGTAGAGTGAATCAATTGATGAATCAGGTCAATGAGAGCCAAGGTTTTCGGTTGTTTTATAAGTGTACAAAACTTTGGCTCAATTGGCACTGAGGGTTCGTAAATATATATATATAGAAATTGTGCAGTTTACACGTTGCGATTGTGGTATTAAATAAGTTAGTACATGGTGGGAAGATGTAAATTACGAGTAAAAGCACTCGAGAAGCGTACATTGTATATAATAGCACGAAGTGACTGAAAAATGTATCATCACATATCGCAGATTGAGTGCAACAACAAACATCAAACAACAATTAGGTTACAACGATTAAACAACACATCAAACATCAAGGTAACAACATCAACATGAACAATATGTATAATTGTATATATAGATATGTAGAGAGAGATAGATAGAGAGAACAACAACACCGACATTGCAACAACAATATAGAACAGGTAGTATTGTACCAGTATAATGAATGTTAATCAAGATATTAAATCAATCAAGTGAATAATCAACTCATCCAGCATACGACATACCCAGAGCATTGGCGATGGTGTATACATAATAGTAAAGGTGATTGATAGATCGTATAAGTGTATACAGTCAGGCTTTGATTCTGAATAAAGAGTTTTCGTGTTCAAATTGACTGTCAAGATCAAGGAAAACAATTAGAAACTACACTTTCCATTCAAACGTTGGAAGAATCTGATGAACTATGCATGAAAAGTACAAGACGTAGTCTGCATTTTGTAATTCTTAATGCAAACGATTCTCGATTCGAGTTCTAATGACGAGTCAAATTCATTATCGATCAATTAAAACCCTTCAATTCGTGGAAATCCTAAACTGCAAGAAAGTATTTTTTGAACTTAAATTAAGGAAGCTTAAGCTTCCTTGGTTATCAGAATTTTGAAAGTGACGTAATTTCCAACTTCTACATTGTTACTTTATATTCATCCAGCTTCGTTGAATCGTTGAGGAGAATAAACAAAAAACAGTTGTTCGGAATCAAAGCTGTCGAAGTGCAGCCGAATGTAATAATAACTTATATATAAATGTTAAAGAAAACTGGTGTCAGAGGTGGGATCATATAAGACATACAGACAGATAGACAGTGACAGCGACAACTAGCTTACCAAACAGAGGTTGTGGTGGTGCGGACGCGCGTGAGCATAATTCAATTACGTATTCATACGTACAAATAATATGTACCATGGCATATGTAAAAAAATGAATTCAAAAATCTCTACCAGCTCTCAGGCAGGCCTGTCTGTCTGTCTGTTGTCTGTCCATCGGTCCATTCCTCTTTTGACCCGCTGGAGATATTACAATCTTTTTCGCAACACAAGGAAATTAGCTCTCTTATTATTTCTGATTGTTTTTTTTTTTTTTTTTATTCCCCGCCCTTTAGTAACTGTTGTATACATGTCTATCCGCGTAACGGACGTAACAGTCAGACAGACGAGCGATCGAGCGATATCGACAGAGAGGTAACAATGAGTGTAACATAATTATGCAACAAGCCCGGATTTTAGTCCTGGACAAATGTAACCACGATGATCTTTCATGTAACATATCCATTCAGACGCAAATACGAGTGAAAAACTCTAGATAAACCTTACAAAACGAGATGTATATTTCTTTTCTATATGCCTTCTACGGCTATTATTTTTATATTTAAGTATAGGTGAAAAAGTAGCTGCAGGTTTGACCAAACTTACGAAAAATGTAGAAATATTTTTATAATGTACAATTTGAGAAGCGAATCCATACGCAGGCACGAAATCAAAATGGCCGCCGCTGACTTCTTCGCTTGCGATTTTATTTCGGCCACGTATACATTTTTAGAAATCGCCGAGCATCGAGCCCATTTTTACAACGAATGTGATGACGGCAAGAGTAATTGAGCTATGATTTCACCGCTGATGGAAGGCCATGAAATTCAAAAATTTAGTTTTTAGAATTCACCCCTTAGTCATGATTCACTCGTACGTGTGTCTTATGTATTGCCTATAGTTCGAGATGTGATGTTTATTCGGAATGAAATCCAGGCCCGTTGGTTTAATATTTCACTTACGGGAGACACATTGCTGACGGCGCAGAGAGCATACAGAAAACCATATACGTATAAATATATACATATACATATATACATACAATTTACACTATAATGCGACATAGACCTTATTGTAAGTATATGCAGAACACCGTGTAGATCTCTCGATTTATCTTGCATCAACTGTTGTGAGTTCGATTCCCCGTCATTAAAGAGAAAAGCCCGTTACAAGTGATCCTCATGGTATTAATATGTACCCTAATCTGCAGATACGATTAAATATTACGTTATTGTTGTACGTAATATTGATTATATGTTGACGATACACGGCACAGTGATTCGAAGTATTTCTTACGCGGGTTATTCTGTGTGATCATATTTCTGGTTAAATAAGTATGAATTATACACATGGACTAGGTATAGCTGCGGTACAGTACATACATCAAACATGAATTGCCAGACGACTTGTCGGTCGATAAGAAAACAGTAACTGAACGAACGAACAAAAAATTATAACGTATTCTTCATTTCCGCCCTTTTCTTTGTAATTTTTGCATATTCATCACCGCGACGACGAGCTTATTATACTCATATGTATCCAGTTTTTTGGCTTTTATAATGTCACATTTACGATAATAACGCGTGTGAAATTATCTGCGCGAAATCGTTGTGAATATTCGATTGCTACACATTAAATAATTTCCATATACCTATATGTAAATAAAGGAAGAAGGGAATGAAAAAAAATTAGTGAACGATAAGAAAAAATTCTTTTTTTCATAAAAAACTAAACATAAAACATATACGAAATAAGTAATAAAATAATGCGTTGCAGGCGACTATACATGTACACATATAAGGGGGCAGTGGGCACAACGATGCAACGTCAATCATATTTAGGGAACGCAGAGTGAAACAACTAGTGTTATTAATAACGTACGGGTTCAGCCAAAAAAATGCGATTCTAATGTTTCTTCCCCATTTGATGCGTTCCTAAGTTACTCGTTTGATCGTATTGTCGAACCAAACAAGAAGAAAATTTATATTTTCATTGTCTTTCAAATCGCAGAAAAAAAAGAACAGAAATTGAAACTCAAGTTTCTTGCGTGTTTTTAAAAACTATTATTAGTATTCTGGCTCAACCCGCATTGGATTTTACTGTACATAATAATATATTTTATGGAGACGTGAAAGGTATGATTATAAGAAACAGAGCGAGCGATAAGAATGAGTGAGCGTTAGAGTGAAATAGAGATAGAGACGAAGGTATATTATGTATAGAATATTCAAGGTACACATGACTGCAGGCATACGCTAACATTTTAGAATAAAAAATAACTGTTTTTATAGGACCGTATTGCGATGAGTGCATGGAAACTACCAAAAACCAAGTTATACATACTTAAAATTTCGCTATTATTGCATCAAGCCCGGTGAGCCCGTATTCAAAATTCTTTGTCTTTTTTTCATTCTCCTCGACTTTCGATGAGCCTTGACTGTAATTCGTTGTTTGATAAATTGGTAGCCAATTTTATTTATATATCGCTATCAACGGTACTGTTGCAAATATATTTTATATTTCGGAATTACGACGCAAGTTAATGCGTTTGGGACAATTTTATTTATACATCGATTGGAATTTCCGAGTTTTTACTTCCTGTTCGTTTTTCTTCCATTTTTAATTCAACAATTTCACCGCTTTCTTTCAGCCGCGTTTAAAGTAAATGTGTTTTCAATTGATCGAACCAACGAAAGAATACTGCAACGTGATTTGTGCTTAAGGTACAACTTGGTGCGTGAATTTAAAAAAAAAATAATAACAATAAGGTAAAGAAAAAAAAAAATTAGGACAAAAAAACTAAATAAGGTCGGTAATATAGACGTAAATCATATTGGTATATATAGATAATATATATATATATACGATAATAATATTGAAATATATAGATACGTATAACATCATAACCAATCACAGAAGTACCTTTTGGTCGATAGTAAGCAAGCTTCTTTCTACGCTTGGGCTCAGACTGAAACAGACATTACATTTAATCCGCGATTAGTGATTTTTTGAATGTCTAGTCGCTCTTTATCATCAACATCATCATCATCATCATCATCATCATCATCATCATCATCATCATCATCATCATCATCACCATCATCATCACCATCATAATTATCATCATAATTCGATTCGATCTTCCGTTGTAGTTCACTTGTTTGTGTATCTCGAACTTTCTTTTCTTTTCCACGTCGCTTTTGTGTTGATTACATAGATTATACCTTATATAATTTAATAGTCAATTTATAATTTTATTCTTCGACTTATCTGGCCTGCATACCTATATAATATTGTATATACTGACAAACATTTTAATCACTCTGTAGCGTGTATACTGTATAAATAATCCCTATTGAAGTGTGTTAAGGTTTGCAAAATTATCGAGTAGGTAACTAAACCGCACATCCGCAATTTCACCCAATAACTGATGTAGACTTTCTAAAAAGGGTTGGCAATTTTTATCGATTACTATTCACTTTGGTTTTATGTCGTATTTGTATCATCGATTATCTTGCATAATCATGTGGAACACACAAGCCGCACTGTGGTCAATATTTTTTCGGCTAAATGGAAGGAGGGGAAATTCGCAAAATATTGTCGAAGTGAAATAATTACAGTTTGATTGATTACCTCGTTGAACCTCGTTTCGTCTCTTGATTATAGGTAGATAATTAGTGTATACCAACTATTATGTATAAGAAAGAATCCGCGAAAATGATATCTGATTTAGAAACTACATCTATATAATCTATATAGTATGTATTATGTATAACATACATACATATATTGTCGTAACGAATGACTGCAGCATTAATTATTCATGATTATATATCATGAAAGGTCACTTTTTGTGCTTTATTATTTATCATTACTTACATGATGCCTGCGGGGATGAGCTCAGTTTTGGGTCTATCGCACACTGGACACTAGACAACAATATTATATCAACGGCGAGGGGGGTTGGTGGTTAGTCACAAACAACAAATAATTAAAGAAAACACAAACGATTTTCAGAATCCGTTGACCTTTTTGTTATAATACAATTATAATAGGCGAGCATGTTTATGATGAAGTATGAATCATTATTCACGTCAGTGATTTCGATGTTAGATGTTTGTTCATTCGGCTCACAATTTCATATTATTATATATAATAGAATATATGTATACATATGTATTTTTTATCATATCTTACGTATATATACGCTAAAAGATATTATAAAACTCATGAGAATAATGCTGTTTTTTCAGCTAATTTTTTTACTATCGTTTACTATATACAACTATGTTCTTTTACTTCTTGGCATCTCGAGAAATATACATCGTAGGTATATTTTTTTGTCTTCAATACTTACAGAAAATATATTTCGGTTATTCTGACCCTAATAGATTTGACTTTCATATGATTAATTTTCGTACCATCTAGGTATAATGGATGATACGTATACTGTGACGAATCAAGCGTTGCATTCTTGTCGATTAGAATATAAAGATCAGCGTTATTTCTTCGGAATAATCTGCTCTCCGCAATAGTTCATACACGTATGTTCCAACGCTTTCGCGACTTATATATAAATAATTAATAATAATGTGGATTAAGAAAAACTCGACATACCGGTCTGAGAGTGCGGAGAGTCAACGCCTCGGTGAGCATCCTCCGGCCTCAAGACGGGCGAAAAATTCGAAGCACTCGAGACAGATACCGTCGGTGCTTTTTCAGTCTTGTTGTCATTTCTTATCAGCTGATGCACAGGCGGGGGGCCTAAATTAAATTCGATTTACCCAACGTAGACACAAAGCGAACAGTACGAAAGAAATCGGGTCGGTAAAACAGATATACGAATCGATGTAATCGGTAAATTAAGCTTTGATTCGGCCAAGCGAGCCGATCGAATTTTTCCCTTTCCCCTTGAATTTTGGACAGAAAAATATTTCAAAATAATAATGATATCAATAAAAATTACGAGATGAGTCAATACTTGATGCCACGGAAATATTTTTTCGTTTAACTTTGTAAAAAGTTAGACTATAACCCGTCCGCAGTGGATGTACTGGCGAAAAAAAACAAACAGTAGAAAACAAACGGGGTCGATAAAAAAGATAACCGTATTGATGTGATCGATAAGTTAACCTTCGATTCCGTCAAGCGAGCCGATCGCATTTACCCAAAGATCGGTATTATTCTCTTTCCCCTTGAATTTCGGACAGAAAAATATTTCAAAATAATAATGGTAGCAGTAATTACGAGATGAGTTAATACCCGATACCACGTAAATATTTTTTCGTCTAACTTTGTGAAAAGTTAGACCAGAACCTGTCCGCAGTGAATGAACCGGGGTCGGCTGTATTAATTATAGGTTAGATGATATGCAATGAGGTGGTAAAAAGAAGGAAAGAACTGTGTCGCACTTACTGAAGCTAGCCGCAGGTTGTGCATGGTCCGCAGAAGCGGCTGATGGCGGTGTGTAGCTGCTGCAGTAGTACGGCGGGTGCTCTATTTTGATCGAGTTTATTTGGGGCTGCATGTCGCTGAGGTCATGTAGTATGGAAGCTGAAACCAGACGCATGCCATATAGTAACTACAGCCTTGTTTTCTTCATCTTTTGAAAATTACTTAGGTATACGTACACATATATCTATATATGCTTACACGAGTGTATGTGTCGTAATGCACGCAAAAGAGAAAACCAGAACCAACAACAACATTAAAAACAACAACAACAACAACAAGAACAACAACAAACCAATTGTAAATTTGAAAAATAAAGAAATGCGCGTGACAGCTGAAGATGCGATATTATACTCAAACGCAATTCACAAGGAAAAAGCAGAGAATGTTATAAAATCAAAAGCCTAGATTTGCAAAAATTTTCATACACGAAGTACGTCTATATTGTGTAATAAATAAGGCTAAATATATGTATACGTGAAATGTGGGTTCATGGTTTCTATTCAAATATTTTCCAAGTTTGAACGCCGAGAATTTTTTTGTAACGTAGAACCAAAGTTCACATTTTTCCAATGTTTTTTATCCTTGATTTGCTTTGCTCTATCAGACCATCGAAAGACATATTTCCTGTATTTTACAGTAACACGTGTCTGCACCTAACAAATTTCCGACATTGAGACTGATTTAAAATCTAGTTGGTTAGCTGTGGACGTGGATTTGGACATTTCATGAATTCGGAAGTAAGAAGTTGGCACAGAGCCTATTGAGCGATTCTTTCACTCTGTCGCTACTCTCACAAATTTGAAGCCAATTTAATAACGCCTCGCACAGCAGCGAGAGACAAGTGATTACGAATCAATTTATCATACAAATTTATCAAATCAAAACTGTGTGTGTGATAAATTCCGTAACTTTGTTACTGGACAAGAATCGGACTCACTGTTTGTCATATTTGCACTTTGTCAATCAAATACTTCTCCCTGCCTTCTATTACAGTAAAATAAAAACTGAGAAGAAAAGATCTTCTATATGTATGCATAGAAATAGAGGGAAAAAAAATTAGAAAAGAGTAGGTACGTGCAGATAAATAAAATCGCTCGTTATTCGCGAAACTGCAGCAACGCCCTGCAGCGAGTGCTGAGGTAAGCTACTTTGGTCGGTGTGGGTCGAACTATATGGAGTTTCTGAGACCGTGAGCATTGTTCGGTTCTATAAATAAATTTCACGCTGCACACTCTGATATATAGTGGACTCATCCGTTATGCATACAAGTGTATCGTACATACGTTACATACGCTACATGTAGGTATATACCTGATACAACGTGTATATCGACTTCTGTAATACGCAAGTATCTTTCACGAGATTTTTTCCCCTTCAAACGTTGTGAAACAATTGTAAAAAAAAAAAAAAAAGAAAATCGCATTTCCTTAAAAACAATTGCAACATGTGTAAAAATAGAAGAAGAGACAAGCAGTTTAACGGATTGATAAATAGCGGGAAAATTTGAACTTAGACATATTTCCTTGTGCGTTATTGTTATACATACAGTAGTATTTGTAAGCGGTAAGAAAAAAGAAAAACAAAATACAAATGTAAACAAAACTATAACAAAAAATAGAATATGAATAAACAAAATTTCCCTTACTAAGATCTTATGCGGTGATAGGATGAGGCGGATATATTTTTAACATTACTATTATCGACTTTGTTGTTGTTGCTGTTCTTTTTTCTTTTTTTTTACAATTAGTTGTCGCCTACCTTTCGAGAGCATCCATAGCTCTTTGGAACTGAAGACACCCGTTGCCAGGATCGTGTCGTTGCAGACGACACCGTTGTAGAGTTCGTGATAACCACCTGGGAACACACCGAATCCCACGGAAACTAATTATATTACCTCACTTTATTTGCACGATTATAACCAGCCAAAAGTATAGGTAATGATAATTGGACAAAAAAAATTCAATCGCTGTTTCATGCTAAGCAAAAGAGAGAGATGAAAAAAATGAATCCTGCACGATTGCCTAACACCAATATTTTTTTGTCACACGATCGATTCTATCAATGTTATTATTACTTTTCATGACATTGTAACTGACATTACTCCTATCGTACTTTTTTATTTTTGCTGTTGCTGGTGTTATTATTATGTAACAAATATTTATAAAAATTGTGAATTTACGTTGCGCACTGCATTGAAGGTTTCTGCTATATTTTTAGCTCTTTCCCGCGCATCATCAAGTGATCATATCTGCCAAGATAAGATAATTCATTTTTGCTGGACGGCATTTATTGCTGTACGTAAGACTTGTTCTACCGGACATGTATTCCGACTTGCGTATGCAAATTTGCGGCAAGGATAATTGCTAGATAATTATTTCGAGAAAAAAATTGATCTAATGAATCGTTTGTTTAAGCTTAAACATTTCTTTCTCTCTCCATTTTGAACTGTCGACTTTCACCTGCGCACAACACTCACAAACAAATAAACAGACAAACACCTTGGTATGGTAAGGAATTTTTTGCCAATTGAGTGCACACTGAAAGCGTAAAAAAAAAGTAATAACAGTGATTATTTTTTTATTAAATAAAAACAATCAAAAAATGAAAAACGCAGGCCCGCATAAGATCTCAATATTTCCAATCTATACGCGTACTAAATATTTTCTTTCTTTCTTTCTTTCTTTCCTCCTTTCATAATTTTAGCACAACACGCGAAGTATATGTGCATAATATATATAATGTAAGCTGACAGAATACAAGAGAAGAGATTCGTGCCAATCATTTAAAAAAAAATGTCAATATAACAAAATAAACGCAGCAGATATATAATAGAATTGTAAAAAACGGTCAGACTTTTTTTTTAATTGTTAATTCTCGTTTACCTATTATTGCAAATTGTGCAAACTATAATAATTTCGCTGATGTACAACACACGTGTACAAGCATTGTTATACATTGAATATTATATTATTCCATTTTTTTATACCTTTTCGTCTCCTTTCTTCGTCTTTGCTAGTGTTGCAGATTCCATTGAGAACCTCTGAAAACAAACGAAAGGAGTGATAATGAAATTTCGGATAATGAAATAAAAAAAATAAAAATAAAAACGAGAAACCGATTTGAATGGTCAATATACACGTGTCCGCAATAACAGTTTTCAACATTATATATGCGTATACCCGTTAGGAGTTAATTACATTTAAAATTGGAGAGAGCGAAGCCGTTTCGCAACTGATTTACTTTTCGCGGTGGAAGAACAAAAAATGGAACAACGTTTTGAACATTCAATCAGCACGCGCGATAATGTTAAAATTTTAAAAATATTTTATGCAACGGTATTAATATTAATAACAATAATTGATGAACTAGAAACCGAGCTATTAGTATAGCTTTATTTTCGTCGTTGTTATACATGTATGTGTATATATATATACACGTGAAATGTATCTATGTGTATAGATACATGTATATACGCATATTGTTTTATGTATTAATGTGACCTTACGCAAATCTCATTACGCAATAGATATTACCAAAATACCCCTAGCCTAGAAGATTCGTTTCTAAGCTGCAGAGTACGACGTCGTAAACGATGATGCGCGGGATTGCGGAAAGAAACCCTGGCGAGTATACATGTATAATAAGCGCGTAAGTTACACTGCCATTTTGTTGTTCCGCGTGACCAGCAAAGCACAAAATGGCGCCGAGCCTAGGTGTTCGAAAGAGCGGGAAAATTGTAGAGTTTCAAGACCGTTTATTTTATATAACCGATTGAAATTTTGCGACGGTATGTATTAATATTTCTGTTAAGCGTATGCATGGCTGAATTATCCAAGACAAATGCCGTTTTGTAACACAAAACGAGACATCGCGTGGAAGTTGCTATATATATTATACATATATATACTATACTTACTAACGACGAAACGCAACTGTTACAGGGCAGTCAGTCCGCGCTTGTTTATTTATAGTCGAGCCAGCAGACATCGTGCGTTACAGCTATGCCTACTCTGCAGTAAACCGTTTTACTAAGCTGGGCTAAGCTTTAGGCAAAGTTCACAACGAACAATGGCGGTGCAACTATTTTACGACACGCATTACACGACTGGGGAATATTCGCCACGAGTTCCTGTAAGGTTATAATTTATGCCAAATCTCGGGGGTCAATTTTCCCGCCATATATTCGCTCATCGCGCCAATGCCTTGCGAGAAAAAACAACTGCCTAGATTGATCAGGAAAAATCGAAACATCGTGTATATGAGCTATTTGAATCGTTGGGAATAACAAATTAGATCATTAATCATCCCGAAAAGATGATGTTCCGTCAGATGAGTGCAGAGGTCAATTTTACCGACGGTACAAAAATTCTCTTTTATAATTCGTCATCTTTTTGCGCGGAAGGCACCAGTTCAAACATATAAGTTTCAGTCAATGTTGATCGCTTCTGAAATCTTAACGGTACTCGTTACAATTTACCGCATTTATGATTCAAAAATCCTGTCTTCATCCGATACAGGCATCTTTTCCGAACAGCCATTACCTACGGCACCGCGCCTAGATCAAAAGATCCTCAACCAAGCATCACCGCTGTCGATCTGATTCCTCGCGACAACTGCTTTTACGCTTGGACTGTGCAGAGTGTATGTATATTATATCTAAACAATATACACAACGAACTGACAAAGTATAAATACGGATCTTCATTTTGACATGATTCTCTAGATACTTCGAAAGACCGCGGCAAAACTGCCGCAGTGATTGTATGTATAACATGAAAATTAAGAAGTTTTATGGTGAATCAGGGGACAAGATGGCGTACTTACAGGTATGTAGTACCACTACCTTTACCGACCGAGCAAACTCACTCTCTTTTTTCCTACATTAAATTAACAAATGAACAGAACGGATATAAATTTTGACGGTGCATCACTCTTTCGCAGCGGGGTTCAGGAAAGCTACTCATGTCCCGAAAATGGTCAAAAATATGTGTGGTTATTTGACACGTGTTACTATTCCCGTATTTCCCGCATTTCAGAGGCAAAGCGTGCATAACTGAGATATTTTCCGCAATTCCGGTACGAATGAGGAGTGAAATGCGCCATCACGAGACTGTTTTCATCCAATATTGAGGTCGCTAGACGAGAACTAGGAATTACAATGATTTCGTAGTTAAAAGCTACTTGACTTTTTGGATATGAATAACTTTCCTGAGCTCCGCTACGAGAGAGCGATGCGCAGTCGAAATTTGAACCCTTTCCATCCATCTGTTTATTCAATATAGGATGAAAAAGGTGAGTGTGATCGGTCGGTAAGGGTAGAAGTACCACATACCCTTAATATCTTAAGATTATAACCTGTAAACGTGGCAGCGCGTGCGGCTTTTATACAGCTGTCCTGCAGCTAAATCTAGTGAAGGAATGCAGTACGCCGTGTCATTTGTCTCCGAGACGTATATCTCGATGTGGATTCGACCTGAGAGCTAAATATCGCTGTGCTCATTGCGCAAGTATCATGTCCTCAGCTCTTACTATAGACTAGAGGAATAGAGTATGGGACAGGTGCGTGTCTCAAATACAGTGTAAATATATATCCATACACATAATGCACACGTCGAAACTACCGCGTTAATACAGAGCAAAACGATTTTATACAACTATGTTCAGTATTTAGAACAGTTCAGGATCTAGGGACATTCTCTAATCTACCGCACGGATCCAGGTCTACAAACCTTTGCCCTGAACTATTTTTTACCAACATATGAGACATGAGACTTCCGCGCACTGTTTGATATGGAAATGCGCAAGTTTAAACAAGCTGCGTTCAGAGCTAAGCCATTACCATCATGCAACCTTGTATACGTGGAACGAAAAATATATTGTACCACTGGGAACATGATGATGTAGATTTATTTATATGCGAAGAAGCTTAAAGACATTCCCTTTTTATTTGCTTGCGAAGGGAAAAAGAGTTTGAAGTAGTTACGCACCGCGATAAGAAAAAACAGAACCAATATTGATAGGCCGATCGGATGGTGCAGTATATTGAAAGATATTCAGAAAGTATGAAAACACATATAAAAATCACTTAACACGTCGTCGTCATCATCATTTGTTTTTAGTCTTGTATCTTGACTATAATCTAACCTACCTTATACCTATATGATCAACATCATGAAAATTCCTTTACTCTTAAAATATACACAGTGGCACAATAATCTAAACCCAGACATGTTTCAAGGCTAAGATACTGAAGAGATCCGCATCTTACCCCATGATCATATGAAGAAACTGTGCGTTCACATCGTGTATATAATATACGTATATAAATATATACATCGTCGTCGAAGCGAATTACACTTACGTTATATACGAGTGAGTATGAACTTCCTTGCTTGTTTTTTTTTTTTTCATTTTATGCAAAAATAAAAAAAAACTTTAATCTCTCGTGCAAGTAGGAAACTGATCTAAAGTGAAGGCGAACAAATAAATAGTAGCAAGAAAAATGTGAGACTGTTAAGTTGGAAAGATAAATAGAGAAACTACCACCTACGGATATGCGATATTGAGCTACTCGAAAGCTACATAAGTTTATACACATATACACACACAAGAATCAACTATGCGGTGTAATAGCTATAAGATCAGAATGGGATACTGGAAGGAATGCCTAACCTACCCCATGTCTTGGCAACGAAGCGTTTGATTTTATTCCGTGTCATTTTTCTTTCTCTCCTTCTCAAATATATAAATGTATATACTATACGTAGTATACATATATAGATTGTATACTTTTTTCCACTAGTTTTTTCCATCTCACTCCCGCACATTTGATCTTGTTAGCAGTGCGGCAGGCGCGGCCAATTTTTGCGTCAACCGATTGTAAACATTACGAAAATTGCTGCCAAGCCGGTTGCTCTAGACACTCGTCGACCTAAGACGGGGTCCAGAGCCAATTGCACTACGTGTACACTCTAGTTATCCAGCTTGTGTACTCTGATAACAAATATAACACTTTCCACTGATCCGGATAGTCATTTTTGTTTAATAACTTGACGTTTGTTTTATTGGCGATGATGGGAAAAATTGTAATCAATTTATACAGATAACGTTAACAGTTTGATGAAAGAATGAGGCTGATTATGCACGCTATTGGAAATAATTTACCTCATAGTTACATTTCTGCTTGATACCGAGACTGACGAAAGTTTAGAAACAAAAAACGCGATCGTTCAATAACTTTCAGGGCTTGAAACAAGGCGAATTTCTTATCATAAGTAACTTAAAAGACTCCCGAAAGACGGATTACTATACCGATACTATTCTCGAAAAGCTGGTTTCTGTGATTGAGAAACAGAGACGGAAGGAAAAAAGAGGTTAATATTGGTTTCTTCCGCATAGACAGCGTGGTGTGTCTGTTATAGCCTGCTAATATTCAACGGTAGCGAAGTTGACGAATTGGCAAGGTTATAAACGTTGAAAAGTATAGGTATAATATGCGGAATGTGTACATCTACTTTGAAAGCAATGAAATTAATGAATGAACTGGTACATGGAAGAGATTCTTGGCGAACGGATGGGATACGAGCCTCTCACCCACTGACGCGTTCAGCCAAAGACAAGGAAGTCTCAACGATACCTGCACCTTGCTTGCGTATACGTGTACATATGGGCAAAGAAATATTGGCATCATTTGTGAGAAAATATGAAGTGAAATTGCAAAAGAAAAGAAAATAATGCAGCTAAACTTTGTTGATGCACATGTATGCGTTTCTATCTCGTATACATGAGTCGTTTTGCATTGAAACGATTGTTATTATCGTGTCGATAACCCTGATGATAATTTCTACTAAACGAATTTTTACCGTAATTGAATATACATTTCGTATTGTTTCTTACAAAATTGAAAATATGCACAGTTTTTCGCAATGAATTGTTAATTTTCGTTAACAAATTGTAGCAGCTTGTAGATTTTTTATTGTAAAAATACAAATCTTTATGTCAAACTATGCATATTTACAATATTGTACGAAATGTCCCAATTTGTCTAAAGATTCGTAGAAAATCATTGACACTTGATAAAATCGGGTTTTAGGAGGTGTAAGACAATGATTTGCGAATACATATAAGTGACGTTGCAGCTTACCGTGGCTGGTGATGAAGTTAGCCAAGTAAAGGTCTAACTCTCGGACGGAGACATTGATGTGATAAGGATTAACGCATAGGCCGGGCTGGGCGCATTCCGCTGTCTTCTCTAATCTCTCGCCATCCGTCGACTCGAGGGGAATCGCCTTGAATAGTATCACCATTACCAAATCCAACCGCCAGACCTGTGCGGCAGAAGGTTCGTCACGGATGAGCATTTGTCTTATGCTCGGAGCTTTGCAACAAGAAAATGATGGTACGAGAAAAGCAAAAAAAAATCGAAAATGCAAATGAAAGTCACCTTGTCCGCCTGGCGGAGGCAGTCGATCCGACGCATTTTGCCCTTTTGATCAGGGTTGCTGAGGACGCACATCGCTGGCCGCTTTCCGGTTATACTAAGAACAAAATCCTCTCGGTATTCCTGCGTTATGTCCTTTCTTAATTTCCCCAACAATCTCGAGGCCCATTTCTGTTTTACTTCTAATTTTTCATTCTGTAACAGAAAAGCACAAGAAAACTTCAGCGCGGGAATATATCGGTCGTAAGAGAAATTTTCTTCCTCGTCATCGCATCCAAGGAGGGGGTACAGCTTGGACGGTTTAAAATCGTACCTATTTTTTACGTTTCTTTTTTTTTTTCAAGAAAATGAAAACACTTGGAACAATTTGAGTTTGAAGGCTTTATTATACATAGTTTCAGGAATATTTAAAAATTTTTTTCATTTAAATTAATAACAAAATGACGGCATGGCGCGTATAAGAAGCGACGACCGCGTTTTCTTTTCACGTTAGGCTAAGAGCTGAGATCCAAAAAGATGTTTTGAACTCTACAAATTTTTTCTATCTGTTACAAATTGGACGGTGGTGTCAGGAGATGCGCCACCGCAAAATCCCTCGAGTTCGGAGTCGCTCGCTACTTATATGCGCCATGCCGCCATTTTGTTATTAATGTCAATGAAAAAATTCAAAAATTTCCTTGAAACTATAAATAACAGAGCCTTGAAACTCGAATTGCTCCAAGTGTTTTTATTTTCTTTAAAAAAAAACTCCTACAAATAGGCATCATTTTAGACCGTCCAAGCTGTCCCCCCCCCTTGATATACCGGTGAAAGAATACGCAATACAATAAGTGTAACTCAAATCGTACAGGTATGTGTGTACATTTATTTATTTATTTATTTATTTATTTATTTATTTTTTTCTTTCTTTCTTCGATGCTTCGAATGAAAATATGCGATTCACGCAGCCTGGGAACAGTCTCCGCACTCGGAATAGCAATTCGCGTTAAGAAACACGCATTGACAGTGAGCGGAATGCGTCGACGCGTTTGATACCGCAGAAACGTGCAGAACGCATCACGACAGCAATGACGTGATATTACTGAAAAATTCAAACCGTCAAGGGGAGAGAAAATCGTGTAGTCGGGCAATGAACCACGCGCGTTCGACTTCTAATACCTGTATTTTAATCCACTTAACTGTGTAATGACGGTACGAAATTCTAGTTTATAAGAAAAAATGAATCCCTTTCCGCTTTGCTTCCATATTCTGCAGCCACGCCACTGCACAAGCTTCAGGTAATCGCACGCGTGTTGAGATACCTGCTCCTTGATTGCATACACGATTCGCAGTGCGTAAACCCGATTAGGTATTCAGCGTGGATACTAAAGGATCGGCAACGTGCGGAGTCAAAGACGCTTTGACATGTGTCCTTCTCTGATATACATGCAGCTGCTATATAGGCGTGGCGTCCGTTAGCTCGAGTCGAGTTTCCTGGATTTTTTTTTATCTCGAGCGATTCTGCTGTTTCTGTTCTATTTTTTTGTTGCTTTCATACATTCTTAAATCTATTGAAAAATGTCTCATGACGTCAGAGTCTCGTTGTCGGCGCCATTTTATCACCACATAACCTAAGTTTTTAATTTTAATGGAGGCAAATCGTAATTCTTGGGGTTTCAAATTACTCGTGTCACATACATTAGTAAAACGTAATCAATAATATACCTGTTCTACTATCCACACGCGGAAAAACACGGTCAAATGTCAGCCTGGTTCCATTAAGCTGATTTTTTTCCACCAGACGACGCATATTACAAAGTGAAAATCCCAATATTACATATATAGCTAAAAGATTGTACAGTTAATTTGTGCAGATGCGTTGACTCAGTTGCATTGCCAACTTCATTATTGCAAATTCCCCGGGGCTAGAGAATTCCGTAACGATTGTAGCTGCATCTTTTATGAAATGAGTTCACCTAGAATTTTACCGGCATATTACTTTCCGCTAAGCATCAATTAAACTCGAACTGAGGCTGGACAGCTAATATGCTTGTTTGAAGGCATTATAACCTCGAATCACTGGTACCCGTAGGGATCTAGGGAATATTCGAGCTACTGGTCATACTTAAACAGGTCAAGGGCTTATCCTATTGTACCCAGCGTGTAAACAACTTATTTTTGGGAATTTATTTACGACAAAAGCAATATGATTAATTTTTTCATATGTTTTCAGGTACATCTTAAGGAATGTGTGTAAAATTTTTCATCAAAAAATATAAAAATTTTCACACGTCATTTTTATTCGCATCGGCTCCTGTGCGATCGGTCGGTATACATAATTCCGCAAACGTGGTTGATCTAAAATTCAAAAACAATGCCCTCATTAACTATACATGGTATTGGCTGTGGCGCGACGGGCGACTTTCTCAGTACGGTTTTTTTTTTGCAATATATACAATGTATTCATAATAATGATACGCATTACCTAAAATGATAAAGAGTTCAGGAATTTATTCACGTGACCTAAGACGAAAAACGAAAAAAAGCTCCGTCGTAACATAGCTAATACCATGTAATCGATGCAGATTTTTTTTTTTTGTTTCAGACCAACCCTATCTGAAAAATCATGTACACCAACCGATCACGCGGGGGAAACATCAGCTTACGCAAAAAATTATTTCATTATTTCCGAAATAAATTCCCAAAAATCATCCTGTTTGAACGCTGGTCACAGTAGGATACCCCCTTAAGACGAATGCATCGAAACACGCAAATCACTCACAATGATTGTTGTTTTGAAATTCGCATGTATACACATAATATTATATCAATATATCGTATATTCCTGGAGTAAGAAGTAAAAATTAATCACAGAGAGATGTAACGCGGAATAACCAACGGATAGCGAATTATATCTAGCTAGGAAAATCTAGATAACCAAGGAAGTGGAAATAAGGTGGGAGGTAGGTGAAGTGAGTATAGGTTTACATGGACGATCGGCCCAGCAGAGCGATCCGAACGCAACAGCTGCTCGCAATTTATTTTGGATATCGTCCGCACGGTCCTGCTTACTTACTCTCCGCGAATATACGTATGTAAATACATACACGCGTATACCTGCATACGCAGATGTGTGTATGCGTACGTACATTAGCTGCGTACACATGCACGCATATACACGCACGCACGCATCTGTATACACAGTTTGCCTCGGTATTTTACGTACGGCTATACGTACGTGTATGAGAGGCTTGCAACTTCCCCACTCTTCCGAGCTCTCGGGCTATTTTAGACAGCGGAAAATAAAGAGCAGCTTGCATTTTTAGACTAACGACGGCGACGGTCAGCTAAAGCAGTATAATCTACTAGACTTATCCTAAAACCACGGGGACCTATAATATAATGTATGTACCGCATACCCTTCACCAAATCCCGGAAGATTTTACAGATATTACTCAGTCATGTACTGCATATATTACAGTATATTTATATCTGCCAGTAGCACAAACATCGACGCTGACCTGGTCTGTGCAATATTTACTCAAATTTTCCTTTCTTGTTCCCGTAATTCTTCATCTTGTTTTCTAGCTACTTTCGACCTCACCTTATAGTTCCTAGGCACTGATATATATATATATAGATATACTAACATATCAGTGTTCCTAGGTTCGTGCAAGTTACTCTAGTCGGAGTATGGAACATCCATTCGTTGCTTACGATGTTCAAGTTGAAGATGATCACCAATACTGAACTGTACAAGTGTGTGTAATTAAGTTTTAGAATAAAACGAATAAAGCTGCGACTACCCGTTAAAGTATAATTCCTCGTATTCTGTATACTCTTAATTTGTGCCAAATACTGCACAGATAAAATACACCGTACAATCTCAAGGTATATAATTCTTCTGTGCGTTTCATAATTATCGTGTCACTTTCGAACGACTTGACCGATTGAGGTACGATATATCCGTATTGTCGAGACGATGGTTCTTAGCTGTGCAAAGATGAATTTTTTTTAACCGGGGGTTAGATTAGCTCCGGTTATAGGTTAGGTCATTAAATTTGAATGCGGGTGAAACCGCGACTGCCAGCTAGTACGATATATAATTAATATAATACCCGGAAAGTTTTCACAGAGAGAGAAAATCCACGCCTGCCGCAATACCGGCGAATGGGTAAAGTTTAATATTTATATTCAATTAGAAAGAACTCAGCTCTAGCCAGCGCCATTATTATTCAGCGAATTGTCGTAGGCGGCCATCTTGGAACGACTATGTGCACGCGGAGGGTTGCAGCCGTTGAAACGCTGTTCTCTGATTCAGATAACACCGCGTTTCTCTTATTCCTTAGTTGTCAAACATGCAATTATCAACGATTTCCATCGAGTCTGTATATTGATGTAATTATTATAATCCCTGTAGCTTATATAATTACACTTCGTATACGTAATAATCATGTAACGAATACTCGTATTCGCATTCGCAAAAATCGTGCAAATATTTTGCTAAGGCAACTCACAAATACTTCATATTTTACTTATAAAAATTGTGAAAATAATATTAAATAAAAGAAAAAACATTAGTTTAATAATGAACTTTTATCGTGAAATTTTGTCTCCACGTTTGAATCACACTCTAACCTCAAAATGAATTTGTTTCTGGTATCGATTTGTCGTTAAATAATCACACAAACAATCGGCTTGGTTCGGATCGGCTCGGCAATTTCTGGAATAAGATGCAAACGGTGGTAATGCGCGCGTGCGACTTGTATGATGTACCTGTTAGTTAATCAATCGTCAACTTTTAGCCGCAGAGAAACGGCGCCAGATTTAAAAATGTATATTCGCATACGCGTTTGCATTCGCGAATGCCTAAAAATTAACATTCGTTACATCACTAACACGTAATACTGGTATGATTAGTACGTTACTCAACCGGTTTACTTCTCTCCCTCAGTATATTTCGTTTACAACATTACACCGCAGCGCGAGAACGTTTGCGGAACATTATATTACAGCCACGTCTAAGATGTGCTTGCATGTTCGCCTCTAAGATATGGGTATAAATGTATAGTGCATTATACCGAAGCGACGTCGTCGTCGTCGTCGCGGGTCGCATGCAATGTAGACGCGCAAGCGAAGTAAACTGGCGGAGGTGGTACGTGAGGCGAATAAATGAATTCGAGTGGCTGCCGCAGGTATGCAAAGAAGTTGCAGTCGGGAAAACCGCAGCTGCATCTTAATCGATCAGAATAATCCGGTATAGAAACATGACGCGTTCACGCAACATACGCGGTGCACGCGCGGTTATGCATGTACCAATACATTTCTCATGATCTCCGGCATTATAAATACGTCTAATTATGCTTATGTTCCAAAAGAAAACAAGTTTGAACCGAAAACAAGTTGACCGGAAGCTCAGGGCATTAATGAATATTACTGTACATGCGTTATACGTGCATGTGTGTGTGCGCGCGTGTGTGCATTACGCGAAATGGTTGAGGAGAGCTAGATCCAGGGCAACCCACGGTTAACTATGTATGCGTGCATTACATACACATCCATAGGCAATGTGTATGTATAGCGTGCTATAAGCCTATCGATTTGGTTTTTCGGGTGCGGGCTTGCTTCCGGCTCTAGTAAAACTATACACCTATCCTCTATCTGTACGTCTACAACTATCGGGTCTAATATCTTGACTATCGTATAATTTTTGACTTTATCCTACCGCAGAGCCCAAGAAGAATTCTATCAATTTTCTTTCTTTACCTAGTTTGCCAAAAACTGCATTCATACCTTCTGCAGATATTAATTATACGTGAAACATAATATACATACGAGAAACATTCGTCCGCAATGAGATAAAAAATTTTAAGAACCGTCAAGTTTCGTAATGAGAAAAAAAACGAACCCGTAAAATATTGAGAACCCGTTTAAGTGCCCGCGAAAGAGTCAGTCGGGTTGCGACAATGCGGACAGTCGAAGTAGACACTCGCCGCTAAAGTCAGACGCGTCTGACGTAGCGCAGACCTCAACCACTCCTAACTCTAAAGTGATTCCAGCAGCACAGAATGCACATGAATCCAAGCTTAGGATGAACCAAAGTTCAACTAATCTAACCATGATTGAGAGAAGATAAATTTTGAAAGATATATAATGTTTTTTACATTCACCTTACAAGCTCGACAGAATGTATGAAAATTTTTTAAGTTTTGGATGAGTTTCCAAATTGAATCACCGAAGACAATAACTATTACTTTGCAGAGATATTGACGTGAAATTAGTATTTTATAAAGCTCGATGATTACGGTAAAAAAGAATTGGAAAAAATAGAAACATGTTTCTACATTCAGACCCAAGAAACCCATTCACAGATGTATTCCAAACACCTCGACGTTATAACCGGGAAGCGAATATTAAATGGTAAAATTCGCGCCGCACGACAGGCAGGGAAAATTCTGCGAAATGTGAGGGACCGGAAGCTAGAAGAGTCTTCGAGGCGCTAGGCTGCAACGATAAAGCAGCGAAAAGAGAAACGACAAAAAAAAAGAAAAGTAGAAAATAAAACCGTACATAGAAGCACTCGGATAGCGATGCAGCAGCAGCGGCGGCGAAGCGTCAGAAGTCAAGAGAGTATAAAATAAAACGTTCATTCTTATAACGGCGGGGAATGGAAAAAGCCTGCAACCGACTATAGGGGTAATATTTACAACGTTCTATGCAGTCTCGGGAATTGCCTATAAAGAAATCTGGGCGTAGCTTTGTACGCGTCATAACGTTGTAACGTAAGGTTATCCGGTGCAGGGCTCGGTGCCAAATTAATAAATATATCCCCAGTCCATTCCACTCCCCTAGAATATGAAAAAAGAATCGAAAGACTGAAAACCATACCCTTATACCGCATCAAACTAGCTACCGACTGCATGCCATAGGTACTTAGATGTAACTGCTGTGGGTATACATACGGAACATCCGAACATGCAGGAAAGCTGCAGCATGCCAATATGTATTTATGAATTATACGAATCTTCTCCCCGACGATATTCTGCATCCCTAACTATATCGATATTTTTCCGACTCTTGACACTTTTAGTCACATATTTTTCAACTCAATATTTTGGCCTGAATTTTGATACTCGGGAATTTTCGGGGTCGCTAAACACGAATCTGAAGTCGGAATTTGATAACTTCTAAATCCAAAATGGCAGATCCAATATGGCTGATGTAAATTCGATAATTCTCGTCGAAACTTGTTACTCGGGTGTTTTTGGGGTTATACGAAGAAACAAAGATCAATTGAAGTCATAAATGAACTGTGATAAGGCTATGACGTGGAAATTTTTGAGGTTAGACGCTGAGCATCCCACTGTGACTGAAAGGGTTTGATAATCATCGCTTACTTGCACAAATGTCTATCCGTAACACTCAGGCATATTGACAATTATGCATATTTACCGGTTATTATAATGTGTAATATATAAAATATAATATTCATTTGGTTATTTTGAAACGGTGCGAATAGTTCATTAATTCATTTCACATTCAGTATACCGATCCATATGGCAATATTGTTCGTATCTATACGTATATATTATCTCGCAAATATATTTCTCGGTGCATTCTCAAACTCGCCACGTGACCTAGATTATATTCACATGCATTTTATCATCGGAACAATTCCGCGGACCTGCAGCCACACTTGGCAATGATTTGGAGCTTTTTCATTCCGTTATGAAAAATGCTTCCTGTTGTTGGTCGGAAAGAAATGAAAATTATACGTGACAGATTATATACGAATAATTATATACCCATACTTTTATTCGCTTAAGTTGAATGTTACTTTTTTCGATTATACTCGTCGATTATACGAGTGACGGCCTACAATTTTTCTGCAGAAACTAAAGCACAACTTATTGATCCTAAGCTTTGACTTAAATTATTCTTATGCAAACCTCTTCGTCTACTTTCTCGTCATATTGCTTATTTGTTTTTTCCTTTTCTTCCCTTTCTTTTATCATTTCATACTTCTTACTTGAATTATACATAATTCCCTTCACTTTTTTCCATCACCGCGGTTGCTCGTCAGGCGATTGTCAATCATCGGCATTGGTATACAGATTTGCCAACAAAAGATTAACTTATTCAGGCCGTATATGAACGTTCACATAACTGGTACATATTGTTGTACACATATAAGAGAAGGAGACGAGGATCGGCCGAGCGGTTTCGCACGTGTGTATTTTTATGAAGATAGATAGAAGTCTGGCGGATACGCCTTCGGATGCGTATTGTTAGGGCTTATAGCCTTCGGCCATCAGTCAATTTGACAGATTTAACAACCCTCTCTGACTTTTCACTTCGGCCGATTGTGCAGCGTAAAGAAAAATGTGTCTCGCGCTTTTGGGGTGTGGGGATAGTTATGCGGGATGCGTCTGCGTGTATAAAAGTTGTAAGAGAATAACAACCGGAGAAACGAGAAAGCTGCAGGGAAGAAAAAGAATATTACACAAGAATTGTTACACAGAGCGGACGGCGCTAAGGCATAAGAAATTTTAAGTTATGGCATCCATTAGCAGAAACAGTAAGCGAAAACTTCCGCGATATATATAACACGGAAGAATCAGGAAATCTCAAGTTCTTTTCATATATTTTTTCGTCCTGAATGAGAAAGTTTCATACTTTATATCGCAATACATGGAAGAAATGAAAATTGTTCAAAAGATTAAATTAATTCCATAAATCCGATCTGTAAGCAATCGAAGCCTCGTAGGTATTATCTACAATATATAATTTGCGCACATATTAATTGTACGTATAATGTATGATAGGTATAACTTTACGTTTGCATCGTCAGTAAATTAACTAGAATGTATTTAGGCAGGTTAAAAGGTACCTCGAAGTATTAAATGGAGAAGTGCCCAATTCTACAGTAGATATAATACTGAAAATTTAACCCAACTGCCCTCCACTCTGGCGAAACTGTATGCAGAGCGAGTTTCACGTTTTAAACGGGAAAACAACGCAACTACGTACCTTATATGTACTACCGCAGTTTATATTACGAACGTGAAAATTAGACGCTCTACACGTACGTTTTTCGGTTGCGGGATAAAACTTTTCACTATTACACTTTACGGAAATTATCCAACCTGAACACAAACTTTGGATTACATTATCGTTACTTTCCTTAACCTGGGAAACATAGCAGCTCTGAATAATACTAATTTTAATTTTCCCACTTGATAAATGTCAATTATATGCATAATTTCGCTAATCGGTTCTGAATTCATTTTAATTTTTTTTTTTTTTTTTTTGCATCCGATTTGAACAATTTTACAACTACTGAAAGTTTTGTTCTAGAATTCGAATTTGAGCAATAATAAAAGAAGACTAAAATTATTTTCAACAATTAATCAATCACACACAAAATATTATGCCGAATATATCATTCTAGAGTATTCGACGAAAGTTTTACCCGCAAGTTCTATTTTCGTACAGTTTACACAGGTAATATACAAAACTAAACTACAATATGCGTGCATATTTATGATTTTTCGATCACTTTCATGGAGAGCAAGAATTAATCGTATTAGTATAACGACTGTTGCTAAAAGTATAATATTGTAGTTGGTGAAGAGGCTGAAATGAACTAGAACAAAAAAGAGACAGAAAAAATCAGTCAGAAAAGAGAAAACTCATTACGGAAAGAACCTCTACCTATACGTATAGAAGCGGTAAATCTATCTATATGTATACACGTATACAGGTCTGATGGAGTGGGTACGACTAACCAAGAGCGAGAGAGAGAGGGGGGCGGGGGAGAGAGAGAGAGAGAGAGAGGGAGAATGCTAGTTTGCATAAATTTAGGAAATACAACGAGGAAAATCGATATCCGCATAGAGATTATAGATGGTGGACGGTAGGCGCCACATAGCCGCAGCCTCCGTCGCTCCGTCGCTCGCTTACATAGATATATATATACTATATACATACATACACATACATGTTTATACATACATATATATATGCTCATCTCGTACGTTATACATGTGTGTATACGTACACATGCATAGATCTAGGTATATACACACCATGATAGGCAATTCACGTACATGTAGAAACAATTTTCCGCCGTAACTGCCTTCACGTTCCTTTTTCTCCTTTGACTGTTCTGTTTCGTTTTTTTCTTCTTCCCTTTTGTTTCGTGTTGTTGTTTTTCGTTTTTTTTTTTTGCTTTTTTTTTTCTCCGATGATACAACAAGATATTTCGAACAGCATTTAGAATAGATGTATTGTGCATTGCTCGTATTCAAAGCAATAACATTTTTTATCTAATAATGTATAATACAATATTATCATAAGATTATAGAATATACTGAATATCACGGAAAATTGAGATTTTAGCGGAAAAAATCGAGGTTCGCTTGAATTTTGTGTAAAATTTTGAACACAGTCTGCGGGAGTAGGCAGATGGGGAAAAAAGATGTTACAGAAACGATATGAAAATAAATTATGAACAAAAAAAAGTATCGCAAAATAGCTCAAAGAGCGCAGCATTCCGCGCAGATAATAAATCTAAACTTTTTGTACCGTCGTAAATTTATAACGTGGTGCAGTGGTCACGGTGCAAAGTATATGTATAGATATGCAGATGCGCGTCTATTGTACGTATATGCAAGTATACGTATATATGTTTATAAGCCAACCAACTGAACGCTGCAGAATTGTTGAAATTTAATGTAAGCTTTCGAAAGTTTCCCCGCGCAGACACGCATGTACGTATACACGTACGCATACGTATAGGTGTAATGCATCTGTTACGTGCATGCACATTCTGCGATTCTAGCTGCTGCAGCGTAAGCGCAGGCAGCATAGAATATAGTATAGGGATGTACCTATGTACACTAAGCGTAGGTATATCTACGCTTTTTCTTCATCTTTCGCTCCGCTGCAGATATGCACTTCGCATGAGCATCGAAACGGTTTTAGGAAATCATTGACGAGTCGATGTAGGAAAGTGTCGATCTTATTTAGGAACCCGCTTAAAGCTCTCCGACGGTAAAACAGTTTTCAAAACTCAAATTCACGGCGAACAGACCCATATTACGCCAGAAGTTGTCAGCCTTTCTATACACGAATTCTGTGGAATTCGACGTCATTGGAATATTGAGGAGTTTGACAATTAATACTGAATAATTGAACTACAATAAGCATTATACAAATAAGGTAAAACCGTGATTCAACCAACGTTAAAGACAGTTTGTTGCACGCATGTTTAAGGACGATAACCATAGCCACTAAACAAAAAATAATCGATGCATCGATTAGTCGCGTCCAAAAAATAATCGAACACGACTCGATTGAATCGGTAAGAATTAATCGATTAATCGATTATTTCGCTTTTTTTTGAAATGGTGCATATGAAATCAAAATTTCTTGAATTTTAGCATGTAGTCTTAATAGCGAAACATATTTTTGATAATTTATAGTGTCATTCAAAATATTTTTCAATGTCAGATGAACATATTCATTTATCTTTCACTTATTATATCAAATAGGTGTACTTAGTAAGTACGACAATGATAATATTGCGTCGTTCACGGGTGTAAAAAGACAAAAACGAATTGTGAAGAAAATTAATCGAGTTGGTCGATTAATCGAGTTTGAAAAATAATCGACTATACTCGATTAATCGGGAAAAAATAATCGATTATTCCTGATCATTCTTAGACGAAATTCTACGAATATGAAGGCAGCGGAAACTGGCTAAAAACCCGGTTGCAGGACTCGGCAGACCGATGAAAACCACGAATAGCGGACAGAGGATATAGGTATCTATGTATACCAACCGGCGGACTAGACTGCAGGTATCGATTTCGTACATGAAGAGTAAAGAGAAAACTCAGCGGTGTTCGTTCGTTGGCTTTTCATAAACGGCTAGCCTAGCCTAGTCTATCTGTGTATATACACACGCCTTTCCACCGCTCCTGTATGTACATGTGGATGTACATATGTAGGTACACTCCTCTTATCGGTATTTTCCCGACTGTATAACTTCGGCAGTTTCGTTTCGTTCACTAAATACCACTGCTGCTACCACTGCCGCTACTGCTTCTGCTGCTGCATCCTGGGATGAAAATATTGATCAACCGCAGAACGGGAAGAAAGTGGACGAAGAGTATGAACGGATATTCGAATGCCAATGGAAAATAGGTGGGCATAAGGTATAAGTCGGAGTTGCGTTCGCTGTCTTTGGGACACATATTGACAACATCGGTTTTACGGGAAAAAGACAAATCGACCCTAGGTTCCGGTTAATTATTATCAAAATCGTTTACCTCGATTGGTGTTGTTACGGTGTGGATATTTTTGTGTCGATTTTCGATTTAATCGATTATTTTTCATCACGATCGGTTTTTCGTTTTTACTCCCATGAACAATGCAATACAATATCAATTTATGTAATTCGAATATCAATTATTATCATCGGCTTACTTAGTAAGTATATTTGACATAATAAGCAGAGAGAATTGAATATTTTTACCTGAAAGTGAAAAATATTTTAAATGAAACTAGAAATTATCACAAAACTTTTCCGCTATTAGGAATGCGTAGTGAAATTTACGAAATTTTGGTTTCAATTGCACCGTTTCAAAGAAATACGGAATAATCGGTCAATCGATTCATTTTTACCTATTCAATCGAGTCGTGTTCAATTGTTTTCGTGGACTCTCGATTAATCGATGCACCGATTATTTTTACATTTTTGTCAGTGGCCATCGCTAATGGACGTCTCACGATCGGATGCAGGATTCAGCTAAGTTACCTCTACGATGTGGCTATTCAGACCCGGCAAATTATCTTTAAACGTAATGATTTTACCGTGGCAACCACAACAAGAATTAATTTCTTGGGCTTCTTTGTGTAATGAGCCCGATCAGGAGGTTATCATTGGGAGGTTAGGTTACAAGGTTTCGAACACTGCACGAAAAATCGGACAAGAAACTAGGACTCACCTGCAGTTCTTCCTTGCACTGTCTTTCCTCTTCGAGGCTCATTCGCTTCTCGTGCTTCTTGTAGTATCTCCGCTTGGCTGCCTGTAGATTGAACCACGTATACGAGAAAGACTTGACGAACGGTAGCAGAGCTTCTATAAACGGATGGAACTCATCCTGAAATCAATCGCATCATCGAGCTTTACAAGTCTGCGTCATTCTCCCCTACAACCGGTGACGAAAAAGATTATACCATCGATTAGTTTTTTTGTTTAAATACACTGAACGCTGCAGCATGCGCAAGGTTAAGAAAAACAGCTTTCATATTTAACAGTCATCATCATCATCATCATCGTGCTCGTTGGAGTTTTAATCACAGAAGGATAAAGGCAACAAAGTAAAAGAGGTGGATTGGGAAACCGTTTGGTCTATAATAAAACTAATATTACAGATTTCGCCGTAGTTTTTTCTTTCTCCATTTTGGAGGTTGAAATCAGTAACGTTGTCGTAATGAAACATTGGTGAAAAAATCACAATTTTTTATTAATTTTACAATGATTTCGAAGGAACTAAGATTTAGAAATATGAGTATGTTTTGTTTTATTGCGGTCTGCTGAATTTCAGACAATTTCAAAATGTCGAAATAACAGTTTTTCCTCAGCATGAATCGTTACAATAACGTTACCAACTTCAGACTTGTGTCCATGTGACTTGTATGATGCAAAGAACTACGCCGAAGATTCAAACTTCTACATTCTAATATGTATGTATGCAAACGTAGTAGTGGTGAGAGTACATAAGGGTTGAAATGTCGTCGACCTTTCGGTGGAGGATTTTCTCCCTCTCTTTTCAGCTAGCTCGAATCCTGCGTCTTCTGTCTACCGAACATACCTATATTGCAATCCCGCATCGTTGTTGAAACAGCGGAGTTCCGCGAAACGGAAACGAAAACGAGGGAAAAAAAAGCTTCAACAATGGCCGTGAGACAAGAAAATGAAAAAGTTTTAAATTTTGAATAGAAAAAAATTGTTTCCTTATTTATTTTGCGCGCTATCCATGTCCGCGGTGGTTGGTTTACACGACTCCAAGCTAGTTAGGAACCAATTCGAGTTGAATGAATTCCAATCGAATATTTGCTCAACCTAGATCGAATGAACGTGCACGTGGTTTAAATAGACCTACATGACTCTTCCATTTCCAACTTGGTCAACTATTCAACACAATTTATGACATCAATAGTTCGAATAGTTGACTATTGGTGAACGATAAACGTTTCCATAAGTAAACAATTCGCTGCATAATTTCTGTTGTATAAATAAAATCGTCGAAATTTTTACCATAAATCGACAAATACTCGTTACTTATGAATATCGAACCGCGTTGCCGTATAAAAATACGCGTCGAAAACAGTCGAGGGGATAGTTTACACATGCAAATCTGTAAACATAGTTCCCTTATAAACAATAAAATGTAGAAAGAGAAACCTTTTCGATCTGCACGGAGAAAAAAGTAATTGATCGTTCTGACGATATTACACATAGTATAGTAGATCCTACGTACATACGTGATGTCACGTCACAATTGTGACGATTTTATTCGCAAGCTCACAGCAGTCTACTGCTGACATCTGTTGGCACCGGTGAGTCAATAATGCTGCGAGCTTCTTGCCAAGATTCTTTTCACACCGAACGGTATGCACATTTACGTTTTATTTTTATTCTCATTACCGTAGTCATCGTCTCAAACCTCGTCACTATTATTGTGAATTATTTTTACTTTTCATGCTGTTATGGTAATGTGTCGAGCTTTGAATGATTTTCAAGAACCCCTCGTAATAATTTCTAGAATGTTAGAAGGTGTGAGAAAAATCGCGTTGACGATAACGATGTTCCAGAATTACATGTAAAAGCGTTATTTCAAAAGGAACACATCCGCCTCCATACGCTCTACGATGAAAGAACAACTGTGTACAGGTAAAAGCTCAGTCACATTAAGGCATTGTGACAATATCCTCATACCACGTGTTACATACGCGACATGCACAACACGCATGCAATCAAGCTCTTTAACGGTTAAACTTTTTTTCCATCTTTCACTTTGAATACAATATTAAGACGATCATTGGGCCAAAGCAAGAACTGCAGCGTTATTGCGCAACGCGGCGCTAAAATAAGAAATATTCTAGAGAGAGGCGAGAATCGAAAACAGAATAAAAAATAAGCATCGAAAGCTCGTGGCGACACCAACCATCGAATAGTGACAAGCACGTTGGCCGCTGTAGCACACACTACCGTCTCTCAATGTTTATTCTCCACCGCTAATAAAAGTTAGCTAGATTCGAGCCGGGGCCGCAGAGGACTGCTGATCGACTTTCTTTCTTCGTTCCACGTTGTCAGAAGTTGTTGCAGCCCGCACGATGTGCTAACGGCAATAGTAAGAGGACTGCAGCGAAGTGGTCGCGGAAGACCTCCTCTAGCCCCTCTTTTCTCAAATACCTTCGACTCATCTGCTTTACTTTTTTTCTTGTTCTCTCTTCCCCCGTTCTTCTTTTCTTTTCAACGGCTGCTTCCGATTTCTTTTTTTACTTTTTTTTTCGATTTCTTCTGCTTTGCTGTATTTTGTTCTTTTATTTTTAAATTTTATTAATATTATTATCTTTTCTCAACTGTGTTTATTTTCTCTGTTTTCTATTTTCTCATCACTATAATTAGTATATATTTATATCGTGTACCACACACTCCGAACTTATACTTTGTTCACGTGCCACACTGCGAGTTGTAAGTATTGGTGTATACAAATTCTCTGTTTTATGCAATGTGGTTGGTAAGTAAGTTTTAGGCGTGTATTCGTTTTTTTCTTCTCGTTTTTTACTCAATCGCGGCGCGGTTTTCTTCCAGTGTTTCAATTTCTTCCTGATGAATTTATCCACATTTACAGTGCTGGGAGCTTCAATTCTATATTTATATTCGCATTACACACGGTTAGGTGATATCGTGTGTATAGGTATATAACTTGGGCGCGCGCGCAATATGTATATATACGTGTAACTATATATCTATTATGTTTTTAACGCGAGGGACAGATTTTATTTTTAAACATTATGTTGGAGCAAGACGAAAATAAGAGAAGGCAAAATAAAAAATAAAAAATAAAGAAACCAAAAAAGAAAGAAAGAAAAATTACAAAAAATACAGTATGTACTGTAGAAATGACCGACCGCAAAATTTTTATTTTATACTTTGATCTGAACGATTGTAATTGTCCAACTGCATAAACGTTGTAAAGAGCCTAATATTGTTCGTAGATTTGCTTTTCTCGAAATTGTGAAAACCTGCAGACAATACGATATCAAATGCTATATCTACATGCTCGACGAATAGAGTTACAACTGACTAAAATTAGTAACAGGTAGTACTACCACTGCAGTCAGTCCATTTATACTTTTCATTAGGTAGGTATCTTTTTCCGTTCATATGTATTTAAATAAATGTATATTCGCGAGTTGATCCAAGGCATGTGTGGCGCGGTACTCGTTAAAAAAAACAATCGATCAACGATTAAACCTGCTTTGAATTTTTCGCCTTGAGAAGTGATGAAAAAAACAAAGAAAATCTATAGTGATTTATGACACAGCCGTTTTAACCTACTCCGCATCATTCCCAGCGTTCCGATTCGCACTACGATTTTATAATTCGTTTATTGTAATTGTGCGTATAAGAAGAAAGACGACACAAAGGTATTGATGACTATTACGTATATATACATATATAGGAGTTTGAAATTAGTGACCACTGTGGTTATATATTAAAATTGATTCGTCGAAATTGGTCGTAGTAAAATATCTTTTCATTGATTATTTAAAAGGTTGCGACGTTTCGATCGGCTACGGCCAATCATCATCAGGTAATAATTAATGACGATCCTATGAACTTCACGTGTTATTGTCTCGCCATGTCAGGAAAAAGTCCTTGACAGGGTTGAGTTGTCTTCTTCCTGACATGGCGAGACAATAACATGTTAAGCTCATAGGATCGTCAGTAATTATTGCCTGATGATGATTGACCGTAGCCGATGGAAACGTAGCAACCTTTTAAATAATCAATGAAAAGATATTTTACCATGACCAATATCGACGAATCAATTTTAATGCATATATATATATATATATATATATATATATATATATATATATATATATATATATATATAGACATATATATGTATAGGTATATAAACACCGTTTCTTCTAGATCGGCAAATTATTGTTTCTTAGATCCCTCTTCTCTTGGCACACGCGGCAAACTTGAGACGCTCTCTTTATCTTTCCCTCTTTTGTCTCTTTATATTTAAGGACTAACTTGCGTGCGGTTTTCCGCGCGTATCCCTCTCTCGTCAGAGAGGGAGAGAGAGGTCCGTCTCACTCTCTCGCGATCTTAGCGACTCTCGGGGCGTTAGCGCGCAAAGAGAATCGACGACGACAGAGTCGCGGCGGCACTGAGCAATGACGATCTGGTGAGAACCAGCAGACCTGCTCTCGCTCGCTTCTCCTCGGCTCCACGAACATACAGGTATGGCACCCCAAACCGTCTATTATTAGCCGTTGTCCTAGCCTGCTAGATTGCTGCCCTCGACGACCAAAACGTCACCCGCCGCCACACGCGGCTCACTTCGCCGCGGCAGCCTCGCGAAGCGGTATATTTGAAGAGCCTCTGTGCCGGCTGCGTCTTCATTCAGTCAAGTCAACCCTGTAACGGGCTTCGTTGCGATGGTCATTCCCCTGCCGGTAGACGCAGAAGCGCGAAACTTCCTACGGGAGGTTCAAGTTCTCAAGTTTTCGCATTTCCTGAAGAATTTACCCAGCGAATCAAGTAATTCAATGCCCCAAACTCGGTACATATAAGCCATGTTTGGTATTCCTCTGTCAATGTTATACTTCTCAACCCATTCAGTCACAGTGGGATGCTCAGCGTCCCACCTCGAAAATTTCCATGTCCTGGTCTTTTCACAGTTTATTTACAACTTAAAATGATTTTCGTTAATTTGTATTACCTCAAAAAAAAAACCCGAGTAACATGTTTCGGTCAGAATCATCGAATTTTCATACTTTCTTCGATTTTACATCCGCCATATTGGATCCGCCTTTTTGGATTTAGAAATTATCAAACTTCGACTTCAGATTTCTGATCCGCGACCCCAGAAATCTCGGAGTAACAAAATTCCAGCCAAAGTATTGAGTTGAAAAATATACAACTGAAAGGGTTAAACGCGATTAATTTCGCAATCTTAACACCGCGCGGATGTTTGGAGAATACATTGGTATTTCAGAATCAGGAAATCACGTCGAACAAAAGCGAGTATACTCAAACGATTGCGAAATATTCTTGCAGTGCTTGGCTTCCATTTTCTATTCATCTTTTTATATCAAGCAAGGATTAAACTTTCTTTTCAGCAACTTCACGTAGGTGTTATTTAAGTAATTTTTCTAAAACGTATAATAATAACTGACGTATCTTGCAAGCGGAGAAGAATTTCGCTAGTGGACAGATTTCTGATCATTATAAAATTGCACACTTGTAAATGAAATTGTAAATTCATATCCGGCCTAATTCATGTAATGGGAATGTGGAAATTTTAACAATTCTAAACGACGTCGGTGTGCAGTGAGCGTGGTAGCCACGTTCTTGTACAAACTCCATGCTGTGGAATCGCGTTGTAGGCGACCACTAGGCTGCTGCAACCAATCGATAGCCAAACTTCTCTGTCTGGCGAGACTGTGGACAAACGACTACGACGATACGGATTCGCACTGCATACTCGCGTTATGAAACGCGGTACACGTGCTACTTCCGTCTATGCGGAATAATTTATTATAACGCTCTGTTCAAAAGTCCCCGTTACTCTGATCCCACTTTTTTTACGTCGACTTGCAGTTTGAAAACGCTTGCTTCCCCTCGGAAAGTTAGTTTCCCAACTCTGGAAAAGAGGTTGAGGAATGACCTCGTGTTTGTTGAGATATCTTCAAGTTGAGCAAACGGCGCGTATGGTTCCGATTGATATAAACAAGTTTGGCATCGTTAACGATGTCTGATTGAGGAATTTTCCTCGAGGCTAAAGCTGTACAAGCTTTTCAAAAACTATTGAGTCAAACTGTAGAATACTCGTATACATAACCGTTGGTCAAGAGTTGAAGGATATTTCATCCCCGATACCCGTCCCGCAGAATACCAGAGTTGGGAAAGCTCCCGTGTTTGTCTAGACTCCACACCAGACGGTAGGATAATATGATTTCAGTTTGAGTCAAATCTGCGTAATTGCTGTATGGCGTCTGGATTGTGAAATGGCAAGTGGTGAGGAACAAAAAAAAAGACGAAGCGAAAAATATCTGTCTACAGTTAGTGAAACTTTTTTATCACCGATCTCTGACCATTGCGGAAAAAAGTGGTTTGACAAACGGCTGCACCACCGGGACTAGCTAAGACCTCTACCAAAGAACGTAATCAGATAGCGAGTAGACATCTTCGTCTGGCAAGGTTTACTGAACACCGATAGATTAAGATCTGCGAGACAGAAGGGAAAATAATAGTAGGAGAGATAGCTGAGTACTATACCGTTGGAGGATGACGGGTATTAAATCTCTTCGCGCGTTTGTAACGTAATTTCTGAAGTCTCAAGTTGCTCTGCACATGCAACTAATATTCGAATAGTATACCGATGCTTCTCAATGGATTAGTTTCCAACAGTTTTCGGCATTCTTACGCGAAGGATGTATAATTGTTTCGTTTGAGAAACATTGGGTCCTGTACCGGAGATGATCAGATACTGTATCATCCACTACGGAAAATTTCAAAATATTTCCGAAGCGTCGGTGCGTCCTTCGATGAGCCACTGATTATGAGCTGATTTCAAATAATGTGTAGGAATCAGTGTGTCGTAATTGGTGTACTTATCGATTCGAATCATTGTCTCATTCAAGTTTTAGTGCACCGAGTTTAGCTTCAAAATATCATCCAAGTGCGCCCGATTTGGGCCGGATTTTTGCATTCGGAAGACGTCTCAGCCACAACTCTGATTCACAGTTAATTTTTGATTCAATTTTAAGCAAAGAGTCAACCCTTAGTACACCACTACCGTATTATGCATATACCTCTAGTACACGTTCGCCTTCATTCAGTCATCTTCTAAATTATATGTATGATAAGTTGACAAAACATGATTGATATCTAGCCAACGAATGAGAATGACTACTTTTGGGCTGTGCAAATAATTATTATAAACAAAAAATAACAAGAGGCAGTGTGTTTGCGGTATGGTCAACAATGTTAGCACGTTTATAAGCATGTCGAAACAGTTCAAAGAAACGGATGCAGTTATATTTCGTTAGAGACAAATCTATTATTGATATCTATAAGCACCTGTCCTACGGAAGGAGCCTGAAGATATGTCGACACATCCGGTTCCACCATACAGCTCCTTAGAGTATCCGGGATGAACATGAGGAGATGTGTAGACGATGTCAATCCGGATTGTTGATGTTGCGTTTCGGGGTAATAGTTTTGACGATAATTACAATGATGTTGATTATTTGGTAAAATTGTTGGCGGTAATGAGTTATTATCACTGAAGATGTTTCTGTTATTACCGCCACAACGGTTATCTAGGCACTCGTAAATATTGGCGGTTGGTTAAAAAACCGTATTAAAATGTACTAAGGAAGAAAATAGTAAAAAAATATCCTACTACTAATATTATTATATCCCGCCGCACAGAACTCGAAGATAGAGCGTCAACCTCTCCGGGGATATCAACGAGAACAAACACCACCAACACCACAATTAACCGTCGTTTCGTAATAAGTACAAATAATTTGCTGGCTCTTCGCTGATCTGCTCTTCGGCGGTTTGAGGAAAATATCTCGTGCAGGCAATCCCTGCAGATCGACTTAGAAAGGTAAAACCTCTCGATAATATTCTGCTCTATCTTCCCTGCACTGTCGTCGGTCAGTCTGGGATTCTTCTTGCTCCTGCTCCTTTTGTTCTCGTTTTTGATATTCGGCGTCGCACTGGTCACGCTGCCGCTCTCGTACTTATTATCGTTACTACTATTATTGTTGTTGTTGTTATTATTATTATCTTCGTTGTTACGGTGGTGGTGCTGGTAATTGTTGGGTGGTGCAACACCGCACCCACGCACAAGCATCCTACCCAAACACACACCACACTCGGGGAGAATGTATAAGAGATGTTCAAAATGAGTGTATAAATAATAAATAAACAAATAAATAAACTCAACTATCAGACCGACCCGCAGCCGATGCTTACGAGGCGTCGTACACCCTCGTTACCGTGCGGAAGACGCAGTCCCAAACTAGTGGAACACCACCAGCTACGAGATGAGAATATAGTCAAGCCTTGCCGCTTACCGCTTGCGTCGGCGTGCGTTTGCAGGGGGTCGAGGGGCACGACGTTTGAAAAGCGCAAGCTCTGAACACCCGAAGAGTCGCGACTCGCGCCGCGCCGCAACGCCGAGCTTCGCTCTCCTCTCTCTCTCCCTTCCGCCCTCTCGCGCATTGCTCTGCTTGTCTTTCAGCCCAGAAGGGGGGGGACTCCCCGTTATTACCGAGCAAACGGGGTTAGATGCGCGCGAATCGCGCCTCTCTTGTTTTTTTTTCTGTCTTTCACTCGCGCCTCCTCTCTTTTATTTACCCACCGAGGATAATTCTTCTTTTCTTTCCCGCTGAAAATCGACTGAAATTTTTTTCTTTCTTAGTATCTAACCGAGAGTTGAGGTATTGTAATCCTTTTGAATTCATGTTGATGCATTTTTTTTCGTGACGATCGAAATCTCGAATGCTTATTGTATTTGTAATTCGATTGGTAAGCAGAGCGACGTCCGATAATTTGGTAGAATAGCCGTTCGAGGTGAAAAAAGTTCACGAACATTCCGTAAATTTCGTCTTTTTTCGGCAATTCACCAACATCATAAATAATTTAAAGGGATTATCAAAAAAAATAGGTCGCCACGGATATAAAAGATTCTGTATTCATCGAAAAAAACTCAACTGCAGTCGATAAAAGCCACCGCGCGCTATTTTCAAACGGAAATTACTGTTACACGTCGTACTATATTAGAAATTCACTCATAATTTTCCATATTCTTGAAAAAAATTAGCACTCCCGTAAAACATTCCTACCTGCCATTTTACGAATGGTCTTTTTCGAATAAAATTATTTTCAAACGAATTCACACATTGTCCACGAGCTATTCGTCAAAAAACTGTACTTTATACGCACATAGTCATTTTCACCCAAACAGGTAAGAAGGAATTGAAAGACACTCGACAGATCGTAGTTAATCATTACTGTTGTTATTATTATTATTATTATTATTATTATTACTAGCACTATTATAATTATTATTCATCGATTGTTACAGTATTATATATTTTTTTTTCTAAAAGAATACGCACTGATAAGTGACGTAAGGCCGGAATGGCAGCAGGTAAAAAAAATTCGATTGACATCACGTCATCACATGGATGACTCATTGGTGGAACGGCTTTTAAATACAAATTACCGATTAACCAGGGGTCACAGGGTTTTTTTTTATCAACATTTGAGCGATTCAATATAGCTTACAAGTCCTATAGTGACATCCCGATTTTCCTTCGGCTATGATCTTGTAGCTTTGTGAACAGGCTAAAACTAAAAACGGATAATAAATGAAAGTTTACTTAATTTAAGAGTATTATTCCAAAGAATAAACACAACTGACAATGAATGATGAATACTAACCCTTTTTAAAAATTCCTCTGCACAGATTCGAGCTCTCGCGTTCACAGATAGTTTCATTTCGCTGATTTCCTTGTCTATTTCTTCCATGAAATGAATAACAAAGTCAACGAGCTTGTGCTTGAACATTTGTTCAGTGTGGAAGTTTGTGATTAGAAAACTGATATCGTACCCCTGGAAGTGAGAATGTGACAACAATTGTGGTCCAGTTGCTGGAGTATTGGAAAGGAGGTCTTGGTCAAAGTAAGCAACTTACATCTATTGGTTTCCTCCTAAGTATAACAAAATTCTCAGCGCGCATCATCATAAACCTCATAAATTTGTGGCATAAAATCTTTTCAATCTCATCGGCCTGTTTGACAGATATGCTAACTCTGACACTATTGATGCTGGATTCAATCAGCACCCTTTCTTTGTCGTTTCTGCTTATCATCACTGGGGTCAGGAGAAGCTCTTTACTCGACATCACCTCCACCTCTGGCTTATTGTGACGCTCTACATCCTGGGAGGAAAAGTTTTCCAAACACATCGCTGCTGTCAGTGTACGTCGCACTGCTGTTAGATAAGGCTTCAATGTTGCCGACTGTAAAAATGCATCGTTAATAAAGATATTTGAACATGTATATCACTCTGCAGCTAAACTAATAAATGTTTGGAGAGGAAAAACAGGAAGTCTAATCGAGAATCCGGAACTATTGGTATCAAAAATTTTATATCGGTATAAGATATCAAATTCAAATGATCAATCTCTGTGTTGGTTTTATTAAATATCATTCACAAAAAACATTATTCAACATTCCGATATTGAATGGATTTTCATACGAAGTAGGTGTAGGTCTAAACAATTTTGGTCTAGGGATTCCAGAATTAAACAGGAGTACTGTATTGTCGTTATTTTAATATAAATGTGAAAGCGTTCGTTCCAGCTCATTTGTTATCAAGCCGAGATCACATCCGTTGTAGAAGATAAGGGAAAGAGGTGGAAAGCAAAGGTAACCATAACCTAAACTTTGAGGCAAGACAAACATGAACTACTTACCATTGTTTATCTGTATATTATCCTTATCTGAGCCCGTTTATTTCTGGTCTGTTTTCAATTTTCGGTCAAGCTTTCTGTAGTCTACTTCTCACTTTCACGTCCTACAATCCCGCTACTAATAATTCACTCAACCCAAAGCAAATGACACATTCCCAAACTTGAAGGGTTGGGTTGAGAGGATAGGTTCTTGACGTTCTTGACCATTGGCTGTCACAGATTTAAGACACGCCTCTGCGTCACCATCTATTGGCGGCTGTAGTACTAAACAATTCGACTGCTCCGCCAAACTTGGGTTGAATATAAAAAATGGGTGCGTCCTAAATTCGGTGGGCCCGGAGATAACTTGACGTTTCTGCATTACCGACGATCGTGTAAAATTCCGATGCACACGAGTCAATAACGACAGAAAACTGCAATTTTCCCCGTGTCCTTCGCCAGCAAACCCGTCCTACATAAGTAGGTAGGCGTTCTATACATATAAAAATTCAACGGTTGAAAGGACTTGAAATACGTTGTTTCACATCAAGTGCTGATACGGGGAATCGATGAATCGTTTTCCACCGCCGGAAGCGATAGGTTGATTCTATGAAGATTCACGGTGGTAACTCGATAATCGCAAATATCGTTTGCTTTGTGGTTGTCGGTTGATTTGTCACCGAAGGTAGAGATTCTTGATTCTCCCCTCGGTTATTATATTGTACTCACCAACTCCGTGGTCCCGGGATCGGAGGAGATTGATTTGTACCTCGAAAACGGCCCGGTCGTCGAGTAAGAGAGTATCGGACGGGTGTTAAAACGTGACCCCGAGTTTATCGCGCGGAGCCGGGATGATATGCTCGGAGTATTTGCCCGTTGGCTCGGGGCTGCGTTGCCCTCGGATTAGAGGACGTCTGCTCGATTTCTTCTAAATTAAAACCAACTACCGACTAGCATTTGACACGCATCCCGCTCGCCGTAGCCGGCAAATAACGCGAGATTGTCTTTTGTCTTTAACTGGTGTAGAAAGGAACGGCAGGCAGCCGTTTTTCGCCGCTTTTTAAACTGCCGAAACAACTGCCGTCAGAGGCATTCTGCTGATCTATCACAGTCAGACGTTAAGAAAGAATTAAAATAAAAACATCGCGTTAACCTCATACCACCGCACCACGCGTTTATTTGACAACGAAAACCCAAGATGGCATCGCAAAGTCAAAATTCTGTCAACGTAAATCCGCCCGCTAACGGACAATCCGCATCACCCGATATATCCGCTCCAAAATCGTCTCAACCCACCCAGGAAACAATGCAGCAACAGCAACAGCAAGAACAGCATCAGCAGCAGACAAATAATTTTGAACCAATTGACAAGAGTTCATCGAACACCCTTAAGGTATACCCTCTGTTAATTTATTACAAGCAGAAGAAACTTATCGTTGGCTGAGTTAATCTGTAATTTTGTATTTTCATCTTGGATATGACATAACTGTGGGGGTTTTGCGCAGGAAGTACATTGACCGAGATTGTGCAGCTTCAGGAATTCTCTGGTTAATCTTTTTTAGGAATTCTTCTTGGTTCGCTTACCAGATTGGTAATCCCAGTTAGATAATGCAGTGCAGTTTGTTCTTCGTTGTAAAATTTATAACAACCATTGTGTTCTTCAGCTTCTTTCTTTTTAATCTAAGACTTAGGTCTTGTCTGTTTTTATAAACTAAATTTTTCATTTTCCCAATCAATTGTCTGCTCCCAATAGTTCTTTATCACACCATATATCTGGTGATAAAAAACATTCCGTAACACGAATCATCCATGTCAGATTAAATGTAATTATTAACTAACTGAATAATTAAATTCCTTATTAATAATAGATATTTGGCGAAAATTGTAATATCTTGTACACGTCGAATTTCTTAGAAATTGTTATCCAAATTGATGATCAGTTGTGATTGTTTCTACTTTGCAATTCGTATTTATCTAAAACATTTGAATATATTTCATGCGCAGTTTACTCAATCTTTCATACTTTATCTGATTTTTATACGAGTGTGAAGATTAGATAAGAGGTAATTTTTTGTTTGTCTCATACTTATTATTCAAATAAATACAGAATCTGAGGGAAAAAAACCAAACAAAGGTTTCACAATTTTTGTTTCAAATATGTAAATTACTTGATTAGTATTGTTATTATTATTATCATCATCATTATCAGAAATCCAAAAAAAAAACTACATATTCCATTTATTTGTCCGTAAATTTTCAAATCTTTGTTCGTACTCTATTATTTTCAATCTATAAAACTCGCAGAAAATGCAGCTAAAGTTAACTAAAAAATCACATATATATCTTTACAGCGTAACCCTAAGATGAAACTGAAGAAGAAAGATCTGCTAAAACTTCTCGGATACTTGGAAGGAGAATTGCAAGCACGAGACATCGTCATAGCAGCTTTAAAAGTAACTCTATAATATCCTAAACATCAATATAGTGATGATAGATTACTTAGCTCTGAAGAATCTAAAAGAATGAGGAAACATGAAAAACTTTCAATTTCAGTCAGAGAAAATGAAGCATCTGTTGAACTCGCGTTACCTCTGCGGTACAAACGATGCTCAGGCTGCTTTGGCAAGGGATGACGCCGTTTTGGGTGGTGTGATAGTCGCGGATAAGAAGCAAGTTGATCAGCAAGTCGCAAGTCTGGAAGCATTGGTAATGCAGCAAAGACGGACGCAGTGTCGTATGGCAAAAGTTCTCAAGGATGCAGAGATAAGGCATAGAGCGGCAAGTGTAAATTTGATTGAATTTATCAAAATTTAACGTGTTAAAAAAAAAAAAGGAAGACAAGAACCACCAAAGTAAGCCAGTACTGAGATTCAAACAAGGCAATTTCATTGGATTTTTCAGGTAATCAAGGAGTTGGAAGAAGAGAAGCGAAAACACGAGCACGACACGGCTCAAGGTGACGACATAACGTACGGTCTTGAAAAGGAGAGAACACGACTTAAAAAGGAGCTCGAGGTTGAGAAACAGGAGAAAAAACGAATCGAGCTTGAGCTTAAAAAAGCCAACGATACACTGGAAGAGGAGAAAAATCGGCAAAAGCAAATCGTCTTGCTTCTGTTAGCAGAGAGAAAGAAGATAATAATGAAGTACATAGAGGAACGCAAGAGGTCCGAGGATCTGGCCCAGATTTTGAGCGAGGAAAAGGTGCGGATAGATTCCATGGCCGAGGGGCTGGAAGAGGAAAGCAAAAAGTCTTTGCAGATGGAGGCCGAGCTTGAAAAGCAACTGGCGCAGTTTGACATGGAGAGGCAACAGTACAGGCAAGCAATAATCAAAGAAGAGAAACGGGCCAAAGAGCTTGAGGCAGAAATAGAAAAACTGAAAGCTGAAATGGAGACGTGGAAGGACACTCAGAGTCGAACCGGACCCGCTAGGGTAGTCGGTGTGGCCCCACCACCTCCACCCGCGAAACCTGCTAATTTAGCCACAATGCCAACCATGAGGACTGCGACTGCCCCGCAAACGCGTAAGTATAAACGTCGTGTTTGCAAAAAAGTAATTTTGCACACCATTATGGTTCAATACTTAATTTTTACTGTCATATCTTTTTTCTGCCAAGTGAAAGGCACGGTTCTGGGAACAGGAACACCTATGGTGAGCAGTAAAGTCGTTCAGCCAACAGCTACCGTATCTAGCGTTCCAGTAAGCGGACCCAGTAAGTTTCAAACTTTCCAAATCTACGCTTTTCAACTTCGATTTAATCTCTTCCTGGATTGTTAAAAGAAGGAAGTATCGGTCGAGCGTGGAATGGGATTAACAATTTTCACTTTACCATGGTTTACTTGTTGCAGCAACGGGATTTGCTCGATCTGTGACGCCAGGGCAAGCTTTGAGGAACGTCGCTTATACTGCACCACCACCACCATCAACAGGAACTGGTGAGACTTCCATGCCAACGGAGCCACAGGTAATCCAACTACACTTCCCAACACATTCTACTCTCATTTAGTATTAGCGCTAAGCCTATTTACACCTGAAGAAGATGAATGTCTGAAACTATGACAATAATCATCCCGTTCTTAATCAATTAGCCACTGGATACCACAGCTTGTGGTACTGGGTGTTGAAAACAACAAAAAAAAAATCTTACCTTTTTGTTAACATGCTCTTCCAATAACTTGCTGTTCGTAAAATAATTAAAACTCGCTATTTCATGTATATAATATAAGTGTCTTGAAGGTACAATTTTTATCCAAGTTTCCTAGATCATTTATACGGGATTACATTCTTCAAAGCAAATAGGCTCGCAGCTTTTGAAATAGAGAGAAAAAGTATGAAAGAATTATTAAAATTTGATGAACAATAAATTATAGAATTTATAGTTGTTATCAAAGATGAATGAAGAACAGGCACGTTCATTTTCGCAATATCAACTGACTTCGTTAAGAAGAATCGTCGTTGAACTTTTTTTTTTCTATCAATTTTACATACGAAGTATACTTTTACGTAATTATTATTTTTTGATAATAGTAATAATAATAATAATATGTACATATATACGTGTAATGTATATGTATACATATTGAATAATTGACAATGCGTTAGAGTTTGACTCATGTTAGGTATAAATCTGAATTCTCCTTTAACGCAGCATGCAAAAATAACGCACCTACGTGATTAAAACACATACATAATACTGTTGCCAAACACTACCATACTTAATTCTAGTCATAGCTCGTTAGTGATTACGATACGTTATACATATATTTATTTTTTCCTCTCACATGCTTTTTTGTTTACTTAGTATCTGTGAATACACATTGATCCCAAAACATTGAATTTAAACAGTATTGTTTCTTTTCTTTCATTTATCGTTATACACATACATATGTAGTATATATATGCTTAAGCTCTTGTTTTAATTGTCGAATTTTCTAATCGATTCCTTTAATTTACGAAGTAGATTATTTCGATTGACTAAAACAGAAAAAGAAAAAATTATAATTGAAGTTATCCAAATCTATACTCGCTACAATGCATTTTTAAGTTAACAAACGAATATTACATATCTAAGCACAAAATTTTATTCTTATTGTTTTGCATTGTGTACATAATGAAATACGATTATTATTTGGTATGTACGATTATTATTCCTTTATTAAAAGCTCTATGCAACTCACTACTGAGAACCTTATTTCAAATCTTCTACCTGCTTACCCTCCTTTAAGCACCGTATCTATAATGCGTCTTTGTTAATTATGTTTCCGTAATCCATAATTCAATCCGAATTATTCCTACATACACCTTATTTCTAGTTATAACTATGTATACCGCTTTCTAAACACACGATTAATTGAATGTGGATTCTAAATTATTACAGTGATTTCTCCACATCAGTAAAAAACTGTAAACTCTGACTTTATATACGTCAGTTGAATAACTCGGAATACTAAAAACCCTCCTCCTTCCTCTAGACAGTGATTGTTGTATTGATGTCCTCGCATACTTATTAACAGATCTGTTTGTTGTTATTTTTTACCCTTCCTTCTTCTTGGATTTCGTTGAATTCCCGGTCGCTTTGGTTTGGTTCTACATTCTAACTTGGCAAATTGAAGATAAAAATATCGGGTTTGTCAAACGAGAGACTGCTAAGCGTGCGTTAATTGGTTTCTTAGGCACTAGAAAAACGGCCGATCGCCGCGGTGTCGTCGGCAGGTCCGACGAACGCCACAAAACTCGCAGCGGTTGGACAAAGCGGTGCAAAGCTTCCTTACCACGGGTCAACAGGTTCGCCTCAAATACCCGGATTACCCCTGGCTAAAAAGCCGTCGATATCTCGAGGAGTCCCACCGCCAGTACCACCCAACAAACCTGTCGTGCCGCCAAAGAAAGAAGCAGCATACCTAAGGCGAACAGAAACAGCTCAGCTCCCTCAAGACTCCTCAAAGTTTGCCAAACAAAACACTTCCCATCCAGCTACATCAGCCGCCTCTGTTCTGTCCCCAAGCACCATCTCCACCTCTTCCACGCAGCCCTCGCATCAAACTGTCACTTCCTCGAGTCATGCGGTAGAAGATGAGGTCGGTATTATTACGAATCCACGTTGACGTGATTTAAGTAAAGTAGAAAGGAAATAGAAAGTTATAAAAATTCAAATCAATACCGTATAGAAGCATTTCTCTCATAATCATACGAAAAGAGTGTAAAATTTTAGATAATTTATCAAAAACGAGTTCATACTTGGTGGACTTACTATTTCTTCTACTTCTATTCAATTTCAGAGCACTCCTCGCTGATATAAGAATCGGGACGAAGATCCGTTATCTTGCTAAGAAGAAAAAAAGTGTCTCCAGTCACGCAAATGCATATGTATATACAGTAATATCGTATATATACACATATATACTGTGATACACATGTATATAGATAGTAAATAGTATTTTATAAGAGTTCAATAGAGCGATGCGAGACAATTACGGGGAAAGAGTGTGAGAGATGGTACTCATTTAGGATGTACAAAATTCGTCTCAGGAGTCGCACACATTCGTCAGTTACTTATTTTAATTATTGCCAATAACATTATTATTATAACAATTGCATTAAACAGTTTGTATATTGTTAGATTAGACTAGCTAGTCAAACTAGCTAATGTTCCAAGATTTTCTCCTGAAACTCAAAACCGACGATACTTTTAAATCGTTAGTATTATTTCAGGCGCAATACTTCTTTAGATAAATTAATCCGAGTAAATGCCCGATGATTCTTAGTTCAATTCTCTGTTGTTGGAGTAGACTGTGTTACATTATTAAATTTAACTAAATAAATAAATAATAATAATAATGATAATAGGTGAACTCTCGACGAGGAAAGATAAGAGAATTGTAATATGTACTATACGACGATCAGTATATAAAACCCGATACTCGTAAAGATTTGGAGCCAGGATTAGCTACTGTCACTGCCTCGGGGAGATTGACTTTTACAAAACTAAAGATTTCATGCGACATGCAGATGCTACGAGAAAAGTTACTACCTACATGTACTAGGTATACAAATAACTAGTTAATTGAAGGCAGCTTGCTAAGTCAAGGAGTGAAAATATTTTCAAGAATAAATGAATTCTCATAAACTAACCGAGCAATGATTAGTTTATGTCGGACGTAAAACGACTCGTTGCAAAATTCTATGTCACAGATAACGTGGAATGTGTAATTGAATTATATTATCTCTGTTGGTTCTGTAAGTCCTTTGTGATATCGGTTTTTGTAACGTCCTATGTAAACGTTTACCTATACTAAACAGATACATACACCTATGTATATACACTATACATATATACATGGATGAATTGCGAGTAGGCGTGTCTCTTTAACAATAAGATGAGGTTTTCTTTACAATGTCTGAACAAAGAATTTCACAGATATTATCGGTACCTTGCGTTTATTCATTATTATCGTATCATATGTTATACCTATACAATATATATAAATGCGCTTTCTAATTAATTATAACTTAAGGTACTTACCAAGTATGCGCAAGAAAAATTACAACTCGCCTCAGAAAATCGATAATGCTGATTTATTTGTTGATCTATTTTCTTCAGGAAAAAAGCAAGTAACTTAAGTCTAATATGATAATGATGATAATAATAATAACAACAACAACAACAATAATAATGATAATAATACTGGCTGAAGATGTCAAGTCTCAAACGGAAACTTTTCTACAAGATAAAAAGGAGACATCGATGACCAATTACTTATGTTTCTGATTCAGTTGAGCTGGAATTCCTGCTTCGATTCGTGTATTATTTGGCAACAAAAAAAAAAAAAGTTACGACCACCTTTACCATTATAGCGGCAACTATTCTGATGTTACTGAATTTTGTTTCTCATGCGAGTCTTCCAGACATATTTTCCCCAAGATATATTGTTCCGAATTATTGGAATTCGTAAAATCTATCTAATCTGAGTTTCGTTTCACTGTTTGAAGCCGCGAAATAGATTTACTTCATGTTATTCGAAAATATCTTTCCTTCGAGTTTCAGTTTCGAAATTCTCAATAACGATTGATTAAACGTCATACAAATGCTTGCAATTTGTGATTTTCTTAAAATTGTTGTACATAATTTATAGCAAACTGATTAAGAAGTCAACGATTAGCCGATAGACTTTTTTTTGTTTTATAAACTTGTAAATAATACTATAATAATATTTTATAGCGCTATATACAAATAAATATTTGCGCTTATCTTGAGTTATAAAGATTTTGGGTAGTATTTATAATAGATCTGTGATTGTAATACTTTTTTAACTCTACCATATTATTTATATTATTGCCAACTATGCGTGGCGCGGTATATTGAAAAATTGTGGTTTTTGGATCAGTTTGCTTACGGATTTCAATTAGTAGATAAACCCTAGCCATAGTTTATACTTGACTTGCGAATACCGTATAATCAGTATGAGTATACATAAAAATTGTAGTTTGTATACGTTGTGTACATACATACCCAGAGTATTGTGATTCCCTGAAGTAAGATACTCGTGTGTGGTTCAACAATAACGTCACCTGCAAAGAGCGTCGTGTAGAAAAATGTATTTACCTAAATATGTATGCGTGTAGTTCATTTTCCAGTGTCATGCGATTACAGTAAAGTAAATTAAAATCAAGAAAGGTTTTCATGCGAGAGAATATGAATGTAAATATATAAAGAAAAATATATAAACGTAGTTGTATTGATCGATGTAGCAACAAGTAATATGATAATGACGATGATACGTGAAAGAAGAAACAAAAAAGGATGTAATTTGCAATTACCATCAACAACATCGATCACAATGACTTTACTTTAGACATACACAAAGTTTACCACAAAATTTTCATATAATTTACTTTACACAATTTCCTTAAAACGTACGACTGACTGCTTCACAATCATGCTATGGTTAACACAATACCCCGAAATGAAAATTTTTCAATAATACTATTGTTATCATCCTGATAAGACTTTCATAAAAAAAAAAAAAAAAAAAAAAAAAAAGGAATACTTATAAATATGATATACATTGTACAGCAGCCATGCTTATTGCATAGCGTAAAACTGTTTGAGCATTTCGAAAATCCTAAGTTTCAACCTGTACAATATTTTTAATACAACAAAAATGATGATACGCTGTTAATATAATATGTAAGCTACATATTTATTTATACGTCGGCTATCCGTCTAACCGCGTGTATAAATATCCCTGCGTACTCGAAATGAAAATGATCATAACTTATTCTCTTCTAGCAAACAAAATTGTACTTAACGTAAAATGTAAAATAAAATATCTGTGTGTAGATATGATGCTTGTAATTACGCCCATATCGTCACCCTGTTAAAAATTATTTTGTTATAAATCACATAACGCGTTATGACCGAAATTCGGATGTATTTTATCATGCAATTTAACATGTGAATACGAATTAATACATAACAAATCATACGATAAATCACGAAGTATAGATTATAACATAAAATACACAACAAATCATATACCGAAACCTATGATTTCTCATATGATTTACGTATTTTATGTTATAATCTATACTTCACGATTTACTATGAGATGTAAAAATACGTATTAAATCGTATTCACATGTTAAATTGGATCATAAAACACATCCGATTTTCGGTCATAACATTATGTGATTTATCACAGAATAATTTTCAGTAGGGTTGATTACAGTACAAATCGGACCGCCGCTACCTAAGAAAATATGACGTCACAACAGAAAAACATTCATTAGGCATATGGACGTGCCTACAGACCAACTTCGTGCTATAGACGTACTCTAAGATTTTATCATGGAGCAATATTAATGGTTTTATATATTGCAAATTTCAAATTACCCTCATGGTGTATTACACTACGATTACCCTTAGATTCTCGTCATTTTCTTCTCATGTTAAGTTTTCGAACAGAATATCTTTCGTGGACACTTATCGGTCTAGAATGAAAGCATTGTGATTTGCGGTATTTAAATTGTTACCGCAATCGGTTAAAACTTTGGAACGCACCAATTACATCACTGAACTCGACGAGTGCTTCGAACTCTATCGGCACAACAGATAACTCGCCGATACGATCACCAGATGTCGCTACGAATATTCAGTAATCGCAAAACAAGAGACTAGCATGAGAAATGGGTGGGAAAACTCGTGTTAGTAGTATGCATGTACCGTCTTCTCAAGTGGTCTGTGGTCCTTCTACCCCGCATCCGATGGTATTGGGTATAGCCTGCCGGTTGTTTTACAACGTTTTATATAGCGTTGTTCCATACATGCTCCGCACACATCAGCGTGAAGCACGTACTAAGTACAGCACTGCACAGGGCCAATAGCCACAATAGCAGTGGCACGTTGATTCTGCACAGAACTGAAGTAGACAGAAAATACTGATCCAATAGTACTTATCTATCCATTCCTCGTTTTTTTACAAAGATATTATTTAGGTTTTAAATCGATTTCAATGGTCGTATAATGTTAGGACGGTAATTATTAGAAACAATATATTATGTAGGGAATGACCTCATGTTTCTATTTAAGTCTGTTAAATACCGAAGTGAACTATTGTATCTAAAATAGCTTGGCTTGAAAAGAAAAATAAAATACCCTCGATATCAGGATTCGAAATCATTCTTCCACCATGTAAAACACATCTCCCTCATTCCTAAAACAGGAGAAAAACTTCAAATTGTTCAGTGAAAATTTAAGCAAATATGAGGAATTAAAATTATTCGAACCCCTCCTTTGTTTGATCACTTGTGATGCCTTCTATTTTTGAAAGGATCCCCAATATGATAAAAACATTGTCTTCCTTGTAAGATAGAAGTATAACCACGCAGCATATTTTATTTTTTAACATTTTTTCCCAGGTGAAACAGTGTTGCGATAATAATGTCTCAGTTGGATCTCGACCCTCAATTCATGCAAGGACTCCGTCTCCTACATTCGCCGAACAAGGATTCAGCAGAACAACTTCGGTCCCTTCTTGATGACGCAATCAGACAAAAACATGGCCCAGCGAAAATGCTCTGCAATGTTCTCCATAAAAAGGTACAAATAATAGATTATTTTTATTCCCCCAGTCCAGGACTCAATTTGTTAATTGTTCTTGATATTGAAAAGGCACTGTTCAACAGCATAGTATCAACATCATTGTTTAATCGCTTCATTTCGATTTTAATAATATGCTATATGAAATCTTATCGATTTTTGCCTCTCCCCAAAAATTAAAGGATCAATCTTTGTTCCATTGCAATATCGCAGTGAATTCATTTATTTTTCAGTACACAATGGAAGAGCCAGTGCTTAGTGACCACAGCAGTGGTAGTAGCAAGAAGAGCAAAGGATCCACCACGTCATCCAAGCACTCGAGCAAATCGAGTAAAAACAGTTCACCCATCAACCTACCTTTGCACGATACTCCCCCAGATATTATCCAGACAGATGACACTTTCGCCCTAGAGATTCTAGAAGATGATTTAACATGCGTCATTTGCAAGGGAATGGATGTAGGGGCAAGGAACCGACTTGTGGAATGTGTAGAATGCCATTCTCTCTATCACCAGGAGTGCCATACGCCTCACATTCTGGATACTCAAATAGATGATCCGAGACTAGTTTGGTATTGCTCGAGCTGTTCAAAATCTCAGCAGGTGGGTAAGGTTTTGTTTGAAAATTCTATACCCGCAGACATTTTTCATTTTGAGGCAGGTCTTCTAATTGTATTTGGAAGCTTGGTTGACTTTCATTTTAATTATTCCTTCAACCATCTCAGGCGTCAAAGGACAGAAGTTCGCCGCGAACTATTGCCGAAGGAAAATCGAAAGATCACAAAAAATCATCAGGTTCCAGTAAGTGTACCAAAAGGAAGAAGAGTTCAATGATATTTTCATACAAAATGCTTGATTCCTTCGTTAATTTGATTTCCGTAGCCTCGAAGCATTCCGACAAGTACAAATCAACTTCTAGTAACGCTACCTCGTCACAGTCGAATAGTGGTGGCAGTACACCAACAGGTGCATCTAGTGCACCAAAACTCACACCGAATATAAACATTGTCAGTGGGGACAGAAGATTAAGGGATATGATGAAGAAAGTGAAGCAAGAGAAACGCAGTAACAGTAGTGGTAGTAGTAAGCATTCTTCGTCAAATGCACTTTTATCTTCGTCAAAAACTGCCCAAGATAAGTCTTTACTGTTTAAGATAAAATCGGGCTCAGAATGAATGATAGGAATTAAATGCTTTTTTTTTATGTTCCTCTCATGCCGAGCAATCTTGCTTCGAGAGCCGATTTTGGATTGAAAAAAACTCTGTATGTAAATGTATCAAAGTAAAACAACCTTTTTTTTTTTATTTAAAAAAAAGTTTATCCAATTCTGACCAAACTTTTATCCCTTGCCCCTTTTTTTTACACAGGTATAACATGGTATGAAATGAATAATGGGAAGACATAATAAGAACGTTTAGTTTATAATACCAATATATTTTGCGATTTCTCAAATGTTTGTCCCTACGTCCCATTGAAAATTTGGCAAGAGTCGTTTTCGTTTGTTTGTTCATAATTTGTTTTTTTTTTATCTCATTTTTTTTCCGAGCGTCACTTAGAACCTAGTAGGTGCGGGATTTTTGGTTATTATGTACAGGGGTGTCATGGGGATATATTAGCATGCACACACATATATACATATTTCGTAATCTAATAATAAAATATGTTCGCTTCCTATATCAAAGTGGTGTGCCTACTCATATTACCCAACAATACCTAAAGTATTTCCAAGTACCCGTACAGAGTATGTTCCTATTTAATGCTAATCCAATATGGTGACTTAAGTGATTTCAAGCGCGCAGCAATAAGTGAATATTGATTGGTGAAAAGTTTTAATTTTCGTTACCATCTGTACAAAATTTATAAATATTTCGAGATATATGTATATTGTATGTATATATCAGCTGTAAAACCTATGTTCGCGTTTGTTGTGCACAACTTATATGAAAATTATAACAGAAACAATTGGCACATTTGTATAAAAAATGTACGTACGCGACTTCAGAATGTCTATATTAATGTATCTATATACCTTTTTATTTTAATTTTTAATTTTACTTTATATTATATCAATATGAACAAAGCTGTAATTGGCGTTATTGTTTTCTGAATCGTTTCATCTTTTCCTTTCTTTCATCTAAACAGCTACAATCATAAATAAGTTAAAATCATCATTTCGTACACAAATGTTAGTCTGTTTTTTAGTTTCTTCTCGTATAACACAAGCTGAAAAAGTACACTGTAACGGAGATGATGGACTAACATGAAAGTTTCAAAGTGATCACATTGGATATATTGAAGCCGGAATATGCTCTTGGGGTACTTTCAAAAAATTTTAATTCCTTGTGGTTATTTGCACGCATTCGCGCATTAAAGTAATTGTCTTCGGTGAGTCTGTCGTCCGTTCGTATCTGTGATCCACCCACTACGTAGTCGATTATTATGTGTGCGCGTTACGCGTGTTTTATTTTTCACTTTTCGAGTAAACATGTACGTTGCTCGCACATGCTGCTGCAAAATATCACTGTCCAATAATGCAATTCAACCGATTCCTTAGAATAAGGATAGCGTTAGCCGGTGTGGATAACATGTAGAAAAGTAAAAAATAAAAATAAAAATATACACATAAGACGAAACTCCAAGCATGACAATGTTTGCAATCGTCACAATTATAATAAACTTAATGACACAATGTCAAATGTAGCTGCACTATTAACGACGTACGTTCTTACAGTACTAGCTCATTCATAGGTATAAATAAATACAATACATAGAGAGAGAGAGAGAGATACATATGTTTGTGGCCGGAGGGGGGGGGGGGGGGGGGGGGGGGGCGAGAGCGAGAGCCTGGAGACAAAAAAAGGCGCAAAATAGAAAGAAAGGATAAGATAGAGAGATTTGTGTATTACTTAAGTACAGGGCTGAGCAATGTCCCAAACTCCCTGCCTTCCCGGACCACATTAGTTAATAATTCATACTTATAGATCAAACAGACATAACGGACCTAATCAATACTAATTAGATCAATTCGATAGTTTATAGAAGCGCATAGAGAGCCATGGCAGTGCGCGCTGAGTTAACTCTTGCCAAGACGCGATTTCCAGTCAAAAATTTGCGAAATATAAAAACGATTCGCCAGTCTCATAAAAATATATGTAGAAAAAAAAAAAAAAAAACAATTGTAAAAGATGAAAAGAAAAAAAAAAAAATCCGCAAATGTATTAAAGAAATATTGCAGTAAGGTATAATATATTATCACTACTAACGACACGTGTCTTCAATGCGCCAATATTTCGAATAATTTCGCAGTATTAAAGACGTGCGCCTCGGTTTGGATGGCCATGTGTATCACCGTGTATAAAATTTCAATTCGATCAGAACCTATTCAGGCACCTCAGCCTGACACAATTGTATAAAACGTACTTTAGATCGCGATATACATATATATATATACCAATATATATAATATTGTTCTTAACGATCATCAATAATCACTAATAATTAATAATATCAATAATTATTTATATAGAAGATTAATAATAATTCCCGATAATAATCATAATAATTGATAATAGATATTTCACAAGTCCGTTATTACAGTATTATTTCATAACAACCTTGGCTGTTACTCTTTTTATCCTTCTTCAATATCATCATCATCATCATCATCATCATTATTACTGTATAGAGTATAAACTAAATAATAATAATTAAAGAAAACAATATATATAAAAAAAAAAGTAACGAAGTAAATGATAAAAAAAATTACGTAATCCATGTACGTAGCTAGGCCTAGAGTAGACTGAGCTGCTCTTAATAACGCTTATTCATTAATCCTATGTCAATATCCTTAATTCGCAATATAATAATTTTTTTTTTCAGATCTGTTTCTCGCCAGGTTTCTTCACCTTATTAAACGGGTCGTATATACCTACGCACGACCGTTTCACATGAATTCACAGCGGGCTTAGCTACATTTTTTTATTTTTATTTAAGAGATTCATTGGAATAGAACCACGCAGCTTAACCACTTAAGCTTCTTAAGTCGTAATAATTATTTTCGTGACAAGTGTGCATAAGATTTGGATTTCATGAAGAGTGCGAAACTCACATATGCGCGCATCCCACAAATCGTATTTTCTGTACTACCTCTCGTCAAAAACTACAAAGTAGTAGAGTTGTTGACGGAGGTAGCACAGAAAAGAAATTATTTTAGTATGTGCTTCCATTAGCTTCCATTATTGTGGTTTTATCTTTGTATTTTTTATAATTTATTTATTTTAAGTAGAAGAGCATGAGAGTATCACTTTCCGTAAATGCTGTATCAACATGTGAAGGTACATGTAGTAGGTACGTATAGTTCCTAAAATCCCTCTGGCTAGCTTGCTACTATCCGAGAAGGTATGTCATGAATTTTTGAGAATTCAATGTTCTTGGATCATCAGGTCTTCAGTCAGTATTTAAACCACAAATGACTCCTCGCACACCATCGTCCAAATTGATAACAACAGTCCATCATCATTTAGAACAGTTGCTAATCCTTGATTGGACTTGATCTACGAATTCTTGCCCAACTTGCCGTTTTTACCTTAAAGATTAAGTAAGTTGTCCCTACACCTTAGAGAAATTTTTAACCGACATTATTTAGTCTTTTCTAATACTTCTTGGCGTTCCAATCTCAACGACTTTGTCACATCACCATTTTAATCATCAATATCATCACCGGGAATATCGAAAATAAAAAACGATCCACTAAAATCTCACTGGTTCTGCAGCGGCGTGTAGTATACTTATATGTATATATGAGAAATGCGGAGATACATTAGATGCGAAGTTGCGCATATTCAAATTATTCTTCTTCCTCAACTTATTCCTAGTTTTTTTTTTCTTTCATTTCTCTCGTATCTTTTCCCACATTTCCAACACTGCATATTATGGCTTTCGTTGACTTATTGATAGTCTACAGTCTCTGTACCATAGCATTAACGTTTCCACGCAATTTATGGCATCTCTGAAGCTGATTTAGTCGAGGCACTAGTCAGTATTCATGAGGGGGTCGTCGGGTCCTAGAGCAGAAAGAGCCAGGTTGTGTCAGCAGGCGCTAGTTTCTTCTCCTTCAAGCGTACATGCCACGTTCTCCAACCTGTGCGCAAGATGCAGCTTGCGACAGCCCGCATCGGTTTCCAAGGCCTCTAGGATCTGTAAGAGTAAGTGAAACAAAATCGTGTAAAATTCGTGACAACTTGCCGAGGCATAATCGTAATACTAATTTGGATAAATCAGACAATTCGTTCTCACTTGTTCGTAATATTTGCTGACATAAATATAGAGCTCTTTGAGTGCGGCGATAACATCAAACTCATTGGCATGAGCGGCGCTGAGCTGTTGCATAGCACTGGACATCTCCTGATCGGTAATCAGTGGCAGTCTTTGCACGTCACTGTAAAACCTTCCGACTTTTTCCCTATAGTGCGGTATATCCTTGGCAAAGAGAAGTTTATTGGACGGTGAGTCTTTTCCCAGCCTGTGCTCGGTGGTTGAGCAAGAATCCATGAACGTCTGCGCGATTACAGAAAGACTCGAGTCGACGGTGGTTGTTTTGTTTATGTCAAACATGAAATCAGGATTCTTGATGAAATTCACCCAGAACCTCAGCGGCAGGCTGTTCGATTTCCAGGCATGAGGCACTTCGGGGTCGGTCAGTCCGTGTCTCTTTGCCGCCTCATCCAACAGGTCAAAGAGCCACTTGACGGCACTGGGCAATGCTTCGTTGGCAGTTAAAATAGTGTTCAAAAAATCGTCGACAAACTTTTGCACTGTTCCCTTGGTCGAGAGCAATCTGGTGAGAAATATCTCTGGGATAGCTTTGTGGGTCCTTTCAGGAGGGTGATGTTTGCCCCCTGTAGTTCCCATTCCTGGAGGATAATGCCCTTCCTCTACCGGTCTGACAAGATGATACAGTCTCTGGTTGCCCCCGTGACCACTTTCGATGTCTCCGTTGGCTGTTATAACGGGAGGAGAGTGTTGAGAATTGAAATAAATCCCCCCCGGAGAATGAGAGTAGGATATAGGACTGAGCATGGCATGGTTGGGAGTGGAAGAGAGATGACCCGACGAGCAATGATTGCTGTGATGATGCGATGGCTTGCAGTTATGACACGGTGGTTTACAGCTCACAGAAAAGCCGTCGTTTTGTCTGGGTATCAACGACATCACCGCCGACTCTTTCACCCCGTAGTGAGCCAGCGTGTTTATTTTCTTCCATTCCTCGTTACACTTAGTTGTCAGATCTTCATCCTGCAAAGTGAGATGTCCTCCACGGCCATGTCGCCACTCAAGATCAACCTCATGAATGGACGGTCGTGCTGAAAATGGTGTGTTTTTATACAAGGCGTCTAATATCTTTGATTTCACTTGGTTTATCGTATCGCAGTCAAGCACTTTGCACTGTATTTTCTCATCAAGGTCATCCTGAACTACGTGCAATGTAACAACGCCATGTTCTATCTGTTCACGCAACAGTCTTTCCTCGGACAGAGAATACCTTGCATCGTGAGTTATAACATCGACTGGTCCTTTCTCGATCTGATGTTTTATTGCCTTGAAGAGTAGGAAAAGCGACGAACCGGCGTAATCTTTGAGGTAGTTATACATGCAAAGCGCCATCCAGTTGGTGAGCATCTTCTCAACAACAGATTCCGTTCTTCTCAACATCAGCTGAGGGTACTTTGTACCGACAGATTTATCAATTAGACGAAGCAAGAGATTCATCAAGATGTCAGTTGCATACTCCATTTTCCCCATAAGAACGACCATCAGAAGCGAAGCAACATTTACCTTGTCCCTGATGTTGAAGGACTTCTGTGCTTCCAGAGTATCGATAAATGTTAGTATAAAACACTTGTTGTTTATCAGCTGCTCAAACTGCAGCATAGCAGCATCATAATTTGTTCTCGGTATGTTGTTCCGTGGTCTTGGATCGTTCAGTATGGGATGATCGATAACGCCAGGAAAAAAGACCTTCATGATGTAATTTTTGTGGTCCAAGGTTGGTATGCCTGACGATTCAAGGTCCGCAGTAAGATCGGTCATGTCCGTTTGAAGCTCTGCAAAAGCCTGCTTGCATTCCATGCGAACGTTGCTTTCCAAAGTATCCATCTGTATCTGAATCCGTTTGTATTCTCGCTCAGCCTGCGTGCTTTTTCTTCTGTACAAAACGAGAACTACAACGAAGAGAAAAACCAGTCCAAAAGTACCAGCTGCAATTCCTGCGATAGCTTCGGGTGGAAATGGGTACGATTTGATAACGTCATACCGGAGGTATCCAATGGGAAACCTCAAACTTTGCCCGACACGAACAACGACCAAAGGCAGACCATCTTCCATTTTGATTCCAAGCTCGTCAGTGTCAGTTGGCTGCTGATCAGGCGGAGTGCAAACGAGCTGCGTTAAAGCCAGGGATGTCACGTTGCATGGCATGGTACCAACGGTAACATTAACGTCAGACTCGTCGCTTGCGTGATTCAAGTTTTCACCTTCTATGACGAGCGTATCTCCTTTGTAGAGTTTCACGCTATTTGGAAATGGGAAGAACTTTGGATCCTCAACATATAGCAGCTGATTCCTCAAGCTTTGAAAGTGCTTTTCCAGGTCTCTTACGGTTTCGACGTTGTCCATAACAAAACCTATTCTTAAAGCTAATTGAGATTCCTTTAGAACTTGAGATCCATGTTTATGGAGAGATCGTTTGACGCGCTGTGTCACTTTGAACTTCTCAGCTATGCAGGGACTTGGGCATTCCATTTGGGTAGGATTCAACACCGTGCAAATAGTTTTGTTAATCGGCACTGGATCGTTCTCAAGATAAACCTCCATCTCTGGTTTTTGTATTGTATCCAGATTAGTGCCGTGTACGGTGATCATTCTCCCACCTGAAGCAAAGCTTCTCAGTGGTTTTATCTCCATTATCGTAGGATCGTGCGTATAGTTGTACGGATTACTGTCCAGAGTACGATTCGCGCCGTCAATGCTCAACGTGAGCCGTCTTATTCGCCGCACCCGTCCAGACTTGCTAGTCACACAAGTAAGCCGAGTACTACTAGCTTGAGTGGCATTCACCTGACACGGGAGTTCGTCCAAAAATGCCGAAATCGTACTCCCAATATTAAGATACATCCCAGAAATAGCCAACTGCGTCCCGCCGCTCTGCGGTCCAATCGAGGGATACACACCGGTCAACTGGATGTCTTTGTAATTAAAAAGTACAGCACTCTCCGTGTACCCGGCATCGTTACCGACGACGACTGAGGCCGTAGCCTCATGAGGACTAGGACCAGTACGGCAAACTATTTTTACGGAAACCTCGTAGTCCTCTAGAGCGCAGGGTGTATCGCCAATATGTATTTTTCCCTCCACGTCGCTTTCCTTGAGTCCCAAGTTGCTTCCTTCTATGGTGACCAATGTACCGCCTTCGATCGGACCACTGAGAGGCTTTATCATGTCGATTCTTGGCTTAGGACACTCCAAGAAGGGTGAATAGAGGCAAGAGTGTCTGTAGACGCAGCTGTTTTCACACCAGGTGCACTCGTATTGTGGGTCTCTGGTAACGCAGAGGGAACAATCCGCGTGCTCTCTGTGGGAACCAAGGACTTCGCACTTGTAAAGAACCACTGTGGTCTGATCGACATGATGGTTCGTGTTCCAGACAACAGTAACTGCAGCTTCATATTTGCCCGATATTGCCTCGTAGGAATAAACAGTTTTGTCGCATACGATAAAGCGGTTGCTGTCGACGCGCGCTTGAACCCTGAGATTTGCACCTTCGATTGTAACGATACACTGGAAGCCTGTATGCCCGACTTGCGGATGTGGTAGGTTTTCAACCTCAAGAACTATTTCCTTCGGCACATTGTTTGGAAGCATCAATGGTTCATCCCTCCTTGCAAATCGTGGACAATATTGAACTCCGTGCGTCGCTAGATGTGATGGGTTCTGTGAAATCAAGTTTACTATCAGCACAATGTCTAATGACATAGAGGAAGTTATGGATAGATTTGCATATCTAGTACGTAACAACGTGACTAATAAAACAAGAGGAAACAATGATCATTAAAGCAACACCACGCATATCTATCCTGTTTTATACATATAAAACCATCAATCACAAGCACAAAAATTTACTATCTCCAGCTCAATCAGTTTTTACATTAACCTTTAGAGGACTGGCCTGGCTTCTTTTGGAGCCAGTAGGTAACTCGGAAACCCCTATTTATATACATAAATCATACCTTTGAAAATATCAAATTTCAAGGGAAAAATTCCGGCTCTCTACTCTATAAAGATTAATCTCGTGTCAATATACATGTAAATACTCACATTTTCTCCTGAGATGACATTGCCTTGGCAGCACGTGATATTGTGAGTGCATTTATTCTCATACACACACCAGCTGCAAGCCCACTGAGCTCTGACGCATTCCGAGCACATGGTGTGCCTGGAGCAGTCGTAGTAGGCAAAATTGCGTGATACAAAATCCTTGTTAATTTCGCTTGAACGGACAGACAAGGGTACCAATACGTGATCAGTATCTTCGGCGATGCTAGGTCTGCCTAACACAGGCGGAGTTGGACAGGACAATCCAAAACGAGTCATCTGAGCATCGATCGGCTCAGCATTTCCAAAGACGCATTTGTACTTAGCACCTGTCGGAAGCTCTGGCAAGGTTCTGATCGTCAACCTGACAGTTGTTATCTGATTTATGGGTATTCTGTCTGGCAGCACTTGCTCGAAATCTATGCACTGCTGTCCTGTACCCAATGACAACCATCGAGGACTGCTGTGGCTAGCTTTCTGGCAATCACCTCTTACCGTACACCTGAATCACATCATCAAAAATTCGTTGACAAGTACAGAAATAAAAGATTATGAAAATCAAAGCAAAATATTGAATACTAAATAATGAGTCTAGATTAATTACTCACTTTTTTTCCAACGAACACCAGCCGCAATATGGATCTTTGGCATCCAGACAGCTACTGCAGTTGGTGTAGCTGCTACAATGCTCTACTTTGACTTTGATGATTTTCGAGGTGGACAGTACATAAAGATATTTTCCATTAGATGAGATTGTAGTATCAGGCAGTAGTTTTTGTCCCCTATCAACAACAATGCTTTCGTAAACAGCTGCCTCGGCTCCTGATAGCAAAACCTTTTTCAAAACTCCGTCAGTTGTTCCTAAAAACGCGACCGTGTGACTTTCTGTGTTTGCTATAGTAACAGCGGACACAGATGTGTTATGAAAGTGTAGCACGGCCTGAGCAACTATTGGAGAGACACCAGAAATCTTGAGTCCAACTTCACAAAAATTTAAAATATTCCCCGTTGTCTGTAAAAGCAAATTTCATCATCGTTAATTACAGTACAAGATTGTCGACATCAAATCAAAACTTTTATACACGTTTACTTACTCCTGCCGTTGGACACTTTCCATCTTGGATAGGACCACTGACATATCCCATGTTCCTGTACTTGATGCTCCCATTGAAACACATGTGTATATTCTCGTTGAACTTCATTTCTATGTCTTGCAAACTGTAAACGCATACAGCGGATCGAGGTAGAGGTTCGCTGGTAATGCCTTTGCTTGGGGAAAATACCGACACAAAGACCGGATCTCCAATAGAAATCCCAAGCTGCATTGCCAGATCGCTACCAGCTGGAGCAACCTTGGCATCTTGTACTAAATTGTAAATGTGTTGTCTTCCGTCACCAGTGTCAACGGTACACTGAAGGGTGACTTCTGTATAGCTATCGTAATTTGGATCGCTAATGCAGCTGCGGGCGAGTCGAGAAACATAGCCAAGTTCCTCTTGCTCCGGTAGATGCGACTGCTTTTGAACAAGTACAAAGTACGCGTAATCGCTGGCATTAAAGCCGTAAACGTATTTAACTAAGAAATGATCACGATATTTTACGTCGATGTGTAAAATAGACTGCTTGTTGAAAGTATACTCAGCAAACTCCAGGGTGAATAGTTTTCTACTTGAAATGGCAGGAACGTCATGCCGGTAGTCTCCGTTGTTTGTGAATGTCGTGCCGACGTATAAAATGTTTGTTCTACCCCAGGGGTTGTATTTCTCAGGGCCAACAAAGGCGTACGTTGATGAATTGTCATCGTTTGCAGCCACGCTGGTCAGAATGAATTCTGGTTTCAGGGATATGTTGCTCATTTTGTACTTTTCGCAAGCTCCCTGAAGCAGGGAACCACAGACGATGAGGGTACGAGAATCAAGGTCAGCTACTAACACCTTGTTCACATTATCCATCAAAGAAGTAGTTATCTCCTTTGATGTACAACCACTGGCATGACACTGCGGATTGTCCATCCTTGGACCTGAAATAATTTAAACTTGTTTGCATACAAGTCTTCCAATACAATCATCGCCTATACGAACATTTGCTGTACAAATAATCTTGCTCAGAATTCGATTCTTCTTCAAAAAGACTCAACAATCTTTTCAAGCAGTACAATGCAGCAGTGGTTTCAGTCATAAAAACAAAGTATAAAAAATTGCTGCAACATATCACAATTCAAAAGATGAGTCGTCTCAGAATTTATTCCTAAATCAAGTCCAGTACAAACCATGATGAAACGCTGAAGAATGAAAATTAAAATCGAATAAGCATTACAATGGTGTAAATATTTACCAGTTGAAACAATCGCCTCTAATTGTAGATCCGAGTCTAACTGCATGAGTCTGTTAACAGCACCAGCGTATAGCCTGTTGGTGATGGGATCACTGGTAAGGTGGTTAAACTTAAGGGCACCTTCTCTAGTGGTGTTAAGAACTAAGGGAGAGAAATTGGATCTCAAGTTGCCCAGAGAAGGAAACTGAGCAACGATGTGGGGGGAGGTTTTTTCTGGTGAAAGGGGGACAGGACTGGCCGGTGCGTCCATAGCAGCAGCCGCTATGGTGACTAAAAGCCACGCAGCAATTGGCAGCGATGATACGGACCCGAGGCATTTGGAAAACAGCGACAACCGTGGAGGAGGAGGTACTGGGGGTGAAACAGGAAAAGGTGGTCGTGACCTGGGGAGCCTCATGGTGCACAGGGATAACAGGCACTGTGTCGCGACACAGTGAACTGGGGTACGAAGTGATTTAGGAAATGTGATTGGAGTATGTGCCCGGCTGGTAGTTAACCAGTGGCAGAATGGCACTACCAACTACGCCAGCATCCAGACGCCAACATGACGCTTAACGCTTCATGTCCCTGAAAAAGTGTAAGACAAAAGAAACTAATTAATCTTGGAGTAGGTCCAACATAATTACAATTAAATTTCCACGATTGATTCAACACTTCTAGGTCTTAAACAATATCGTTCGAATTATTTGAAAAGAAACAAACCACTGTCTATACTACAATTTGAATGTTCTTCCAAGTTTGAGTAGCCGTCCAAAGGAAGTAGTCGTTCATACTTTGTATTTGAAATTAGTTTCAGTATTAGAATCATAATTTTTACGAGAAAGACTAACTTTCAATGATATTTCTCAACATCGATCCATATTTTCATTAATTAGATTTCAGTGTCGGTAAAATTCCAGAATCAAACTAAAATAAGATTGCTCGGGATGAGCTATTATAAACCCTATCTGTGACAATTCCACATACTTTCAGTTCTTGCAGATTCATTTCTAGAACCCCACTTTATATACGTGTAGTGATTGAATCTATTTTGAGATATCAGAAACAATTGCCAGCAGCTATAGCAGTATTTAAGAACTCTTGCTGCATTGTCTAACGAGTTGGCAAGGGGAGTTTTGCAGCTAGTCATAAAAGACTGTGAGGCAAAGTGGACGGATATGAATTGAGCATGGGGGGAAGAGGAGTTCAGATCCTGCTGTTCAAAAAGCTATGGTAGTGTTGCCATTGTTCCAATAACTCAACGTGTAACATGTTCGTTTTATTTAAAACAGAACACGAGCAGAGATGGAAGTCGCTGTTATATTTCAATTCCTTTTTCAGTTATCGACAAAAAGGAGATAGTACATTGGTATGTAGAGAAAAAATTAAGTCGTAAAATAGAAATTAAATGTAAATGGTGAGAAAGGGGGGCGGGGGAGGAGTAACGCAGCAAACAAACACACTCACCCAAACGTAATCTGAAATAACACGTATGGTTTTGTATCCTCGCGGGTATCTCTTTGTACGCACACACGAGAGTACCAGAGGTGTGAGTGATGATAAGAGGAGTGAACTGAAGTACGGAACAGGTGCGAGAAACGATTCAGTTTAACCTGCTGCCTCGCGGGAGGATAATAGGCGGAATTAAAAAACGATTTCGAAGTCCCGCTAATTGCGGAGAAGAAACGAAGAAGGAAGGGTATAATCCAAGGAGCTCTCACCCTCTCCTCTCATTCACATTAATCAAAACGCATCTCTCGCGGCAGCGTTGTGTCGCACGCACAACCACCGCAATCCCAGCGTCGTTGTGTGGATATAATTGATACCCGCTGCATGTGAAGAGAGGAGAGCCGATCGGAGTAGGTCTTTGAACATGGTGTGTATGTACCTAATCGCTAGACGCATACCTTGATCGCCGATGAATCCCGATCGTCGCCGTCGCCGTCGTCGTCGATCCGTCGTGAAGTCACAATGACGGTGCCCGATTTATTGTTTAGTTTTATAGCGGCATAATAGCTAGGGTACATAGCTGGGCTCCTATACCTCACCGTCCGTTAGATCGTCGTCATCGCCGCTACCGCCGCAAAACATTCCTCTGATGTATAGAATTTCTTATATTTTTTTCTGCCTCTCTCCTCCGCTCCTCTCGCGAACGCTCGCTCGCACTCGCTCGCTCACTCTCTCTCTGTCTTTCTCGATCACACTGCTCTTCTCCCTCGCACGTATTACTGATCCTACGTTCGTTCGACGGCACGCACACAAACCATCCGCCACTGGCACTTGTGAGATAACAGGAAACAGCGGCGATCGGCACTTCGTTAACCAGTGTCGGACCGCCTACCGCAAACTACGGGATGCTCGCACTGTCAGTTCACTCGCGATAATACTAATCTGGGAGTTAGGCACGACCGCCATTAACGTTCGACTACTGACGGAGGCCGTGGCTGACCGCTAGGCGCTACTCGCTAGGCTACAGCGCAACGTGCGCTGCCAGCGCTTGTCGCTACCCCCACTCCCGGACTCGAGGCGATTATCGATATCTCGGCTTCGACCAATTGCCCAGCATTGGTTCTCTCAACGAGCGTTACTGTTGGCCGGAGCGGAGTCACGTGGTAGTCACCGACGCTGAGGATCGTAAACACAGCACAGTCGCAGTAACTCGCGCATAGAACGCCGTCGAGGTAATCCACGAATTTTAGGTCTGCTAAACGCACAGCTCATTTGATTGAACCGTTGTCGTGTTCTTATGAAAAATACTGAATGACAGAATGGCAGTACAGCCTACAACGTCGAATGTATACTTATTTTTAGGATTAAATTGAGATGTTACTATTGTAATCTATGTCTGGTGTCTCCGCTCACAATCACAAGGTTCGATAGACCAAGTTCGACAGAGGTTGTTTTTTTTAGTTATCGGCAGCCAGTACGGAAGCTCTAAAATCCCAATCGAATGACTGATCGTCAGCTTACGGACTATCCGGCAACGTGAGCGAGACAAACTGCCGAAAATACTGGCGGTCAATAACCGAACGGAACACAATCCAAAGTGCCGAGGCGCAACAAGTTCTATAAAACCGTAAATGCCGGGTGGCGACCATTTTGCTTAAATGAAATTCCCTGACTCTTCCAGTCATAAAAATTCGGAATTTCCTGACCTTTTGCAACGAAATTTAGGTGATGTTGAGTGACTTTTACACCCAAAAGATCTAGAAATTGAATGAGAAGGGAGAAGGTATAAATTACACAATACCATTTTCAAAAGTGAGCTTATCTAAATTTACGAAGCATGGTTGAAGTTTGAAGAATATTTTGAAAAAAGTAAGTTATACCATGTGGACCATTGAAATTCCCCGTCTAATACCGGTTTTTCCGGTCTGTAGCCACCTTGTGAATAGCACGCAGTTTTATAATGTTGAATATGTCTGTGAAGGGAGCTAAAGTCGAATTCCGAGCGTAACTAGATGGATAGCGATATAAATGAATGCGTTTAGATTTCGCTAGTCTTGTCACAATTTATTTGTAAATGTTATATTATTTACACATATACCCTAAGTCTCAAATATCGTAACATCATTTCATTATGAAGAGGTTGTGAATCTGGTTTATTTCAATATATAACAAACATAGTAAATAATTAATAGATATAGCAGAATTCATAGAATCGAAAGTATGACGAATGATGCGTAAAAAGTATAACATATCAATATGCTGTGTGGATTATTTTATTTTGTTTTTCTTACTCCTATCTTTTTCACCGTTCTCCTGGGGGTCTGTCATACAAATGTAAAGTTGAGTCTAAAGTCTGGGATGAATGTAGAATCGATCGTTCTTTTTGACAGTTTTCTTCGTAATACATATATCCGTTATGAATATACTAACGTGTTGGAGAAAAAAGGAAATTTTGGTTTCAATCTCTTTTCTACCTTCAAATATATAAATTTGTCAAATATTTCGCGCGCAATGAAAGACATATTTCGCATACGAAAAAAAAGCCTCGCCGGTGCTACTCAGCGCGCAACGACCAAGTATGTACACAGAGAAAGGCGTCATTCCCGTCTTCCCTCCTTCCCTCCCTCTCGAATATTGTATCAAAATTATAAAATAAAGAGAAGGTAGGTATAACATGTTAAAAGTTTCCACAAAGAATCATTAACATTATCAGTATTATTATTATTATTACTATTATTATTATCCCTATTACTATACGCGTGTCGTTACGTATCGCTACTTCGTGTTTTCGATGGCTTCTGATTCCATCAATTTTAGTTTATTCCATCGGTGTAACGTTAAAACGAGATATGCTACGTAGATGAAGGAACAAAAAAAAGTAGTTTGTAACACCCAGGATTATGTGACATCTTCGTGGTAAAAATAAAAAAAGGAAACCACGTTATGCCAAGCTGAAATATACCGTTGTCTGTCAAATTACTCAAGTAACCAGTACTTGTTCGTACAAATTTATAGTTCATTTCTTTTCGGCCACAACCTCATAGCCAATAAACTGCCATTCGATTACCAATTACTGTCAATCTAATTACTATTGTTTTCTTTTCTTTTATTTTCCGTGTGTGTAAAGAGACCAAGGCGTTCAACATTCATTTCACTCCCTCACTCTCCATTCGGACTAGTGCCTCTTACAAACTACATACAGCCGTACACAGCTTTTCACAAATATAAGGGATTTTTCTTTTTCCATAATCACCCGCATTTTTTCTTTTCTTTCTATTTTTGACTTTTTCTGTATTTCATATGTGTGTATAAGAGTGGGTGAATCGCAGCATGTGTGTTTGTGTGTATATGAAATGTTACTTTTTTCCGTTAATTACTATTTCTGACCGTTATTCACAATATAATGTGTATTATGCAAAATAGCAAGTGTGGAGCGAACTTATGCGGGACTGATTGTGGCGATATTGGGGCTGCATGATTTCAGAGCTACAGCTCTTACCCCAAGGAGGGAAAGTCGTGTTCATCATCTACCTTGGGTGCATTTTGACGCCCACGCGGCGATCTTTGTTCTGGCTGCTGAGGCTGAAACACAAAAATTCCAAATTTTTACACCATCTACTCAAATCGTCATGGACATGACACGAAATTTTCCTGCTAATTTCAGATCACGCGTATCTCAATAAGACTAGTGACATCTTTGAAAATGTATTCTCCGTTTATCAATATGAAATTCAACACTTACAGCAGCTACAGGGCGCGACTCGCGCTCACGATCACGTGGTTCGCGATCTCCGCGGTCTCCGCGATCTCCACGATCTCCGCGATCTCCACGGTCTCCGCGGTCACCACGATCGCCTCCATCCCTCGGAGCGCCACCACGACTTCCAAATCCACGACCGCCGTTCGCGCGTTCACCACGTGCGCCACGACCTCCGCGACCTCCACGTCCTCCGGTGCCGCGACGAGCGTCACTAAAGTGAAACTCGATGTCAAGGACATGCTTCTGCCTGCCCACACGCTGCGGATACTCAGCAGCAGCGTCGTATTCCTCCTCTTCGTCTTCTTCTTCCTCGACTCCTTCCTTCTTTTTCTCAAGAGCGTACATCTTCTTCCAACGAGTAAGATCCTCGCCCTCGCCTGCTTTGCGCAGATTATATTGGGGCTTTGCACGGTTACTCTGAAGTGCTTTCCACTCGTCAAGAGTCAATTCGCGCGATTCCTCCTCAGCCGGCGGCTTCTCTTCCGCCGAAGAGTCTGCTGCAGCTGGAGCGTCCCCTTCCTTAGGCTCGGCGACAACCGGGGATACATCTGCATCCGGTTTTTCGACAGCATTCCAGTCTTGGGTTTCTTGGATCATCTGCTCTCTGCACAAAAACGAAAATCGATTTCATTCATTTAATTGTGAAACAAGAAAATACGAGCTGTATTGAGACACATAAAGTGCAGATAAAATTGAGTAGGTCGTTATAACTTACTCAATTTCATCGCGATGAGTTCCCCAATTGTGGCTCCCACCACCCTCTCTCTTGTCAACAGGTTTCACTCCGCTGTAAACATTTTTTTTCAGGTGAATAATTGCTGTGAGCCAGTGAAAAACATAAACAAACGTTGAAACAGTGAAGTTGAGCTTCTGGTTAATGTAAAGGTTAGATAGCTGACATTATCTCTGATATAACAGCAAATCTGGCAGCCTCATGTGTTCACCACTACGACAATCGAAAAAATCTTGAGAATGTAGTTAAACAGCCTTTTTTCATATTTCAGAACTCTTCTGCTTATATTTAACGAGGTTTAATTTATCTAGGAATCTGTGTTCATTTCATTGTAGTATATTTACGAAAAGCAGCGACATAATTCCATTGCTACAGATACGATGAGAAAGATGTGAGATTTTGCACATTCCTAACAAAGGGGTATTAGAACAAGTGCGTCATTCGCATGCAAAGATATACATGGCAAAAATCCTTACCTCGGCTGCCCGCTTGCAGACATACACAAGAGAACACAACAGATTATCGTTTAAAAAGTGGAAGAGACTTGGACTCTAAAAGTTGGCTCTAGTGCAGATTGTATTTTAATAACGGAAACGTGTTTTTACCATGTTCAACTGGTAAGCTTACATCTGTTTAAAAACGGGATCTGCGATAGAGGCCTCAAAGTTCATGTGCGTGTATACAACCTTTGCCTTAATTTTTTCACCGTTGGCATATTTACATTGTCAATTTTACAAGTTATCCAAACGATTTATACTACTGTTATAAAAAGTCAATATTCGACACACAAATTCTTATTGTAAAACGAGTATCCAACAAATACAAAAAAAAAAAAAAAAATGGAGGGAATAGATTACACAACGGTAATTATTAATTTAATAATTTCAAGATCTTGAAAGTATTGCCAGAAAAAAATACCAAAATGCTATTTAATATAGATCGATTTTAAGACAAACTCGATTTTCCAGCGCAATATCCCGTTTTTAAATGAATCGCATTAAGACTTAGCACACAGGCATAATAGCGGTCATCCTGAAACACACAACTTACGTCTTCTCTGACCGTGACTGACGGTCCTGATCTCGTTCGCGTTTTGGACGGTTTTCGAAACCTCCCCGACCTCCCCGAGTACCGCCACGTCCACGGCCACCTACTCCTCGAGTTCCACCTCCACGTTCTCTGCGCTCAGTAAACTCACCACGCTGATTATCACCAACTGAACTACGGAACTCACGATTATCACGACCCTCTCTAAAATAGAGAATTTGAAATTACATCTCTGTGTCCTACTTGAGAAAAATAATTCGAAGTCCAGTATCAGAATATCATATTGATAGATTCACGCACCCGGAAGGTCCTCGTCTTGGTTCTCCTTGGCCACGAGGAGTACGTTGGTCGCCATCCTCTCGGTTGCGCCTGTTGTTGCGCTCTTCTCTAGACTCGCCGGAAAATTTCACGTTACGATCGCCACCGCTTGGTCTTACCGCAGGTTTTTTTTCCACTGTTTACAAAGAATGAGCCAGATATTCTTTAGAATAAAAAAAAAAAATGATTATAATTAACATAAAAAGTTAATCATAGAAAAATTCTTAAGCTTAAGTGCAAAAAAATCTTTCATACCAAATGAGACTGCGTCTGCTAATTTTATTTACTGAAGATTTCTGGATCGTTCATTTTAATGATTGGGTGTCTTAATTGAAATTGTTTCTGGATTTCTGAATGTTGCTTTGGAATTGGAACAATTCTATTTTGAAAAAAACTTTTCATATAACAAATATTTATATGGCTAAAGTACAAATACCATTAATTTCATTGAACATATTACACGTTCTCAATATATTAGGATAAAGGATTGCTCTCGATTATCCAAGTTGGGTGAAATGTAGTAGTTACAAATCATTGCGCTATCTGGACTATGCAATTGATATATGTGCAGTAAAATGCATAAATGCCTTTACCTTTCAGCTAAATTGTTTTTGAACGGAATCAAAATGTGAGTTCGATTCTATACGAATTATGCGACAATGCATCCCATTTTCTCATGTCTGCTGCATTGCCAGTCATTGCGACATATTTCATATAGAATCGAACTCGCATTTTGTTTCAAACCAAAAACAAGTTAGCCAGAAGGTTAACTCATTTGTGCATTTTACTGTAGAAGAATATCAGCGTTCAGAACCACTTTTGTGAACAAATCGAACTTGTGTTACGAGAAAAAAATTGTGTCGCAGCAAAATAGCTGGAAACGAGAACAAATTTATATCTATTGAGTAATATTGAGCGAATCTGAAATGGTGTACATCGGATGTCTTATAAGGTAGTGAAGTCCACGAGGTAAATTGCGACACAGCAGAACCAAATGCATTCTTAGCCAGTGAAATGGAAACGGAAAGGGATGGAGGAAGAGGGGCGGGGGGGTTGTATGTGTGTAGCTTACCGTGAGGGAACCCAACTTAACAGATACAATAGAAATAACTAAATAAATACTGTAAGAAAAGAATGATTGGTTACAGGCGAAATAAAGGCGAGGGTAACTGGTTCTCGGGTAGCGACGAGTAACGATGTGTATTACATACACGTAGTATTTATCGTGTATGCGGAAAGCGCAGCGCTTTACGGCGACGATAGGTATGTATAAAAGCGAGGACACGAAAATAAGATGGACGTGACACGAGGCGCGAGAAGTAAAGGGAGCTTGACAAAATGCGGAATAAGTAAGAATGCATCTGCGAAGGAGGGAAACACAGTTTTCCTAATTTTTCATAAATTTTCGGACACAGAGAGTGGAATAATTACACGTGGCTAGGCGGATAGATGTAATGGATCATCGCGGCATGTACGAGGCGCCACGAGGCGCGGAGCGTTGCGTATAAAACTAACCTTGATCCTTTTTCGGCTCCTGGTTTTTCGAGGGCGGCTGCTGCTGGGCGTCTTTAATTACACGGGTTTTCGGTGGCTTGTTGGCCGCAGGTTTCGGAAGCTGGTCTGGCTGCTTGGTCTTGTTCTCCTTTTCGGAGAGTTTTTCCTTCCTCTTTGCCTCTTTTTCCTGCTCCTTGGCTTTCAGTACCTCCAGAGGGTCCTCGTCCTCGTCCAGTGCGAGAAGGAACTTATTAGCAACAGCTATACTGTACGTGTTCTCCATGGCGTCTATTATCCTCTCTTCGTCGAGGATTATGCGAAAATTTCACGGCTACTTTTGAGCCCTTGTGTAACGGAGACATCCAATATTCCAATATGGCCGAGTCGAAGGCAGATCACCACGAGGTTTGTGCTCGGGCAGGAACCGCGGCCGAGTCTCGGCCCCAGCGCGTCCTTCTCCCACCACCGATTCGAAAACTTGGCAAAGTAAAATTTTTCTTCATTCCAAGGGATGGGAAAAATAACAAAATTAATTTACCAATATTTTATTTTTATAAATAATTCATGGTTTGTATAATAAATTGAGTTATTTCGGAACGGACGCGGCGCCACCAGCCGGCACGATTTCCATAAGCGGTTCTCCGTCAGGCGATGAAACTGAAAATAACTCTATCAAATTTCAATTTTCTAACCGTAAAAGGCACCGCTCTCACTCCCCAATTTCTGATAAACCGAATAAACGATAACTCGTGGCAAGGTTTTGTTTAAATATCGTTAAATGTAAAATAATACGACGGTCTCTGTTAGAGTCGGCGACGCTAGACCCCGCCCACAACCACCCTCGTCCAATGGGATCGTCGCTGGGTGGCGCGCGCGAAAATTTATAAATATTTTTGGCGGTTAACATCAGTTGCACGCGGTAGACGAGACGGTGCGGACGTTGTGAGCGCGTGTGGCATCGTTGCCGTTAGTTAATGCTGAATTAAAAGACCGGTATTTGGGGTGTTGAGGACTGTGTTAAGTGTGAATTGAAGCTTGTGGGGTGTCGCGAACAGCGGGCCCCGATGGAATTGCATACGCCAAAGCGAGAGTCGCGGGCCCTAGGCCTTCAGGACGGGCTTCCTTGCAGCCCGCCGATGTGCGACACGATGCTCTACCCCTGGAACTGGGGCGAGGAGGCGAGGAACGTGAACCTCAGCCCCGGAAGCTCGTGCTCGTCCCCGGAATACCGGGATCGCGGCGTCGCAGCCGTGCGAGGCAACGCCGGAACCGGCGTAAACGAGAACGGGAACGCCGACAGTACAGGCGCCGGTACACGTTCCTCATCATCGGAGAGTCATCGCCGAGGGCGGCCGAGAGCCGATGCCCTAACGAACCTGATGATGCAAGGCAGCACGTCACCGAGCAGCATCAAGTGCACCTTCTGCAACAGGGTCTTCCCGAGGGAGAAGAGTCTCCAGGCGCACCTGCGCACTCACACAGGTATAATAATACACCGGGCGGAGAGACGCCACCGGCAGAGTACGCTGTGTGCTTAAATATACTATACCTAACTTCACGTATACGCGTTCCCTCGTCGGACTTCACGTGTGCATGGCGAGTGGATCGGTCAGGGACGCTTTGGGAGGGGGGTGACTTTGGTTGCCTGCCTGCCTTCCCTTCTCCCTGCGGACCAACCGTCGTTCGGTTTGCCGTTGGCGTCACGCGTACACCGAAACGAATTAAATCCTACCGGCGTACGCGTCACGTAAACGTAACATGCGAAGGAGCTGGCTCAGCGCAACGAACCTTCCTTCTTTCCCTCCCGCTTTTCGCCACTTGCCGAAGTACATGATTCAGACTTTTCTTAAGTCGCAATTGCGTTTTGTTTCTCCTTTCTCTCTTTGATTTATCTTTATCCCCTTGCCCTTTAGCGCTCGGCCATTCGTATTTTTTCTCGCACCCTCTCGCCCTCCCCCTCATCCTTTCTCTTTCTCTCTCTTGGTGTGATATACTCTCACTTTCTGGCTCCTTCTTCACAGAGCTTGAAAGATCGAACGCTCTCAAGATGTCCGTCCTTTTTTCTTCTACTTCTTTGTCCTGATACAATGTAGCAAAGACATATGCATTTACAGAACAAAGGTGGATGGAGAGAGATGAAAGTCGTAGAAAAATGTTTAGGGAGCAACTGTTAAGTCACGTTTTGCACCGGAAATCTGTCGTTCAGTAATGACTGACCGTTGTCAACTGTGTCTATTAACAGGTGGAAACAAGGCGGTTAGAATGGAAAAAACAACAGGTTTCGAAATCTAAACGGGAAAGAGAGATTTCATCTCTATCACTATTTTCAAGTGATTGTAGGTCACCTTTGCTTCACCACCTGTTGTCAATATGGCCATAAATTGTGAGCATACGGACAAATGTAGGGAAATTGATATAAACGTCGCCAAGATGGGTGTAGACTGAGTGTGTGTATAGAGTTTCGAAAAATAATTTGATACCTAATTTGACCGATTCTCAACTCACATCCCGATACTCATGATATCAAGTTTAATAATATTGAAACATTACAATGAATATATTAGTATTTATCGAATAATATGGAAAATTGGTATCATTGACAGAGAAAGCCTGGGATTCTATCATGTAACTTTTGTCAGCAGAGGTTTTCACATGGGATGATAAAAGTTGCCTAATACATTCCTTGAAAAATTCAGAGAATTGAGATTAAAGTCCTTTGACAATTCTTTTTCGTCTGCCTTCAACACACAAACAAGTGAAAATAATGAAGATCAATTTCTCATACTAGATTATCTTCTCTAACATCAAAATTTCAAATAAATGTAGCGTAGTTGACTATATATCCTGAGTCCACTAAAAATAGCAAATATTTTATTTGTTTCCTTTTAATATGTTCAAGGAGAACGACCTTATCCTTGTGATTATCCGGGTTGCACAAAAGCCTTCACGCAATCCGGGCAGTTGAAAACACACCAGCGTCTTCACACAGGAGAGAAACCATTTCTGTGTACGGAATCTGGATGCGAAATGAGGTTTACTCATGCGAATCGGCATTGTCCGGATCATCCCTATGCGACGTTGACGAGATCCGATGACTTTGTGCTCAAGCCGGTAACCGGAAATACAGATCTGCCTCACGACGTCACACGATGGTTAGAGCGATACAAAATGTCAAGGGAAAGGGAGGATAGAACGCCAACTGGAAAGAGTGAGCGTAAGAAAAAGGCGTGGAAGTGCAGTATGGACAATCATAAGAGGACAAAATCCAGAAAAGGCCTGATGATGGACGCTACTGGTGAACAAGAAAATGTGGAGCGAAAAATTCAGTCCAGTCAAAGGCTCTACTGTGGGGAAAGCCAAGACAGCCAAGAGGAAAGCCAGGATGAGGATCCGGTGGAAGCCTGTGCCATGCTTCAGATATCCGAAGACGAAGAGTCGACTCAGACGAGCAAACTCCCCATAACTCCGGTTCGCAGATCACTGGACAGACTCCAGCCAAAGAAACGCTGGCTAAGAGAAGCCTGCCTTGAACAACAGCTCGCAAAGCCGCTAAGATGGGATCCGCCATCAAATGGTCAGCAAAACTCTGACTCTGCTCAACTGGACATTGAGATTGCCCAGGGCCAGTTCGGCACCTCATGGAACGAAGGTTCTTGCATCACAGAGCAGACTTCAGATTCAAGTCTGAGCACATTCAACGACACGTGCTACAAGTCTGAGACGGAGATATTGGACTCTGTATCTCTGGGGTCTAATCCTAACTCAGATATATCCTGGGATTTATCCATCAAAGTGCCTCCCATTGACAACGAAGTTACTGTGGAAAATTGCTCGGCCGAGATCGGCTTCGGTGACAATTCTACCTCCGTCAATCAGCACTGCTGGGATTCACTGGCACGCGAGATTCTGCCCAACAACAATACCAAAGCATTTAATGTCTCTCCGATAGCTGCGAGTTCGCACTGGGCCTTGACAAACTCGTTATTCGAGGAGCAACTTCCTCAGTCGAATTTTACGCCAGTCAAGAATAATCCTAATCAACGCTCTGCTGCGTCTGCGCTGTCCTGCACCAGGGAAAACGAGAGGAGACCTACGGTCCTGATGCTGGCTAGAAGCTGCGCCAACCCTGGTGTCAAGGAAGCTGCCCCAAACAACAAGACTGCAATGAATCAGGACAATGTCAATGAAAGAACAGGTGCAAAAGTTGTAGTGATTAAGCAGGAGATGCATCAGCAGGACAATCTGATACCTGAAGATAACCAGAAGTGGCTTGGTGCACTTGCACTCATGGAACTTGCGAAAACCCAACAGGAAGCTGCCAGAGTTTTGGAGCTGAACAACGAAACGAGATCCCTTGTATTACCTGCCAACAAACAGTACACGCATCTTTAGACTGTGATTGCCAATTTGGAAGCCCCTTTCATATTCTTTAAATCTGCAAACGAGTTTATGTCTCCGCTATTATAACTTCTTCTAACAAATTATACATTGGTTTTGGGCAATAATGTCTTCAAGGTAAAATGTTACATCCCAAAACCCGACTGAAACCTCATTATATTCAAAGATAGTCAATTATTGATCAATCACTTATTCCAGGTATAAGATGTTGCTCCAAAAGACGCTACAAGGTTAATTTGAAAAAATTTATATTTTTCCATTTCCACGCAGCATTAATTGGCTACATTTGTTGAGGAATCGTTTTCCACCGTATCGTTCAGGAGTGCTTCCAGATTGTTAATATCTTTGCAAAGATTTATAATGTGTTATTGAATTTGATGAAGCTGAAGCTAGCAGCCAAAGTTAGCAGCCAATGATGTTAAACTTTTTAGAAATAGAAAAATGCACTACAGTATTGGGGGTTCAAGGTATTTCACAAAATTTTGATTTCCGGACTTGACTACCTTATTCGAATGAACATTAGAACGTTGGCTGCTAATGCTGGCTGCTAACTTCAGCCTCGTTAATGTGTTTTTGAATTTGTGAGCTGAACTTTCCCAATCCAACCTTAGCCACACATTCCTGATTTGTGTTTCATATTTTGTAAGATCTCGTGTTCATTGTTGATAGCGGTTAGATCTGAAGTGTGCTCAAAAGTTACCATCTCTGGTTAAATAAAACTAAGAAACAAACCGTTGGAATGTGGAAACATTACGTGTGATGAAAGTTAAATTACTTTATGAATAGCTGAGTATGCATGCTGTGTTTTAAATATTCAATGGACCAAAAATAAAACTGATCAAATAACGCGACGATCATTTCCCAAAGAGGAAATTATTTACAAATGGTATAAAAGAATAAACCATTTGACATTTATCTATCAGGTAGCTCAGTTGCTTCTTATCCACTATTATTTTTTGTATTAAATATTGCCAGAATTGATATCTTTGGTAATAGAAAGTTAATGGAAAAAATTAACGACTTCAGTAAAAAATGTATGATTAACGTTTAATTTTAATATAATCTAACATGAATTTGTACAATGAAAGTATGACGACTTGTATGTACCTGTTGCTACTCTACAAACGAGCTAAGTTGTATGTACACAGTGGAAGTCTTGACAGTGAAACCCTGTCTAAAGGCCTGTAGAGATGATTTTATTAATCAAGTAACATGCAGTTGTTACTAATATCTTGCCTCAAACTTATGAGATCACGAAAGGATCGATTACTATAATAAAGTAAAAAAGCTGCAGTGGGATTTTGTTGAAAATTCCTATGGATCGTTATGTTGTTAATTTTTCATTTATAGGAGTAATGTGTAATGTTCTCGATCAAGTTCAAAAGTAATTATATACGTGATGCCTTCGGTGATAGAATATGCTTTAAGTCAGTGAAAATTGTCGAGTATGTAAGGTCAAAATAATGAGCCGTATCATTGTATATTTAAATATTGTTCGGTCTGTTTCTTTTTACCCAAAAGTGTTGCAGCTTTTTGGCATATCGTTTTTGAAACTAACTATGAAGGGTCCGATACGTAATTTCTATTCAAATGTTGATTAATACATTTAGATTTCCTTCTTTTTTTTTTTTTTGTTTATCCAAACTAAAGTTATTCAACAAGTTACTTGTTTGATCACACATCTCATCTCAAATAACGTAGATACTAGTCTAAAAGAAGCAAGGACCAATTTACTTCTCAGCAGACAGTGTGAAAAAACGAATTATTTATTACTATTGTATGAACTATTACGATGTATTGCTTTGTTCTACAAGGCGATAAAATTTTGTGTGATATTTAGTTGTAACAGAGAGAAAAAAAAATCTTCAGGAATGCTAAAGTAAATTTACAGCTATTATGATAACAATGTTATGACTCGAGTTTATTAAGTATTTAATTGGAACAAAATTAGTTACTATTTATCTGAAATTATTATTATTATGTTATAAGAATGCGTAACTTGTAACTCACGAAGAGAGTCGCAAACTCAGAGGAGCTTATGCGCTCATTTTACCCAGCTCCCAATTTACCACCAGATGTACATATATCTTATATTTTAATAAATATTTTCACACAAATTCCATACGGTACTTGTACTTACAATTTTTTTTTTTCAACCTGTGATGAAAAGACATCTTATACAGAGTTATCATTATTATTATTATTGATCAATGCTTTACAAATATTGGTGATATACATCGATTCGGAGCTCATTATTGATATGTGAGCATGCGAATGATCAAGGTGACATTCAATTAAAAGTAAAAGCTATTTTTAGATTTCATTGACCGTTTAGTAGAGAACAGGAAAACTTTGATGCAGTTATAACTTAAACATCTACTGTTTTAACACACAAAATTGAATTGATAAGTGTATTGTTTGGCTTTCATAACATATGATTAAACTGATTGGGCTTGTTAGCTTCACTTTCTGAAATTGAACATAATAAAAAATCTATGAGCAATCACGATCAAACTGATCAGCGATCAAGGGATCAAATTAGTATGCCAACTTCAATACAGATAGGATGTCATTCACTTTTAATATTGGGGTGTATTCTCTACCAATAGGAAAATCGTCTTTTAGCTTGATTAGACACTGACCTACCAGTATCGAGAAATCATTTGAACTTCTTTATTCTAGACGTCGCCAGGGTTTTGCTTCTTTGCATACAAGTTTCTCGTTTAGTCATTTCAGTCGATGCACTAGCACTTGATGTTGAAAGACTGCTTGTAGTATTCGAAATTTTCACATTCGATGATGTGGTTCCGTTCAATTGAGACTTGGATCTTAAAATTCTGGCCGAAGTTCTTATTCTACATGTTTGCACATTACTTTTACTCCGCTTTTCAATCATCGCCTGTTCCTCGAGGTCTGAAGTCTGAATTAGGTCAGAATTATTTGACTGCAAGCTCTCCTCTCCCAACAATATGGAATTTTCGATGTCAAACCGTGAATCGTTCGTTTTTTCTATCTCAAATGGCGTAACACAATCTGATTTATCCTGCTGACTCTTGCTTCTTGTTATAGCTGAGCTTTTGAATTTCGTCTTTCTCTCATCCAGGTCGCATGTTTCCGTTTTTGATTCGTACACTTCATTCATTGATAAGACGACGTCCGGGTCATCTAAATGTCTTTTCTGTTTAATATCACTGTTATGAGACCGTGACCTCGCAACTCTAGCAGAAGACCTCAATCTTTCTTTGTGCCCAATACGCTCAGGCATCGCAGGCCTCATGTCCATTTTACCATTGATCTGATCTGTGTCTGTTTCGGATTCATCTGCAAACTGAAATTTTACTCTCAAGTTTTTAACAACAGACAGTGTATCCTCGTACAGATTTGTCACCAGTGATTCGTTGTTCTTCTCCTTTTCCAGGCAGGAACCAGGCATCCATGATCCTTCATCAGTGGAATCTAAACGTGGCGCATTGGTAACAATGCGTTTTGACATTTTTTCGATTCCAATGTGTGTTTCTGTCAAGGAACTCACCAGTTTCTCCATATCATCCGGTTTCGTGCTTGATGAGTAACAATTTTGTTGAGAATTCTCACCATTACACAGGTACTTAATATCTAAAGATTCACTCCTTGATTCTGCAACAGCTATCTGCTGTTTTACTAGTTCGATTATCCGTTCGTTTTTGTCTGAGCCATGCAGCCCAGTTTCATCAAGAATTTCAGTTAGTTGCTTGGAAATGCTTGGGAACAGGAAAGCAGTCAGGTTGATTATTTGGGCAAACGTTTTCTCATCTTTAATTGATAAGTAAGAATTTTTGTGATAATTTTTATCGCCGGATTGGTGCCCAAAATTTAAGGATCCAGTATTTAAGTCATCATTCTTTCTTTGCTTTTTAACAAGTTCAACTAACCGCTCAATCATCTCTACTTCGCTCAATTTTGGTTGGACAAGAATTTGCGCTACTCGCTCGGAAAAGGGTGCGGATAGCAAAGTTGCGATGCTATTTATCCATGAACTCCTTTTATCATTCATGCTTTCCTCCGTATATCCTGGAATGGATCCTTCGTTCGTTTTTGGATTGCCGATATCAGATGCGGTGTCTAAATATTTTTCCAAATTTTTCCTCCTCACAGACGTGGGAAACGCGTGATCGCGAGATGCTTTTGGTCCCTGTCTGGACGACTTGGGTGATTGAGACACATCCACGTATTCGTCGAGGTCGATGCTTACTTTGGTCAACTTCAGCAAAGGTGGAGTCTTGTTGCGACGTATTGTTCTCGGCTTTTTAACACGTGACTTCATGGCTGGCGTGGTGATTTTCGAGGATTCGATATTGCTGCTTGTGCAGATGTATTTATTTACATCGATGCTGCTTGGGTCAGGTACTGTGAACTCTATAAACGGAAAGGAAAAATTGAATGAATAGAAAGATGAAACTCACATGAAATCAGAACGCAATACAAACAATTTAATATACTCACTATCAAAGTCAGCAGAATCTTGGAACATGTTGCAGAACTGGTATTCGAACACCATTTCTTTGGCAGATACGTAAACGGGATGACTTTGGAGATGAAATCTTTCGCAAATATTAACAGCTTGCAAAGCGACGCTCATTCCATCCTGCCTATCATCGAATTCCAATTCTCTTATGAACCGACTGAAGTTGATAAGAAATAGAACATGCTCGACTGCGTTGTAATAGCACTTCCAAGGGTGTTGTTTCACGCTGTCACTCTCTGGTACATTTTGCCAAGCAAATTTGTCACGATGTTTGAACTGCAGCATCTTTCTTTGCAGTACAAAAGCCCCACCGAAGTGAGACATGGCTTCGTTAAGGTATCCCTGCAAAAAGTATAGTTGTGCCCTGATGTGCGTACTGGCGAGTACAAGGTGCTGGTAACAAACGCTGCTGCATTTGTAACAGAGGCAGTTAATATGCTCCAAAAATTTTGGTTGCTTAAAAACCGTCTTCCTGAAGACAGGGGAAGAATCATTGACGCGAGAATCTCTGCAGCCTGGTTTATTTAGTCCCGTCGTCAGGGTCTCGGGGTTTTTTGTGTTCTGGGATTCCTTAATGTGTTCAATATCAAGAATGTACTCCAAGCCTTGCAGTTTGACAAGGCAGTCATCCAACTGCATGCGTGACAGGTCGATATAGCATAAATTCTTAAGACACTCTGCAACACGCAGCGTAAGCCCCGAGGACTGAGCTAACTTCAGTCGATTAGTAAGGTGGGATGAAATCTCCTTGAATGACAACAGGCTGTTCATACACAGCGACAGATGCGCTGTACACGTAAGAAGAATCTCAGAAGTGTATAGCTGCTTTTTCTTAACCCCCGCTGCAAGATAAAGAAAAATAAAGGTAATGATATTTCAGCTTCAACTTGTAAGTGAAATTAAGAGCAATAGTCACCCCTGGGTTGTGGTGAATATTCCATTAGAACCAACAAGGAATACAGGCATTTGACAAGATAAGTCATTTGTTTTTGGCACCTAGTATCATTCGAGCAAAATGGATAATTCTGAAGGGCGGTTTTCATGCTCAATAAAAAGAGCTGAACATTTTTGAGATGATGGACACTCGGGAGTGTCACAGTTCTGTCTAAAATTTTGGCCCCTTCTTCGTACTGAAAATGGAATTACGAAAAAATCAGTATAAACAGATTGAAAGCGAATAAAAACGGACGTTTGGAAGTGGTATAATACCTTGCCAATTTCAAAGTAAAATTTTGACAAACCAAGACAAAAGAATGCGATGGCGTCGTTACTTTCAGGCTCAGAGGAGGTTTGTAATTCGGTCATCAATTCATTCCCAGTTTTAATCCAGTCATTGTTGACATTCCATAGGGAAATACTTCGTCCCACCACTGTGTATTGCACAATTAATAACTATAATCTTACAAACGATATGTTTTGCTTTGCAAAAAAGTTTGTGCCATTTATAACTGGTTATTTAACAAACGATAAAGAAGTTTACCATAAAGACAAGTACTAGCATCTTTCAAGTTAGAAGCAAGTTTGTAAGCCAGATTCCACGCTTTACCCTCCAACATTGAAAAATGATGCAATCGACAGAATTCCCCAACAATCACCAGGGTGCGCAACATCATGAGCAAATGCCATTCTTCAATGGGGTTATTCTGTAAAGAGTAGCAGTCGATGCCATTGTTGATATTACTACTAGTATGAGTATTTTTTTTTAAACCCTATACTCTGTGAAAGTTAGAACATTTGAAACAGTCAACTTACCACATTGTTTTCAATGCAAAGGCTCCAATTGCTCAAGGCCTGGTTTAAGTTGACGAAAAGTTGAGAATCCTCTACAATATTGATCTTAGTGTACGCAGGTACAACGGTGTCACTTTTGTTGGGCTCTCCTTCAGGAGATGCTGATTTGGCGGCGCGCAGTGCAAACTTAGTTGTTTGCATCTCGGCTTTTGTATGATCTATGATATCATGCAGATTAACTACAAAAGTGTAAAAGTCAAGATTGGCAGCAGTCACAAGGTGTAAATTGCTGGCAGTTTTGTCCTCTTTCAACTTTATGATCGCCCGCTTCAAGTACTTGGTAAAATTCTGGTCATACTGATATTGGAGCATATGGTAGCCCAGCATTTGAACCCCTTGAGCGTACACCAGTCCCCCAGAATTGAGACTTTCCAACTCTTCGAGCGTGGCTTGCATAGAGAGGGACATATTGCACCGTCCCTCTAGCAAGCCCCTCAACTCCTGTATACAAAGTTCATTCAGATCATAATCGTCCAGCCTCACTTTAATCCCAATCAAGGAAAAAGAGTCAGTGTCTTCTCTCAGACAAGTGAGCATGGTCAATGATAAGATGTCCGATGATGTTGCACATGTGTGCTTTATGCTCGCCCACATGCGAAATGCTTTGCTGTCGGCATTCTGGTAACTCAGTAGCCCGTTCAAGGCACACAGTGTCAATGCTTCTCTGTAACTTCCATGATTATAGTGAACGCTACAGAGCCGGTGGAGGACATAGGATAGAGGATTCTTCATGGATAGCAAGCTGTTTGAGGATTTGAGCCCGTCAAATTTAACAATAGCAGAGCACAGAAGGGAGAAGAGGTACACACTCTCTTCGTACAACACTTTGTGACAGCTTACGCTTAGGTTGTAGATATGTATCGCACAATTATTCCAGAGAGGATACCATTGCGCGCAATTAAACTGCTTCATGTCAAATATTGCCGCGACAGTTTCTTCGAGCAGTTCTTGCACGAATGGAAATATACTGCTGAGCAAATCATTGGCAGGTATTTTGGAGAGGGTAGCCAAGCACTTCATGCTGACCACGGTGACTGTATGCGTACTTGCCCGCATTGCACAATTATTCTCACGACACACCTCGCAACCGTCTGACCAGCTCGAGTTTAAAACAGTAAACATGAGCTGTATTAGCCCAAGAATTTCCTGCATTGTTGGGGCCTTTAGAAATTCATGATTGTTAGCGGCAATGTAACGCTCCCAGTGCACCAGTACAGGCTGTAGAATGGAGTCTATCATTTGCATATTTAATGTGGCTCCCTTGCTGTCTTGATACATCTGAATACTGTTCAGAGTTTCTTTCCTGAGTTTTGAAAGTTCCCAATGCGATAATTCTTTTGAGTTACTTATAGACTTCAACAGTATCATTCCCATATTTCTATAGAGTAAAATGCAACAGGATAGTTCTGGATCTGCGCTTAAAGTGGTCTCAACGATTGAACAGCTATCTGCTAAGACTGTGGGAGCATTTACCGTCTGCGGTGAGGTAATGGCAAGAGCGGTAGCGGAATTTATGAAACGTAGAGCGTCTTTGTAAACGTCATACTTTCCTTCGCCTGTCAGACCTACATTAATCCTAGCTAAAAAGCTCCTTATAATACTACGATGGTTCTGATTACTGTTGTATTCAAACTGTCCGAGTAGAATATCAAGATTTTTTAGGTAGCGAAACGTTCTGCACAAGACAAACATGGTACGTTCCTTAACTATAACTTCCAGTACCCTCAACTCGTTATTTATTAAATCTAATAACAGCTGGTAGTCAGCTTTGTTGAGGTTGCAGGGTGGCGTAGTTCCGGTCACTTTGACTGCAGCATCACGCCACAAACTCGCAATTTTTGGGTAAACGTCTAATTCCTGAGGGGTCAAACCGTAAACAATGTTTCCAGCGAAAGACCATACTATAATATTCATAGCCTTATTATACAACTTCATGATGATTAATTTTCGAGCGACGTAATACAGGCTAGAGAAATACTTTATGAAATCTGGTACTTCTATCAGAGCATAGCATAACTCATCTGCTATTGTAAATATTCTTTTCCCGTTTTGGATGTCTAGAGGTTGCAACCGTTCTGCTGAGTGTGACAGACATAGCAGAGCTTTGAAGATGATCTTGTTCAATTTTGGATCGAGATCCCATTCTGACAGCTTCTGAAAAAGAATGAGAAAAAGAGATGAGATACTTATGAGATAGAGAACAGTTATCTCATTCCTGTCGGTTAATAGATTACATTTCGAGTATCATTTTAGGTAAGTACTATATTTAATATATAAAATCATGCTAGATACAATGAAGTAGTTTTCCCATCTTTACCACTTTCTAATCCAAATTCTGCATATCGTATAACATGTGATTTCTATAAGTACCTTTATTTCACTTGCCACACTTTCTAATTTATCAGCCAGAATCAAGTCTATCCATTTTTGAACCTTTCTTTGATGTTCCATTGTTTTCTGTAACAATTGTTGGAAACAATGGCATGTACCTAAACAAAAGTGCATAGAACTTAAATCAAGTTTGTGTTTTTTTTTTTTTGTTTTATTAAAAACAATGTGGTTTTTATATGTGGAGTTGAGAAATGACAAAAAAATATTTAATGTTTCCATCGAATTATCACAGTCCGCATGTTTCAACCGATAACCTAACTATAATTTCCGTTTCAGACATGTATTAAAAAATATGTTGCCTTTACTTACAGCTCAGAATATTATATTATTGGTATGCAACAACAATATCCCATAAATGCATTACGAGGCAATTATTAATTTAGCAACCAGCACGTTAATATTGAAATAAATAATAACGATAAACAGCCAAACTGACAACAAATTCAAACTACGGCGCGGCCATTTTTGTTTACGAAAAACGGAGGTAACTGGCAAAAAGGTTAGGATAAAGTGGACGTAATTATTCGTATACGATATTCAGCGCTGCCCAGCGGATCTGAGGTCAAACTAAATACTTCCTACCACTGAAATAGGTATTATCTCTATTTCAGCGTTGACTGTTCTTCTGTAACTTCAATGCGAAGTCAGTGCGATACCTAAATCTGATATTTCATACGAGTTCTAATTCCTTTTCTTGTGTTGATTTTATTCATTGATGATTAATTGGAGGCTAATATTTGAAAGTGATTTTTTTCCGTGATAAACTTAACTTTTGCGCAATATAATATGTAATTTAGTGTACGAATTGACCATAGTACCATTTACTAGCGGTACACAAGTCCGTGGGTACATCATGTACAGTACTCGAAAATAAAGAAGCCAATATCGTCAGTCGGAAGCAAGTTGCGCGAGGCGTCAAACTACAAACACGAGCAGATGTTGAGCAAATTGCCGCTGCAAGCCTTGTCAGGCGTAAATTTGAATGCCACGAACCGCAACGACTGTAATAGTGTTTTCCCGTTTAAATTTTTCACTAACAGCAGAGCCAATGAAGTAGGAAATCATTACATAGCGCTACTGTGATGAGCTGGATAATCCAATTACTTGAGGTGCATTCTGATAACAGCTTCAAGTTCTCAAAACATTGTTTCATCTTTATTCAATACGTAAAAGTAAAAACTGACAAATAATGTTTTAGTGCTCTGAGCGGCCATCATCAACTTCCTATTAGCGGATCCGGCTCAGGATACTATTACAGGTGCGCATTGAGTGCGGTTTGTCCAGTTTTCCTGTCGCTTAATTCGTTAAAGTTTAGAGACTCTGCGTTTAGTACGGACTTTTTTTAACTGAATTCTACATATACGTAAACCATACCTGCAGTACGCAAATCTATAATCAGCATGGCGCTACGTTTGAAAACTTGAACGAGCATGCAACCGAGCAATTTAAATATCATCAAATGCGTACAGATGTTTTGGGCAAGCCAAAGATTGATGTGATTGAAAAAAAAAAAAAACTTGCACACAATATGTATTTAGACATGCAGTTAGGTGACCAGAATTCTTTTAAATCATAAAACTGGTGTCTTATGCCTATACATGCGTGATAAAAGTGGTACATTTTGTATTTGGATTTTATTACTTGCGTACTGTTTTTTGTTTTTTCATTAAAAATCTAGTTGTTGGAATGCAACTCTACACATGTGGTGGGTATAATATGTAAAACTACATACTATAGTATTTATTATAATGTATGTGTATATAATAGTATTATGCCTTACGTGATCTTCTCACGTATTCAGCCTAATATTTATATGTACCATATAATATTATATGTACCTATGTATAATATGTATACTATTATTCGTAATAATACAATGATGAATTAAATATATTTTGATATTTATGAATGGACTCGTGACGGTTACACAGCAGTGCATTTTCTAACGTTATTGTACCAAATATTTGCGTACGCGTTAGTCCATAATTAATTGAATTCAATGTATTTCTTTGCATTCATCACCACGTGACTTCAATATTCACTCAAATATGATCAACTATTTACAAATATACAGAACTTGATTCAATTCCGATCGAATTGTACGATTTTAAACATTCGTACGGATTTCTTGAATTTGTCAACATGTATCGAAAATTTTGACGGCACTACTTTATACATATTACAATATCTGTATATATATATATATTTGCTTTTTGTTAAATTTCGTCCGGAAATAAGTCATGACTTACACAATGTACGGTGATAATGTTTAGTCAAAAAATACTACACTATAAGTAATTATTTTTATAATGGGGGGGGGGTAAATGTGCCGAAATATGATAGATGTAGTCTTAGGTACGATATGAACGACAATAACGTAAAACTAGCAAAATCTCTGAGGCGCGGTACGAAACTTCGTACTAACGGTTTGACGCAATTCACGACGACTCATAACTCGATCACTTCCTCCACATATGCTTTCGTTTTACATAATCGAAATGTGAGCTACACAGGCTCTCTACAAGTCTCTGTCAAGAAAAGATAGATAGATATTTGAGTGGTGATAGGTTTGACTGTTTTATCGTACAAAAACAAAAACAGCTTGGGGAAAGATTTCTTGCGCTGCCCTGGATGTTAAAAACATATCAGTACTTTTCTGTCGAATACCATTAAAAATCTAATTTTCGTTATATTTAAGGAATTTGCTAAAAAAATCTAAATTATCATTAATTATATTCTAAATGGCAAGTTTTTTCAATTAAAGAGAAATATAACAAACGTCGTAATCCGGATGCATGATAAACCGTTATATGCGCATTGTGACAACGGGTATTTGGTAGGAAGCAAAACCAAGAAATAGCACGCGACGACAGAGCGTACGTAACTTTGATTAGCAGGATATTGCAGAGTAAATGAATGATCGACACTTGGCGGAATTATGAATTCTCGCTAAAGGAACTGTTTGAATAAATGAAATATTGTTTGTTTAATATTTTTACATTTTTTTTTTCTTTCTTCTTTCAAATTGATCTTTGTTGATAAATAAACGACATCGTATCTTTACTTATAATTACTAATTATGATTTAAAACGAATAGTAAAAGAACTTCAAGTAATGAAAAATATAATTTACCTATTAGCTAATGTTTACAGTATCTACTTACTGTGTGTAATGATTATTACAGTTTATAAATTACATAAGTTTAGAAAGGGGAAAAACCCACGTGACAATTTATAAAGTGATTTTCAATGAATGCGAATTTGTCACATCCGTATTAAATATACTCGACGAAAGTGGTATAATTCTCTTCATCAACGAAAATAGCTTGTTTGTATTCGATACTGAAATACAGAAACTTGAACGCGACATGTGTTCGCACCTAGAAGCAAAGAGACAATTAAATATGTGTATGTGTTCACAGTTTCGTAAAAAAACACAAAGATTCCAATCGTGTCGAAAGCGAATACAATTCTCGTATGTTTATAAAACGTATCACATGTACAAAACAAGAAAAAAAAACCGGAGAAACGCGACTGAAAGGTATAAGAAAACGCGCTTCCAGTATCCAAACTCCTCTAGGTTTACGTTAATTTAGGAAAAAAAAAAGTAATAATAATAATAACCGATGGATAGTAATAAAAGTAATAAGTCTTTGCGAGTGAAAATTGCTCGGCTATCACCGGCTTCGTGCACATCTCTAACATACTTTTAGCATAGTAAAATCGCTGCCGAAATACACGTTTTGACTGGATCAAGATTCTCACATAATACCTAGTGAATTATTCTGATCTCGAATGGTATTCAGTGTACTTTTATTAATAGTTAAGAGCAAATGCCTTTTTTTTGCACAACATGTCTTCGTATTTTTTTTTTTGTCTCATTTTAACTTTTATCGTATGTTTCAAATCAGGATGCATGTTCTCCTGGACATGTCTCTTTTTTGCGTCATTCGTTATGTGCAATGAGTATAGCGATTCAATAATTATGGTTCAGAAAGACATATTTCAAAATACACGGATTATTCACAGCGCTGACTTCAATCTCTTGATAGTCTATCCAAACTTTACGTAGAAAACTGAGACCCTATCAGATTACTGCTTTTCTGAAATATGTTCTGTTAATATTCAAGACGTGCAAGTACACTGTCATATTTCCCGAACGAACGAATTCAAATAAACATTGCAAGGCATTTGATATATTATTTACTATACGGAGCTGTGCGAAATGGCGCATCGTGGATCTTGACTTTTGCCTGATGTTAACTAAAATACAAAACATCATCAGATTGTTGTGACAATACTGCATTGTAAAACAAGTCACGCAGTCTTTTTCAAGGCATGCCTATCGATCCTCTGAAAAGCTTAGCTTAGGCTGACGTGGCAAAGTTTGATTATTTACAATACTCGTCGCGTCATAATTAAAAATCAAACTAATAAATAAATAAATAAGAAATCTGAACCCAGTTTTATTACTTCTGATGCAAACTCTTTCCTCGGCGAACTGATTTATTTTAGAACGAGTTGGGCCGAAAAAAGCAGCCCGCTTGAGTTATCGACTTTCATAAATTTTATTAATTACACTGAGCTCACGTTCCTGTACTGTTTTCCGTTAATTGGTCTGCCTGCGCCAAAATTGCAGTGTTTTCTTCAACGTATAGTCTCTTAGCATCTCTCTTAGCCTCGCTGGATGCGGAACTTGATTTTCTCTTGTGGCTCGAACTTGAAGAGTGTGTTTGGGGAGCCGATGAATCTTCTCTGTGCTTCCGGCTGCTCGACGACGACGAAGACGACACTTTCCTATGTCCATGATGAGAGTCTCTCCGTTTTTCCAACTTCCTATCACGACCTTCTTTGCTATCTTGATTATCGCCGGTCGTCTGTTTGATAGATGACGTTTGTTCCCCTGCCTCCTTGATCCGCTCGGCCTCCTTCGCCTCAGTTTTACTGGGATGTGGACTGCTATGGTGATGTCGGTGTTTCTTGTGCTCCTTGTCTCTCTTCTCGCGTTCCCTCCTCTCTTTATGTCGTTGTTCCCTCTCCTTGTCGTCTTTGTGTTTCCGTTCAGGTTCTAGTTGTGAGGACCGATGCTCAGGAGACTTTGCAGTCTTATCCTCTCCATGTTTGTTATCACTCTCTGCGCACGACGGCATGCTCGGAGTCGTTTGAATCCCATTAGTAATGTCGGCGGGAGGAGGAGGCACAGCTTCTGGTTTCTCATTTATCCTCCTTTCCTTCGCCTCGTCCTCGGCCATTTCCACAAGCGCCTTGACAGCATTCTCCGTCGCGCATTCGAGTTTTGACATAAACGCGGACACAGTTTCGGCTTCGAGTAGGCGACAGTATTTCTCAACCTTGCTGGCATCTGTTGCCCATTTTTTTTCTGCAAGATCGAAGGTTTCCTTCTTCATCCTCTCGACCATTTCCTTGGATGCTTCTGCGACTGCGTCTCTAAGGGACTGGCACATCTCCTCTACGTCAGTTTTCGATTTATAAATGGCAATCTCCAATGCCTTGTCCACCACTTCGGTCGCGTAATTTTTACCAATTGTTTGCCTCGTCGAAAGAACGTCCTCCTCCAGTTCCACCTTCTCCGAAGCTTCCTTTTCCTGTAGAACAGACGTCACTGGATTGTACAAGCTCAGATCCGGTCGTTTTACGCACGTTTTAGGAGCTTTCGCCTGCGGCGGACTCTCAGAAATACATGTGGGCGACTCCTTGGTCGAGGAATAGTTGCTGCTGGATGACTTTCCGTGCTTAGGATGATTTTGTTCCAATTTGTGGCTACTGCTGTGCTTCTTCTTTTCACTAGAATTACTCGATGATTTGTGTTTGTCGTCATGCTTCTTGTTCTCGCCGCTACATCGTTCTTCCTTTTTTTCCCGGCTCCTTTTCCGTTCGACCGTTCGTTTTTTATGCTTACAGTTCTGCTGTGGGGTGGATCCTAGTACGCTACTCGCGTCACTCTCCTTCCTGTGATTACTCGACGAGTGTCTTCTGTGGTCCCGTGTTTTATTCTCGTCCTTGCGCTTGCTGTGCTGTTCAGACTTCTTCAGATTTCCTTGATACTCGGCGGCTCGTTCTTTTGCTTTCTTTTCCTCCAGTGAATCGGTGCTCACCCTGTGCTCACCGTGCTGACTATCTGTATTTTCTTTCTGTTCCTCGACGACGCTACCCCGCTCCAAATTCTTCTTTTCCTTGAAGTGGTGGGCAGTCTCAGTTACAGTGCGACTGTGCCTTATATTCAAGCTGCTCAATATCTCGGGGTAATACTGCTTTAACCTCACGTGCCATGCAACGCTTGAAACCGCCGACACTGTCCTGAACTGATGAATTATGTTACGTGGTAAAAAGTAAATGTCGTTATCGTAAAGGTTTATTCTAGCATAACGAATCCCCTGCCTGCGCAATTGGTTCAATTTGGCATCTTCAACCCATTGAACGCATTGGGATATGGGAGGTTCGTGCAAATCGAGTTGCAGCTTTTCAACCAGCTCGGAAAAATCACCGGCATAAAAAGCGACAACGTCTTTAGTTATCCTGTTGTACTCGTAAGACTGACCGCCATGGACTGCCTTCAATATTCCGACAGCCGCTGTCGTCATTCTATCTAAACCATGACCGACGTGGTCGGCATGAGCTCTTGTTCTATCCTCAAACATGTACTCACGGGCTTCGCTCAGCCGCGGCAGGTACTGAAGGTTACGTAATTCGTTTATGCCCGTTCTGCGACGTTTGCATGGACTCTTGTTCATGTCGGCTGTAGGAACAAGCTGTTCTCCCGGCCTGATCCACAGAATTGGTCCATCGTTCGACTCCTGTGGCGTCTCCATTTTCACCACAGACAAAGGACCCCAAGGCATGGTCTGAAAGTAATTTTGCTGAATTACAAAGAGGTTTTACCGTTGGAAAATCTCGGAAAAACAGAAGTTTCGTCGAGGTTTCACGATTGTAAGTTACAACTCTTTTGCTAGATTACACGAGACGAATGCAAGCACTCAAAGAGTCCAACTTACCATTCTCAGAAATGGATTTTCCTCAAGCCTCTGAAGAAGGTCTGGAAAGTATCCGCCAACTTCTTCATGGACGGTGCCAACAAGGCTTATTTGATGTAGCGGGCCATACCGCACAGTGCCGTTACTGAATGTCTTGACTGCCTGCTCCTTGTACTGTAACATAGTCGTTGTTTCTATGTCACTATTGCGGCCTAGAACCCCATTTTTAACGGTCAATGAGGGGTAATTGTCAGCCATGTGATCCAAAAGGTCTGGTAAATAAGCTGCTGCATTGTGGACTATTCCCATTACATGGTAAGCGTTCCCGTTTTCATCCTCGCCAAACACGACCTGCATGAATATATAAGTTTCAATTGAAAATATCACGAATGCTTGATTATAGCCAACGAAGGATAATCATTTCCAACCTTGAAGTATTCCTGAGCCAATTCTTCGACTTGTTCGTTAGATAGGGTGTCGAGTTCATCCTGGTACATGTGGACAACGTTCGCACCTCCATTGGGGTAAGTTTCAATGTGAATGAACTTCTTGTACTTCAATCCATCAAGGTGATCCCTGCTCTCAGCTAATTTGTTTAAAGTCTTGTAGTTCTTAGTCTGCAGATTCAGCCTCATATTCTCTGTATCCATGGTCGTCAGACTCTGAGAAATGGATTTGTGACAAAGCGGCAGCGTGCCACGATCGCGGCGGCATTGCACCCCAATACTGGCTCTCTTGATTTTGCTTCGTTTGTAGCATCGAGAGCAATGCCTTCTCTCACTGTGTTCTCGTCCGCGTTTTTCTCTTGACGAGTGAGGCTGCGATTTAAGGTTGTCACTGGTCGTTGACGTTGGAGGCGCTACACAAGGTGCTATGGTCTGTCCTGTAGTGGAATGAATCTCGATCTTAGTGTCATTGGAACTGCCAATTTCACTTTTGTTTACTTCGGCTTCGACCTTGTTTGGATCGGGTGGTTCTTTTTTAACGGCAATTTCTAGAAACTTTGATTCCTTAAGTCCGTTTTCACTCTCCTTGCCTATCACCTGAGGTGTCAAAGCGTCGCAAGGAGCATTATTTGGCATTGAACAAAATGGTTCGTCCATTAACGGAGTGCCTGGGCTCTCTGCATCATTGCTAGAGTTTTCTCTCTTAGTGACCGGGTTTGGGTTCCCTTCTGCATTTTTTAACTCTGTGCTAGGCATTGTTGCCGTCGTCGTTATCGTAGTATCGGGGCTATTGGGCCTTGCTGGAACCCTGAGTGGATAATCAGGACTCCTGGGGCTGCTGAAGATGTCCCCGCTACTCTGGGGACTTTCTCCATGATGCGGCGTTTTGTTAGAAGCATTTCCACACCCTTCGAGTTTTACCGGGAAATTTTGCGAGTGTATCGCTGGCGTTACTTCGCCTACAAACGTTGTGTCGGCCTATAAAAATTACATGCGAATGTCTCAATAAGTTATTTAAACAATTCATATGGAATTGAACGTCTAACTGTCGACATGCTTACATTCATAGAATGATTTGAAGAGCTCTTCGAAGATTTACTGAATTTCTTGCCGTGACATGCAAGGCGGTTTACCTCGTCTATAAAATACAAAGCATGATTAAATGACAGATTACCTTATGCAAGAACCTTGTATCCAATATTTTCTTCATTATGCTATTAATGGGAGAAAAGATGGCATATGGAATAACGTAATGAATTTAGATTTCCCAGACAGATATTGTTTCATATGTTTTTTGCTGAGGGAAGGATATTTTTGTGTAGGACTGTTGGATCAATGCTTTGGTTTGTGAATTTAATGATTGAATAAGTTGATTACAGTTTTTATATCTATCAACATCGAAAATTAATGAGTTCCAACCAGTTGAATTTCATAACCATGCACAGCCAAGTTACTTCTCACCATAATTAAAGATTTAGGAAAACGACAAGGAATGACGAATGTTTCAGACAAAATGTTTGCAAGTCAAGAAAAAATAGCCAAAGTATTTGACCTCGGTGTTTATAAAAATCATTTCAGCATTTCAAGGAACGGTTTCTACGGGTCAAGAACCCGTGAACAAAATTTGTTGCTTGGTATGAAAATTTGCTGATGAATCGATAGCTTTTTGAGTTTTGTTACAAATCGGTGACTGACATCTCAAGGTAGAACAAGTGAAATTCACATGCGTGCAAAAGCACTACCGTTAAAGAATACCATGACGAATACTTTGATTCTTGGCATACTTTCTCGCAGAGGCATGGGATAATAACGATAAAACTGCTATGGCGGCTTAGTATCTGTGGAAACACAAGTCTAAGTAACGGGAAGAGAAAAATGACGCGTAACTCCGCCAAGGCTGAATGAAATAACGAACCACTTGTGGTGGCGTACCGATCAGTTCCGATTGGACATTAAGTTGAAAAGGCTTTGGAGATAAAGAGAAGAGGTTTGTACGACGGTTACCATTTGCGTCCGCAGAAAGGGTGAGAGGCCTCTCCGCAGTAGCGTAGTACTCCAGAAACGTGATACCACTGGCTGATAGGGCTGGTGTTTGTTGAGGCGGAACGTGGGGGGTTGCCAGCGCCTTGACGACGACGCCGTCGTCACGACACCCGCTTCCCGGGGGACCTGGAGACCCAAGAGACCTCGGTGATCGAGGGGGCGAGGCGAAGTCCGTCTCGGCGTTGAATATCGCTGCGGGTCTCGGAGGCGTCTCGATGGACGCTGCAACTGTGTTGGCAGAGCGCTCGTGAGACGCGCCGTTGTCGTTGCTCGTTATTCTGCTCGTTCTCCTTGTATTGAGGCTTTTTTCGCGCTCGTTGAACGACGACGAGCTAGGTGTTGCAGGTCTGCTCGATATGTTGTCGCTTATCACTTCGCTTAATCGCGTTTCTGCACTATTTACATCGCGCTGTTCATTTGACACGGTGTTGCTACTATTCTCGGAAGCCATCTTGGATTTACGGATTAATATCGCAGCTGGGAGTCTGCGATCATTGCGAGATCAACCTCACCATGTACTATTTTTTTAAGGAATCTTAAACCGACTCCTAGATGGCGTAAGTACGATGTTTCTGACGGCAAAGAGGATGGAGGTCAACGTTGTTGGTTTCGTGAAAAAGTGGTTCGCAAAATGTCCCTCGATTCTGCCGCCAATTTCCACCACTAGTGGCGCTAGTAGTTACCTAACGAGCTTGCGCGCGGTCAGCGAGCACTCAGCGAGGGCAGCGAGCGTGTCAGAAGTCTACTAGCGCCACGTAGAGGAACTAAAAAACGGGGACAAGACGCGTACAATTTTTTAGTATACGAGCAGTGGTGAGTGTCAGGGGGCTGGTTTCCACTACTCAAAGTATGAAATAACTCACATAAGTATACTGAAACATCTAATTACCATGTAAAAGGATTGCATTGTTTGCATTGACAGAAAATGAGTAATAAGAGTAACAAATTTATCTTACTCCACATCTGCTCGCAAAATGCTTCTTTTCAAACCTCATGAGTAGGCGCAAAACAGATCTTTCCGGCACTGGGACGGAAAAGTCTTTTCCGCCGGCTAAAGGCGGGCGAAAGATACTACTCTTCCGCCCTCGGGCGCAAAGACCCGATTTGCGCCCGGTCACTCGGTTTGAAATAGCTATTTTCGTACCTAGGGTATAAATTTAAGTTATACATCCTAGTGCGATCCACCGTACGAAGGTATAAGGTATTACACACGTGGTGCGAACAATATTTTTCGTCCTACGTAGGCGTAAATAGGATTTAACGGTTCACTTCACAGGCGTGAAATCCGGCGTTACGCCTACTGTGGCGAAAAGAAGCACTTCTGCAGAGTAGGTATCAAGAAAAACGTCGTGTGCATTGCGGGCGCAAGGTTATTTTGGTGCAAGCAGCATACTCCTCTTCGGCTCGTGCCTCAAATTTCCCGTTCGCGAAATAATTTTTTGCGCCCTTGATACATAGTATACTAATTACATACACTTCTAACGGACCGGTGTAGCATTTGGTTTCTGTCTTTCTATTTTCCGAATCGTTGGAAGTGCATCCACTTAGACTTCATCTATTTGAAAGAATTGAATGAATCGTGAAACACATTTTCTCTTATCGGTGTCAGGTCCACACCTTATGATATCTTTTAATTCGTTGACAATAAATTAATTGGATAAGAAATAATTTTTACATTTTACATGTATTATACCGTTAGCGTGTATTATACAAATTGAGTACTTCAACTATACATTTTAATTACCATTGTATACAATGTAAGCGATATTTTTACTTTTTTTCATACATGAATGTACTTTAATATTGTTTCTGATATAAAAGTTTCTAATAAATTAGTATTTCAAATCTTACGCGTTGTTTACTTCGTTTGCCTTCTTGTGAATATTTAGATTGATTTGAATTTAGCGCAAAATCAAGATGTGTAGGGTATTTAGGTTGTTCTCAAACCTGCTAGATGATGCTGAATATCGTATAGGTTAGGACACGAGTATTACTTCGTGGGCTAGGAACTCTAGTACGCGATGTATACGAAAAAATACATAGCTGCCTTATGAAAGTGCCTACTTTATTCCTTCCCATCCTCTTTGGTAACAGCCGTTCATTAGAGTGCGTTTCGATATTTTCTGCAAATGGCGAGAGTATCATTCCGTGATTGTTTAGTACGCGGAAGTGAAGGGAGATAGATGAAGATTTGAACACTTGAAGCAAATATCGGAACGACCCTTATTGGAGTAAAAGCAGGCCGGCGACTGTCGATCACAAGTTTTGAATAAATTTTGCACCTTGGTCATTGCTTACAATGGAAGGCTACGTTAGTTTAAGTAAAGCAATGCTTCAATGACCGAAATGCTTCAAATAAGCTTCTTTTTTTTCTCTACATCTTTATAAGATACAATAATAATTCCACCAGGTTGAAAATTGTGCGGACGTATCTGAATCAGATGGCGTGACGATCGCTGTTCTCGAAGTCTGGCAACGCGTCCGTTGCGCGTTGATCGCGCGTCTATTGCGACGAACGTGCTACGGACTAAGGCGGCAAGAAATAGAGCGGCGTTGCTTGCGTTTCTGAGTTTATAATACATCTGAGTACGGGAGACTGTGATCTAAGGTAGCGTCGTCAGGTTGATAACGAAAGGGTGAAAACGCGCGTATAATACATACATAGGTGGAATAACTAGGTTTCCGACGTGGGTGAGCGGTGTCGAGGGTGCGCGAGTTAGTTAAGTTTAAGGAATAAGATGTCTTCGCCGAACAAGAAGGTGAAGAAGTTGGAGGATCCAGGATCGGGGGACGGAGATGCACGCGACTACGATCTCGAGACGCAAAAGGCGTTGGAGGAGATTGACGGATGTCAGAACCAAATCGATGGACTGAACGAGAAAGCTAGCGACGAGATACTGGAAGTCGAGAAGAAGTACAACAAGCTGCGCAAGCCGTACTTCCAGAAGCGTAACGACATCATTAAAAGGATACCCAACTTCTGGGTAACCGCAGTATCCTTTCAAATACCGATATTCATTGTCAAAACTACTTTGTTATTACTCTGTTGACGTTTACCATCTATGCCGGCGTCCGCTGACCGCCGCCGCCATCTTGCCATCTTTCATCCCACGCCGTACGCACTAGCCGCTGAATATTGTTGAATGCTGTCGCACGATAGTTGAAGATCGTGTAAACGTCAAAGCGCGTGCATCTCCGGATGAGCACGTGTTTTGCGTTTCTAACATTCCGTTTCCACTTATTACCTATCGTCTCTTTATCCCGTATTAATGATCCCCTGACTGTTCATTAAGCCCGGGGGATTTCCCGCCCAAAACAATGCAGCGCCGATTTCCTACATTCCTTTTGAAATTTCTCAACTTTCAGCCTGATTAAGCGGATATACTGTGTTTTTGATAGAGATTAGGTATCTGCTTGGTGTTATGTTTCCTTAACCACGTATCCAGTTTGTAAATCACCCACAAATAGCACCTATACTTGAGGAAGAAGAGGAGGATGCGCTGCGGTATTTGAACAAGTTGGAAGTCGAGGAGTTTGAAGACATAAAGTCAGGGTACAGAATTAACTTCCACTTCGACGAGAATCCATATTTTGAAAACGACATTCTCACCAAAGAATTTCACCTTGGCTCTTCTGGTGAGCTCCATTTCTATTTTCAACTGTTTTTCCTTTTGTTGCCTTGACGCTATTTAGCGATTCTGTATTACTCGTTAAATATTATATGTTTTTGCTGCGATGAGACTCCTGCTCTTTTGCAGGAGATCCAGCGTCGCAAAGTACACTTATCCGCTGGAAGGAAAATGGGGATCTGACGAAAAGAGCTAAAGATAAAGGATCCTTGAAAGGAAGAAAGAGGCCACTTGTTGGGCACAAGACGTTCTTCGACTGGTTCACGGATCATGGAGATCCAAGCTCAGATGACATAGCAGAGCTTATCAAGGATGACATGTGGCCAAATCCATTACAGGTAATCACACATGCATTTATATTTATCCAGAACATCATTGAAAGAGTCAAAATCTGTGGAACATGCAAGAGATTGAAAATATAATTTTTATCACAGTATTATCTGGTGCCGGACATTGACATCGAAAATGGAATTGAGGGTGACGACGATGAAGTCGATAGTAATGAAGACGAAGATGAAGATGGTGACGAAGTCGAAGACGGTGGTGAAGGTGAAGAGGGAGATGACAGTATAGTGGTTGTCGAAGATGATGCTGATGAAGAAGATGAGGAGGAAGAAGCTGACGGGGATGGAGAAGGAGTCAATGATGAGGGAGACATGATGGTGGATGATGAAGCGGAACAAGACGGTAAATAGAAAGCGATTTTAATGTTTTTGAACGTTCGAAATTGTTTTGTCGGCTGATGATTTAAGAACTTGTGCCAGTCGAAAATTAAGCCTAAAATCTACGACGTGAACTAATTTTGAAGTATAAATGTCCATCAACTTTTTTACGATTGGTATCTTTTACGTAAATGGTATTATTTCAGATGGGAAAGAGCCAGAGTAATAAGCTCATATTGGAAAAGATCCTGAGATCCGTTACTATGTGGAACATCGGTAAAAGCATATACGATAAATAGTTGTGAACCGAATGGTACGTAGTAATTTACGACTATTCGGTACAAACGCATCACAGAAAAACAAAAACTAATCAGATATGTAAAAAAAAACTTGCTAAAACGAAACAAAATAAATAAAAATCCCCGTCTGATGCCCTTCTACAATATAAAATAATTAACGATAACGATAGGATAGGCTAAAGTTAAGTCATGGCATCAGACAGGTGTTTATCACGGCAGTTATCTCTGCGATGGTAATGGCTCTGTAGCATCACCCGCAAGTTCCTTTCCGGACGAGGCACGTTGGTCACCCGCGACAGTATTCGCGGGTTTTATGGTCTTTTCCACCCCCCAACTTTTACAGCAATTTCATAACGTGGAGATACGAATAATTAGATAAATAGATGTAATTAGGATTTGCGATAATTAGCAAAAAGTGGACAGATAGGGAATCACTGTAGCTTTTACAAGAAAGAAAGAGAGAGAGAGAACGAGAGCGAAAGTGTGTGAGTGAGAAAGAGAGAGAGAGTGAATCCCGTTTTATTTTATCTGTAGTAACGCAGCTACTAACGTGCCTCGTCAATCCTCTTCCAACCTCCGTACCTCTTCATTTCACTTTTTTAAGTACGTGTATGGTAATAATAATTATTGATATTTATATATATTTGACTTATTTCGAATTACGTCGGTTTTATCGACAAGGTGTTGTCTAATTAAATCACCCACTTCGAACGGAACATATGTCTATTTGGTCTAATTTTTAGTTACATGAATTCACTGTTTTATCTCATAATACCGCGTTGAACTGCGTTATTATACTCTGGAGGAGACAGGAAGGAAAATTGAAAACTGTGAAGTTGTACGAGTTTCTTCGAATTTAACGATTAAATTACTTTTCTCGTTGACAAGACGAAAGATTGTAATGAAATTAGCAGTTTTTAAATATATATTTGTTAATAATCAACTTTCACATGCTGTGCATTTGCAGTGGCGAATTTCTAAAAAAAAATTGTGGCATCTCTTCAAATTTAAAGCCCCACGAAAGCTGAAAGGAATTGTGTAAATTTGCACATTATCCCACGAGTATCGTAGAATCCGAGTACATCATTTCATTTCGTTGATTTTTCATCTCAACTATCTGAAAGTTCGTCTAGAAGACCAAAATCCGCATTCTGATGGATAATTATTCGAATTTTACATCACAAATCTAAGGTAGTCACTATTCACCTCCAACACTGTCTCTATTTTCACGCAAAAAATAATTTGATCGATGCAGTTTTTGAAATGTTACATTCATGAATTTGGTTCTCTGCAATTCGGTCCACAAAATGTGTTAAGGTTTCATAACAATATGTTCTATGTTTTACATAATTAGCGGGTTGGAAATTAGATTTGCAAGTTCCATTTCATCGGGTTGGGATGCGTCATTTAGACAGAGGCTTGGGAGTTCTTGTGCCCAAGTAACAGAACATCTCTCCCGTCGCGAGTGCAATTGGATATGATAAGCTAGACAATGAATCAGAATACCGTATTAAAAATTGAAATTCTAATTATCGACTTTCGTTATTACACACGTGTGCCTATCGAACAGACGCGCGAAATTTATAAAAAAATTTACCGCACGGTACCGCACGGTGATGAAAAAAAATTATATAGCATAGCTGTACATATAAAATACGCACATGCATATCTATTATCTCTTACCGGGAGCTATTGGAGTTAAACAATCAAATTGTGGATTGAAGAACTGCATAAAGCATATGTGTACCTTCTGTCAATAAAAGATTAATCCGAGACCTCTAACAGTTTGGACGATAACGTAACGAACATAGTTGAACGAAATCTCTATGTGCTTAGAGACTAACAGCAGCAGAAACTACCACACTTGAGACGTTCGCACGCCTCAAAACGAAGCGAAATAAAAAAAAAGGGTCGCTTGTTGTGTCCACTTGACGAAAGGAGCTCGTTCAGCGTCACCAGACTGCACGTTGCATTGGGAGAAGAAGCGAGGGAGCTCTGAGCAATCTGTAAGAAACATGTATTAGACACGGTTAAATTTTTTCACAAGAGTCTTGATTGTGTAGTGTATACGGCATATTTTAAATGCGTGTCATGGCCGGCCTACCGTATACATATATAGTATTTTAATAACCGTCACTCCGTCTGCCACTAAAATCTCCCCGTCGCACTGCAGCAATTTATACATAGCAAAGGAATCAAACACTCACGATTAATCAACCATGCATCGCAATCGCTACTAACTTCGTCGGTTGTCTGTCGCATATTCATTTTAATAAATCGCAATGTGAATTTGATTTCAACGTCATGCTTTTCTGACAGACCCTGATCAAGCTTACAACTGCAAATTGGCGAAACTTTTTACAAAAGAGACTTTTTAATTAAGGGAAACTTTCTTTTTTTACAAACTTGTCTTATTTTCTTGGTAACGACCACCAAGTTTTTTCAGATAATCATCGTATCAGGTTTCCCTATTGTCTACAATTGTGTTTCTTTTTTCAACGAATTCTATTTTCATCATTTCTGCACCAAGGGGTGGAAGTTTTAGGGGAATCGTACATTCAATGATTTAGAATGAATTTTGTGTCAATATCAAATTACATTCTTCGTCAACTATCCACCATCGATCTTCACTTGTTTTTCCGATCTTTATGAACATGAAAAATAAAAACTGAAGTACCTAAGTTGTCATTTTAGGTTCCGGTCAGTTTTTATCATTAATTTTGGTACAAGACATTTGGATAAAATTCAGTAAAAATATTCTGAGCCGAATATTTCGCGCATGAAAGGTATTTTCGAATCGACATCCGACGTGAATGAGAAAATCTAACTGTTTAGATTTACGTTTATATATGAGAATTAAGAATTTGGGATGCCAAAGAAGAAGAATCGGCCAACTGCTGTTGGAGGGGACTCCCAGAGATATCAGACTGAACCAATAGCAAGTTGGAGGGGTTGCGGTGTTTGTGGGTGTACGGGTACGTTTGTAGAAGCGTGCGAGACCGAGAAACCGAGTCTTCACTGTACTCGGAGCATTTCCTCCGTGCACGAGCGCAGTGAGTCGCGATCCCTTTCATCGTTTGCGTTCTTCCGGACAGTGAAGTGTTTCCCCGTCATCTTTATTCGTGAATTTTTAATTTTTTACTTCTATCGTTGAGAAGCGGAAAATATTTCGAAACGATCTCACTTTCTTCTACTTCCGGGATAATAATTCCCGGTGAACTGCATTTTGGTCAGCATGAGGATGGACCACGCGCCTAAGAGGATGGCATCCGCATGGATTTTCGCGTGCTGCGTTTGGATCCAGCTATCATTAGGCAATTACTATTTTGCATACATACACATCATAACACATATCCTGTATAACATCGTTTATCTGCTATACGGACATGAGAGCGCAACCCACTGCATGCTCCGGTATGCAACTGCTCCTATTATCCCATTGTCTCCTATGAATTATTTGCCTCAAGAAATACCGGCGTGAGGTTGTTAAATTTTAATTATACTCCGTCCCTCCAACTGCATTCTGCTCCAGTCGTTGCGCCGTATATATCCTAGATAAATAATCAGAATCCCCTTCGCCATGTGCTTTTATTCTTACTTCAGTCCTTTTCATTTCATGTACCGATTAAATGCACAAGAAATTCGAATGAACATGAAACTATTGAATAGATCTCGTTGCGTCACAAGCTCGCAGATGTCTTATATATACATTTAATCAACGGAGATATAAGAGCCACGTCGAATGGGAACTTTTACGAATTTCATAAGTATTTATTACATGTGTCGTATAAAAATGTAACAGCTCAGGGTTTCATTGAACAACTGGGGGAACTCGTGACACACCCGTGTTTAATCGTGGTCCGTGATACCGTTGACAAACAATAATTTTTTCCTTGTATTTATTTCCCCTTTTTTCTTCCTTCATATTTTTATTCGACCTGAGCTGATAGCTGCCCTGATCGCAATGTCACTCGTGGAGACGTGAGTAAATCCATCACTCACTTAATTTACTGACATCTATGTACACGTACATACATAATATTATCACCCTACAGTTATATTTTAGTCACATAGCATCATCGTGAATCTTTTTATCTATGTCATTATTATCTTACTCTCATAGGAGACCTTCGAGAAGTTTGTTTGCTTAGGTCAGTTTTAGGGTTACCTGCTCCATTATGCTTATGGGGTTCTCTACGGTATAACTGGTATAACTATATATAATAAAAACGGAGATGGCAAGCGCCCGCCACTTTATGTTAACCGCTCTTTGATCGCTCTTACACAGCGTTCGAAAAGATTGCGATAACTTTTAATTGCTTTATTTCTTGGAAAGATGTGTAAATATACAAAAGATAAGTTTTTACATAACGCAAGTAGATGTTTACTTCTATCAACCAATGTGTACACACCCTTGTGCTCTTTTTATTAACACTGCACGAAGCCCAATATCTTCTTTACGAGCTTATGATACAATTTTTTGAGGAATTACTTGTGTTGAGCTAATTTTTGTGACATACAAGGAAACAGCTGAGATTACGGTGTCTTAATAATTGTACAAGTTACAACATGAGAGAAGTGAAAGAAATATATATATACATATATATGCGGTATACAGGAAAGAGTAGACACATTATCGAAAATAGATTTTCACGATCATTCTAGGTTCTGGAGAAATTTCATCGAGTATTTGAGACATCCACAAGTCAAGATCAGTGGAATAATTGTGAAAAAAGGCCCGTAGCGTTCGTCATTTAAAGTTGCTGTAGAGCATGATCTTGAAAAGTAGTAGTATTATACGTATTAATTTTTGCTTGTCACCAAAACCCTTTCGGATGTGTACAATATAGCTTTACACAAACATTTTATATTTTTCATAAAGAGAACCACTTGTTCATGGTTTGCTCTGAGAACTGTAGGTGAGGTAGCGATAATTACGGTTCGCAACCTCAGCGAGGATTTATCAATCTTGATTACAGATTTAACCCTTTCAGTTACACATTATTTAACTCAATATTTGGGCCTAAATTTCGTTACACGGAGGTCTTTATGGTCACTGATCACGAATCTGAAGTTGGAAATTGATAATTTCGAAATTCAAAATGCCGGATCCAATATGCCGAATGTAAAATCGAAAACCGAAATATATTTTAATAGCCATACCAAGTAGCAAAAATCATTTAAAGTTTTAAATAAACAGTGATAAGTCATAAGGCTAGGACAAGGAAATTTTTGAGGTAGGACGCTGAGCATCCCACTGTGATTGAAAGAGTTAAGCGAGACAGATTTTAGACTTTATACACTGGCTTGATTAATGGCAATGAATCAGATTTTGCCAAGCATGTTGCGGCAACATTAGTGAAGTGTAGCACGGCCATCGGGAGTCTGTTTCGTTTACTAATTATACAGGGTTAGTCACGTAATATGTCAAGAATGGGAGGAGCCTAGTTGACGCGAAGCTTGCCCCTTCCCTTTTAGCCTTTACACTAAGCTCCTCCCATTCTCGACACACAAGGTGATTTAACCTATATAAGCATGTACACATATAAAATATTATAAGATGTGACGAAAAAATTGCCTGATAGTTGAACGATTTATTTCTGCATGCTCAGCTTTACATCTCACGTGAGAGTCTGACGACATGTTGGTGGTAAACGGTATCCTTCTTATTGTTTCTGTATAAACCGGCAGCTATTTCCAAAATTCACGTTACAGATAAGCCGAATGCAAAAAAATATTTTTATGCAAATAGCTGATCTACACAATGTTATCAAAGTCTTTTTGCAAGAGTCTGAACTGAGACTACACAGAAGAAGATATTATTCGGATTGTCACTTTGCAATGCGTCATCTGGTGGAAACGACTCAAACTAATGCAACCAGGCTGATAGCTGACCGTTGACCGCGTTTCTTCGCGTGTGGATGGTAGAACAGACATATTAAAGATTATTTTTGATTAATTTATGTGACACAAGTAATTCGAAAGCCCAAGAAGTACGTTTTGCTTCCATTAAAATTAAAAACTTAGGTTATGTGGTGACAAAATGGCGTCGACAAGTAGGCTCTGACGTCATGAGAACAATTTCCAATAATAGGGATAATATCAGAAATTCAACAATAAGTACTGAAAGGATCAAACATCAGCAAGCGGACAACTGTTTATTTCTGTGATAACGATTCTCAACTATGTTTCAAAGGAAAACTGTATATCGTTTTTCGGATAAAAAATTTCTTTCATGCACCATCGACACACAATCAGTTCAACTTCTTACCAGCATATTGACTTACCGTTGCGGACTGATTGTGACGCACTTATTCCGAATCCTCAGGTGTGCTGGCCGTCGAAACGGGAATGGAGTCACGGTTTGAGCATTGCTGTGGACTCGGATCCTCTTGGGCCGGCGAAGGACTAAAATGTGAATCTTTCACCGGACCTGTTGCCGGAGTGGCAGCAGTCGAACAAGGACTCTGCCTCTCGGCTGTAGACATTTGCTGTATCCGTGCGTATCACGAGAAGCAATGCGAACTTGGCAAAAGTGAGGCTCGCGCCGGATTGGCCTGCGTCGGGAATTCAAATCTTGGAGGAGATTACCACAGGGATTGCTGCGAGGGCTGTAAGCTGGGTAAGTGTAGGTGCTAAGGTCTAAGAAATAATGTCAAATTTTTCTCTAAAAAATCAATTATATGTATTTAGCCCAGATTTTGTACGGAACAGCCAATTTCCACATACCATTCAGATGAATGAATTTATATGCAAAGGTATCCTTACCGGGTCAATGGGTCAGGGATGTGCGTTCAAAAGGTTCGCGTTTGGCAAACCGTGGGATCCAGCGTTCCTTGAATGCTGCCACGAGGCATCGCCAAGCACTACAGAGCCCTTCACGATGCCGGGATCAAGTACTGTCACATTCGATCCGACGAGCAAGTCGACGATAATTACATCCAGCAATGCTCCTCATTCTAGTCCTTCGGTAACGATGCCAAATGGGGGTAGGTGATCGTCGCATCGCGAAAATACTGACCAAGGCCTACTTTTTTCTGTTCGCAATCGTTCAATGTCGTTATATTTGTTAGATCTAGACGACATTTGTGCCTTGATGAAGGGCCTACTCTGCTCTGACATTTGCATCGCGACACCAGGCTCCTACAAGTGTGCCTGCCGCGAAGGTTTCACCCTGTTGGAGGATGGCAAAACATGCAGACAAGACTCCCCCGATGATAGGTAATCTGTAGAAGTCGATATTTTCCAATTAATCGTGTCCACTCAAAGTAGTTCTGAATTAAAAATAGTCGGGCAACGGCTACATTTTTGTATATAGAGGTTTTCGAACCTCAGGAGCTCAAATCTGATCTCTTTTTTGAACTGCATAGCCGGTGTTTGGAGAAAACAGCAAGATATGAAATTTTCTGCCTTCTCCTCAAAAACTGCTATCGATAGATAAAAAATTACTTGGCTATCGTGTAGAGCGAAAAATTCTACATTGAATTATGTTCCCATTTTTCGGAAACGAAGTCAGATTAGCAAATCAGGAAAAAAGAGATCCTACTTATCGACGGCATCTGGGGAATTTTGGTGGAATGATTTCTGTTTTCTTAATTTGTTAATCCGATTTCATTTCCGACAAATCAGGACATAATTTAATGTAGAATTTTTCGCTCCACACGATGGCCAAGTAATTTTTCATCTATCGGTAGCAATTTTTGAGGAAAATGTAAAAAATGTAAAATTTTGCGGTTTTCTCGAAACACCGGCTATGTAGCTCAAAAATGACTTCAGATTTGAGTTCCTGAGGGTCGAAAGCCCCTGACGCAATATTACAACCATATCTCGAATATTTTTAATTCCGGCCTATTTTGACTGGACTATGTCACCACTAATTTGTTTGTGAATGAACATATTTTAGGTGCAAAGTGAACAATCCGTGCGAACATCGCTGCACTGATACCGGTGAGGCGATTCTCTGCAGCTGCAATCCAGGGTATGTTCTCGCGAGTGACAAGCACTCGTGTCAAATCAAACAAGCTGACACTACACCTCAGACCGAAGAAAACGGATCACAGTTTAAGTGTCCAGTCGGATACCAGTACAAACCATCTAAACACGTTTGCGACGGTTTGTACTATGTAGTTCGATCACGTATACGTAAACTATTATGATAAATGTGATACAAGGCGTTACTAATTTTCGAAGCGCTCGATACTAACGATGTTATAGAATTATTTATCGTCTTGTTCGACGATTCGAAAATTGTGGTAACATCTCAATTTACTCTAGAAATCCTCATTCGTTGCCATGTCTTTGAATAAACTGTACATGTGTTTGCATTATTCTTGTGAGTTTAGTATTTCATTGCGTATTGTTCACTTTTTATGTGTGCTTGCTGCTTTGCTTAGATGTTGATGAGTGTGAGCAAAATTTGTGCCCCGGTGATTGCAAGAACACTATAGGGTCCTATAAGTGTCTTTCTGAACCACCGAAAAACGCTCCATACGAAGCCTGTCCACCTGGCTACGTCTGGGAGACCGAGGAAGCCCTCTGCGTCGGTAAGTGACGACTGAAACTGGACAGTTATTCGTATAAACAAATCAACAGTTCCCACGTCAAATTTATAGTAGTCTAATAAAACCCTTTTTAGATATTGACGAGTGTTTCGAACTTCCGGAAGCATGCAACAAAGAAACTCACGTATGCGTAAACACCCAAGGAAGCTTTACGTGTCACGAGCTAACTGGCACTGGTCCAAGATCTTGCCCGGCCGGTTTTAAGTTCGATACAAAAGAAAGCCTTTGCAAAGGTGAGGGTTTTTTGTTGGTTTTTCATGGTCTTTATACCAGATTCCTAAAGGTCATATTTCAAATATGTACGATAATCGTTCGCTGAAACAAAAACATTAATTTTGAGTTACATCCGAACTTTGTTACGCACTTGTATTTTCCAATACCTGCGAACTTAATCAGACGTCGACGAGTGTTCCGAGGGTATTGATGGTTGTCTGAAAGAAACTGAAGAGTGCCGGAATACTGATGGAGCGTACGAGTGTGACATCAAGTGCGAACCAGGATTTACATTCGGCAGTAATATCGGTAGCTGCATCGGTAAGCAGTGCCTACATTCATACCATTCAAGATCTTTGCTTGATGTATTAACTAGATGTTGCCTTGATCAATTGGCGAAAAAACAATTATATCCTACAGTATAGAAAATATTGCATTTTTGGCAATCCAGCGGTTTTACAATTCAGATATTGACGAGTGCGCGAAGAATGAGTCACAGCTTTGCCCAACACCCGGATCGAGGTGCGTCAATACCGTTGGTGGGTACGAATGCGTGGATCCTGGACTTGCTGATTCCATACCGAAAAAGGAACAAGGTTGTATAGCGGGTTATAAGGCAACTGGAGATCTAACACAGCCATGTGTAGACGTCGATGAATGTATGGAAGGTCTGCATAGCTGTAACGAAAAGTTTGAGAAGTGTGTTAATCAAGTTGGTAGCTACAGATGCGACCCAACTGCCGAGTCACCGAACGAGACTGACATTTCTGGAGTGAACTTTGATGGGTCTTCATACACCGAATTCCCCGCATATCAAGGCACGGCTAAAGAATCGTGCGTGGTAAGTACGGTCCCTTCAGAACTCGGATTATGACCACAGATTTTAAATCGAGTCCAGAATTGGTTCAACTTCTTAAAAGTGTCATCAGATGCTCAAAAAGTGTCGTGTATTTAAAAAAAAATCACTGATTACAGTATTAAATTCGGCGTTTTCAATATTTATAAGAACTTTATAACTGCTTCTACCTCTTTCGGTACGGCGAAACGTTCCTTACCATTCCTGCAACAGTTCAGAAATCATACTGTTTGGACATCCAACAGCATGAAAGCGAACGATATTTATAAAAAAATTATTGCACCAATTCATTACGAAAAATACCATATGGAAGACTATCATTGCACTGTGAAAATGAAAACGTATGTGATTGTTGGCGAATTAATTGTTCCTCCTTTACCCTAAGCACGCGCACTTTTTGCATGACTTCAGAACCCGGGAGATTGCGTTGTACCAGCCCCGCGTTCTAGTAAACCGGAAATTCCTGACCAAACTGATGATGTATCTATAGCAGAGCCAACGTGCCTTCCAGGGTACAAATACAACTATGTCACTGACAGATGCTATGGTAAGTGATTAGGATTTGGAACACGGCTTCAAACGGTGGTACTTATCACAGCAATGAAATTTGAAAATTTGATTCTACAGATATCGATGAGTGTTCGTCAAATCAGCACAATTGCACAGGGCCTTTAGTAGAGTGCGTTAATCTGCCAGCAACCTATCGATGCGACTGTCGAACTGGATACGAGTTGAACATCACAACGTTCCAGTGTCAAGGTATAGTGCAATGATCTGTTAGGCTCCGTCAAATTGTAAAACAGTTTTCGTTATTGCAAAAGCTGCTTAGAAAACCAGTTCCTCTTCGCCTGTAGTAATGCAATAAGCGAAATGCATGCACGGTAAATGGTATTGTTTCTACTCTGCGATAAATCTGTAGTCTCATTATATACTCGAATGCACACTTCACACACGACTTGCGCCTGTCTGTCATTATCTAGACATTGATGAGTGTGCAAGAGGATTGACCGAATGTAGCAGCGGCGAGAGATGTGTAAACTCGGTTGGGGGTCACCAGTGCGCTCCGGCTTGTCAGTTAGGATTTCAACCACATCCAACGGACGAATCTCTCTGCCAGGACGTCGACGAGTGCGAGCTGGGCATCCATTCCTGTCCACCGCACTCTCACGTTTGCGTAAACACGAACGGATCTCACGTCTGCGACATTGCTCCGCCGTGCAACACAGGTTACAAGCGCGACGAAGCGTCGGGTGAATGCATCGACATCGACGAGTGCAGTCAGGGTCCTGGCTGCCGGGAGCACGAACGATGCATCAATATTCCGGGAAGCTACGACTGCGTCTCCTTGTGCCATTCCGGGTGGCTCTATAATCCACAAATAAAGAACTGCCAAGATGTCGACGAATGTCTGCTCGGTCGTCACAACTGTCCGCAGGATACCCACTCTTGCAGAAACGTCGAGGGGTCCTTCGTCTGTGATCCGATACCGCCGTGCGCCAACGGCTTTTGGCGTTTGCCGAATGGAGAGTGTGCCGACATTGACGAGTGTACCGAAAATGTCCACAACTGTTTGATCGCCCGGCATCAGTACTGCGTCAACCGAGTTGGCAGCTTCGAATGCATCACTCGATTCCCGGCCTGCGACAGAGGCTACGAGTTTTCCCTGGCCTCTGGAGAGTGCCAAGACATCGATGAATGTGGGAGCAACCAGCACAGCTGTGACGCCGAAAAGAGGGAGAGGTGCGTCAATCTTCCGGGTACTTACAAGTGCGAGAGACCCACCCGTCGGAGGACCCAACAGCAGCAACAGACGTGCCCTTCCGGGTATAGATACGATAGTCAGTGGAGGCGCTGCTTAGGTATGCAATTGCCAACATTATTCTTTTACATTCGTGTAATATGTGCAACAATGGACAATTTAGGGATTTTTCGGGAAAAAATTTGCCACCTACAATTACTGTTTAAAAGAGTATATTCTAATCCAGAGGTGAGTGTAGGATGGTGCATGACTCTCGCACGTAAATATGGGAGAAGGAGTTGAAACATGATAACCAATTCATGTTGTTTTTCACTGGGATTTAGAGTAATTTACAAGGATGAAATTAGAATAATGTTCCCTCCACGTTGCCAATTCAGGTATATCTTTTTCTAATCAGCTCGTATTAGAACAATTTGCTAACTGTAAAGATGCAGTTCACTTGTCACCATTACTATATGTATTTTTATTTGGATTGTGCATTTTGAACCTGATATTTTAATTCAATCATGTCTGTTTCAGAATACTTAACAGTTAATAAAACTCTCGCCTACACCATGGGAGGCATGCGAAGATCTGGTTGCATGTAACTGGCTTCTTTTTGTGCATGTTTTGTGATTGTGCTTATTGTTAGTACAGCCTTGAAACGCTCGTTGATAAACTACAACTCTTCGATCGACGGATGCCGAAATATCTTCATTGGCACCTGAAGTTCGAAAACATAAGTGTTGCTTTGTGATTATTTGAAACTTTGAAAATATATAAATGAGTATACCTACCTATATCGATGCAACTATGTAGAAACAATATTTACATAACGCGAGCATGTTTACGCGTTTGTCCATATGTGTTTTCCGTACAAAAAATACCCGTTTTAATGACAGTCGCGTGAGTCTGCGAATGCGCATGCGTGGAATATGGAAAAGATCATTTTTAAATCCTAGAAGTTGAAAATGTTGTTATCTGCGCTGCGCGCATGCGCTGTTGCAAACAAATCTGACATTGGGCGATTCTAACCTCAATTTCGTGCTTCGTATGCAAGAAGGGGGCAACGGTCTTTTCGCCCCGCGTATTTGCAATATTCGCCTTCGGCTCATCTACGACTCATATTGCAAACTTACGCTCGGCCCGAGAAGACCGAGTTTGCCTCCATATTACAGGATATATTATTTTTCTTCCAAAGATTTAATTTGTCGTTTAAACCAGATATCGACGAATGCACGGAGGGCACTCACACTTGCGGCGACGGGCAGTGCTTCAATCAGCCGGGTACCTACACTTGCGCGAGAGCCCCGACTCCGATCCCGCGTGCTTCGTCGCACAGATGCAGCCCCGGAGCCAGATATACGAAGCTCGGTTGCGAGGACATCGACGAGTGTGCGGAGGTCGAAGAAGCATGCACGAGCACCGAAGACTGCAGAAACACGCCAGGCAGTTTCACGTGCACTTGCAAGCTGGGTTTCACCCGCGAAAACGTGACCCAGGCCTGCGTCGACATAAACGAATGCCAGATCCAAACGCACAGCTGCCTGCCGACCCAGCGTTGCGACAACACCATCGGAAGCTTCACGTGCGTCAGGTTCCTCAACTGTGGCACCGGGTACACGCTGAACGCCGCATCTGAGATATGCGAGGACGATGACGAGTGCATGCTCGACACTCACGACTGTGGCCCGGGGTACCGATGCAGAAACACCCTCGGTTCCTACCGCTGTGACAGACTCCCAAGGCAGAGCAGCAGCAGCACCGTGTCGTCCACCAGGTTCTACCCCATCCCCATCACCACCACTCACGAGCCGTACTTCATCAGAATTCCAAGCACCATTAGACCGGCAATTTCCGTCTCATGTCCCCCGGGCTTCAGAACCTTCGGGGGCCAATGTGTCGACGAAGATGAGTGCGAACGGTTCCCGAAACCATGCAGTCACTCACAGAGATGTGTCAATACTGTCGGGTCGTACAGATGCATGCCACTGATGATTTGCAGAGCCGGATACAAGCTAGACGAGACCGAATCCCGGTGTGTCGATGTAGATGAGTGCGCTGAGAGAACCCACGATTGTGGTCCTCGGCAAACTTGCGAGAATCGCCCCGGAGGGTACATGTGCTCTTGCCCGCCTGGACACACGATCGGATTGAACAAGGACTGTGTTGACATAAACGAGTGCGAGCTGTTTGCGGGACGTATCTGCGCCTCGAACAGCAAGTGCGTAAACACAGTTGGCTCTTACCGGTGCATTTGTGATACAGGGTTTGTAAACGTCGGCGACACCGCCTGCCAGGACATAGACGAGTGCAAACAGTCGTCCCGCATTTGTCAACATAAGTGCATCAACACCTGGGGATCGTACACGTGCGCATGTAACCCTGGCTTCAGAATCAATTTGGATAACAGGTCATGCTCCGATATTGACGAGTGCCTTGAGTTCAAGGAAAACAACTTGTGCGTTGGAATGTGCGAAAATAATCCAGGAAGCTACAGCTGCCAATGTCCTAGAGGCTATCACCTCGGGTCAGACGGACGGACCTGCCAAGGTCAGCTGATTATAGAAATTTTCACATTTTTTTTATTTATATGGACATTATTGGACACAGCCATATTTTCTAGCAGACTTTTTGGTAGAGCTCGTTGAGACCTTGAAAACTCTTAAACATAACTTTACTCTATCTGTAAGAGTTTAGTCAGCGTTCGCATAAGTATGTGATTCCGTTTCAACTTGGCTTATAAATATCTTTATATATCCAAAACTATTGATCTGGTTGTAACAAAATATAGCCTAAAACCTGGCGAAATGTTTTAGCTATCCTTTGATAAAATAGAACCGAAGGTGGTTCAGTAGTTCCAGAGTTATAATAAGTGAACATACGAACATACAGACACAGAGATGTTGAGTTTTATATAGGTATAAAAGCAATGATCTCACTTCTGTTTTTAGACATTGACGAGTGTGAAACCGGAGATGTGTGCAGGGACCCGGAAGAGATGTGTCAAAATACTCGTGGCCATTATCGATGCAACAGAATAAATTGTCCGCCTGGGTATTACAGAGATACGCAGAGAAAGAAGTGGGTGTTACGTCAAAAGACTAACGTTCCTTGAAACTGTATAACATACCAAAATACACTACGACTAAAAACGTAAATTTCATTTTATAGCCGATGCCTAAGGACTTCACGATATTGTCAAACAGGTGATATGGCGTGCTTGCGTTCGCCTTCTCACTTCTCGTACAACTTCATGTCGTTCGTCAGCATGTTGCCTATACCGCAAACGGGGCAGATAAAATTGTTCACCATGAGAGGAACGGGGGAATTCGGTTCTTCGATCGACTTTCGTATGGAACTTGTCGATGCAATAGCACCGCCCGGTGTTCAACGCGCTACTGAAAGCTGCTTCAGGCTCAGACGACCAGCCCATACTGAGGCGATAGTGGTGATGACACAGAGTATCCAAGGGCCTCAGGAGATCGAACTCAATCTTACCATGGAAATATACAATAACGGAGAATTCGCCGGAAGTGCGGTGGTCAAACTATTCATCTTCGTTTCGGAATATGAATTTTAGAGGTATATTATATAATATGATATACTTGCATTCGAATATGCAAATGTCTTCTTTCTCTATTCTTGACGACTTATTCATGGTTACTAATTCCTCACCGAAACTTGACGATTCAATACGATAAGTATAAGAGAAAACGGCTCAAATCAGAAAGTATGATTTATGAGGCAGCGTTTAAAGTTAATTCACATCGGACTCTCTACGATTTTGTGTACTTCAACTTTCTACTTCGGCCATCTCCAAAATGTATTTCACCAACACAGCTCGCGCGGCGAGGCCGGAAAATCGTGCGGAATCTATTGTGTAATCAACTTTTGATTTTACGTTGCTCAATTCGGTGTCCGACGGTTAAAATAATTTCGTCGGTTAGGTAAATTAAATGTCTTCGAAGTTCACCCAAAAAGTCAGTTTCGTTCACATTTTCTCGCAGGGACTCTCTTTTGGTTTTTCAACAGCGGACGTTTCTCCTCTGATGATATTTCGTGTTTCCAACAGACACCACTCTTCCACGTTATTTTTCGCCCTACACTAAAGCTAGAAGGATATAGTATTGTAAAAATACGGAAGTATAGGTATGGTTCATTTAAAAATTGCGGGTTATTTTATCGCGAACGAAATGGTTTTGGGAAATCTGATTACGGAATATAGGTGTAGTAATAATTGTACACCTATTTTTTAACCATCTACAATGTAATCACGACCTTTGCGATAGTCTCGCCACTTTTTACAACCCGGGATGCATGAAATGTGTATCATGTACTACGTGTCCATTTATGGCGATAAGAGGCCGCAAATACTTACGAATAGTAAACACTAGTGCTTGTTAAGTTATATAAACTACATTTATGAATATGCATCAGTACGTATAACGACGATACGGTCACTGAATAAACATCATAATTTTGAGATAACATGGATTTTCATAAACAGCTATGTCACGCGACGGCATATATCTCTAGATATATTTACTAATCTTATTCATGTGTAATTTTCATATCTGTAGTGACGAAAATTGTAAAATAATAATAATAAAACGACGAAAAAAACGTATGCAAAGTGTGTGTAACAAATGAATTATCTGTTATATATTGATACTGTTCTGTAACAAACCTATATTATAACGAGATTGGAATAAAATGAAACACCAAAGTTGAGATTCACTAACTCAATGATTTTTTCTTTTTTTTTTTTAAGTATCTTTCAGCGATTTTAACAAACTGGTGATAGGTAACATCACAAATTATTCAATAGAAAATCATAGTAAAAATTAATCATAATTATATGGTTCTTTATTACCCTAATCGTTGGGTTTTATAGTCACTGATAACGCTTACTGTGTAGAACAATATTATTCGCTGACAATTTTTTTTCTATGTGTTTAAATATACAATAATATTTGTATGTATAATAATAATATTAATTAGGTGTAGTAATAATAATATGCTATATTGTAGGTATGTATACCTATTCATCGACTAGTCAGATACAATCTGACGATAAATAGGTCTAACAAGTAAATTTTCTACATCAACCTACTCGTTGGATTCTAAACCATTACTAAAAAAAATCGGAAGATATAATCACATAAGTAATGAATTAATGATTATGGTATCGAATTTGAGAGAAGACAACAAGATGAAATTAATCGATTGGATTTAGAATTTGGAAGATTTCACAAGGTGTTATCATTACACTCTGAATTGAAAATTATAATTGTCCAAAATCTCTAAAGGTAATAACCAATCATTTTTTTCTGCGATTATTGAAAAAACTATATCAATTTTTGAATGGCACTCATATTAAATACCTCAGCAGTATAAACGGGTGGACTAGACATGGCTTATAGTTCGTAGCTGACCACTCACGTCTCGCGAATTTCTCTCCCATGTCTTTAACAATGGTAATTATGATTCCTACAATGCACAATCATACAATGTCGGATGTATCATAAACATATAATAATTCACAATTAATAATAGTTAATAATAAATGTAAGTAACAGCCTGGAAGCAGCAGCGACTATAAGACGCCACTGCAGCGTGATCATGGCAGTGATAGCGCACGCACGCACTCACTTATTTATATCTTCATATTATTATAGGTACACGGGAATCTCTCATTCGAAAATAACGAGAATAACGTTCGAAAAAAATTTTTCTCCACTAAATCAGGACGATCAAATTCTTTCACCCCTATGTATGTTTGGTTCAGACAAAATTAATCGAAAAAAAATAAACACAGCGATTATTATTAATTTTCTTTGTTAAATATTTTTTTACCTAGTAAAATATAAGTATCGCTAAGCGATCGATGTTCGTTAAGGCATTGCAAGTTTTTTTTGTCTATAAATATTGTATTCGCCCATACAGCACACATGGTATGTATCAGTAATAATATTAAATAATCTGAAAATCATCACTTTCGCGAAACAATGTAGTTCGAAATATTGCAGAGCACACTGCAATTTCTTTGGAAGATTTGATTAAAATTTTCTCATTCTGCACACATTCTGAGATCGTTCAGAGATACTCCATTGACAAAAAACAAGGACAATGTGTGCCGTGTGGAAATAAATTGCACTGCAGAGATATATTGAAAAATATATTTATCTGAATTGGAACAAGACTATACGTATAATACCACAGATTTTTTGTTTTATCATTATAAATGTAACAATTACCCCGTGCAAATGATGAAAACGAAAACAAAACCGAAATACGAATTCGAAATATACATATAACATGTCGAGGAATAACGATTAGGCTCAATACAAAGAGATTCGTAGCTCCTTCCGGTAATCAACTAGCCGTTCGCGACACCAGAAATCAGGGAGTCATGTTTTGATCCATTTCCGCAAACTCACGTGATACTTTGCACACGTAGTGCAAACGCTCGTATAGATCCGCCGTGCATCCGAATTCGCAGAGATCCTTGAGCCAATACGACGTTGCCTGCCTGCTAGCGTCGATGTAAGTTACGAGATATCCCTTTCCCTGAGACTCCTGGGACACTACCATTTTCGTGTGATCACGGAAGAAGTTGACTTGCAACAAGGGGATTGTAAGCTCCATCACTATGGCTTTGTCCGTGCGTAACCAACGCTTCATCCGCGGCACACAAGCAGCCCTCGTTTGCCTCGACTCGCATGGTTCTCTAACCTCACCGCCTGTATAAAGGATTAAAAATGACCATATTTAATCGATTTTCGATTAAATCGATTATTGTTTCCAGATTGATCGAGCATAATCGATTATTTTTCCCCACAATCGGTTCTTGGTTTTTACTCCCACGAACGATGCAGTACAGTATCAATTCATGTGTCTAAAGTAACAATTATTATCATTGTTTTACTAAGTACCTATTTGGTGTAATAAACGAAAGATAAATTAATATTTCCACCTGAAATGTAAAAATATTTCGAATAATGTTATAAATTATCAAAAAACTGTTCCGCTATATTGAAGTGTACGAAATTTTGGTTTAATATACACCATTTCAAGAAAATACGAAATAATCGATTGATCGATAATTTTTTACCGATTCAATCGAGCCGTGTTCGATCATTTTTTTTTGGTCTCGATTAATCGATGCATCGGTTATTTTTAACTTATGGCTAGTGGCCATCGCTATAAAGGACGACGTGGAAATCCAACGCACTGATGACGATAAAAAGTCTGCCCACTTACCTTCAGTGAGATAGTCGTCCATATACCGAGTGAAGTAACGCAGTAAGGCGAGTTTTTTCTGCAGGGGTACAGAAACGTCTTTTTCTCTATTGTACCGGGTAATCTCGTCGTCTGTAGTCATGTACTCAACTCTCCTGAGGACATGAAGATCGAACCAGAAAGAGAATAATGAAGAAAGAACGTTCGGCGACGCTCTAAACAGCCGTTGAAACTTACCTTCTGTCGTGGGTGTAGCTCATCTTGGTACTGTCGTTGAAGAGGACGCCAACGGACTTGTCGGATAGTTGAAAACCGAGGCCGTACTTGTTCGAGTAATCAATCCACTTGGTGACGAAGAGGGGCATAACGTCGTCGACGGTCGGTGGATTTTTTGCTGTGCAGGCGCAGGCGATTTCCGCGAGGCAGATCTCCATCGCCTTGTGCATCTGGGTGCTCTGCATCACAATGTCCCCTTTCTTGTTGCTCGGACAAAGTATGGCGCTGAGCCTGTGCTTGAACCTCGGGAGTTTCGGGAGCTTCTTCGCCAGCCAATTGACCTTCACATCCTTGACCGAGGACTTTTGGATGGTCATCGCTGACACCGAGTGCGTTAGACCCTCGGCGTGGCTGACCTGCGACGCCGTCGGCGGGATGATCACGTGGGGTGGCGGCATTTGGTAGCAACAAGTGTGCGGCAGGGCGACCGGGACGTATTCCTTGGTGAGGTAATCGTGTTCCTTGACCCGGTCAAGCGATGGTCTTAGCTTCGGGCTCGGTTGGAGCAGCCAGTGTATTAGGTCCTGGCCGTTCTGTGTGGCTATCGAGTCATCGACCTCCTTGTACTGGTTGTTGCAAATCCTCGCGTAGGTCTCCTTTAGCTGTGACGATTCGAAAGGCGGCTGACCGACCAGAAGAGCGTATAGAATGCATCCGAGCGCCCAGACGTCTGCCTCGTAGCTGTAGGCTTGCTTGTACAGCACTTCCGGTGCAATATAATTTGGCGTTCCGCATATTGTTCTGAAACATGTGACAATAAACTGAAAACACTCCGGAAGAACTTATTATTGGGATTGTCACTTTGCAATGCGTTATCTAGTTGAAAAATATCAGACTAATGCAACCAGGCTGACAGCTGACCGTTGTCCGTGTTTTTTCGCATGCGAATGGTAGAACAGGTATATTATTGATTACGTTTTATTAATCTATGTGACATGAGTAATTTGAAACCCCAAGAATTACAATTTGCCTCCATTAAAATTCAAAACTTGGGTTATGAGGTGATAAAATGGCGCCGACAACGAGACTCTAACGTCATGAGGATATTTTCCAATAATGCAGTATGAGCAGGAATTTGTGACTCGAATTCCTTACACGCGTCTTCGTTGACCGTCTGGGCTCGTGGCGAGGCCAAAGTCTCCAATTTTAACGATCATGTGCTCCGACAAAAACATGTTCCCTGGTTTTAGATCACGGTGCACAACCTTCTGCGAGTGTATGTACATCACTCCATCGACCATCTGCTTCATGTAGTATCGCGCCTCCGGTTCGGTAACTCGACCTCGGTACTTCAGTACGTGCATCAAGCTCTGTCCGTGAATATAAAAACAGTATGTTTAAGCACAATGTGAAAACGTTTGTTTGTGATTAATACACGGGTGCTTTATACCTTCCTGGGACAAGCTTCGAGCAACATGTACGCGTTCAGATTGTCTTCAAAGTAGTGGTACATTTGGACGACGTTTACGTGGGTTAATTTCTTGTGAATCATTATCTCCCTCGCGATCTGAAAAAAATGTCACATACTAACATTTTGACGCGTTTGACTTGTCAACGAGTTTCTTATCACAGCTCTCTAATTCATACCTTTTGCAGGTGTATCTTCTGCATTCGATTCTTCGGTATGATTTTGCACGCATACTGGTTACCGCTCGCTGCATCGGTAAGCAGATAAACTCTCCCGAAGCCTCCCTGCAAAACCGAGAACAGAACTTGAACAATTTACAAAAACTAATATTGTCTCACAATCCAAAACCTGTTTTCATGTTATTGCACGTTTCGACTGTTTACATCAAGATTTACGTCGGACTTTTCAACCAGAGATAACAGCTGAATGCGTATCCTGAAAATAATTCTGGTTCGATCAATTATTTTACGACACACCAATGGTCCAATCGTGTTCGAAATATTCTTAAAAATCCGGTACCCTCGGTGAAATTTGAGGTCTTTGAATAGAAGTAAAACGTGAAGTGGTTTAAGTGCGTATACACCTATGTACGTATAATAGCCCGAGACTTCTGAATAAACATCGCGTATTTTCACATAGCAAAGGGTAGCAGCGGTATTCGAATATATGGGCGGTTTGCCAAATCAGCGAAAATATTCTGAAACGTTACGAAAATCCGTCGGCTAGTCTCACACTACAATCCCGCGTTCTCTACTTTTATTTATATTTACTACAGCCAAGTCTACCCTCAAGTATTATTTGTGCAGATCGTCAACGACCAGGCCCGGTTACTGTGCACTAAAGCTGCTACCTATACGTATGTATATGTATATGTACATATTACACATACTCTAGGCAACGGCGATGCAGCGAGATTTTATACTTAGCGTATCTGCAGGCGAATACGAATTGATGTAGGTGTACAAATGTCTTTATATAACGCGAGCATGTTTTACGCGTTTTTGCATGCGTGTTTTCCGTACACAAAGTAACCGTTTCTATGACGATACAATGAGTCTTAGAATGCCGTGCGGATACGCGGACTACAGAAAAGACCAGACTAAGTCCTAAGTGCTAAAAGTGGACTTTTCGGTACTGCGTACATGCGCTGTCGCGAACAAATCTGACACTATGCGACCCTAACCTCAATTTCGTGCTTCGTGAAAAAACGCGCATCATACTCTTGTCATATGAAGAATCGTGTGTAATAAGGAGGAAACGGTCTTTTCGCCTCGCGTATTTGCAATATTCGTCTGCGGCACACCTTCGACTCCTATTGCAAACTTAGGCTCGGCCTGAAAAGACCGAGTTTGCCTCTTTGTTACATGATATACTGTTTCATCGAGGCGTGCACGTGATAAAAAATGAAAAAAATGACCCTGTTTTTTTAGTTTGGGATTTGAGGAATTACTGCACGGCGTTCATTTCGAATTGTTTAGAGATTGTTCCAAATCTAAAAATCTCGTTCCAAAAGAAAATAGAGAGTGACATCCATTCGGAGCAGGTAGGTGGATTTTCAAATTTTCGTCCCCAGCATCTATTCACCTTCGGTCGGGGTCTGGTGTTGCTGTTCGGGCTACAGAGTAAACTTCACTGCAGCTCCAAAATTCTCACTGCTTTATAAGAAAACTTCTCGACGTGTATCCGAATGCTCTGCGTGTAAGCAGCGAGCGCGCTGGTAGCTTACAGACGTTCCGTTAAACGCATCGCTAATTTTGAAACGTGACGCGTAACGATGGATGTGTGTCTCACACGACGTAAATCTTACGAGGTTTTTGATCATAAATACCATAGGCACATACATACCTGCTAGGTACGCACGGTGCTAAGCGTTCAAAACCGATTTATGTCAGTATATCCCTCATCTACGTTTCAACAGCTGCTTTATCATGCGACTAATAAGCCATAATCGCAAAGAGTTTAGTCTGCAGAAGATATTAATCGCGTGGGCGTAGGAATTCAAGCCAATTGTTGAAAATAACATGTGACACCGGACGACCGATATAACTTACGATGTTATATTCATTTTAAATTTTTATTCATCCGTTTCCTTTCACATAATATTCCCTAATGCTATAAAATTCCACCCCGAAATTGACCGCAATGGATGTACAGGTGATTTAGGAAGTTGGTATACGGAAAGAGGAAAAGGGAAGAACATAAAAGCGGTAACAAAATACACCATAGCCATACATCCGCAGAAGGAAGCCACTTTGTGCCCCCGGGAATAGGAAAATTTGGTTTCGGTGATTGGCGAGGAATCATCTTCTTTTTTGTACTCGTTACAAGTCAGAGTATAATCGGGTTTCAGTGATTAAGGTACCGGAAGATTGTCGGTCAGTTATCAGGAAGCATACATGAACGATCCTTCTCTTCTCGTACCCTTTCCACGTATAGCAAGTGTCAAACGAAATACAATTCCAGCTTTTTGTAGTTACCCGGAGCAGTGTATATAGTACCTGTTCATGGCTTTGAATATTTTTCTTTCTTCTCCTGGCCCATAGCGAATTCTGAATGTTTCTTTGTCCATTACTCTGGGCTGGTATATTCAGCTAATGCAGCGCGATCTATACTGCTGCATATCTGCAATGATGGCTTGTCGCATTATCGCACAGAATTCATAGTTTTTGTCGTACATACTTTCAACCGGTTTAAGTATTCCAGTGACGAAGGGTGACAAATCGAATCGCATGCGAATTCCATTCTCTCCGCATTAGACATAAAACACCGTAACCACTCTAAGCAACCCTGTGTTTGATGTGTCAAATTACTTGATTAAAGCTAGCCGACGAAGCACTTATGATTATATCTACTCTTCTGGCCGAGACGCGCAACTGACACTGGAGGGCTCAGGAAACAATGTAAATACGCAAATAATACAAACTTTGTATCAACCCCCAACAATCAGGTCGTAAAGATAAACGTGTCGTTATAAACTGGACCGTTTCTGTCGACCGACGACGTAACTTCTGGCCCTGATATCTCAAGGTTGTCTCAGCCGTAGCTGGCTGTGAGCCTCGACAGCTCTAGGATGGAAACAAGTTTAAAAATTAGCAGTTCAACCTGTAAGAAAATTCGACCGTTGCGTCAATGAATTATTATGTGACTTGTACAGCTATTTGTTTTTTCTCATTAAAATCACTTTCCACAATCCGTGATAGCTATAGTTTCTTTTTCGAACGACGCCATGCTATATCAAGTTTCCGAGGGTAAGACGTTTCTGCTTGTGTACAAGATAAAGAATACAGCCAGGTAGGAACGTCCGGATGAAGAATAACCGTTCGTCCCAAAAAGGGCAGCAGGTTGCAGCGGCTCGAAGTGGAAAATCTTATGCCGAACAAAGATCCCCAACCTACTGTTCGTAAACTCTCTCTCACAGTCGTCAGTGATTCATGGGCTTTGGCCTCTGAACATACGACGGCGACAGCGAATCGCAGGTGGTTGAAACACTCATACTTTCAGCTATTTCTGCGAAACAATCAGCATAAAATGTGCTAGAGTATCATTGAGCAACGTGTTACTCTAACAGTAAGCAACGGTCAAATTTAACAGGTGACACGCTCAGAAACTCAAACACTATCCATTCCAGTGTCTACACGTTACAAAGATTCGTCATGTCGAAGTTAGTTACGTTATCGTAACGATTTATGGAACTGTTTAAAATTCAGTAAGCCGTGCCAAAAGAAAACATACTCATACTTTGCAATCTTAGTTCCTTCAAAATCATTGTGAAATAAGAAAATAGAGGTTTTTCCCCAATGTTTTCCGTACGATAACGTTACTAACGTCAGCCTCGTAAAGATTCAGCGACGGTAAATTCAAATTCGTTAATTCTGTAATCTTGAATTGCCAGATTCTGACCCATCCACACTGATTGCGAGCGTTTCCCATTCAACCGGTTATTTGCTGTTAGATATCGCAGTACTGATGACCGACTGATGCCAAGTTAAGGTTGGGTGATGTCCTCGAAATTTTATGACTCAACGTAACGCGATTGAGTGATGGGATTTCTCGTCACACCAGGATGCAAGCGGCTGAGTAACAGAAGCAAACGTTCGTTCGATTCGAATACATTTTCAGGATACTTTCACAATACAGGTATACCAACCTGTATTGCAGTTCCGAGGTGGCAATTTTTTAATTCTGGTTTGCTGACGGCTCAGAACACGTAGGGAAGTACGAAAATCGTGTAGAAACAGTATTGAGTGTATGATAAATGTGAAAATACAAATACAGAAAGCATATTAACGAACAGAAGATGAACGAACTAAAATCCCGACTGAGCTGTGCGGCTCTTTGTTAGAAACAGGGAAGTGCAATTTCTTTTCGTTGAGCACGTGTCCTGTTTTCACATTTAAACATTTTGCGCAATCTGTGGAGAAAAATGAATCTCTTTTTGCGCCCCTGCGACTATTTCGTCCCTGGAAGGCATTTAGCTCAGACGGCCGGCTTTATCGTCATTATAGTATCAAGTACCTGTACATTCATGCGTGTCTGACGTGTTCATAAGTTTAGTGCATCTAGTACTGTGTCTCCAATTATTATAACCGGTTTCCAGTTTATCCTCCATCTCCCCAGGGAAAGTCAAATTCACGCGTTCTGTCCGTCCGTACCCATGTGTATTAACATTTCACGTGTCGACGTTAAGCTTAAGTCCCCTTAGAATTGGAAGAAGTTTCGGAGTTGTACCTACAGTATATCAAAGTGCAGTGACCCTCCTGCACGTGTACAACGAATTGATCAGAATTTCTCACATTCGGCACTAGTTTTGTCGCATAGGGGAACATTTCAAAAATGTAATATAATATACACAATTATGACTCTCGCGTACTTTATCCATCGAGGAATTCAATGAATCACATGATTAATAAGCATATGATATTTCTGTCACAACCAATTTTTCTACGTCTATGCTGCAAAAGTTTCCATACGAGACACTTTCTCATCAAACGCATACATGTATATAGATATTGGTATATATATAAAGCGAACGAATGTGCAGATTCTGCGTAGTAATTATTGTACGCATTGTAGAAAACCACTATGCGTTTTCTTCGTTGCGTATGTTTCTTTGTTTCAACTTTAACGGTACCGTGCAAAACCAAAATCGATCTACTCATTTTCAAGCTTTCTTTGATGACAAATTTTAATGCAATCCAGACGCTTTAGAATTTAATTTTGAACATTTTTCATATGAAATCCCGAAGTCTCAAGACAATTAAAAGGCAAGAAGTGTGAGGAACTAGTAGTTTGCACTAGGTTGAAGTTTTTAACCTTATAAAATGGTACTAGTTTATGAGACTACAGTTAGTAACGTTAACGTATCGAAACATTGGGGGGCGGGGATTACTATTTTGCAAGTTTGTGGTGACTTTGAAGTAGTTAAGTTTTCGAAATATGAATATATTTTGCCTTATTATGATTTACTAACTTCAGCCTCATTAGTTTGAAACTACTGCTATAATAGTTCTCTGGATAATTTATAGCTGCGCATACGCCAGGCAATGAATGCAATGTCACGTGCTGCTGTTGGAAGTGCAAGTATACAATTGCAATTGTCGCTGGTAGATTATATCGAACGATCCCTCTCACTTTTTCTCGCTCATTCCATTTCTCTCATCTGCGGCCGCTGCTCCGTGTCGGGTGCGATAATAGAAAAGCGAACTCGATCGGTTCCTGCACTCGGCACTGACGCCAATTAACAATCAGACTGTACCCACACACACCGTCACCATCAGACGTACCTTGCCTAGAAACTGCCCCTTGTAATAGGTGTTCCCGTTAACAGGGTCGACGACGTACTCGGATTCCTGATCGCCCGAGTTGTTCCACGACGAAGTCGACGGCCCCTCGTTGACCGGAAGGCTTCCCGGGCTCCCCGGGCTTCCGGGACCGACGGAATTCGAGAGGCTTGGCTTCCGCGGTGTCGAGTTGGGGCGCGTCGGCCCCGCCACCGCATTCCGCGAGGTGTTAGCCGAGGGCGCGCCGTCGACGGTCGATAAGGATAGGGGCGGCGAGGCGTAGGGCGTTGGACGAGGCGAGAGAAGGACCGAGCCCGTCGAGAAGTCGGCGTTGCTCAGGGTGTTGTCGTTGCTCCCAGCCCTGCTGGAAGGCGTCGTGGCGGACCTGGTTCTTGTCCTCGTCGTCGTCGAGTGAAGATGGTTGCCGATATCCTCGGAGGTCGGCGCCGAGGAGGAACATGAGTTTTCGGTCGTAACGGAGGAGCTGCTGTTGGCCTTGATCATGCCGTTGACTTCACCGAGCCTCGTTTCCGGGGCGACGATCGTCAGACCGGCGGGCGATGAGACCGAGGCGAAGAGCCCGAGAGCCTGGCCCGAGTAACCCGCCTCCGACGATCCGTGCCTGAGTCTCATCTCGCCGCTGCTCGCCCACGAAGCTCCCGAGTGTTTGTTGTTCCCCGACCGATGCATCGCACCTGTCGGCTGCAGCTCGGCACGCCGGAAATCGTCAACGACGGAGCGAAATGCTCCGTGATTGACCGCCGACGTACCCGCGGACATGATTCCTGCTCGATTTCTCCCCCGCGAAATATGCTGTCTATTCTACGATATACGAGTATGTTGTATGCACGTGACGCGTATTCGGGTATTCAGGTGCACACCTACGCGTGTATCGTAGAAATGAATTTTAGGCACAGGTAAGGGATAGACACGCGTATTTATCTCCTTGCGGATCTTACGGGTATACGCGTAGTGTTATTTGCGGAGTGGCGAGGGATTGATCGCGGTAGCGAATGCAGGGAGAGAGTCCGAGCCTGGGCGAAGGTTGTGCAGCATGTCCCAGCTCGCCGGCTTCGTTGCATTCCGATTCCCCATCATCACTGCAGCAGGCATGATGTAAGATTCGACATCGAGACTCCGCCGCTCTGTCCGCACTATTTGCCGAGTCGAGTACTTGCGGTAATTTATAAACAAATGCAAGGCCACGGGAGGGTTCGAGTCCCTGGTGGTCGGTCGATAAGGGTGGAAGCCGAACGCGCTTACCCGAGTCGTCCGTCTTCCCGATGTCGCGGAGCCTGCAGGTTACCGAAGCTACGGTAGTTTAGTTAAACACATCAAGCCTCGCACGCCACGCACTCTCACCGTCAACACTGCATGCTCGGTCCTCGAACCTACACTGCCTTCTGCCGCCTCCTATTTTCTATAAAGGCCGCGCACGACGGCGGCGGCCTCCCTACCCTCCGCTTCGCGACCGTCTCGTGTCTTCCTTGATCGCAGGGCCGCTGCGATTCCTCTTCGTACCCAGCCTCGAGCTTTTCGAACCTTACGCGAATTACGCACGCGAATATAAATCGTCAAACGTCGAATAACATAACTCTTAATTGATTCAGGCTTTTATCCGTACAAACAATTTCACCCACAAAATATTTCATACCAGTTGCAATTGATGTCAAATTCCTGATTGCTTGTGTGCAATTGTGCAGTATTTCATTTCTCTGCTCATGCACAATATATGTAGACACGGAATACAGCCTACAGTGCGAAACTTTCAAAGTCAGTAGGGTATGACAACAACGATGCGCGTCAACCGTATACGTTGCTACTCAAAGTCTTACTGGTGTATAATATTTAAATCGACGGATATCTGACTTTCTTCACCGTCGACTCAATTGGTCGGGTGAAACACATATTTACCGGAATAACGATACGTCGGAGTAAGCACGCGAATTACTATGTTTGCTTGGTGTTTACATTCACAAGGGTATCAAATGTTGATACCCCAATGAACGAAAACAAGATAATCTATTACGTTCAATTGAATCTCGAATTGAATCCATTCGCTTCAATTCTTATTGAATCAAAGCCGTGTAACTATCAAAAAAAAATCCTATGTATACCATCTAAAATGCCGAGTCGGTTATTAAATATTACTGAAATATTTCGTCGCGAAACGATACAGCCCTTTTATCGTCAAGAAGTTCCCAAGTGTTTCTTCCTCTTCTTTCTGATCCCTTTGTTGTAACGTAGGCGCTGTCGAAGGTTCAGGTGACGCCTGCGTTAAAGACCGGCAGCTACGGCCCTGAGTACACTGTAGGCTCCGTCGTCCTCGTGTCCGATCCGTCGTCTTCGTCGCACTCGTCCGGTTACTCGGTGTCTCGTGTCTCCCCGCATCCCGTTCTGACCCCACTACGAGGTGGTTCTAACATAGCCGCGGCGAAGTCAGGGAGCAGGCGAGGGAGCTGAAGGGGGACGAGGAAGAGGGAGAGTGTGCACCGGAGTCACCACGCTTTCGGTCATTCACACAAGGTGCAACTCTTCGAGGCTTGAAATGCGCCAAGTGCATACGTCTAAATATAGGCATAGAAAAAACACCCGGTACATGTACCTATACATACATCCTTGTTTTATCAGCCATTGGTTAACGGGTAGTGTAATTCCTTCTTCCTCCATATTGTGTAATGCTTGCGCTTACACGATCATACCACGTATGACGTTATATTATTAATGTTTAATCATCTGGATTTTGCATGCACTCGAAATTATTACTATGTTAAAAATTACGTTACAAGAACGGACGTTGGAGTAAATTGGACGTTATTATTCGTTGAATTCATTTTTAGCTATCATAATTCCCCTATAAATTATGCTGACGTATTAAGAAATTGTAAATATAACACCTGCACATTCAACACGCTATACTGTTTCTACATTTGCGTGTATTTATATTGGGTTGCATGATGTTGATATTCTTAGTCCGTTGTTGAATATATCTTGCTTCAATTAATGGGATTTACTTGCCTTGAATATCAATTCTTTAATCACCGTATTATTTAATTTAGATCCTTAATTACGGTGTCATGGAATTTATTTCTGACATGCTCACTTCATCACTATATTCTTCACTTTTAAACTACTCCGTCCCACGCACGATTATGAAAGAGGGAAACGAATCGTTTATAGCGTGAATGACGTTGTGTTGAGATTGTCCGTAATGGATACTCTCAGAGCATCAAAGGAAAAGATAAATGCAAATCAACTTGGTTCGGTATCAATCAAATTCATTTAAAGGATGTGGGCAGAAATTTTCTAATTTCTAATCTATATAAACACAGAATTGGTACACCCTGTATCAAACCTGCACCATGTGAACCAAGCCATAGTATAATTACTTTATTGAATTACTTGACCCGATGCTAAGTTTATCGGCGTGAATAAACGAATAAGCATTACTGACGTTCTGTGTAATTCGAATGAAATCCCAGGCATATCGCCGGGATCACACGATCATGTCAAAATTGCAGATGTAAAATATCATTTTTATAACAGCATACGCGAAGTAAGCTTTTTTTTAGTCGTGATTTCTGTGTGTAGAGTGCTCCTTTTTGGTATGTCGTGCATAACGCTAGTATTTCGAAACGGTGTATCGAAAACACCTCACTTCATGCACGTTATGCCAAAAAGTATCATCTGACGCACGGAAATCACGATAAAAAAAAATAGCTTACTTTACGCGCGCTGATATGAGAAATAACGTTCGATACGCGTTCGTAATTGTACTCGCTACGTAAAAACTCACTTCACGCACTTGTATCGAAAACTACTATTTCAATGTGACGTCTCAGCTGCGTCAAACCAAAAAGTAGCGCACGTGTGTGTATAGTTGCATATTTTCAGGCTTAATTGTGCATCCACATCCGCCTGTTTATAGGCAACCCATGCTGCTCATTGTGGCGCCACAAGTAGCATGAATTGCCTATAAAGTGGCAGATTCATCCTTACCATTCCCTACATTGTTTTAATATATTATCCGTGACTGGTATCACCGAAGCAGCCCCCTGACACTCACCACTGCTCGTATACTAAAAAATTGTATGCGTTTTGTCCCCGTTTTTTAGTTCCTCTACGTGGCGCTAGTAGACTTCTGACACGCTCGCTGCCCTCGCTGAGTGCTCGCTGACCGCGCGCAAGCCTGTCAGACAACTACTAGCGTCACTAGTGGTGGAAATTGGCGGCAAATCGAGGGACATTTTGCGAACCACTTTTAGCAGCGTGTGTCAGGGGGCTGCACCGAAGTGTTATCAAGCGTAGTATTTTGCTTAGGCGCTATGTGAATCAGTCTTACGATCGAATCTATCACGTGGTTTGTGGGAAGCGACCAATTGAATGCGAAACCGCGGCTCGAGCTTCGGTGCTAAAATTGCATGGCTCAAATACAACACCAATTTTTGAGCCTAGATCCTTAGACATAGTTTTAGCAGTGAAAAATGGCCGAGAGTGTGTGTGTCGATGGCAAACGTCATTTAAAGTTAACTAGTCCACCATTCGATCATAGTTCAAGTATACTGCTATAACAGTCGATTGTAGTTTGTGTGTAAATAGACGTATTAGCATTAAATAACGAAAAATGTAATGAAAATAAGAGATCGACGTAGAATTTGTAAGGCTTTCACGCATACTGACATAACTTTACATTGACGCAGTTCCAATGAACTGGACTATGACCAGGTATTAAAACCAAGAAAACAATCCGTTGCATAGAGGTAAAAAATATAACAAGCCACATGTAGTACAAATCGGTAATTCCCACCTATATAAACAACGTTTCTTTAAACCATCACATATTATTTCCAACCCCAATTCCAACGATATCTAATTGCTGCAATGCAATCACTTGAGGTGATTGAAAAATTATGAAAACTAATGATGGAAATGAGAAGAGCAGCGTACAACTAAAAATAAGTGCAACCAAAATTGAACTTTGTAAAAATGATTTCGCTGCTCAGAACTGGGATGTTGGCGGGGATCAAAAGAGACATATTTATAAAAGAGTCTTTGCAACAGCAACTGAATGCGAGCGTCATAGAAATGCAAGGCTTTGTCGAGGGGCAGGAAAAGCCTCAAGTGGAAAATTGCGAGGAGGCAAATATGCTGTGCTTCATTATAGAAGCATTGTTCTTGCACGGGCTAAAAGACACTCTTCTGAATCGTGTGACAGAGGCCTTGAGTGGTCCAGACTTTGACGCTATGCCACAGCCGAGCTTCTGGGGGCCACTGCTTGTTTTATCGCACAGACAAATTATTGATCAAATTCAAGGACTTACGCAAATTACAACTGAGGTTGGTTACTGTAGAGCATGGATCCGCTTGGCATTGAATGATGGACTCTTGTCCAGCTACTTTGCATCGATACGCAGAGACAATTCCGTTCTGAAACCATACTATAACCGTTCTGCCTTTTTGAGGGATCCCGACCTGGCACATGTAGCTCAGAGACTGATCGAAAGTATCGATCACATCCCTTTTCATCTTGCCTGCAATACCAGCTTATTGAACATCTGGTCAAATACGCCATTGCACATGGCTGCCATTTGGTCCCCCACATTGAAGTCTTGTCCAGTTTCTTCGGCAGTTGACATAGCCAAGACTATCAACAGCGAACGTACCCTAACTGACAATTTTGACGAAATTGAATCGGTAAGCTCTATAGGGAGTCTTGATTCGCTGAACAAGTTTAGTATCACGAGCAAAGATGAGATGCGGAAGATTAAACTGGGAAAAGAAAAGCGTTTTAGGTCTGGTGTTGAGACTTCGAATACCACGGTTCAGACAAAGGAGACAAGCGAAAAAGCTAGTGAAGAAGAAGAACAAGAAAAAGAACAAGAAGAAGAACAAGAAGTAGTGGTACGGAGAAAAATTGAAAATGGGATAACACTAGATTCCGGTATTGATACTGAGCGTGAAAATGGAAGCAGAGAGGACCTACGGGAAGAGGAGGCAGCTGTAGAACCCGAACTAGCAAATGACGCTGCTGCGACAGGCGGCAATTCTTTAATCGGTCGATTAGGGTGGTCTACTTCTATTGAGGACTTTGAGTCTTCGCTAACTACTTCTGCAATATCCGGAAGCTCCGACGTTGACGCTTCTCACACTCCCGCTGATGCTCGGCCCTATGATGCTTTGATACGGAGCTATAATCAAGGGGCATGCTACGCAGCTACTGCAGACTCTAGTGAGTTTCCCAATAATTGCCTGAGTAGAGTATCGCAACAGGATAATTCAGGTGTGAAGCCGAAGTCATTGGAAGAGGCAAAGGTAAAACGTAGTTCTGTGCTTATCTTACAATCAGAATGCTACTGTGTATATAGAGCATTCCATGCCAACTCGACTGTCGTCAGACCCTTACTATTTTTGACTGTTAAAATTTTTTATGCAATTCTCCCAAATCCAAGAGCGTACTCTGAATTTTTTCAGATTCTTTTAAAGTAAATCTGTTTTACTTACAATTTTTTAAATCAACATGTTTAGATTGTAATTCAAAAATTTGAAAACATATTAAAAAATCCTGGGTTACATATATATATGTATATATGTTTCAGCAGCAACCCATAAAATACTGACCGCTTCTGATTGATTAAAAATTCTTTGGCTTTTAGAAGTTCAAGAAAGAGTAGAATAAAAAACCAGCCCACTTTGGATCTAGGCTTGAAAATCTTGACTTCCGACACAATATTTTTGAAAAAATTTTCAGATTTTTGAATTACGGCCAAAGAGAAAATGATTTTATAAAATTATATGTGAAACAGATTTATTCATAAAAATCTCACAATGTTCGGGATATTCTTTTGGAGTTAGGGCAATTACATCAAAAATTTTATTCAAAATCTAAAATGGTGCGGGCCTGACATTGGTTGACTTGGCATAGAATATTCTATATAGAATGGGACACTGAAAAATCAGGAACACCTTGTGGAATATTGAGTCGTTTATGTCCGACGTTTTTTTTTTTTTTTTTGTCATGTTAAAATGCTTTAAAGGACTGTGGACAAATATTTAACTGTAGACAAACGTTTCTATTTACTTCCAAATTTCATCTAATTTTCAACTGATCATTGAGAAATCCTAAACTGCCATCGGTTGGAGTAATTACAGTAGGGAACAGAAACTGCCTGCAGAAAAGTGATGTCACTGTTGCATCGTAGGGTTAACGTAGTTATCTAATCTTCATAGCTATTATTTACAGGAGGCTGATTTGCAGTCATTTAATCAGCAGCTGGGGAAATTGAGCCGTGAAAAGGGACTGGACACTCAGAATTACAGTTGCATGAGCTGCGACCATCCGATAGGCATGTCCTTTTCTAAGGCATGGGTTTGCGGATTCACAGGGGAGTATTATTGCACCAACTGCATGGCAGAAGAAGAGTTCCTAATTCCATCGCGTGTTATTCATAACTGGGATCTCAAACGTTATCCGGTTTCCCAAAAGGCTGCTCGATACTTGAATGACTGTCCTGCCCTACTTGACCTCAAGGTGATCAATCCTAGGATATACATGGTGGTCGACGACATCGCCCAGCTGCAGTCCCTGAGAATTCAATTGAATCTGCTCCGTGCCTACCTCTTCACGTGTCGCGAACCTGTCATAGAATCTCTCCAAAAAAAGGTTGCGCCGAGAGATTACTTGTACGAACATGTTCACCAGTACTCTGTTTCTGACCTGGCAGACATACCAAATGGCATAATGGCTCAACAACTTCAGAAAGTCGTCGAATTCGCCAGGAATCATGTAACCAATTGTTGGCTCTGCAGCCAGAAAGGATTTATATGCGAAGTCTGTGACAATCCTAAAGTAATTTACCCATTCGACATGAGCTCAACTTACAGAGTAAGAAATTACACTTAAGATTTCGCAGATATGTCTTTCAATCTTTTTGAGTTCGAGATTTTACTGGAATTATTATTTCAGTGCGCTGCTTGCAATGCTGTCTTTCACATTGACTGCATGAACGCGAGTCATCCTTGCCCAAAGTGTGAGCGTAGACGGAAACGCATGGACCTTCCACTGCTAGACTTGGGCAGCACAGACATGCAGACTGTGTCTGAAACACCTGGGATAATGGCTTCAAGTTAATTTCATTTTAAAAACTAGCTGTTTGTTTTATGTACTGACGATTGTGTAAGAAAAAAGAATCAAGCAAATGGGGGTTTCAGGATGTTTGGAATTTTATAAATTTTATATTCTTATGTGATAATGTCGTACCTTGTTGAAAGAGAATTATTCTTATTATTAAAACTGAACAATTATCCGTCGTATTAATTTACTTATTTATTGTCCATTATCAGAATTTATATAATATATTAATAAAAGCGCATTATTTTATTTTGTAAATGACAATTATTCAATAAAATAATATCCAAGCTTTGCACTGAATTGATAATTCAAACAAGCAATAATAGTTTTATTGCAAATTCATATTTTGAAGCTGGCAAAGACGAAAAAAAATTTTATACGTATATATTATACATATATGTATGATAAAGATTTTTGTTTATTTGATTTGTATGTACAAAAGTAGTAAAATATATAAATTTGTGAAAATATGCTATGTTATAGAATTTACTAATCGTATAAGTATCATTTGTATTTATTTAGTTTAATACTGCTGCTCTATTTGTACAGTGAAATAAATTCATTGTTTTGTTGAATAGCCAAAGTAAAAAAGAGAGTCGTCACCTTCATTACTTTTAACATTTACACCATCCTTAATGTCATAAAACGTACATAATACAAAATAATCATCAACTTACACGAACGATCTAACACATTATTATAAGATAATGCAGACGAAGTCGAGACACCAAAGGCAGTAAAATCCAACGAGCACTTTTTTTTTTAGTTTTCTTTTCTCGATTCAATGGAAGATACACGTGAAATGATGTAGTTCAACAATTCTTTGGTGACTGCTTTGTCGAGTAAAATAAATACCCACGTTCTTTAGAGAGCACAGTTTAGATTTATTCCCTCTTATTTGAACTAACAGTAAGTACGTTTAGTTTGCAACTTTGATCCCTTCAGTTTGATAAAATTTAAAGCTTTTGAATAATAGATCAATAATCGGATCATTGCGCCGAATTATTTTTGTTTTCATCATCATAAATATTATTATATTTGTCAATTTCCCGAATGAAATAATACTTTTCGAACTTGAATCTACACGTAAGAAAATATTGATCATTAAATTTTTTATTAAGCACTAATCATTGTCAAGGAAAAAGCTAACATCTTCTGTACGTCAGTTGGTATAAAAATGGCCGTCTCATCTTAATTGTCTAACACTTGGAGTCCCGAAATTCTAAAAGTGTAATATCTAATATTGTACTAAATAAAACTATCTACAAGTCTTATCACTTAACAGCTAAGCGTCTTCTATTTCACTTTGTGCAGGAATACTGTCTTTATGTTAATGGAATAACTACACTTATACACGTCGACACAGTGTGGTATACGCGGAAATGTACCGAATATGAACCGAAAAAGGTCTACCTATTAAGAAATTGCGCCTTACGAAATCAAACGTTGCAAAATAAATCATATTGCAATATTACGAATGACAAGGGTGAAGAGAAAAAATAAATAATTATAAAAAATGGCCGCTGCTAATGTTCAATAATTTCCGGTATGCCCCAATGTTTTGAACAAAAGGATAATCCTAGCTTAAAAATAATAATAAAGTTATAGGTACCATTGAAAAGTTTTCACATCTCCTCATATTCTCTTTCTAGTTCTAGCTAGTGCGAAGATTTTGGGAAATAAGCAGATGGTAGAAGCGGTTTGTCCAAAACTGCTCGTCTTAGGCCACCCTGCATCACTCCCATTGCACTCTTAGATCTTGTATTCCCAACGGAAAGGGGAGGATTATTGTTCTCCGCAATCGTAGGCAATGACGCCGTCGTGGTAGCAACTCCAGCACTGGGCAAAGCTTTGCTCAATATATTTCCTCGCTCCAACGGCGTACTGGTGCATGTTATTTGCCCAGTTTTGTTGAATGCAGCCAAGCTACTTGTTGTATCCGTAACCCCTACACCCATATTCCTCGCTGTTGTGCGTGCGGTTTGATTTATATTCGGATTTTGAACTATTGGGTTTCTCAAGAGGTGGCCAGTCAGAGGAACGCTAGCCTGGGGCCCATTGGAATTAGCTGACCGAGCCTCGAATCTTGTGGGGAAGCTCTTGCTCGTCCTTGGCAAAGTCAACTGCACAGAAGGCGGCACCATTATGGGTTGCCCAATTGTTGAGGTCTGTCCAGACGATTGGTTATCGGTTAGTCGTCGGTTCAGCCAGCTAATAACTGAAAGCAAAGGATGATTTTTAGATTTCCAGTTCACTATTACAACTACGACAAAATCTGAGGAATAGAAATTATAATTCAATCTTTTTTATGAATGTTTTCTTGAATATCTATGCTAACGTACCATTGTCATTATTTTTTATTATTTTATCTTTTTCTTCCAACTGTGATTGCAAAGCTTTAAGCTGTTCTTTCAGACCTTCAGCAACAGCCTTGGCTTCCCTCGCTTCTTTAGAGCAGGCTTCCATTTTGCTATCGAGTTGTCCAACTTCTTTTTGCTTAGTATCCAGCAGACGTTCCTGTTCTAAAGCAATGCTTGTTCTGAGCTTGAGCTTTGACTTAATGGAGGCTAGCTCGTTCTGCAGCTTGGTTAATATTTCATTAGCTTTGACCAGCTCGTCGGTTAGACTTTTCAAAGAGTTCTGTTTTCTTTGAAGCTGACCATCTTTCTCAGCTATCAAATCTTCTAGGTGCTGCTTCTGCTCCTTACCTGTTTTTATCATTTCCGTGTGTTTAGTAAGTAGGATACATTTATCCTTTATCTCCTGTTCAAGTACTGCAACTTTCGTCTTGAGGTTGTTCACCATTTTGTCCCTTTCATGGTAATCAACGTCAAGCTTCGAGTTCTGTTTTCTCATAAGTGCCAAGTCTCTCTGAGCTATGCTCAGCTCTTTACCAACGGTCTGGAGCTGATTTACCTGCTCCTTGTTACTTGCTTCTGCAAGCGAAAGCTTCTCGTTTAATGCAAGATTGCGTGTCCTCAGCTCAGCAAGCTCTGTATGCAGCTGCTTCAGTGTTTCCCCATGCCTCTGTTCTAGCTCAGACTTCTCATTTTCTCTAAGACGCTGAAACTCTGAGGTGGCTTGTGCGAGTCTGCAAACAAAATTTATCTGTATTAATCACCTATGCAGGTAACATAGGGGAATTTTTTTCTTGTAATATTTACTTGTCTTTTTCAGCACTGATTTGTTGCGAGGTATGGATCTGCATTTGGTTCATGTCAGCCTGATATTTTTGCTTAATTTGTTCCAGTTCCTTGGTTTGAACCTCCAGTTTCTTGGTCAGGTCATTCAGCCTGGTTTCCATACTGCCAATATCTTTGTCTTTTCGAAGGCAGTTTTCCTTGAGCTGTTTTATCTTCATGGCCATATGGACCTTTATGTCCGTGTCACTGGACGGGGCGATGTTCAAGCTGAGATGACACAGATGCTTGAAGTTGTTCGTTTCAACGAGCTTAAAAGTCCAGTCACCTGCCTCTTCTGCCAGCAGAAGAAGAAACTTTGGGGGATTTTTCGCAACACCGGAAAGAGGTATTTGGCATTGCTCCAAAAGGCATATCAGCTGTGTTGCAAAATTATCAAAGTCTACAAGCAGACCCTGCTGTGCTTTGAGCACTTTGAAGTCATCGTCATTCACGAACAGCGAATAAAGAAAACAAGGATCGTCGTCATCGGAAAGAAGAACGCACAAACTCTGTTCATGAAATAAGCAAAAATACAGAAAATATTAAAGGAGGAAGTCAAGAAATAAAAATTTCAAAACGGAATAATTAAAACATACATGCAACTATTTTGACATCCTTAACAGCGACTGTAGAACCTCAGTTGAGAATCAACTGCAACTTGTTAATTATGAATCAACAGTAACTTAAAAGATGAGAAATTCATGGGTAAAGAAGTATAAAAGCAAGGTGATTAGAAAGTTGACGTTCAGTTGATTCAAGAGACAAAAAAAATTCCTAAATAGATTCTACATTCGCTGCCCTAGGCTCTTAAGGATTGGTATGAGACGCGGAAGAAGCGCGAGTAACAGTTGTGTGGATGTTGCAACGAGGTTAAAACGAAGCATATCTCGGTCACATACCTTGCGACAAACAGGGCTGATTCCAGCATGAATTTCGACATTGACACGAAGGTCTCTTTGGCGTTCTTCTTTGTGCTGAGGTTTGATGTAAACCCTTTGAACTCTCGTGTAAAGAATCTCGACATTGTTGAGTTGGAGACCAGGATCACCGATCATCCCACCCCCCGCAATGTTGTTCAAATAATTCATGACAATCAGAGCTTTAATTAACCGCTGCCGATAATATCGGCGACATGTTAATCTTTTCCGATCTACTTCGCATTTCTCAACTCACATCACTATTTACATTAATTTTTTAAACGCGCTCAAAACAAATCCCTTCAATTCTTTGCACACGACGCAGGCGTGCTGCTGGTGCTGCCATCGCCTCAGCATGCACATGAACCACAAACCCACCCTAAACGTTGATGCTGAGAATTGGGATCGCGGGTTCGTAAAGACAGGCATAGTAAGGCTCCTCCATGGTGAAGATGGTCTAATAGCGATATTCTTTTTTTTTCGACGGTATGGAAATGAAATTCACTTCACCTAGAATCCCTATAAAACGTCAAGCCAGAAAGGAGCTTGAGAAAGTTTGCTTGCGTTCGCGTTTTTCATGCAACGACTTAGTAGTACCCTCTGACACGAAATAGATTTTTCCAATGGACAACACCACTGAAACAAGACACGACGTTTGTGGATACATTATCAACACGTTTTCGTCATCAAAAATTAAGCCCAAACACCTGTTTCGTGACAGAGGACGCTTCGAAATCGGGGACAGGAAAAACGCTCTCAGGGTTCGTTCGAGGCTTATTCTCCGTGGTTGAGCATCGAGAGGATTGCAACATTTACCGACAGGCGGCATCGCAAATTGATTGTATAAAAAAGCAATCAGTTTACCTCCGATCACAGTCGCACTTTGTGTTTCGCGGCGGATTGTTGTAACCCGGAACAAAATGGACAACCGTAAACCTGGAAGTGTCGACAGAAAATTTGCTTGAGTGCGAGCCGTGCATAATCTTCTCTCTTCTATGTTTGAAAATCAGAGCTCGAGATCTTTTTACTGTGACCATTAATAGACGCGAGGGAACGCGGCTGTAATATTTGCGAATGATTCGTGCCATCCAAGATCTAATAAGTTTCCCGCGCGTGTAACAAATCCTAAATCTAATTGGCAGGTTCCGCTGGAGCCGACCAATCTGCGCGGCGATCGCGACTGACGTAACGCATTGCGCGGGATCTTCCTGAGCTGCGATTGCAGTTGCCATGCCTGTGCCATGCGTCTGATAGTGTTCAGTACGAACGAGAGCGAGCAGGAAAAACGGTGGTACAATGCCTGTTGCGATACGAGTGAATCAGGCCAGCATAACAGTGGAATCTGTGGGAGTTAGTGACGTGCGATTGTTGGCAAGTTGACCGCCCCGTTTTTTCGTAACAGCGGATGTTGGGCTTATCGAAACAAAGACGGTGTCAATGAACGGGCGTCAGATTCAACGAGCAGGTAAGCGGTGTGTTTATTTACCCAATTCTAATGACCCGCGTATTAACGCCAGGGTACATACTTCTCTGCGAACATGGCTCACCGGCGAACTGATATATTTATATATGTATATACGTATATATACATACACACGATACGTATATGTATATACTTATATAAAGGTACCAATACCGGTCATGCTCGAAGTGACGTGGGCGTCTGTCTGGCGGTCGTGTGTCAAATATTGCGGTGATTTCAAGCCAAGTCATTTATCGACCTTTAAGCCCCACGAATCCATCAATGATAGATAGTGATAATGAATCTTGTTCTGGAATATCTTGTTTGTTACTGTGATGCTTAGTTCGACAATCGAAATTCAATTGACAGATATAAATTTAGCTCCTGGATGAAACAGCCACTATCAGGCGAGATAAATTAGGGCAGTTGTTTATCGATGGAGGAATTCGCCTCAGATGATGAGACTCATGAATATAAATAAATGTGAACGGAGGTGACCCATTTTCTCATTCAGACATAATACGTGTTATGTAATATAGGTATAATAAAGTATACGCGACTTGCAGTTAAATGGTTTGACGTTTCTGTAGGAATTATCCAACCAGCAGTTGAACGGGTACCCGGTCCCTAAGTTAGTTATCTGCTGAAGGAAAAGAGGATTCCTCGCTCCTTGTATTTTTCCACGCAGTGCTGCCACTGTCCGTCATATTCGGAACTGCGAAATTCGTTTACGGTGAATAAATGAATGCGAACAAAATTTTCATGTGCACATAATTGTGTACCAACATGTACGATGCGTTCTCTTGAAACATTCAAATTTGAAGTTCACACTCCTTTTATGCCGTTTGTTACCTTATTATTTAAGAGAGGATTCCCAAACGATAAAACTTATCGAGGCGTTTCATTCAGTCGCCGATGCTTCTAAGTAACTTTTTAATGTTTTATTGTTTCTGTTATGCCGCAAACAATATAAGCGGTACGAAGTAGTGAAAAGGAATAAAAAAATTGACGTGTTTCGGATCGTATCTATATAATTACAGTTGGTTGTCAGCGATGAAATGCTGTAACAATATTTATATTGGAGCGTTCATTGGCTTTGAGGATATCGCCATAGCTGGATTTCGATTTGCGGTTTTGGTTGAAAAGTAAAGGAAATAGGATGCATCAGTGGCTATCAAAGCAAAGTCATCGTGTGCACGTTTGCACGTAGGCGAGTAAACTTTCGTCTTGATGTCATATTATCGTCCTACACTTTTTGAAAATGATCCGATAACTCGATCGGATATTTAAGATCGACAGTGTCGCATCGCTTCACGGGTAATGTCTGTACAAGTTTTCCGTGCTGTTGATTAAAAAAATTTGAATTGTATGCAGTTTGTGCATTACGTAGAGTGTGTACCTACAGAATGCTTAAAATAAATATTACAACGTAATAATAAGTAAGCAAATGAAAACATAGATTTGTAATTTTTTATCGATAGTCTTTTGCGCATTTCTACAAGGTTTTTTAGTTGTTTGACAGAACTCAGACAGATTCGCCATCACTTATCACTGATAAAATTGTATGTGGTATTATAACCGACTACTGAAAGTGCAACTATAAAATGAGGTTGAAGTTAGTAACGTTGATGTGACAAAACGTTAGGGAAAATGTCGTCAATTTGGCAATTTTATAATGATTTTGAAAGAATAGAGTTTTAAAAATATGACAACGTTTTTGCTTCATTACAATTTACTGAATTTCAGAAAATTCAGAATATCCTTAAGTTCCGGAAAAGTTATTTTTCCTAGACACCCATTGTTACGCTAACGTTACTAACTTCAACCTCATAATATAAATCGTAACGAAGATGTTGGGTTTGTCTCCTCTTTATGATTCTTAAACAGCTATTGAATTGTGAATATTTCTAAGACTAGCCTGACGGACGACATCGAGGATCGTAAGAGCTATGCCACCGAACGTTAAATTTTTCAGATATCAACGTCTAACATTACCCGCGGTGAGTTCATGGTTAGTAAAATACATGAGTCGAAGTGGCAAATCAAGGCAAACGACTAAAATATGCTTGCAAAAAATTCCGACCTCTCTTCTTTCATGACCATCCCGTGTCTATTATATTATCGTGTCATAGAAGATCGAATAATCCAAGAACACGTGGAAAACCTTGCCCATGTATACATCATATATATATATATATATACACACACGCATTGGTGTAAAAGTTTCTGCTAAGAGCAATTACCAGTTTTGTGTGTCTTGCGTCCATTTGCTTTTCTTTTACCTCTGTATTTTGCGCACCGCGCCGCATCGATTCGCACGAAGGATAATTGCGGGCAGCTGCTATGACGAACATGAGGCGAAATTTCGGTGTAGAAAGTTTTTGTGAGCAGCGACGGTGCTATTATCTCCATCTGAGTCAGATGACACGACAGCACAGTTCGCCTTGCTGCGTGTCCAGGGTGAGCTGAGCTTGCCTGGGATATTTCAGACTCTGATGTTACAGACCGGATGTGCTCGGACTTTGAGAAGCAAAAAGGATTTACCTCGCTACCTGTTAAGCTCAACAAAGAACCGTGGCTTGACCGTTCCTACGCGTTTGGATTTGTCGAAATTCCATTTTCGTTTGCTGGATAAAACGGCCCCAGCTTAAACTTACTCGAAATTTGCCTTTCTGTAAAATATAGACCTGCTAAAGATTAATGTCTCATTACTGTTTATTTCTCCTTCTCACTTGTGGCCTTGCTTATATATTACTGTTATAAACCTGCATAGTGTTGATTGTGTCAAGTACATTTTCAAATTGTTAGTTTCAACAACCTGGTATATGTGTAGGTCGAAATATTTTATCTAGCTATGTTATACATACAATAGACGTCACTGAAACAACTACTTTATATGTTCGCATCGTTTCTTCCGTGAGACGACACTGGCCTTCGGTGTATTCTGACTTTTATTAGTAGGCATTATTACGCTCGTATGCGTAGAGGTGTGCGGATACTTCGCTAAAAACGAGTCGCTGAACAATCCGTATTTTTATGAAATTATATCGCGTAAAAAAAAATCATTAGAGAACATTGAATATACTGCCGAGGTTATGCGAGCCTGCTTTTCCGGTTTTTTTCATTCTACAGCAGAAAGGCTTTATCAAGTATACATGTAACGTGTAGGTGTAGACATAAGTGTCGATTTACCTGACCCCTCATGTCCCGTTTAGTGCGGAGGCGTCAGATGGATTTCTAATAACGATGGCGCCCACGCTAGGGTCTGTTATACTGTGGATCAGGTACAATTATTCATATAGAAACACGTCCATGGATCAATCTTTCTCGTCATTTGGAATATCTCGCGAAGAATACGTGGGTTTTAAAATTTTGTTATTTTCTCCTCAACAAGTTCGTCAAAATCTTTATCGGTCGATTACTCGTAAACACCCGTTACTTGATGATAAACATATACATGATCTTCTTAGAGGCTTTTAAGTATTTACCCGAAATACGTCGACTTCGGAATAGAAAATCATTGAAAGTTCATTGAGTATTACAGGTAAAAGAGAAAAAAAAAAAGAAAAAAAAGACGACATGTAGTCTTGGAAAGGGGAAGTACAAAAGTGCTGTTTAAAGAGAGATGTACCATAATAGATGCGAGTGCCTTCCCGTAGCCATGGCCCCTCCTCTACTTCGGCGACTTGGCAACAGCGCAACCGTCCGTGAGGCTAACGAACGGCATTGCCAAATCTCTGGGGGCCACTCTGACGGTGGAGAAGTTTCAGCCGAGGCTTCAAGCTTCTCTCCGCGACCCTCGCAGCCTCTAGCCACAATCGTTCGATAAAATTTGATCATTGAATTTAGAAACTTTGGAATATTTACCTTTGTTCGTCGACTGCGGGATAGCTTCATGCGTTAAGCATTTCTTCCTACACTTTCAATTTACTGCCTTTTGTAACAATTCAATCTTACGTATGTTGTTTCTACTTTCGGTCTTCAGTTGTTTTTGTTTCGTAATCCTTTAATCGATTTTTTTACGTTTGGTAACCGTAAGTCGGTCCAAATAAACATGTGGGAAATAGTGTTTTTCGATACTAGTGCGCGAAGGTGGCAATGCCCGCACAAGCGTGAAGGCGCAGCACGAACCCGTAGACGAGTTGAAGGGCGAGTGTGGCACATTCACGCGAGATAGGCATTGCCAACTTTCGCGCGTGTATCGAACTCTATTTTTTGCTACACCTATAATGGAAAGTCCGACATACACGATTATATTTACACGAAACCACGGCACGATGTCTGTTCAGTGACGATGTCGAGCACGGCAAAGAGTGACAAACTATTCCATTGGTGGCGCTAGTGCAGCTGTTTGCGAAATGCGCAACTGTGGATAAAAGCGCGACCGTCTTTTTCGCACACCGCTAGCAATGTGCGAAAGTTTATCTCATACCGCCGGCAATGTGCGAAGATTTTTTTCTCACACCGCTAGCAATGCGCGAAAGTTTTTCCCGCACACGTGTATAAAAGACTACTTTCGGTGCTTGTAAATGGTGCATAAAAATGGACTTTCCATGCAGGTGTTGCAAAAAAATATTTGTGACCGAATGTGAAGTGCTCTTTAGGCAAGTGGCTGGCTGGGGGATAGCCGTGTTGCTAGACTAACGATATGATTAAGAACCTAATTTAAAATACGCAACATCGCATGTATTATTTAGCAATTATGTTTCGATTTAGTGTGCTCAAATTCGTATAGTAAGAATGCTTATACGGTGCCTCTGTTAGCGTTTCAACAGTTCAACATTGTTGCCACATGAAAAGTGATGAAATTTGGTTGGCGATATTTTGGCGAAAGTGGACCCGACTCGGTACCACGAAACTGAGTTCAGCTGTTTTTTTACGACCAAATGCGTGGAAGAAAATGAACATACGATATTGTCTCTAATCCTAGCTTTAAAGTTGCCAACTTGTTCGATTTTTGCATTCGAGTAATGTTTCAAGAACAATGCTTGAAGAGAATACGAGCTCGTAAAGCTCGTAAAAGAGCAGATTCTACTCAAAACTGCAGGAAACGAGAGACTCATCAGGTTTTTCGGTGAAATATACTTTGTAAAATGTAGAATTTACTCTGAAAACAGCGAAAACCATTGTGTGCAGACAAAAAGTTACTACATTTATGGTAAAAAATACAGTTGACATGTTCATTTTCTATTAGCTTGAAGTTAGTAACGTTAGCCTTACAATGAATGTTTAGGAAAGATCGTTTTTTCGCAACTTTAGTATTGCCTGAAATTAAGTAAACCGTAATGAAGCGGAGTCGTTCTCATATTTTTAAAACTCAACTCTTTCAAAATTATTCTATAATGGCAAAACGGAGATTTTTTCCCTAACGTTTCGTCACGTCAACGTTACTAACTTCATCCTCGTTATTTTTTACCAAAAACCTTTTCTGACCCTCTTTCTGCGACTTTGAATAAAACCTGCTCTATTATTCTTTCCGTGTAAGAGGTAGTATAGGTAATCGTCGTGGTATAAGTATAGGAGGAGTAGACGTGTGTAACAGACCTACCCTCACTTATCGAGTAATTTTTACGTCACACCCATTTTTGGCCAAAGTCACTATACTATCATCAGGCAATATTTATGCCAGAAAAAATAAACTATAGGGGTCTGGGAATGTGAATTGGAGTTTACTTCGCGTAGTTATTATTATAAACACGAATGCTCAGTATGGGTCGAACTGTGAGACGGCTTCGGCTGTTCGTGACCAGCCAAGGAACCGCCATGTTGCGGCCTGCAGTGCTCCAAAAAATACGAGTTGAGTAAAAAGCCTTTCACATCGGAGCAAGATGGCCGAACCTGGATCGGATCATCGCATACAACTCATGTTTCGTTGTAAGATACAGGCTTACCCTTGGTAACGCGAGCCTTACGCAGGAATATAGTAGATGCGACACAGATCCACGTCAATAAACTTTCGCGTTAATATCCCTTCTCCACATAACATGTTGCATATATTTTACTGACAGATTATCAACAGCGTCGTAAGCGGTTCAAGTATTAACAAGGGATTAGGTCCATCGTAAACTCGGTACATAAAACAGAAGAAAACAAAGAAAAAAGCTCAAAAGGTACATGAACGTGAAACTGTCGAAATCTTGTTACGATTTTTCAAATTTTTTCAAATTACATTCTTCTTTGTTCTAATTCGTTTCCGTCCAAGTAAAATTCTTGCTATGCACCGTCGGCCCTCTCGTTTTACGAACTCGGGGATAGTGGAACAGGCAGGTTGAACAGAATGTTACAGGGTCTGGCTTCCGCTTGGCAACAACGCGACGCCTACCGCCGTCTGGGTCGACCGACCTCCCTCTTTCCTGTCCCTCGGTGCTTGCCGTAGCGTGGCTCCCACCGTCGAGCTCACGAGTCACGAACTGATGTCGGATTACACCGAGACACGTACTGTACAGAGAAACGCTGTTCCGTATGCGGTATGCGTGTGTTGTATTACACCTTAAACCTTACAGAACTGGAACTTGGAATGATTCCGATGGTGTGTTATACAGATTTAGTGCGTTACGAAGTCAACGACGAATTTAGATACAAATCATTCTTTCCGTGAGCTTTGCATTGTCATTGATCCATTCCTCGTCCGCAACCAAGAGTAGGTACGGATCTTGCACATTATAGCGCTTGGCCAATCACCGTCTAGAGACTTTTTACGTAGATGTGGTTTTTCTCAGACGCAGTACTACGGCCTACTCGATGCGCGTCACGTTTCCTGCCTCCTCCCTCTACTTCACTTCTGTTTACAAACCGAAGATCAGGCGACACTTACCCATATGACATTTTGTAAATGGCCTGAGGCTTTAAAACGTTGTTTTCGTGACGCTAGGCCAATTTTGTCTCCTAGCGGTGAACTCATGTTGGAAAATTCGAAGTAATGGCACCTGTCTAATGCTTCTTTACTGATACTGGGCAAACATTGGCTATCGATATCACAATTAGTAGAAAGTTTCACTGTGCGTAGGACTTGAAGAGTATTTAAGGGAGCGTTTTCGGTTACAAGAGAAGTGGAAAAAATACTGCTATACATTGAGAATTACACAGGAAGCGCGATTTTTCCCCAATCTAAGATCACATCTATCATTACGCACTTCGCGTTTATTATTATTTTATTGTCAGTGCAACACGCATAGAAAAATTGACTACGTGTTCGACAGATTGTTTATCAAACACAAGTAACTGATGAGTGGAAAGTTCAACTAATTGAACTAAACTACTTAAAACTCAACCAAAGTGCAGTTATCCGCGTCACTTCATCGACCGACCGTTTATAGTTGGCGTTAGAATAATCAAGGCTAGACGATTTATAAATTTGAAAGTGACGTGTTTCAACGAATAGCCGTGATTAATGCAACTCACATTAGCTTGAAACTGATACTTATGCGGAGAGGCTCTCTCTGGAAGCTGACTTCTGATATTCGTGGCGGTAGCGAACTCGCAGCTGTCAACACGAGGCACATCACCTCGAGTACCTACATTGGCTCGCTTCAAGAGCTCTGAAGCGTTTTGAAGCTATCTTCCGCAAATTCCTCGACGCAATCTAAAAATTGCTGTACAATTCGTAGGGAAAATAGCCAGAATCGCCAATCAATCGTGCAAGAGGGTTAGATTCAAGACAGGAAATGGAACGTTCCACTTACGGGAGCAACTCCAGAACCTGTTCATCTATGAACGCCAGTTACCAGTTGATCTTATTATTTTGCACAGAACTACTGCGAGTTCAAAACTCGTCATGTATTCCAGGGCACAAGTACGGAACACCTATCATGCTTACCTGTGTGAACTGCAAGGAGGTCAAGAGAGCTACCCACCCACTGCTAGATTCGCGAGAATTACAGCGTTGGTATGAATGCAGGAGAAGGTTGTCCACGTGTATTCGCAACGCGCAGCCCATTGGCCGTTTGACCTACGTTGTCCGTTTCGCTAATCGATCGCGGGGGGTCATTGTCTCTTATGAGATGAACTCGTCTTAGCATTGATCGCAGGATAGATAAGATCATGAGCGTCTAAGAATTGGCTCGATACCCATGATGACTAGTGAATCTGTATACCAGAAATATCTAGTGAAGTGAACCCTCGAGGCCACTTACCGATTCTCTCAGCTGTATCAAGCTGGAACGGTTACATTCCAAAATTGACATGTCTTCAATGAAATAATTAAGGACTAATTGAATGACCTATTTTTTAATCCAATGCTCCACGCTTTTTGAAAGAAACCTGCGGCAGTGCATGTAACAGCCACGCTTAAAAACAACGGGAACGAAACGACATTTTGAAAGGCTGATCGGGCCAGAATTAAAGACTCATTAAATATTTTTAGCAAGCGAACCCTAGGCGAGACACGCCCCCCGAAAACCAAGTACAGTGCAGTATCTCCACCGTGGCCACGTAAATATTTTTCAAACGCCAGATCTTTAACAGTCAACAAAATCCATCACAGGCCTTCGCCAGTAAATAAGAGGAGGATCGCTCGAAACTATAATCTTCGGCCACGGTGGAGATACTGCACTGTACTTGATTTTCGGCGGGCGTGTCTAGCCTAGGGGTGACTTGCAAAAAATGTTTAATGAGTCTTTAGTCCTGGCCCAAATAGTTTTTCAACATATCTTTTCGTTCCCGGTGGTTTTGGCGTAGCAGTTCCACGTTTATCTCGGGGTGGCATCGCTACAGGTTTCGCTGAAAAACGTGGAGCATCAAATGCGAAAATAGGGCATTTAATTAGCCCTTGATTATTTCATTCAAGATAATGTCAATTTTCGAATGTGGCGACTCCAGCTCGATTTAGCTTATGTTTTCGACGTTTGCGCACGGTTACGTAGAAATTCGTGATGTACACAGAATCAGCTATGTATGAAACGTGGGATCCAAACTTCAACAATACGTGTACCGAATGGATGTTGCGCATCGAGCGGCCGGCAGCACCAACTTATGCAGCCTGGGTACATACCAACTTACTACCTTATTGCCTTATAAGCGCCTCAATGCTCTAACCGTGCCGGTTAAGACCGGTTCTTGAATCAATCTTGATTCTTGCTGATACTAACGTATGTATACCGTAGATACAGACATAACTGCGTTTATTACAGCACAGAAGAGGGATTAGGCACAAATCTATTCTCTTAAAATTCGAAATCTGTTCCAATAGGTAATACAGTTTTTACATCTAACTATAATTCTCTCGTGCTTTGACCGATGTGCCGTGTACTATGCATCCGAAGACGAGGAGCTTATGTCGACTCAATTACCAAGACAGTACTCACTTACTGGCTGTGGTATAATACTTTGTAAATATACACAATTATACTGAACATCATTGAAATTTGCATGTTCCGGAATATTTTTTAAACGATTGTCACAGGTGAATATCGGAAACTCACCTCAAAGGTCTGCGCAGCGTCACGCGGGGATGATGAACGAAAGTACTATCGTCATACAAGATGGTTTATACCTTTGATGCTGCAACTCCAATTTGTAAAATGAATTACCTACATAGAGCAGGTTACTGCAACAATTGAAATGTGACTTTCGTCGATCATGGATACACCCTAGTTATAAGCTGCTTAGCGTCCTTTTTTACCCTATATCTACTCCTTCGTTCAATTTTCTCGCTCCTTGTTTAAAGCCGTAAAATGCTATGAATTTTCCAAAATGCACCCGTGTCCTGTTCAAAGTCGGGTCCTTCCTTTCTGTCGACACCAATTTACCATTCAGAAATATATACATATAAATACGTGCATGCACGTTTCTTCGCCTCTCCCAAGCGTATTCATAGCACGCGTGTGTGGTAAATGTGCAAGCTATAGTAAATAGCTGCTATGAGGGGGTCGATTGGGTACAGAAGCACGTCGAGTAGAGCCTGGCCAGCTGTCGCGTCTCTCCCAGAGTCTCGCAGCCGTATTTTGCCCCCCCCCCCCCCCCCCCCCACGCACTCACACCAGACCCGCCGCGTGCAAGGCTACCCCCTCTCTCTCTCTCTCTCTCTCTCTCTCTCTCTCTCTCTCTCTCTCTCTCTCTCTCTCTCTCTCTCTTTCCTTTCCGCTCTACGCTTCAGAAAGCCGCGCGCGCGTGATGTGTTTGATGAAAACTCATATATGTTCCTATCGAGACGAAAAGAACGCTCGACGATAAACTCTAACGAATTCTTCTCTTCTGGTCCTGTTACAAAAACTTGCGTAATTCTCCAAAGATTGAAGAAGATAGATCGGGATAGATTGATGGACCAGGAGTTTCAGGCGAGGTGTTGATTTTACTTCATATTTGTTGAAGATAATTTTTTTTATATTGATGTATTTTCATTCTTATTCATGGGTCTAAGTGTTACCACTATGGAAACCTGCTTCATTAGATAACAAATTGAATTGTGAAGAAGATAAAGTTGTGCATAACAGATATTTGTGCGAATCCGATCACCCCGTATGTGGGTATAAATATAGATTGCTTGTTGCTGTATTGTTATGGCTCACTCCGGCGGGCCAGACGCCAAGTTCGGAAGCGGAGTTACGTTAGCGATTTACAATTAAATGTGTATACATACGTAAATACATATACGGGGTATCCCAAACTCACTGAGGAAGTCAGAATCATCGATAACCCAGAAACAAGTTTCTCGAAATTACGCGAGTAGAAAGAAATCAGATGGCGAGTGGGTGTCAAAAATCACGCTGTTTAGGGCTTGGCAGTTGACAACTCATCGTAAACTATAACTCCGTCATTTCTTTTGTTTATTTCTGTACTGGAATTATAGAATAATCTTAGTATATTCAGAATATATGTTCTGTGACTTCGTTTGCACAAGTTACCATCGCTTGCGTCTGACCCGCATTTGCAGTATGTATTCCATCATGCTCAAGTGCCCTCGGAGCGCCTACATAACTGAATCGGGCAAAATGAACGGGAGGAAATCAAGCAACGACGCGGATCGGTCGCACGCAATCAGCGATCTGTGCGTTCTCGTCGCTCCAAGCCTGCTATGGAACCTGTTTTAAATCTCCCTCCAGCACCGCCTCCTCTCCTTTCCCCATGTTTCTCTCGCCCCCGGCCGCCATGGAAGATTGACGCTTGCTACAGGCGCTCCGGCATCACGCTCCACACACCCAAGCATCAACTGCTACAAAAGAAAATGAAAAAGACAATTCGGTGAGACCGAGGCTCCGGGCATCGTTCGAGACGAGTTGCCCGTGTAAGACACATCGCATCAGCAACTTCTATGCTTGCTTTGCTTACTTTTGCGCACGCATGAAATTTCAGATGTACCACGCGACCCGCGTTTATTCCACTAACTGCAGGGAAAGTGGCTCTGCGTTTTGTGTGGGTGTAGATAAGATTCGATTCTCGTTTCCGCATCTGTAACGTGTCGACGTAACTCGGGCAAACTAGAATAACAGAGACCGAAGTTGCTTGCATTTTCTCTTCCGCAACCAAAGATAGAATTGTGAACAATTCGGAAGTTCACATCGAAAATCTGCCCCTCCGTTATGGTAGGTACCTATAGGAAATCACATGTGAAAAATCCTGTGATTCTGATATTCTATAAACTATTCCTGGATGTAATATTAGCGCAGCAGTCGATCGATATGAAAATAAGAACCCATGGAATACCGATCGAATTAGCAAACCACATTTTGCACTTTTTTCGTTTCTGAGTTATGAAATCGTTTTAAACTTTCAAAAATTATCTAACTCACAATTGTGCTTGTCTGGTCAATTGGGAAAGTTCGCAAAATTCATGGGAACATTATGTAAATATATTTTTAACTGATCCTCTCTCGCTTTGAGGTTATGACACGCTACTGTATATTTGAATACTAAATTGTTTTGTATTTGTTTTTTTTTCTCATAATTTGCAGAACTTTTCTCACTGAATGGATAGGCGTGATCATGGACCTTAGCATTTCTCAAAGTTTGAAAAAGATAATTTTATCCCATGAGAAATGCGATTTTAAAGTAAGACGCGCTGGACTTATCGATAAAACTTGAAGGTCTAACATCCGGTGGAGGAAATGATAAATTGACAAGAATCTGGATTAGACTTTCCATCGATACAGTCAGTTGGTCAGCTGCCGCTTCCGGCGGACGAAACCCCTAGAAAAGTGGCTAAACTACAGGACGTATGGCAACATCGCGTTACGACACGCCTGCCAGCACAGTCTGGCAATCTCGAGAAAAATTTAATGGAAATCGTCTGACGTGATAGTAGCGTAAAAGGCTACGCCACGTTACGAGGATACGAGGAAGATTGATTGAGTAACAAGATTAAAATCATAAACACGCTGACTGTGCGCTGGGTATACATATGACAATATATAGGAAAACACAGGCGCTTAAAACCCGCGGCTATAATATAGGAATTACGTCGGTCATCCCGAGTCGAAAACACAGAAGTCCTTGCCAAATTGATGCGTAGTTATGTTTAGGAAGGTATAACATTGGGGAAATATGCAAAGAGTGAATTTCAATGAAAGGATATTTTTGTCAGTTGGTTGGAAAATCGTAAACAAAACATTCGATTTGCATACGTTGAAACTATAATAATTGCAGATTGCACTTTCGTCTCGACTTTCATGAACCTCCAATAAATACTTGTTGCAAAAAGCGTAGTTCTCTAATGTCATAATAATATATCAAGAAATATTTGATCACGATGATTGTTCAACGTTTTATATTTTTTTTCCGTCTTACTTCACCGCTCTGCATATACGTAAGTTCGTCGAAAATGTTGCAATTTAGTTTGTTTTGTTACGGCTGAATTTTTCGTAACAAATATTTACGGCTGAGTTTCAACTTCAATTCTTAAATCCAATATGTATTCACAGATTCTAGGTTTCAAGTAAATTGTTGATGTTAAGGTGGGACAACTCTATTTCAAGTCTAAGTTGCCAAATACTGTAAATAGTTGCTGCGTCACTGAAAAATTACTGCCATCAATGGCTGTCTAAAACCGTTAAAAATCGAGTTACACCACCGTTACAATATTAGGTTCAAGTGTACAACTGGAGTGTTTTTCTACCTACCTGATGTATTGCATGGGCAAAGGTTTAGCGGTTAATTGCACTAATAGCAGTAACGGGAGTCTACCTATATCTATATCGTTTCGAACGAAAGCGGCGTTCTGATTAAAATCGCATGTGTGCGACCAAAGTCACCTGCTTATCAGTACAGCTGCGCCAAATTGTTGTCGACCTAGAAATTCTGTTGTGAACCTGCGAAGCGGAGTGTGGCTGTTTCAACATCCCAAAAAGATGTACATACAGGTATATTGACTTTAGCCGTACCTTCGTACGAACTGGTTTGCCGTTCTCATTTCAGCATTAGCTAACATACATCGTAATTAGCCATAGATAATTACACGTGAATGCATACGTTCATTGAGTTTCCAGGATCGATGTATGAACAGCTACCGCACTGCCCTGTGTCAGAGGTCAACGACCAGAGCGCGTCGGTCGCGTACTAATAGAGGCTGAGACAAAGAGTGCGGTTATATCTATCGAGTATGAACCTATATTCCTGCCATAGTTCGTGGCTTGTTGCTGGGTCAACGTGTAACCTGCATCCTGACCAGTTCCCCACTTAGCGGAGAATGATATTTTTGAACCCGTTTATGCGGCGTCTGCATCGGTGCCAACAATTGCAATAAGCGAGGACAGTTATATTCGGGGGTACAGAAGCGAAATAGCAACGTTGGGAAGCAGAGCGAATTCTTTTCGAGCATGTCGAATTATATCCTTACTATATGCGGATATATTGATGTATTACTTAGATTTTTTTTTCCTCCTCAACCTTTTCGTTTCCTTTTCCCTTCGCCTTAAGCCTCCGTCTCGTGTAGGTGTAACAATTTATTTCACGTTTTATTTTACCTGTGTTCGTTAACTTATACCGTCAATTTTGCGTTGTTGTATTTTCTGCCGTCGACTGAGTGCCCAGGCCAGTATAGAAAGCGGACACGTCACACTGCAGGTAACCCGAGCGAGACAGGATAAGCTACTCGAAGAGAGAGAGAGAAAGAGAGTGACGGAGAGATTTCTTGCTTGGTGAGAAAATTTATGCTGGGATTCCGCCTCACTACCGATGACGCTAAGAATTACGGTTCACATTTATTACGATTCGTATCAAACTAAGTATTATAATATTTATACCTGCCGTGTTCTAAAAATTCCGTTGCGGTTTTCTTTCGGTTTTCCTTAATCAGAAAACTATGCACGTGCTGCAAATTAAAAGTCATAATCCGCACGACAGACAATGGTTTGTTTCTTTCTATTCTGGTAGTGAGGAGAAGAAAATATGGTGTCCCAAGGTGCTGTTTTTATTATAAGAAAACTAATATGTGCTGAAATGCCACTTCGCAACTGTGCGGAGTCAAATGTATTATCACCAAAAGAATATTATTGGGAAGTGTTAAAACTTTTATTAAGAAAACGCTCCCGCGACTTTTAAACATGTATAGAACTCAACTTTACGATCATTTTCATTCTTTTGAAAGATGAAACCTTAGTTTCATCAAACAACCGACTCCTTCGTTACGCTCTCTGAGATTAATATTGTTCAATACACAAGTCACCCTCCCGGTAATTCGTATTTTCCAGATAATCATACTTCAATATATCGCCGGATGACGATAGAGCCTGCAGTTGGTTCTCAGAAAATGCAATCAAAAAATCTTAGGATTACCCTCTGAGAGAATACAACAGTTTTCCTATTTCTTTTAAGGGGGTGTCCTGGTCAATTTCGACGTTGAAAAACACCTCAATATATTTTCTTTTGACGCAGAAATAAAGTAATGGCATAAATTCTATGACTTTATTGTAGCGATTTTGTAGAATCCATATCATTTCTCCATTGCAGCGTCAAATGAAAGTGGATGAAGAGTTTTTGTCGAGAATTGCGTATAGAATGGGACTGTTAAGTCCATTTTCGCGTTTTAGATACGTAGATGTATACGTCAATGTCGAATTCGACCAGGACGATTCGAATAAAATGGTTGGTTAGTTGGCAGTCAACCGACTGGATAGAGTCACTGACAATGAGAACCCGACCCTGCTGCTGCTGCTGCTGCTGCGGTGTTCAAAGATAACCACAGTTCAACATACAATAAATAACACAAATATAAACGAGATGATGACTATAAACAAGAAGATTTAATTGTCAGTTCAGCAAATATAGAGAATAGCGAATATTTTTTTTTTTTTTTATCATAAAACAGAACAAAAGAAGCAACTAGCTTTGTTTTGAAATAAGTAGGTATAGCATGAATAAACGACTCCAACCAAAGCCAAACAACTAGTCCTAATCAGCAGCACATTTGCACTTTTGAAAACAAGTTCCATCTTGTCTTTTTTTTTTCTTTTATTAAAAACAAAAATAATACTGCAGAAGAGCCTGCAGGAAGATGACGTCAGTTTTGCCCATTGCCCGGAGTCCCGTTCTCCACGTAACGTTCACGTTTCGTGTCGCCCGGCAGGGTGTTCATAGGGGGACAACCGGCAGGGGCGGCCGGGGGGGGGGGGGGGGGGGGCGCCGGACAAAGGGAGAGGTTACGCGCTGGCCTCGACAGATGTTTTCGAGGGCGGCTCTCAGCCTTCCAATTGCAGCACGCTCAAAAAGGTTTCCCATGTTGCCAGACCGCGCCACGCTGCGCGAGGCAAGAGCAAGCGAAGCCTCTTTGTCCAATGCTCTCGTAGTACTCTTTAGGCTGCAGATATTCTCGATCGCAATGAAAGCACCGCAGAAGGATTCTATGTTGAGAGAAAGCACAAGAACACTACGATTATATAGCAAATTTCCGCTGATGGGTGGATGGAAATTCAGAATTGAAAGAGGAACAATCCACGGGCTCCGATCATTTCAACTTACGTACCATGCAGTTTATATTCGTCCATGTTATATGAGTCATTCTCATCGTGGTCATAAACGCATTGAAACTGAAATCCTCTGTTTTCAAACGATTGTCATCGTTACTAGAATAGTCGGAAAATGACTTGAAACGTGAACTACAATATGGTTATACGTTAATTTGATACACGTGATCGTGTGGTTTGGATGAAAAACAGCCGTATTCACGGTGATCAGGCATAAACATGTGCGCATGAGTGCCAGGAGGTTTCGATTTTCCTGGGAGGAAACTGCTGTCAGCGAATTTGTACGAATAGAAATACTTGCGCAATGTTGTAGCCATTTCACACGTTCGAGATCATTCAATATTTACCTAATATCTCCGAAATTTTAAGATGCAGGTAATATCGATTTGTATGTAGTTGAACGGTGTTTCACACGTCTCCCGATAACTACTATCATCATACGTATAAGTTTAGAGTAATATTGCTCACCGTTGCTAACAGCATTACTTTATACACTCAGTCCACCGCTACTTATTCCCATTGGAATAGATTAACGTGAAAACGATAAACAAACCCGGTGAAAAAAGGAGAAAGAGAACGGCTCTGGGACAAAGGGAATTGGAGGGGGGTATCAGTAATCCGTACGAGAAGCTGTTCGATTAAACAGAAATCAGACCAATGGAATAAAAATCGTTCGAAATATTATTCCACATATCACAGTCCCGTAAGTTATTAAGTCGGAGATCTATTTTTTGACGAGTTTTTTCGATAGGCCCAGAATGTTTTTGGCATACATAGCTTGAGAGCGATTTATTTAGAGTCGTTCCACTCCTCATAATCAATTGAAGTTCAACACTAAATTGATCGATATCAGCGAACTAATTTCAAACATATTACTCCATCCCAGTTTGTGCCTTTAATTCAGCATCTGAATACCATGCGCGGGTTTGCTGCAGTTAGCAACAGGCTGACAGTACCGGCACCCATAAATGATCCGAACATACACGCCGCGTTCCGCTTCTGGTGCTGTATAATCTAGCCACTTATAGTGTAAATATTTCCTTTAACGTTGAACAGCATTAAAACTAGGAGAGTCGGCGTGAAACTTGTGTCGTGGCGTCGTAGCGAGGCTCACGATTAGGTTATAGATACGGGCTCCAGGCTTTGGAATACGTGAGGATAGACACACTCAGGCGTCTGCCTCGCATGTGCACGGATGAATATGTTGGTATAACGTACGTGAGGCCACGTTGCGTCAGAAGATGACGGAATATATATCTACGTACACAAAAATAGAGAAACTTTGGAACAGAAAATACGACCAATGAAGAAAGATCTGACGAAAAAAAAAATGAATAATTAAAAATTTAAAGAAGTCTGGTCGATTGCGGTACGGGGGACATCACAAATGTTTTCAAGGTGAAGCTCGAGCATGTAACGCCATTTACTTGTGAAAGCGAAACAATTCTCTTGATTGTTGTGATCTTTGGAAGCATGGAGTGGCGTGTAAACGAGAGGATTAGTTCATCACAACTATGATTGGGCTTGCATTTTTTTGAACTGTTATCAGGCAGCCCTATGGTTTACGTGACTATTTGTCACGATCGGCTTCGCTATTGCGTTTCAAGTTGATGATACATGTGTGTATGTATGTATGTATAGTACAGAGTGAAGGTAGGGAGCGAGTTACTAAGTAAACGAATATGTGTGAAAACCAGACTCGTCGGAAGTATTGCAGGTATCATTGACGTGCTTATCTATAAGCTGAGTGGCCAGTTTTCACACCAGAAAACCGGTCCAGGTTGTGAATATAATGAGATAAGTTTTTCTTAATTTTCGAGTTCCTGTACAGAGCAGACAAAGGTTACATCGTAATTTCCTGAGATGCGTTTCTCTGCCTCTGACGTCATCGTGATACACCAGTCCGTTAATTAAGATGAAAGTCTGACTTTCAACAAGGTTTTTTGTCACCGAAAAAATCTTATAAATTATCATTTTTTTTTTTTTACCATCGACAGAATCTCGTCTTTGAACAAATCCAAGCCAACACAACGTAACGACGAGGGTGAAGTTAGTAACGTTAACGTAACGATACATCAGGAGGAAAACTAATAAAAAATCATGATGATTTTATCACGACTTTCGCGGAGTTGGCTTTGCAAAATATCAGTGTATTTTGTTTGTCATGGTTTATTAAATTTCAGACATTCCTAAAGGTGCGAAGTAACGATTTTTCCCAAACATGCATCGTTTACATTAACGCTACTAACTTTATCGTCGTACATAAAACGTAGCCCTTGCAAATCAAAATGAGTTTGACCGTATCGCGCTTATGTTGCAGATAGAGTGGAAAGTTCCAACCACGTCAATGATTTCGATACCTGGAAAGGGGCGAAGGGTAGAAAGGATGAAAGGCTTGCCTTTGCTTGGGGGTCGGTCGCGAATCACAATTATAAACCGGTCGCACACGTAGAGTCTGGAAGTTTCATTTAATTCATTCTGGGGGGGGGAATCGTATTTCGTTTTCTCACATAGTCAGTCTCTTGTGCATGTAGAAATGACGCAACTGCCACAAGTCAGAAAGCGTCAATTTCGACAAGGTATGTATATAATGTACTCAAAGGTTACGAAAGAGTCCTTTTGAACTTGTTTTATTTCAATTTGCCCCCCTCTCCCCCCACTAGCCTAGGGTTATTTTTTGATTTCGTTTTAACGTTTCAAGAAATACCAGTCGTCCGAGGATAGTGAAGAAGAAACGAGAATATCTATGCAGATCAAAGCAGGTTATATTACATTGACTACCTTGGAAGTAGAAAAAATTATTCTTATCCTGGCAGAAGTTGATTTGTCAATGTTTAAAGGTGACGCAAGTCGTAGTCGTATATTGTTTACTTCACTCATCTTCATTGTATCGAACAGTTTTGTGTACATATCTTCGACGTGACGTAGACTGATTTTTTATTTTTTTTTTTATTTTTTACTCCCCTACATCCCCAGCAGTGTAGCAAAAAATATAAGATCAGTATCGCGAATCCCGTTATGATTGGATATTTGGCACAATTACTCGTATCGTTATATTTCCGCACTCACGCCGGCATTCGTCGGCATACGTGCAGATTCAAGCAAATTTACTCGGCAGGGGTCAGCTTGTTCGACCCACTATTATTACACTTGAAATTTATCATATACTCTCGTATTACAGTTAACTGAGGCGAGGCGAGCTCTGGGGTTTAAATTGCAAATGATTAACTATGAAAAGCGATTGATCCAATGATAGCTCGTTTAAATTAATAATCATCGAGTCTCGCTACGGAATCACCGCCCTGCCAGACTATCTTATTTTCTTCAATATCACCCGCTAAACTTTCAATTTAGACCGATTTATATATTCGACATTGCGATACGCGGTACATGCATATGTTATGCAACTCGTAAAAAAAAAAGCCTTGACCCTGCGGAGACAAGAAAACGTATGTTAAGGTATTTATTGTCAGATAGCAACGCGCCCAATTCTGTCGCTTCAGGATGTCTTTTCGTTGATCCATTGTCGTCAATACTATATATATGTTATTGTCACGTGTCGTTTGGATCACGTGGCATCCGTTTTCAATAACTGTATCCGTAACCCCTCCGCAGCAACGTGCCGTAAATTTTCATAATAGGTTGTATTAAACAGCTCTTCCACGTGGGAACGTGGCTGTATTTCTACATCCGTACAATTGCAAAAATGAACCGCGGAGTTGGCAGATCTTAGCACAGACTTGTAATACAGTCAAACTTCGAATGGTTTCATTTTCGTATTTCAAAGCCTACGATCTAACGATTCAGCTTCGAACGTAAGGAGATTCCGTTTTCCGCGTGCTGCTTACTATACGAGTAGCTGTATAGAAGAAGAGGTAGCAATTAATCGGCAGCTTTGTGAAATCTGTCTGAGTTTGCAATTTTTTAACTATGGTAACGGTACATACATATACCAACGTTGCTCAACCATTTTTATTCAAGAATTGACCAAATTCAGGCGGAGATCAGAATCAACCTGGTCGACTGTACATACGCAAACTTAAATTAATACACACAAGCGTATTTCCATGTAATTGCAATTGCACAAAATTAACAAGAGAGAGAAATAGAGGAAGAAGCTAGGACTGTGACACTGTCGATGCGCGGGCTAAAGTGAAAGTCGTCAAACGGAAGTGCTACTGGGGGCTTTTGTTACACACGCTTCGTCTCTCTCCCTCTCTCTCTCTTTTTCCGTATTTCCTTCTCTCGCTTATTATCTTTTTATCCCTCTCCAGTCCTCTGACGTCATCCCGCTTCCCCCGCACCGCCGTTATACCGACAGTCTGACATATCGCCATAAAATGGCGTTATATGTAACGACCAGATTCGCGTCCCTACCCCGGCTCGCCGCTTATACCGTCAGCAAAAAGCCTACAGAACTTGCGTCATGATTTTTTAAGTGAATTATAGGACTTCGCAAAGTTGCAGAAGCAGCTGCTGGGTATTATAATATACAGTATACACACTTTCAGAATCTGCCTTTCTCAAAAATTTCTTGCGAAGTTCTTGGTAATACTTTTACTACTTACGTTGGTCCAAGACTGCGAATTCAGTTTTTCGGTGAAAAATGAATATGAAATCAGGTCATCTTCGAATAAGACAGAGATTGAATAAATCTAAAATACAACGAGCATTAATTTCTAGAACACACACGTACAAAGATGTTTTTATTTAGATTGTGAGAACTGTGTAACGTGTCATATCCAAAAAACTGCAATCGTAAAGTATGCTCGGAAACTGTGGTTAGTCTAAACCGCTAAATATTTGTACGATTCGACAAAGTCGTAATTTATATTGACCGACGTGATCAAATTTGACGTCGACTGAATTATACATGTTTTATTTACACGTATCAAGTGGGTGAGAAAATGATTTTTTTTTAACCAAATCAATATATTTCTCTGGGCTAGCCCTACCGGTGGGTTCATTGACCTGGCATACTTAGTAATCTTGTACAGATATTTTTGCTCATGTGTTTATAAATTTCGAATCTCGTGTATCGAAAATACATTCGTTGAAGATATTCTTTGAAACGCTCTCCGTCCTTATTTTTAAACTATCCACCTGAGGCGTGTAATTGATTGTGATACAAACAGCACATGCTGTTATTCTAAAGAATATAAGAGTAGAATGTGTAAGAATAGCAAAAATATTCAACTTTCTTGACTTTTATGGTCGGGGAAAAAGCAGGCTTACCAGTATGGTTCGGGCAACTGGATGAACAAAATATCGCGTGTGTAAAAGATTTTGAAGAACAAAAATCTGCAAAAATTAAGAGGCGACAAATTTTGTCTTTCGAGAAAATTTAACGCATAAACGCGCGCATCTATAACTGACGATAACGATTTTCCAACACTTGTAATACGATTTCGGGTATACCGTTAGTTTATTGTCTACAATTGTCGAGTTTTGCATTGTCGTCTTCGTTTCTATTATCGTAGCAATTGTAATTATTACTCATAAAAAATCGCTTCCTAAACATCGTTAGGAACCGAGCAGGATTAAGACGCAGGCTCTTCAGGACGGTTATTGTCCTCGAAACTCCATCATACCTGGGTCTATTTATGTGATGCAAAATTCCGGATATCGGTTGCAATTTTGAATCGAAATGATCGAGTTAGCTGACATAAAACGATGTGATTACAGTACGTCGATATATTCTTCTGTTGTTTAATCCACACGAATCCTCAGTCGATTGAGGTTGAGCACCGTTAGTCCAGTCGAGATAGTTATTTACAGAAAATTTTTCCAAGGCTTACAAAGAAGTTGAGCGATTTTCCTTGTGCCGCTTGTAAAACCAGCCCAACTTTGGGTGACCTATTCTTTTCTGAGTCTTTGGATTCAAAAAATTCCATTCTGTATAGCCGACTACCTGGCAGCAGCCTTACCTTACCTTATTTTACCATTATTCCATACCTTCTCAACATAGGTACTATATGTATACCTATAGATATGGGAAATTGTCTGAAATTTGTCAGGTGTAGGTACACTGGGTCAGGTATACGTTACTTCCTCCGATTAATACGACTGCAAGGACTCCGAAAATTCCGTCAAAGAAAGTCGTAAAGAATGCGGCAAAAGGTGAAAAAAGACGTCGCCTTTGTACTGAAAACGTCTGGAAGTTTGTGTTTTTCCATTATTATTCTGATAATTAATAAATATTCTCTTGTATTGAACTATGCATTTTTTTATTCGGCCCTTAGGTTATTCCAAATAATCACGATGCATTGGTGTATTCTTCATAGTTTCTGCAATAAGGTGACGACGTCCTTCCATGAAATTGAGAGAGTGTTAGTCATGCGGTTGGCTGATTCGCATAAAGCGTACTAATACTTTTATACCTACATACCAAGAAAGTCGACGGTAATCGTAAAGTAATCCGTGACAATAAGTTCAACTTGCCTTGCTAATTGTACCTTTTCAACGACAATCGAGAAAACCAGTACATTTTATTACGGCAAGTTTAATACCTGCAGAAGGTTGCGAGTGCCGCGCCGTATTGTGCTGTATTATCAAAGTACTGTTCCATGGCATTGCGCCCCCCGTGATCTTACCGTGCATCCAATTGTCTACATGTATCCCCTACTTATCCATTAATATTAGGTTTATTGTCTGCGGCATTATCATTTGCTGGAAGGTTGAATAGCCTAAGGGTACTAACATAATATCGCTTGAGTCATTATTTCACGTATGAAAAGTGACACGCGACATGACTCACGTTCGCATGTATTATTCAAAAATAAAGTCAACAGTCATATCAAGGAAGACTGAGACTCAATGAAGCTAATTTAATTCAGAAAATTGATAATCAATACTAATTTACCTAAACTTCTGTAAGCATTCGTTGTCTAACAGATCAGAGTTGAAGCAGCGAAGTTTCAAGACCTTCCTGCTTTAGTTTCCTCTTCCTGTTCACGCATACCGATTTTTGATCACCGGATGCGAGAATTTATAATATCATGATCATTTTTTTCTTGATGTAGAAAAACTGCGAGCACTAGCAGCACCTACAAAGAAGGTAACAAAATGATAGGAGTTGGGTAACTGGGTGGGCAGGTATCAGGTAGTAAGACGCCATGCGGATATTTTCGCAATCCGCAGTAGCAGATTTGATTTTTCACCGATGCGCAAAACGATTACCCGGAAAAAACAAGAATCATTTATTGCTATGCTAGCGTTAATTTGTGGAAATACTATTTGCTCGCTTCCTAGTAATATTACGATAAATTCCGCTTGATCGATGTAAAATATAATTACGATAAATCTGCTCGAGGCTCCCTGCCGTTTGCAACATCATCACAACGTCGTCATTCGTAGTCGTTACTCTGTGTTCGAAAGCGTTCCGATCTGTAGACACCCGTTCGCCCACCCATTTACTGGTTCGTCCTTCTATCTCACGCGTACATAAACGCGTATCACTGCATTCAAAGTAAAAACTTGGCGACCCACAAGTCTCCGTGGGACTATTGAACCGGTCAAAGAACCCGCATCAAGTAAACCGATTGCATTTCTTCTCCCTTCGTACAGACAATTAAGTCAAATTCATATGACGAGATGAAAAAGATCGGTTTTGTGCACTCGCGCAAAGAATACTGGATATCTGTCTGTTTCCTGATCGCTCAACTTGGAAGGGACAACGTTTACAAAAACGTTAACCGATTGTGTAACTGAGGACTGAGAACCTATGGTTTTTTTTTTTTTTTACCATTCCTGAATTTTTATCACGTGTCGCTGAAATCAAACAGCATTGTAGCGTTTTGCGGAATTGCACTGGGTCGATTATCGACGCCATTAAATGGATTCAGGCTGTGACGCGCGAAAAGGCGGCGACGGCAGTCGCTCACTCGCAATCAGCCAGGCAGTATTTTTACTTGGTTTTGAAGGAACGTCGATGCAAAGTAGGACGTTCACAGTACGTATACCAAAGACGTATTCTTCCACAAGCGGGCAGGCAGGCAGCCGTGCAGTCTTGATTTTTTTTTTCTGCGACTATGGGTTTGTATACTGATACCTTGACAGAGAGCACATGTGCGTGTACAACCGAAGACTGACATCACAGCTGAGGTAAATACGTTTTTTTCATTCGTTCTTCCGTTTGACGGCCCGTTGAACTAAAGCGAAGCCTTAACGAAAATAAGATTTTCCAGTATATCGATCTTTCAGCGATTTTAGCCCCTTTTCTCCTCTCATCACTAGATTAGCGCTTTATTCACACAGTCTCGCCGAGGCTCGTATGCGCTACCTGAAACATGGCGTCGCTCGCCTCCGGCCTGGCGCGTCATCGCCGCACGGTTTCCTGGCAAGGCGCGGCGTGGTGGCGAAGCGAGACGAGGCGCTTTCTATACATCGACAAGCACGCACACCACACAGCGTAGGGTTTCCTTGGTCATTCGAAGACCGGACTGCGCGCGCATGTTGCTACCGGGTCACGTGACAGTCGGGCGGAGTGGGGCGGCCGGCTCGGATTCGTCGAGAGTCTTTCCCCCACTTCACCGCAACCGAACAAAGAGACACGAAGGTACTTACTCGGGACGGAGTCCGCTGTGAAGATTAGAAAGTCGTCGGGACTCACAGAGTGCGGTTCGCGAATTCGGAGGGACAATCCCGTGCCGTGGCGTAAGGATCGTTTGTGTGAGCGAAGCTGGTTTTATCGTGTGTTGAGTTATAGAAACCAAAGGTGAAGCTAGAGAAGTAAATCGAGAGAGACAAGTTTTTATTGTTTTGTTTTCTTGTGTGAAACGTTGCTTTGAAAATCAGACGAATATCAATTTCTTCGTCTATTATTTCTGCCGATAGTCATTGTTGGCCTTTCTGGTTCCGAATAAACTGCAAGATTATTGTGAATCTGATATCCGTTCCGTATAACTGTACGAAACAGCGTCACGTAGCAAAAAATAAGGCGATCGATCCTGAAAGTGAAATATTATCGCCGCCGCTCCTACGACGTCCAACCGCCAGCGACAATCGATCGTACCAAGAGAGAGCTTGTCGCTTGCGCGTTTCGTCAAGTTATACGTCGTCATTGTCATCGTATGCAGCCAATCCAAAGCAGCTAACCCGAGCCCGCAGTTTTCAATCGCTGATCACTGCAGTCAGCTTTGCTTTTACGCGAGCGTAACCAAGCATCGGTGGTGTCGTCGCCATTTTGAATCAGTATTTGTTTGAAATCCGTCGCCGTTCCGGTTGCCCGTGGGCCTGTGTGCGCGGCAGAAGGAGAAGCGGATCGATCGAAGCTGAAAGCAGCTGCAGGAGGAACCCGCGCAAGTCCCAAAGCTGGCTTCCAACAACTCTGCCGTTAGCCTAAGAACGGTAATAAAGAGAACGTGACGCAGTGAAAGAGGAAGCAGAAAAAGAAGAAAAAGAATAATAGTTCAATACTTGGACCAACGACAGCACTACCACGTAGCCAAAATGAGGTTGGAAATCGTGTCTGCGGCGGACTTTCTCGTGCATTTATTAAGGCTGCAAACCGGACAGCTGTCCGAGCGGCAACTCCAAATGTTCAAATCATCGCTCTCCGAGGTACTACGACGCCGATACAGGGATCACTGGTTTCCGGACCGGCCAAATCGGGGTTCGGGATACCGATGCCTCCGCATAAACGGTAAAATGGACCCGGTGATCGCCCAGGCTGGAGCCAACGTCGGTCTCCTGCCCGCCGTTCTTCACAATCTGTTTCCGACGGAGCTGACTATGTGGATCGACCCTGCTGAGGTCTCGTACAGGATCGGCGAGAACGGCTCGATTTGTGTTCTGTACGAACGTACGGAGCCGGACCCGGAGGAGTCGCAACAGTTTGAGAGCTGCAAGGAATCGTTATTCATGGAGCACACGCAGTTCAGCGAGCAAATTGCCGCTTACGTATCAAGTTGAGCCAATCGCCCGCAACAACTTGCAAACAACAACAACACCAATAACAACACGATCTTCTCAAGCTCGCTTAGAAGTTCAGTCGCTCTTCATTCAATCATCTCTCATTATACATACCGAAGCTCGCATATATTTCATCTAATACTGTTATTATTATATCTGCTGTTGTCGCGGTACGATATTATCAAACAACTCTCTGCCCAACGGCGGTATTTCGAAACGCGGCCGTCTCGCTGATTCTCCATCTCCAGCGTCCTTCCAGAGGGACCAAAAACGAGTAATTACTGTTCACACTCCACCAATGATCTCAAAGGAAAGAAGAAGAAGAAGAAGAAGAAGAAGAAGAAGAAGAAGAATGAAGAAAGAAAACCAAGCCGCAAAAATCTACCCATGCAGCCCTGACTGAGCCGCGATCCCCAGGCTCCATCTACAAATCGTATAAGATTACGAAATCGTCCCCCGCCCTCCCCCCGGCGACGCCGATCGTTCGAATAGCCGGCCATTACAATTTAACGAGGACGCAACGGAAAGCGGTGAGAAAGGGAAAATTAGGGGAAAGAGAAGTAAATTAAACAAACAAACAAAATTTTATAGAGGGCATCTGGAATTGAGGCTATGCTGTGTTTGGGCCACCCCCCACCCCCTTCTACCCCTTCTGCCTCTCGTTTAAGGTCGGACAGAGAGACTGTGTAATGTTAGATCGTTTACTCATCGAATCATGTGAATTGTCATGTACACTTATCATTACTATTGTGCACCAACACGCAAAAGCACACGTACGCGCACACACACCAAAAATACACTCTCGTATGCACCAGGCAACAACATTTACTTATCCATTATTATACATGTACGTGCGTAACTATGCTGTACGACGTAAGTGGCAAAATAAGATGAAATACAAGAATCAATATTGATCATGATATGGAAAATCAATATCAATGACGCGCGTACATGTATCAACGTATAATATATGTGTCTAGATGTATTTGTGTGAGTAAGTGAATATGCGTGTGTGCACGTGTGCGTTTGCGTGTTGAAATACGCGAACGAATTGTATTTGGATATCATCGAATTGTACATTAATATATAGAAATATATATATATATCTTGAAAATTATATATATATACATATTTATATGTATCATTTTTAAAAGTAACTGTGATTTTCTAATCGTGAATGAAAGAAATGATGGATTATGAATAATTATTGGATCGATATATATATATATATATTCAAGATATGTATGGGAGAAAAAGAGAGAGTGAAATTTTATTAATTTCTAATATCTTATAATTCTACGTATTATACAATATACCTTACACTATTATTGATTTGAGGCTGATTGCAATTTGAACGTAACAAATAATTCAATTGTGTCTGTGTGTATACATATGTATATATATATATGCATACATACATACATACATACTATATTAATAATTTTTAAACAAAGCATGTGATTTTTATTGTACAAAACTGATACAGAAGCAGGATATAACATTTGCTGAGTTCAATTGAAAACTTTTACAAATGAATGAATGTAACAATAACATCAATACTTGTTATAAAGTAATACAGAAAAATATCGTATATTCTAATTGGTTAGCAAAATCTAAATCTGTTGTTGAATCTCGTTCGATGTACAAAAACTACCGCGGTATCAGGCAAATGTTGAGAAAATAAAAAACAAAACAAAAATCTACGATGTCTGTGATTATACAATGAGGTTAAAGAGAGAGCGTAAGACAATATAAGCAATCTTCATACATGTGTGTATCGATCTAATATATACGAGTATAATATAAACAATTAGAAGTCCACACACATACACACACGTACACCCAAGCGATCAAGATTCACGCGTCGCAAGCATGTTTTAGTTGTAAATTTTTAGTGATAAACACACACGTAATGATTTCAGAGATCTCGAACAACTTATTGGTGAAACTGCCACATGTCAAGCGATGCGTACATACATGCCTATATAATTTTCACGTCGCGTTACTCTTATCCCTGAACAATATTGTTGGCTCATTTTATTTTCCGGTTAGAATTTTTATCATAATCGTTATTTTACGGCACTTGGAATAAAAAACAAAAAAAAAAAAAAAAAAACGTAAGGCTAACAGCAGTCAAATATCGCTCAAATAAAAACATTTTGTTACTACAATATTTATTGAAGCGTCGTTAACGTCGTCATTACGGTTCCGTCGGGTATGCAAATATAACTAGTAACACAGAAAAATTCAACTCTTATTCTCACCTTCGGACATAAATATAAAATATGTAGGTACGCAATACGTACGAATGTAATATTTTCACGGATCGGAACGCTTACGCCGACATCGCGTATATAAAAACATTCATACATCTGTAATTTGCAGAACACAGGCTATTGTTGCGCATACCACCATCGTACACTCATATTAACCCTTCTACGTACATAGAAATGTATGCGAACGCGTAGGCGCGAGGATTAGGAATAAAAATAATTAGATTAGTACATATATGAAATCACACACATACGTATGTATTTATATGTCTATTATTTCGGATAATAGTAATAATGATTATAATAATTGCACCGCTGCTAGGGAATGATAATAACATACCGTGAGAATTCGGCGAAGCGAGCCCTTCGAGATATTCAGTCTGGAAAGGGGGGGGGGGGGGGGGGCTGCTTCGCCGAATCTTGACTGTACATTGCAAGTGAGTAAATATGTAGTAACAAAATGTGAAAATACCCTACGTGAAATTATATAGTTTACAACGGCGGAAACACTACGCAAACATATACACAGGCACATAGTATGCATAGATAATTGACACAAGTAAAGAGTTGCGAGAAAAATAACGAATGACAAGCGAAATGTACGGAATTCTATAACGAAAAATGTACGTAGTGTGGGAATGCGTGTGTGCGTTTTGCAAATGTGGATTTTGTGCATGCGCGGTGTTTGTATGAGCGAATTGGGGATATACATTTACACACGCGTTTGCGTATTATGTCGGAAGAGTTGGCGGCGCGGGGGGGGGGGGGGGGGGGGGGGTGAAAGGGGGATGGTGGAAAATGGGGACTCGCGCGTGTGTATGTATGCATATAATACATATAATCCTGTACTTTGTATCTTATATACAGTGTAGAGCCCTTCAGGAAGAATTTGTACAAAACGGCTGGGATATTCGCCAGCAAATCTGTGATTTTAGCTTGGTTATGATTCAGTATTTTTTTAAATAAAAAATAAAAAAATTAAAATTAAAAAAAAAAAAAAAATTGCGAAATAAAAAAAAAATGCAAACAAGAAAAAACCGAGAAAAAACCAACGACAACAATCCAAACTTAACACACACGAGATGAAATCAAGAATATAAACACGACATCATCCTAGGTACACTTTACATTCACATTAAACATCCCTGGAATAAAGCGAAAATGACAAGAGGAAAAATAATACACGTTAACTTGCACGGTAACAACGTAAAAATTTTGTGGTAGTATTAACGAGAACAGTTTAAAAAATGTGTAATCGATGAAAATCATGTATAAAAAATGACTTGTATGTAAAAAGAATTATACGAAAAAGAAATGTAAAACTTGTGTACAGAAACTATAACCACGCTATTTTAATCATGTGAAAAATGTACGTCTCGTGGCAGCAGTGAAAAATCGAATGTACTATTTAGAAAATTTCATAATTTTATCGGGTATTTGGAATAATTTCGAGCGAATTGCAAAACACTTGTGTGTGTAAAAAGAAAGTAATGATTTGTAACGAGCGAGTTGGATTTTGTCGGATTTTTTTCTGAGCATCTTCTTCACCGTTTTGAATGTTTAGAAGTTCTTTTCCCTTTTTGGAAACACGTTTCGAGACGATTGGGAGGAAACGTATAGCTGGGTAATTTTATGCAATTCTTAACACTGAACTTTTGGGCGAGCACTTTTGAGACAGAGTTTCATTTGTTCATACATGTCATCGTCATCTAATTATAGTTGTGTTAGTCGTAGTGGATAAAACATTTACTTTCTGGTCGTGATCTCGGGATGCATAAAAAAACAAAAACTCAGATAAACACACGCAAAATTGGCTCGTGCGTGCCTTTTGCCAATTCTATCGACGTCAAATCTGCGTCCACGCTTTTTATCATTCTTGATAAACAACGACGCAAAATTTGTTGCGCTTCTTTCTTTTTCTGGTTATTTGGTTCGAAAAGTTTGAAAATTTCCATACTTGTTATCCAACTCGTGTCGTAAAAGAGAATAAAAATTCAAATCCAAACAAAGTTTGTGATTGGGATACTGAAACGTGATTGTAGATTCTACCACCTTACAGACAGTTCTTTTATAAAATGGCACAAAAATAACATCATAACGGTAAAGTCCATCTAGTGGTCCATCTAGTCTTTTGTTGAAATCGAGCCGCGCTGCAATCTGTAGTTTTTATGGATCATGGCAAGTTGAAGGTGTGTACACCACTGTAGATCCTAATTTCAAATGAATACGAGCACTAATTTTATGTATGTTTAATCGATAACGTGTGCGGTTTGGCAAGTGGGTTAAGGAACCATAGAAACCAACATGAAAAGAGGCATGACTGACACCATATAATGTAGACAGTAGGCACTGACTTTATTCACCGGTCGTGCGTTGCCAAATTCAATGACGTAGTGTTGGTCAGATCCTCTTTTCTGCTTGGTCTATGCTGGATCGTAACTGTAATGTGCAGATAGATTCGATGAATAATATAGTAAATCAGGCTAGCGCAAACAAGTAAGAATGCATAATAGAGAACGGAAGAGCGAGAGTTAGAAAGCTGGAGATGAGAAAAGAGGGTGCTCGAAGCGAGGTGCGGGATCCACATCACCGGGCCGAGTGACATGTGATTAAGACTGTACTAAATCATATATTATAGGATAAAAGAAAAGAAAATGAGAAAGAAACAAAAACGAAGACTTTGTAAAATCATGTATAAACTTTACTTAAAGTAATATAAAAAATAAGAGTAACAAACAAGGACCAATGGTGAACTCGCCGTCGCGTCGGGCTCCGCTCCATACGCATATATATATATATACACACTAGAGTAATAATAATAATATACGTAAATGTATATATTATGATGCACAGTCACTCAATGCATAGACGTTATGGAAAAATTTTGGAAATTTAAAGAACAAACGTATACATCATATGAAATTTGCCAAATGCGTTTCCATATATGTATATCTGCATGAAAAACACCTACATATACATAATACATCCCCCCCGGATCAATCAGTCAACCAACCCAGAACAAGAATCCCTAAAATTTTAGACTCATACCTATTATTATAATTACAATATTATTATTATTATTATTATTATTATTATTAAGTCTATTGTATCAATGTATAATTATATTTAGTTGATAGATTACAAATTATTATTTCTCGCTTGTATATACATGCCGTGAGATCGGAAAAATTTAACTCTTTTAATGAAAGAATGAAATAATAATAATTAAAAAAAAAAAAAAAATTTTTTCGAATGTTTTTGTACAAAGAAAATAAAAGTAAGGGCCTCGTGCTTATGGAATTTCATGAATATAAAAATGATGAAAAAATTAACATTGTTGTCTCTTATCATTTGATTCGAAACACCCTCCTCAAACGTTTTACATTTTATCTCAGATTATTAAATGGATTCGATTTTATAGACGAACATTGTCAAATTTCACCACAATTTTATTCAATTTTAGAATTGGGATTACAAAGTTTTTGTTTCTGATATTCTATCAATAAAAATATTATTGAAATTCAATAACTCAATGATAACTTTATTCGATATTATAGATCGAAAACCATTATAGCTTTTTATTCCCGAGAAAGAAATCAATAATCTTTAGATCTTGAGAATATTTTGTCAGCTAGTCTCTTGAGTGTAGCTGTTCTAATTATGTTATTTTAACACGGACCACGTGTGCGTAAACACTGCCGTAGGTGGGAGAGTACGTTACGTTCGCCGTGCTAGGAATTATACTACCATTAATTCGTATTCGTCACACACAGCCGTATGACAATAGTTTGTAAGTTTCTAAACCCAATCACCGAAGGTACAATAAAGCCTCGCCCATTTCACAATTCAGTACCCAGCAATACGATTTAGGCAACGTTGAATGTCTTTTCACAGGTACCCAACAGACGAATGGACGTTGAAAGTATATAAAACATTTGATAGTGAACCATGGTCATGAAAAGACGGCAAATAAGTTTAGGGAATTCATTATGCATCCTCATCAAAAGAAACTGATTTTCTACTAACGACGTCCTGTTACATTTTAAAATGTAATCAACGTTGAATTGACGTGCGAGTATAAAGTAACTTCAGCGATGTGGTATCGTCTCTGGGTTTAGTTGATCCTGATGTGCTAGACTCGTACAACATAGGGAAGGACAAGCGGGTTCAATAAAAACGTCAGCAGAATGCATTCGCGCATGTCGTGAAGTTCCGACGGCCATGTTGCCAAGCGGTGCGTCACTGGCTACCAAGTTCTTTTGCTTCTTCTCTTTAAACTATAGTGTGGAGTTTTGTTGTGTCTCGAGTAGCGTCCTCGTGGTATGACGCGCGTTGCACCATGGGAGACACTGTAAAGCCTCACGCCTTTGGCGAGGATGGAGTGAAAAGACGATGAAAATAAACAGAGGCCGTGGCACGAGATAAGACGGAGGATCGACCAGGGCTGGTAAACAACCTCGACACAGCAGTAGCGGCGAAGCGCGGTAATATGGTTTTGTAACTTTCGTGTCGAAAATCAGTGAACATAAGCAAAATGCTGGTAGGAAAGAGGAATTGCACAACCGCACACGTCCGACGTTCCCATCTTCGTTGAGGATTTGGCACATAATACGTATCTTAGAAGCTTACGTGCTCACGTTGTCGGCAGCTCAGAAATCGGAATTTGAAATTTCCTTCTCAGTCGTTAGAATCAATGTTTACAGTTGGACAAACAATGATGCTGACTTGGAGAACTTGTAATGCGAACGAATGAAAAGTTGTTTGTATTGTAACAACCGAGCGCGACAAGGTTGCAGCTAAGAACGTTGAACGTTCTTCAACTCTTCGGGTTGACAATTATTTTTTCAACGCTTCTCAAGGTAATTCATATTTGCCAATTTATTCTTAGTACTAGTATCGTTTAATTACACACGACAACGTCAGTGAGGCCGAGAAAATTTTGCGGGGAGCGCAAGGTCTGCGTTGTGTCATTGTCGTATTGAAATATCCGTACCTACATTCGCTTTGTCCTGAGAAACACCTCGAGCTTCTAATATCAAAATTGTGGGTTTTACCGGGAACAATAACGATACAGTATTTTTACGAACATTGAAATAATGATTGTAACGACGTTAAATTCAAAGCCCCCAGAAGTTTAGAAAACATCACGTGTTTGTCGTTTGGTTTCGAATCACCATTGTCTTATTGTTGCTGAAGGTGTTCGATACTTCGAGAGGACAATATCGGAAAAAGGGTAAACTGTGAAATGCTAAGGCTGGGGAACTAACCGTACATTGTCTTGACGATCAACGATGCAGTGTATTGCCAATTACGTTTTCTATTCCTTTTTTTACAACGCAACGCTTTGTGCATGACCTTAACATAAATTGAACTAACAGTTTTTTCTTAATCGCTAGATCGATCGACGACTTCGCAACTAGAGATTTTGGTATGCGCTAATGCAAGAAAATATGGCAAGTTTTAAATTGTGCAGAAACTAATTTTCTTGCGAGGCGTTCTCTGTTATTTACACGTGCATTGTCTGTGGTTCTTCACTGCCTTGTGGAGTAGTTATCGGCTCATACATCCCAAGAACGTCGTAAGCCTGTAGTTTGTAAGGTAGATTAGACGCGGCGCGTTTATACGTCGCGATAAGATTAATTATCAGTTTAAACGCATTTCAAGATAATCAGCGCAATTGTTTTTCTCTCGAAAACTATAATTATCGTCTCCGGAAACAATAAAATTCAAAGTAACGTAGGTTCTTAAAAATTTTAGGACCCTTTCAAAAACGGCAAAAAGGTAGACAGACCCTCCTAGTTCCGTAGATAAACCCCACGGAGGATCAAGTAAGTCGGTATTTAGCAAAAATTCCGCTCACCATTCTGCCTGATATAATATCTGTATAAGTTTGCTTTGTTTTATCTTCTGTCCTTTTCTTTTTGCGTTATAGTCGTGGTTATGTATTGGTCATGTAACAAATGTACATATTTTCACACACTTACAACGTACATGTACGGTGTGTCACTTCTTGCGGTCAAATTTTTCTACGCCTTACTTTGTCGAATCGAGGCAGGGAAACTTAAAGGGGGGTCGAGGGGTGGGGGGGGGGGGGAGCTTCGGGGTATCCGATATACCTGTTTTGTGTAATACGCTGACGAAAGTAGCAAATCCCTCTCGACGCATTCGCCAAAATAGTCTGTGAATCTGTTAGTTCAGCATTATTTATTCATTCTACGGTCTGTATACATTCATGCAGAAATTCAAATGGGTTCTATTTCGTCGAATCGGAACGAGTCTCGTGTAGATGTCGGTGCTTTTGGCCATTCGAGGATTTCGTACGTCTCGGGGATAACTGAATATTTGGATTTCGAAACTACGAGCGCAGGTATCCGTCCTGGAAAAGAATTGATTTTTCAGTCGTCCGAATTTTTCAAAACGAATTTATCATGTATATGTATCTAGGGCTCAGATCTCCGAAGTGTTCAGTTCCGCCTACGTTTATACGGAAGATTTTTTCGTTGCATACTAACATACATCCGCTTTTGAATATCACTCAATTTTCACGACTGCGCAGAGTTTTGCAAAGCGTTTAATTGTCACGCCACCGCTAGCGCCGGTATTATTCGTTATGTAGCCGCACAGCGGGCAGGCAGGCGAGAGGAGGCTAGGAACGCATGATTCGGCGATTCTACATGTAGCGGCCATCTTGGTGCGCGTAACTCGTGCCGCTCGGCCTCTCTGCGGTTTGGCTGTCGTTGCAAAATATTTATTCGCTAAACATTGAGCAACGAAACCTTGCAAATCCACATACTGCTCTCAACGATGTACATATTTCATCCCGTTCGGTAAAGGCTCGTTTGTCCTCCGTATAAAGCAGACGACGTGTTTCTTCGCACGCAGCACCATCCGGTAACAAAATTCATTGCATTTTTGTGTTAAACAGGTTTCAGAAAATAACTAAAAGAAAAGGACGAAAAAAAGTACAGGCTTATTATGTTCGTTTCACAGCCTCGAGCAAGCGAGTTTCTAAATGCCATGTTGGTATATTCTGATCATTGCTAACGAATTAATATACTTAAAAGTGTAATTTAAGGAATATAAATATTTTTTTCTTTCGTTCGTGACATATTTTTTCGACGTTCGTCATAATACACGCAATACGCGCGGAGAATTTTTCGTTGAGAAAATTTTGTTTCTCTGTATTGTTATTAGTTTTACTTTTTACCCATATTTTTTTTTTTTTTTTTATAAACTCGAGAGTTTGTAACCGACAGAATGGCCGCCCTATATACCCGTTTCGAAATTGTACACAACGCTGTCCAGAATTTCTGTAACACCAAATTATCATACATTCACGATATATATTACTAGCGAACTCCCTCCTTCTCCTCTTGCACTCCTGCCTCCACGTTCTCCCTCCTTCTATTCTATAAGGAACAAATTACCGCAGCAGAGGGGACGACTCCGAATTGGGCGATTATAAAACGTGCGCGAATCCATGTTACGATATTTGATTGCCACCACCAGCACAGATAACATTTTCGCCCGCAAGGATCGTATAATTGTGTCAACATCAAGTTACGCTAATCAGCGACTGAAGTTGTAATTAACAGAGAACGCATCCGACAGTATAAAAATGTATTCGTAAATGTCTACATTACATGTCAAATATCTTTTCTCTGACGTTTGAACTGCATTACGCATTAATTCATACCTATGTAATAAGTCTTATTGATAGCCTTTATACCTTTCTGTTCAGATTATTATTGATCTACGTAATTTTTTGATTCCTCCAATATCAAGATATGCAGCATAAACAGGAACATGGCAGCGACTGTGATCTTTCGTTCGCGCTAGACGATGAAAACGCTTGAAATCTTATCGCCTAGAAAGTAACCGGGTACTTATCCGAGGTTCAAGTTATCCTTTCGATGCGTTTATATGTCACGACAATCACGAGACACCCACTATTACTGCTCTACGTAGGTAGTATAATATATATATATATATATATTTGTGAATATGTGTATATATATATATATATATATACACATATTCACAAACGGGAAGATTTAGAGATCTATGGATAAAGACGTAGAGACTCATTCCTTGCTTCCTTAGCATTCCGTGACCTTTATAACTCCGAAGACGACCGACAATCCGTTGCTCGAACTATCGTGAACTCTTCGTCCCGGAGTTTTGCTGAAAGTCAAGGAGTGCAGATACTGTGCATCAGATACTTTCGAAAGATCTGGAGTCAATGCATGGCGGACGGAAGTTGTGACCTGAAAAATAGATGGCAGATCATTCGATCGATCGGAGGATGAAGCCTAGCAGTCGACTTGGTAACGAACATCGAGTTTACTCTACGTCGTGGCGAATTGTGCTCCGACGTTTTTTGGGAGAGAAAACTACGGAGTGCTCGAGCATCGTTGATGACAAACAAACCAAATCGACAAGTGGTCGCTGGTCCGTGGAGGAGTGGAGGTGCAACCTGTCCATGCCGATACCGCTCTTTCGATTGCAGCAGGCAGGCGGAGAATCAGGTTGTCTCGGAGGTCAGCTTCGGTTACTGCCCTGATGTTCTTCTCTGTCTTTCGCTGCATTGTGTGATACTACTGCCGATGCGAGAAACAGACGAATGTTTCCTCGGCGTTTCATCTTCGTCCGCATGCAAAAACCACCCAAAACTACACTAATTCACGCTCCACCGAGCCAAGGGTAACACACGTCTACTTCTCCTCTTGTTGTCCCCATAAGTGCAGGTAATGCAATATCTAAATTGATGATTTCCAGGTCTTCAGCAGAGAATTGGAGTTGGATATTGTCTGACTGAGAATTTCTCGTACCCATAATCCGTGCGTTGAAACTTGTGTTAGTAAGCCATGTTCAATACCTCACAACATCCATTTACTTTAGATCCGCGATCCAAGTATCCGAGTGAGCCTGTCAAAGTACGGAGAAACGTTGTTATAAATCTCAAGTGCGTATGTTACTAGGGTACACAAGAGGCGACTAGCAGTTCCATTTGTTACATCTGACAATGATGCTTGTTATATGGGCTGCGTCGAAACAATCGGTAACCCCGGAGCTTAAGGAGAATATGGATGTGTGCAATCGGATTTTTTTTTTTCATCTTTGCCAGAAGTCAGAAGCCAGTAAAGTTCGAAGTGTTTCTTTCAACGTATCTATTTATCGAGGAATTACGTTTGCCTGCAGTGCTATTTGCTGAATATCGAAGACGCTCCATGAACGAGAAAGGTAGTGACGCCGGGGGAAATTTTTTCGGCCTGCATAGCCGAGGGAACCTTGTTGTGGATTTAAATCTGCGGTCTACTAGGAAAATTACACCGTGGTTGATGTCAGACGGTCATATATTTCATTGGGATGCCGGTTGACCTGTTTCGGCGAGTGGATCTTCTCACGCTTCGCTTCAGCCATAAATGCCTCTTCACGAACCCGATTGAACAATCTATCTCGCCTGTTGAACTCTTTTCTGTTGGCTGCTCACCCGGAATCGTCCGCAAGCCTTTCCTCCCATGAACCGACGTCACGACGATGCCTGGAGATAGTAAACCTTGGCCTGACCGATAAACTTTATCTTCTAGCTGCCTCCAAGTCAAATACATATCTGTTATAACGATATCAACAATCGACTAGCGCCTTGGGCTCGTTTTATTTGTTGTTATTTTAATAAACACCGATTACTATGCCTGTCGGCACCGCTCCGAGTCGTTTCGAAGTTATCACACGCCTCGAGACTCCTCGCATGAGTTAGATGCTAGGCCGCCATGTTTCCGCTTGCGACCATACCTAGAGGAACTAATACAGGCGCAACAAGTATATGCGCAGCTTTTATACTTCAGGAGTAGAACGACTATAAGCCGTTACCACGCTGCAAATTATTTTCATCAATAGTAAACCAGCATTGTTACACCGTTAGAATAATTTACCTAACTAAACACGATGTCCCAGCAGGTACATTTTATATTTGTGCTTTTCTAATATCAACACTTAAATTGTCATATTAACATTTAATTTGTTATTTTTACTTCCTTTTTTTTACTTATCGTTAGTAATACATTAAAAACTGGTTAAATCAACCCAAAAATCTAAGCGGATCTACTGGGACATTTTTTTTCTATCCGTGTAGAAATTGTTTACATACATTGCGGAGTATGGTTCTAATAAGGAACTAGGCGTTGGAGGAATTCCGAATATTGTAAATATGTTCTTCTCTTCTTATTGAAAATATGAAAGAATTCGTTGATCCATATAGATGATGGATTAAAAGTGCATCGATGCTAATGATTTATGGCTTCGTTTAAAATAATTACGGAACATATCCCTCCTGATGATGATACGGATAGAAAATCCGTCAGTGTCTTCGCGCTTGCTTATAACACACATGGTGTTAATAGTGTTATCGAGCACCAACACGCGATGTTCGATATATCGATTAAGCACCTTGTCATAATATGGACGATCGTATCCGTGATGATTTTACGATAGCGCGATGGTCTGAAATAGAAGTTGACGTAGTTTTGATAGTAAAAAAACACACAGTAAACGATACGTCATCTAACCTTTCATCCAGTGACGCGCTTGTGATTTATTATAATTAGTTTTGACCGACGGTCGTTTATGATTTCGAGTCAGCTTCTAACTCTGTTAGGGTTTTCTGGACACAATGAAAAAGTGTAGCACATTGACGTCGAATTGAACACATTTTGAAATACGATTGAAATATGTTCGTTAAAACTCATCATCAACATTTTTTGTTGCAGTTTGATTTCTGATGGCAAAACAAGAATGGTACTGAATGAGGGAAGCTCCAGCGGTGAAACGTGGATACGTGAAATTGATGCGGCAGAAAGAGCAAAACAGAAAAATGACCGCGCGTGGAAATTCGTTCTTGATCAAATTTTCATCGCCGGTGATCGTCGATCCGTCAAAGAGTGTGTCTATCGCGGGGAAGGAAACGCAAACTTGGTGCTTGCACTGCCTTGTGTAAGTATTCTTAATGTATTTATACTGGCCAATATCGGAGTATTTACCCGCCAAACCTTTCTTTGAATCGCTGACGCTGCAACTCTGCCACTCTGCTTCTTCGTCGATCCAGTTTTCTTAATGGTAGTTGACATATAAGGCGGGAGAAGGAGACAATGGAAAATTACGTGAACCGCAGTAGAACACGCATGTTCGACGTGTGGGTGTGGGCATACTGGAATAGTTCAACTACTGGCCTGATATCGTGTATCGCGGTGATTGTGTCGGGCCACCAACCGCCACATCCACTACGCAGTAGAGCTGAGCAGTAATTAGTTGATTATACAAATTCTAGCAGCGTGTGATAGAACACTGTCCAGAGAAAACACGTTCACTAGCGAACCTGTTTGTCTCACTCGTAGTATTGATCAATGAGTCATGGGGTCTACTTGCTCAACCCAAATTTAGGATTTCGAAACTATAAAGATTCAGCCGTCTTCGCCTTCTCACTTGTTGTTGCCATGATTATTCACGTTTCGCGGCTTCGCTGATTTTTCTTCACGACTAATTCCTTTCGCGGGAGATTTGAATTGGAGGAAACTGATCTCTGGTATTGGAACCCTTGATCACTCGGTTGACTTGGATGAAATTCCGATGAGAAACGTATCTCTTGACGTCAAATCTCGCCTCTGGTGGTATAATTATTACCCGATTGGGTTAATGTCCTTCAAACATAGAAGACGTCACGAGAGCCCATCAAAGATATCCGTGCTTCGCGTTGTTGCAAACCCGTTAATTCGTTCTCAGCTTTAGTAAGAAACTAGTTAAGGGAGTACGTGTTTAACAAAGGTTTAAACTTTCTCGATGTTTTTCCCTACCCGATGTATGTGTACATTATACACTTCGAGGGGAATTGTACTTTTAAACTGTATATTATTACTTAACTTTCAATATAAAGACGGCGCATTGTCATTTATTAAGCACTTTTCTCGAACGATATTTACAGGAGCGGAAAGTGGTGCGGTTTCGGAAGTCTTTACCTGGCAAGGCCGATCCGGATGGAGGCGAGGCACGAACGAGACAGGAAAATCAGTTTCTGAGAGTCGTAATCTTACGATTTCTTGGCGAATACGTTCAACCCCCAGAAATAATTCGCGGCAGGCCGGAAGATATGGCGCTGCTGTCCGAAGCTATACGCTCTCTGCGTCCAGGTGAGTAAGATCTCTCGATTCCCTTCTTAAAATAAGATGCTGCGTTTAGAAATGTCTCAAGTATTGTGTAAAATACTGCGAATTTATATTTCATTAACTATTTTCTCCGCAGAAAGTCGCCGCGGGAAAGACATAGTCGAAGAGTATGTCACCAAATACGTAGATTATGCCTTTTTACCTGCCAAACTTACCGATTCGCTGCAACACTACCATTGCAGTCGACCTACTTTCTGCGTTGAAATCAAACCTAAACAAGGATTCAGGCACGAATCGGACGAACAGTTCCAGAGGTGCACGTATTGTCTTACGCAATACTCCAAGGTAACGCCCGATGAAGTTAATTGTTATTACATAAATAAATTACATAAGTTGATAAATAGGGTTTCTCAGGTGTTTCGGCAAGAGACAAATTTTTACTTTCCTGGTTTCTCGACTGGGACGTGGTCAGCCATCATCAGATGAAATTCCCGCAAGTTTGACCGATAGACCGGAGAAATTCTATTTATTCATCACTGACTGCTGAAAACAATCTATTGGTAATGAAAATTGTGTAAAAGTACGAAATTTGTAAGACGTGGTAGAATAATTAAAAAATTGTATCTCGACTTTCAGATGAACAGCGGAGTGATTAAATCTCGTAGTACTTACTGCCCGTTCGATCTGTTCTCCGGCGATGCGGAACGTATGAAAAAATCCATTCATGGTCTTCTGAAGTCTCCTCAAAACAATCTCAGGATTTTCAAAAATGGCAACATAATCTATGACTGTAATAGTAATCCAGATGACTTGGAGTATATTTTAGGAGAATGGTTCGTTGCCAGTAGATATCGATCTATGGAACAGTATTTAAAAATTTTCGTCAGACTCGTTAGCACTGCTTTATTGAGAGAATTCCATCATACCCCGATGAACGAATCAGCATATTGTCCATTGGCTCGAATATCGTCACAGGATTGTGACAATGAGACACGAATTGAACAAGAGCTCGTAGTGAAGGCGAAGAAACTCCTGTACTTATCAGATTACGTAAGTATGCCTCATTTTTATCCGATAATGCTTTTTAATCTGACGTGGATATTTTTCCTCTTGTAGACCATTTTCAATGCTTTATCGCGTTTTTCAGGAGTGCAATTTCATTGGCGGTGACCTCCTACCAGATTCTGTCCTTGGACGAATCCGTCGCATGCAGCAATTGCCGTATTACAGTACCGACATCGTATATAAAATATATTTGAAGTATATACGAATTTGGAACGATAACTCGATTTATTCCAGTATGATAAGAATGCACAGCAGCAAGAAGAACGAACTGCCTATCAGAATCGTAGAACTATGTGAGGTGCGTTATCTTTTAAAAATTTCTTATCGTTAGTTTGATTTACACTTTTACATTGTTATTCTGTCTGCCCAGAGATGCGAGTCTGCACGGACAAAGGATGCGTCAAGCGCTGCCTATTCCTCTGTAAATCCATCCGAAAGTACAAATACCTTGAAGCCGAAAATTCCTGGCACAAATGGAAATAACAGCACTGCGTCGGCGGATTTCCGAAGTAATACACTTGATCGAAATCTAGACGAAACCGAAGGGGAGATAAATATCGCAATCACAAATGACGAGTTGCGAGCTTTACAGAATTATCTCCTCGCAACAACTGCCAAGGATTGCTCCATTCTAATGGCCTTCCAAGAAATTGACTCCGCGTAAGTAATTCACCTGTTTAGCATAGAAATTTCAAGACTAGGTCACGGTCGGAGATTTACAGTTGAATGTTCGTTTTTTTTTTTATAGGTGCATACCCAATGTAGCGGAACCAAATGTCGTGGAGACAGACCAGCTTAGTTTTTTGGTCAATGTGGGTATCCTGGACTTGGACCCGAAGTCCATACACTGCATTAAAAAACACCGGAAACGCGACATAAACGTTCTTGTTTCTGTTACGAAAATTTTAGAAAAAGAGGTTTAATTGGTAAATAAATTATTTTTCAGTACAGCGTAATTCTACTATCACGTTTTTTAAGCTGCGTTTCATTCTAGTAGATACCAAGAAAATCATGCTCTTCCTCGTAAAATAAAATCGAAACTTGTTCACGTGCACGTTTCATTGGCACAATTCAGTTGGGTGCAACATATAAACAATTTTAAGATCGTAAGCAGCAATTGATAGTAAAAAAAAAAAACTTATCAGTTTTAATTGAGTTGAAACTGAAAAGGTGTAAAGTGAGAGAAACTTGGTAATTATAGTTGAATGACAATGCAAATCTCTCTACTACAAAGTAATCGATAGTATATATGCGGTCGAATAGTCATAATCATTGTAATTAGACGATAGCTTTAGGTCACATAGTTAGGTGATGTTAGTGGTAAGAGACTATTCTGTATTTTTTAACTAGTCATAGTGTTATTTGTTTAAGAATAGCAAGGAAAGTAATATTCTGATTTTTTATATCACTTTGAAACATTTTATGTTGATATGTTTTGTTCCAGTTTTGTAATGGAAGGCGAAAATGAAAGTCAGATTCATTCTCACCTAATAATAAGTAAATGTGTCTGTACAGAACCAAAAGCCGTTTTTCCTGAAAATTGATTGAACTTTATGAATGAAATCACAAAAAGTATTCGACGATTAACTTTTTCTGCACCGATAATTCATTGGCATAAGTCTATTCGGATCAGAATCTGATATGCGATTTCTAGCTTACAGGGAGAAATATGATGATAAGTTAGTCCACGAAGTTGAAAGGATTTATTACAATTAAGTTTTATACATAAAAAGTGCATACTGTCCCAGTCACTGGTCATTCCATTTTTCAAGTAGTAAAAACGGTAATTGGTGTGTAGAATGTTGAAAACCTCAATATCACTGATGCCCGGTTGTGCAACGGTTAGCTTATCGTACGAGCCGAGTCCATCTGGTAGCGGTATTTCGGTTTGTTCGCAGCATTCGGCTGGCAAAGATTGCGCGAGGTTCATATTGTTCGTAGCTTGAGGAACACAGATCGCCAAAGTCGGCCGTACTTGTACGAAACAGAGGCGCGTCGCGCGTCGGTTCGGTTTCAGAGTTTATGAATGGCGCGGTTGCGTAGTGGGGCAGTTCGTCGAAGCTTTGGGATTAGTGGATTGAGGGGCACATCACCCCCACCACCGAGGTCCTCCTGCCCTCCGACTCCTCTCTGCTCGGAGGTTCCTTGGCAGCCAGCAGTTGATGTTCGTAAATGGCGGCGATTTGATGTGAGCGTGTAGGTCGGTGGTATCGAGATGACGGCCTGTCACTAAATACCGGAAGGCGATGGGCACTCAAAAACCGGGCGAGTGGGCACATCTGCTGATTGCGCGTTTCGAGGACCAGGTACCAACGATATCCACACAACGTTTCGATACCTTATTCTGATCTTTTTCGCGTGAAACCCCACCCGCATTTACCTCAACCTAAGCCCTACTCCCTCGTTCTTTATCTATCCTTCTGCACTCGCACTACTCGTTCGCTCTCGCCGGATGCGTTACAAGACACCTACGTGCACACATGTGCCCTGCACTCCCACACAACTCACTAAGCATCGTACAGCCCCCCCATTCCTCATCGGATACAAGTACAACGGAACAACGTCAAAGTCTCCGTGTCGTTCAATTGTCAGCAACGACAACGCTTCTTTATATTCCTACCGTTTCTACAGCCGCAATAACACAATTCTTCGTGATAAACAATGTTTTATACAATTCCCCGGTTACAACATCGTATATGCGTATGAAACATTATTCACGGTATGTGTGGCGTGCGGTAAATCTGGCAGTATAATACTCGTTGTCAGATCCGTCTATACCTATATGGGATGATTCTTATTTCGTGCATTGCTCAAAAGCATATCCGTTTATTTTTCTTCTTCCTCATTTACACTCAGACAGCTCAAACCCCTTCCTTCTCTGTGGGTCCGTTTCCCCGCCGACGCCTTTGCCGGCGATGTGCGCGAGGCCATCTTGAATCGATATGCACACGGTCACAGGTTTTTCGATTCATTTTCAGCCTCGAACGAAAGCTAACGATGAATTATTTCACGATCCCGCGACCGTGCCTCCCGACCCATTTAGCAGAGGATCGCTTTGAACCGGTGGTCCGTGAACGTTGGTGAACGTTCTGCGGTTCCTTTTTTTTCAAATGATTCGCGTCAACCGATATACCCCCCCCCCCCCCCCCGCCGGCGCCGTTACTGCACGAATAACCAATCAGCTTTGACGGATTTCCCCTCCCTGCATCATCCCTCTTTGCAACACCGTCTTCTCTCCGCCCTCCCCTCCGTCCCCCTACTCCTCACCTGAGCGCGCGCATCTTGTCGCTAACAATGAATTACTGTCCCCCGATGCATGAATGGAACGTCAAAGTTACATTCACTAATGCGATACGAATGGGTGAGGAGAAGTTGCTACGCGCGTAAATGTTATGTAATACTTATTTACAATTACGGAAACACCTGAATCGGATATAATCTCCTTTATAAAGTATAAGAAATTCGACGACGCTACTTTGAACGTATTAACTAAACGAGTCATTTTTTTAGTCATATATATTTTTTTTTACATCTCATTACACCCTACGCATCGTTAGCGATTAAACTAGACTTGAATCGGCGAAGACTGATGATAATTAAATTTACTATCTCCTCTTCAAAAACATTTGCAACTAAATAATCCAGATCCGAACAAGATTGCATTTATCTGGAAACCGGATGTGGTTTTAGAGAGATATAAATCTTATCTAACAATGAGTAAATTTTTCGTTTGTCCGCAATGTCCTTTATTTCACCCATTATGAATTACTTTTTTTTTTTTTACTAGTCCTTCGAAAATCACACAGTTTCAAAATGCTGTTTGCATTTTACAGCTCCCATGCCGTGCTGGTCCTCAAACAACACACTCTCGCATCAACGAAGAAAAGAATAAAAAATGTCTGATCCAAATATCCCGTTACCGATTCTCGCTGGTTATTTCTGGCCTTACAAAAATGCTGCAACGTGTCAACGAGTTGGCACCTTGCGGTGTTGGTCAACGTTCATTCCATTTTTCCGATCAAGATCGTCACTGCTACGAATCGATTATCATAGTCTTGGATACGCTAGAACGCTGCCTCAGTAATCAACCCAAAGACACAACAAAGTTTGACGAAACGATGAATGTAAAACTATTGTTGAGAGAGATTTGCCAATTCATCGGTAAGGTACTTGCAGAATCTTTAAAAACGAGAAAGAGAAGTTAAATGTCGTAAGATTTAAATATTTACATTGCAGATGTGCCCAATGACAGTCCGCAGCACGCGCATCTCAAGAATCTTGCCAGCAAGGTCCTCTTTGCCCTTAGTTTAAATTTCTTCAATGCAGTCTTTAATAGAATTTCAGCCAGACTTCAAGAGCTGTCAGTATCGAACGAAGAAAATCCAGATTACAGCGACATAGAACTTATACAGCATATCAACGTTGATGTTCATAGATTGACGAGGCTTTTAAATGGTACGGTGTGAATAATAGTAAAATTGTTCCTTGTTTTAAGTTTGTTAATTCAATTGCTGATTAACTTCAATGAATAATAAAGATTACAACTTAACTTCATTGCCTCTCTTAGTATATCTCGTCTCTAGATATTTTGAAATGTTGTTGCATGATCGGGATTCTGTATTTGTTATGTTCAGTTGCTTGTGTATTCGATGTGTCTTCTTTCTGGCGTATTAACACGTATCAATTGCAATAGAAACGATTCAGAAGTTCAAGCAGCTGAAAAAGTCGGCGCATCTTGTGCTGATAAATTCGCTAGAGAAGGCAATATGGAATTGGATGGATACTTACCCACACGAGTTCGCCAATCTTCAGAAAAAGCCAAACGACGATTTGTCCAAAGTGTGTGGAGAGCTATTCGACATTCTAGACACATTTGCCGACAACAAAAAGGGCAGAGCAGCTGCCGTTTGGCCTCTACAGATAATGCTGCTGATTCTCTCTCCGAAAGTACTTGAAGAAATTGTAAACGCAGATTCGGGTGCGCCTTGTTCTCCTAGGCATTCGAAGAAAAAACAGTTCATCGATAGCGTCAAGAGAGGGTTGGGCATGCACGGAGGTTCCAGCAGACAGCTAGTCGAAGCTGCCGCAGTAACATGTGTTAAACTTTGCAAGGCCTCTACTTACATAAACATATTAGATTCGAACAATGTTGCCTTTACCTTGGTACAAAATGTGATAAACGACTTGAAGGCCCTCCTCTTCAATCCGTGCAAACCCTTCTCGCGTGGGCAGAATTACATTGCGCAAGACATTGATCTCATGATCGATTGCTTCATAAGTTGCTTTCGCATCAAACCCCACAACAACGAAGCGCTGAAAGTCTGTTTGAACTTAAACTTTCCTTCGACTTATCAGTTCGTCCTGGTCAGTTCGTTGTACAAGTAAGCATGATCCGAAGAATGTAATGTTACATCTTCATATCACCGTGGTTCGTTTCCTCAATTATGGGTCCACTGATTATTGCTAATTTCAGGATAATCACACAGCCAAGATTACTTTGGTGGCCCCAGATAGATCTTGTCTATTCACGCAGCGCAGAACTGAGAGCCATGTTCACCGATGCTCTGAACAAGGTTGCTCAGGGTTACATATCGCACGCTCCGTTACGCATGATCCAGAGCTTGACACTCAAAGGCAAAGAACAAAGCAAGTACAAGGATCGGGGAGAAGACATATCCGGATACAGGAATCTCCTTCTTTGGATGGTGCGACTGATTCACGCCGATCCCATGTTGATGTTGAATGTAAGCGCCGGTCATTTTATCACCCTTTGACAAATCTAGTTACAAAGTCCTGTTGCAATAATCTATTTATTCGTGTGTAAGAATCAAGGGAAAGCGGGCCATGAAATACAAAGCTCGACTCTCGAGCTGATCAACGGACTAGTTTCTCTGGTTCATCAGCCAACGATGCCAGATGTTGCGCACGAGGCGATGGAAGCTCTGCTGGTTCTGCACCACCCTGACAAAATTAAGGCGTGGAATCCCGAAGCTCCAATAAACACATTCTGGGATGTCAGTTCTCAAGTCCTTTTCTCCATATCACAAAAACTGATCCAACACCAAATAGTAAATTACACAGACATACTGAAGTGGCTTAGAGAAATACTCATCTGCAGAAACGCTTTCCTTTCCCAAAACAAAGACTATGCCAACGTTGGCAGTCAAATCGCCATCTGTAAACAAGCTCACATTAAGTTGGAGGTGAGTGTATCTGATAATTTTCGTAAAAATATTGAAGAAAATAGAAAATTAACGGTATTATTTCGCCACTGGATCCTAATTTTTGATGCGTAAGGCAGAACTCGCTACATCATTAATTCTTGAACAGGTGGTTTTCTTCATGTATTTATGGAGCATTGACATGGAAGCAGTTTTAGTCGCAATGTCATGCTTTGCACTCCTCTGTGAAGAAGCCGACATCCGTTGTGGCAGTGACGAGGTAGCAGTAACGTGCCTTTTACCAAACTACCACTTGTACATTGAACTTGCTCAGGCGTCGACAATCCTGACAACTGGTGAGCACTCGTTAAGAAATGGATATAAAACCTCCTTTACTAACTCTTAAGATGTAACTAGACAAAGCAGATCATATTTCATCAGCAGTGCCTCGCTACGAGGAATAACTTATTTCTTTATTTTGTGGAGTAAATACAAAAATTAAGAAAGCTTGAGATAATTAGATATTCGATTTTTACAACAGCCAGCGGAGAGAGTAGGATTTATTATCATGAACACAATCACGGTAAGTTCTTGAGTATGTCAAATGAAATGGGAATTTTTACACGTTTTGTCATCCCCCTTGATAGGTCGTGCTGCTCTGCAAAAAAGGATTATGACACTACTTAGAAAAATAGAACACTGCGTCAATGGTGTGCAACCTGTGAGTATATTTCTCTTCCAAGTTATAGCCCTACCAGGTTGAACGACCATCTACTAAATCAATTAAATTATACTAAGGCTTGGGAAGAGACATTCAGAAACTGGGAATTGGCTTGTCGGCAATTGTCAAATTACCGTAAAACAAAATCCGAGGATCCACAGACTGAACCATCGCACCGTAGCACTGGAAAACGGAGAGCTTCCCACCAAAATTCGGAGCACGAGTTAGAGGAACAGATAAACGAATGGGCAAACATGACTGGATTTTTATGTGCGATGGGCGGTGTGTGTCTCCAGAGGAGATCGCCCAGCAGGCCGGTGTCCGGTCTAGTTTCAAACTCTGAGACAAAGAGAAGCAATACCTTAGCAAATCCAAACCAGGAAGTGCAGTACTGCCCGGTAACACAGTTTGTATTCAATCTCCTGAGGCTGTTGATATGCAACAACGAAAAGTTTGGCGCACAGATACAAAAGCACGTCAAGGAGTTGGTGGGACACGAAATGAGCCCAGCCTTGTACCCGATATTGTTTGACCAAATAAAGAGCATTGTAGAAAAGTTCTTTGACCAGCAAGGGCAGGTTGTTGTTTCGGATCTGAACACGCAGTTTATCGAGCACACAATATTTATTATGAAAAACGTTTTGGACTCGAAAACTGATCAGCCATCTGAACATCTCGGGGTAACCAGCATTGAAGGGATGATGCTTGCGATTGTCAGATATGTCAGGCATTTGGACATGACCGTTCACGCAATACATATTAAAACCAAATTATGTCAGTTGGTGGAGGTCATGATGAAGCGGCGCGACGATTTGGCCTTCAGACAGGAAATGAAGTTCAGGAATAAGTTGGTAGAGTATCTCACAGATTGGGTAATGGGCACCAGTCATCAAATTGCACCTCCCAGTGGCGGCGATGTGACTGTTATCACTAGGTGAGTATTACGTATTATTTCGCATTATAGAGGGAACTTGGTCCAGATTATATTACGACAAAATTCCGAATTATGAAAATAAAGTTCAATAAGAACTCGAATCTTTAAGCAAATAATGACCCTTGGTAATGTTACAAAATATCTACTCAAAACTGATTGTGTAAAGATTGTATGTTGTAACGTCACTGGGGTAGTATTTACTCTAGGGATTTGGACCAGGCATGTATGGAGGCTGTTGGAGCGCTGTTACGTGGATTACCCCTTCAACCCGAGGAGTCAGATAGAGGTGACCTAATGGAGGCAAAGTCACAACTCTTCCTGAAGTACTTTACCCTATTCATGAATTTGCTGAATGACTGCAGTGAATCGACTGAAGAAAAAGAGGTTGTAACGAGGCAAAGAGTGACCGCCGGGAAACTATCCACTCTTCGGAATGCTACAATTCAAGCAATGAGCAATCTCCTCAGTGCTAACATTGATAGCGGCCTTATGCATTCGATTGGTGAGAACGATTCAAGATCGCGTAAAATTCGGCAAATTAGCTTCAGCCACTAAATTGAAGAAACAGTTGATTATATTCATCCGATATTTCCTATTTCAGACCTCGGCTACAACAGAGACCTTCAAACACGCGCCGCGTTCATGGAAGTACTTACGAAAATCCTTCAGCAAGGTACAGAGTTTGATACTCTAGCCGAAAATGTGCTGGCCGATAGATTGGAACAGCTTGTCCAGCTCGTTACCATGATCAGTGACAAGGGAGAGTTGCCAATCGCTATGGCCCTTGCCAACGTGGTCACTACCAACCAGATGGACGAATTGGCGAGAGTGTTCGTCACCTTGTTTGACGCAAAGCATTTGCTGTCACCTCTCCTTTGGAATATGTTTTACCGCGAGGTTGAAGTCTCTGACTGCATGCAAACCCTCTTCAGAGGGAATAGTCTGGGAAGCAAAATCATGGCATTCTGTTTCAAAATATATGGTGCTAGCTACTTGCAGAGCTTGTTGGAACCTTTAATAAAACCATTGCTAGAGGATCCGGTGACCCACTTTGAAGTTGACAGTGCGCGGATCGACATTAACGAAGACATTGAAAAAAACGGCCGAAATTTAATAGCTCTTACTCAAAGAGTATTTGACGCCATTGTGTCGTCAGCAGACAAGTGAGTCCTCTTTAATGGTAGAAGATATGGATGGAAAGCTGGGTGTTATTTCCCCTATATGCTGATTTTGCTTGGTATTTTCCCCTTCCCGTAGATTCCCTCCACAGTTACGATCGATGTGTCACTGTTTGTACCAAGTGCTGAGCAAGAGATTCCCACAGTGCCCACAAAATAATATCGGAGCTGTGGGTACGGTAATATTTTTGCGATTCATCAATCCAGCGATTGTTTCGCCGCAAGAAATGGGGATAGTCAGTAAGCAAGTTCCTACACCGGTCAAGAGAGGCCTGATGCTAATGTCCAAAATTCTGCAGAACATCGCGAATCATGTGGAATTTAGTAAAGAGCAGCACATGCTCCCGTTCAATGACTTCCTTAGAGCACACTTTGAAATTGGCAGGAGATTCTTCATACAAATTGCTTCTGACTGCGAAACAGTGGATCAGGCGAATCATCCTATGTCTTTCATATCAGATACCAATGTTTTGGCTTTGCACAGACTTCTGTGGAATCACCAGGAGAGGATTGGAGATTATTTGAGCAGCAGCCGAGACCATAAAGCCGTTGGCAGGAGGCCGTTTGACAAGATGGCTACATTACTGGCTTATTTAGGACCTCCAGAGCACAAGCCGGTAGATTCAAAGTAAGTGTGACATGTGGTGTACAGCAATATTTGACATATTCCAGCATTTGGTGTTGAATCATAACACTCTCGTTGACTTTTCCAGTTTGCTATTTTCATCCTTCGATCGATGGTCAAGTATCGACATGTCATCAACAAACTTTGAGGAAATCATGGTAAAGCATAACATGCATGAAAAGGAAGAGTTCAAAAGTATCAAAAGTTTGAATATTTTCTATCAAGCTGGAACAAGCAAGCAAGGCTATCCTGTGTTCTACTATATTGCTCGGAGATACAAGTAGGATTTCATTTGAGCAAATTTTTTGAAGTTATTGTCCCTGATTTAATGATGTGTATTCTTTCAGAATTGGTGAAACAAACGGCGACCTGTTGATCTATCACGTGATACTTACTCTGAAGCCATTTTGTCACTCACCATTTGAGCTTGTAGTAGATTTTACTCATACTTGTTCGGACAATCGTTTCAGGACGGAATTTTTGCAGAAATGGTTTTACGTTCTTCCCGAAGTGGCGTATGAGAACATTCACGCGGCTTATATATATAATTGCAATAGCTGGGTCCGCGAGTACACAAAGTTTCACGATAGAATTCTAGCCCCTTTGAAGGGGAATCGAAAGGTGGTATTCATAGAAGCTCCCGGGAGGCTGAACGATCTGATCGATCTTGAACAGCAAAAATTACCTGGTGCGACACTGTCCCTAGACGAAGATCTCAAGGTGTTCAACAATGCGCTCAAACTCTCGCACAAGGACACCAAAGTTGCCATTAAAGTTGGCCCTACCGCAATTCAAATAACTTCTGCTGAAAAATGCAAAGTTCTGTCTCACGCGGTGTTGTTGAACGACGTTTATTACGCTTCTGAAATAGAGGAGGTCTGCTTGGTCGATGATAACCAGTTCACGCTCACAATAGCCAATGAATCTGGACCTCTTTCTTTCATACACAACGACTGTGATAGCATAGTGCAAGCTATTATTCATATAAGGAATCGGTGGGAGCTTTCCCAGCCAGATTCCGTAACTGTACACCAAAAAATACGCCCTAAAGACGTGCCTGGTACTCTGCTGAACATGGCTCTTCTGAATCTCGGTAGTTCAGATCCGAACCTGAGAACAGCGGCGTACAATCAGCTTTGCGCACTGACGGCGACGTTTGATCTCAAGATAGAAGGACAGCTATTAGAGACTTCAGGTCTGTGTATTCCCTCCAATAACACAATTTTTATTAAATCAGTTAGTGAAAAACTAGCGACAAACGAACCACATTTGACACTGGAGTTCCTCGAGGAGTGTATTCAAGGCTTCAGGGTATCAAATATAGAGTTGAAGCATTTGTGCCTAGAGTATATGACCCCGTGGCTGGTGAATCTCGTGAGGTTTTGCAAACCCTCTGACGAGAGCAAGCGTCAGAAACAGGTAACTCAGATATTGGAGAAGCTGATAACTCTGACTATTGAAGAGGTCCAAATGTATCCTAGTATACAAGCAAAGATTTGGGGAAGTATAGGTCAGGTACCAGAGCTGATCGATATGGTCCTAGACAACTTCATACAACGAAGTGTTAGATATGGGCTTGGAACACCCATGGTCGAAATTATGGCTGACACGGCCGTCGCTCTGGCTTCGGCGAATGTTCAGTTAGTGGCGAAAAAGGTCATTGGACGACTTTGCAGGGTCGTTGACAAGACGTGCACCTCTCCAACTGCTTTGCTGGAGCAGCACGCAATGTGGCATGACATTGCCATTCTGGCCCGATACTTGCTCATGCTATCCTTCAACAATTGCTTGGACGTGGGGCGGCATCTTCCGTACCTGTTTCACACTGTAACCTTCTTAGTTTGCTCTGGGAGTTTGAGCATGAGGGCATCGACTCATGGATTAGTGATTAACATTATTCATTCCTTGTGTACCTGTACCAAACCCTCCTTTTCAGAGGATACTCAAAGAGTGCTAAGACTTAGTTTGGACGAGTTTTCCCTCCCAAAGTTCTACCTGCTATTTGGTATAAGCAAAGTTAAGTCAGCTGCCGTTACTGCCTTTAGGTCAAGCTACAGGCATTCCAATGAAAAGTGGTTTGGAAATGAACGCAGCTTGTCCGGTGGACAGGACAGAGAAAGGTTGGCTCTCACTAGTTTAGAGGTGATCACCGATGCACTTCTTGAAATAATGGAGGCCTGTATGAGGGACATTCCTGACTGTGATTGGCTCCAGACTTGGACAACCTTAGCAAAGAGTTTCGCCTTTTGCTTCAATCCAGCTCTACAGCCCAGAGCTCTCATCGTCTTTGGCTGTATAAGTAAGAGCATTACAGATCAAGATATAAAACAATTGTTAAGGATACTTGTCAAGGCCCTCGAAAGTTTTGACGACATTATTCTTCTCGAGGCTATAGTTATGTGTTTGACTCGACTTCAACCCCTTCTTAGGCCCGTGAGTATTCAATTACGTTATTTCCAGACTCCGATCCTTTGGCAGCCTGTTTATATATTTTTAAATTCTCTTATGAATTGTTTTTTCTCTTAATCCTCTGTCTATGTTTCTTTCAGGAATCTCCGATACATCGTTCCCTCTTCTGGGTTGCAACCTCGGTGTTACAACTCGATGAGGCTTCTCTTTATGCATCTGGGCTGGCATTACTTGAACAGAACTTGCATACACTTGATTCTCAAGGGATATTCGATGATAAGGTAAAATTTGAAGGCCAGAATGATTCTAATCCCTACAAGTTTGAATACTTTGACGTCTTTTGACTTGTCTGCCCAAACTATGAAAAATATTTGTTCAAGACTTTGGAACAAGTTATGATGTCTACTCGGGAGCCTTTAGAATGGCATTTTAAGCAACTGGACCACGCAGTTGGTCTGTCCTTCAAAACAAACTTCCACTTTGCTCTGGTAGGGCATTTATTGAAGGGCTATCGACATCCGACTCCTACAACTGTTTCCAGAACAGCGAGAGTGCTGACTATGCTATTGGCCATTGTTGCTAAACCCCTTAGGCGAGACAAGTTTGAAGTGACACTGGACAGTGTGGCTTATCTAGCTGGTACATGTTGCTTCTTGTTTATACATCGAATGACATTTACCTTCGCAAAGTGAATATCTCGATTTTGCCTATCCTAGCCTTGGTGTCAGTCTCTGAAGAAGTACGCAGTAGGTGTCATATTCGCCATTCGTTGGGTCGCGCAGTTGCAGAATCCGGAAGCACTGACTTCCTAGATACTCTAGTGCCGCACAATACCGTGAGTTTCTAATTTTTGAAATGAAAATATAAACGCAAATTTATCTAACACCTGGCTATAACATACCAAGTTTCGAAGTCCCTAGGTATCTATCACCTAGGTATAGCTTTCATTCCGATTTCTCAGGATTCTACTGGCGGCATGACGAATCCCGCGAATCGAAGGCAAAAGTCGTGGGATCTCCTGGATCAATCGGCAATCACACAAGCGAAACAGCAGAAGCAGCACACGCCGCATCAGGTGGGTTTTATAAACTGCCAGTATTCGCTTGGAATCTTTTACAAACGATCAATCTATTAACTTAGATCGTATTCTAAGTTACTCCATTTGTGTACATCGTTAAAGCTTATTCTATTTTGTGAGTTGTGACTTTCCCGTATCGCCATTGTTGACAGTTATTTTTGGAAAATCGGATTGTATACTATACATTGAACAGTAATAGTTGTAATAATTGTTGACAAACTGAAAGTTTTTTTTTTTTTTGTATTTGTGTAATTTTTTAATCTGCAGAAGTTGAATTTGCTTGAACAACCAACGTTACTAATCGATGTGCTCCGCTCTTCTATATCAGTGATAAAAAAATTAATATATCCAGTATTCGTGTTATTTGTTACACAAGCTGAAAAATGGGTGTTCTTTCATTGTTTGAAAGGAATTAAGCTTACCTTGATCCATTTAGTAGCTTGTCTAATTGTTTTCCACCATCGGGTCAGCATGGTTTATTAATATAACGGAACCATTCTTATGCTTATATTTGTGAAATGCGCAGATATGATTGTCTGTAGCAACGATCACACAAGATGCTGTGTTCGTGGATTATCATATATGTCATACATACCTTCCTCTACAAGTATTAATAATTATATTTATAACAGCGATTGTAATCAATAGCCGTAGAAAGTAGTTACAAGCTGCTAAAAATGAAATTTACAGTGTAGTAATTATTGTTCGTAATGTAATTTTGATGTTCCTCATTCCATTTATGTGTCATCTTGGTATGCCTGCCTGTGCCTGCATCGGGTCTTACAATTCCGTAATGTGTACTAACATCATACCTACCATCAAATCATGAAACAACATGCCCAACTAACAAGACTGGCCGCATTTTATTTAAAACACAGAGATCGTTCTCCGTGCCGACCACGAAGGAGGCCAAGCCGATCAACGACTCGGAAGCGAAGGTGTGTGTGATGCGGTATACGAGTAAAACGCTGCATAATAATTACGTTCACAATCGTTACGATTTGAGATATGATCGCATATTTACTATGTATTCAACATCTTTGAGATCATTTTGCTCATTATTTTTGGTAATAAATATGGCTATAACCATAATGCTAGATCACCAAATGCTTCAGCATCCCACCTATTTATCTGTTATTTCATGACTCTGTATAGAATCGAAGTGCTAGAGTTAGCGTCAGTAACGAAAATAACGTACTACTGGACCCCGAGGTGCTGACGGATTTCCCCACTCAAACACTGGTACTCACCGTTCTGGCCACGCTGGTCAAGTATTCCACAGATGAAAACGAGACCAGAATTCTTTATCAATACCTTGCAGAAGCCTCAGTCGTATTTCCAAAGGTGTTTCCAGTTATGTGAGTCAAATCCCTAAATTTCGTGGTTTTGTCGTCTTATTTTATCAAGTATGTATGTCGAGCGCAGTTTCCTTGAGGTGAATCGTTAACGATCATACTAAATTTCTTGAAAATTCTCCTTTCAGCCACAATCTACTGGATGCCAAAATCACCAGCGTTTTATCTTCCTGTCACGACCAAGTGATACTGAGTGCAGTCCAGGCTATTATTCAGAATATGATAGCCTGCGAGGATACGAGTCAACAGCAATTGCATTTTTTGCAAAGTTGTGGTTTTGGTGGGTTGTGGAGATTCGCTGGGCCTTACACAAAGGTACGGCTATACATAAATCCTGACTATTAGAAACAAACAATTGATTTCAACTTCACTGGATATATCAAATTTGCAGTGTAACCCGACCGCTGAGAGTGCTGAACTATTCGTCAACTGCTTGGAAGCAATGGTCGAGACTTGTCTGCCGGTTGAAGAAGGTGAAGGTATGTTCAACAGCGAGCAAAGTTCGAGGGATGAGCGGGTTAGCATTGGTGATAGTCAATACTCTAGCACGTTGGGAGTCAATTCTGTATCGACCATGAACGTGGCTGCAACCAGTTCCAGCAGTCTGAACATGGTTAGTCCGATAGAGAAAGAGAGCGATATACTCAGTACAACGTCGCTCGACCGCTACCAGTAAGACATTAATGGTTTATTATTGGCATTTAATGATCATGAATCAAAGGCGAGAGCCCGTGGTCCATATCGACGAAACTACCGGTCTTTCTCTTTGCAGCACACGAGGAAGAAAGGCAAGCTTGACCACAGGTATCTTGATTCCAGCCAGTAGCGGCAATGGGACAGGAGGCATACATCTCGCCTAGCAATTAGCCCAGAACCCTGGCAGCCCGCACGGGGAGCAGAGCTCTGATCAACAAAACAGTCAAAAGTTGCAGCAGCAGATGAGGCATGTGTTTCGTATAAGAAGACTAGAGACCAGGAGATCGTACTCTTATCCAAACCCGTAGTTTGAGTTCGGCCAATACATGGTAGCCACCTGGCGGCGCTGCTAAGTGTAGAATACTTGCGCACTCCGATCCTGCGCTCCTCCCACATTCATCAATTTCAAGATAGCGGGAAAAAATCGAATTATTTCAAATTACTTGATTGCGCAGTACCGCGTTGCGCAAGTTTCTACGCTTAACAGCGCTTCCAAGCGGCTACCACATACAGACCTACCTGACCACCCGAGTTCGGTCTTCTGGTCTCTAACACCCGTATTCATAGTCCTTCCTTGAGGAACAAGGATTCCTTGTTCTCATTTCACGTTTCATGAACACGGAATCCTTGTTCCTCAAGAAAGGACTATGAATACGGGTGTAAGTCTTCTTAGTTCTTGGCATGGAGCCTAGATATAAGGGGAATGATCTTATTGTATAAGAAACGACCGAAAATTTGCAGAAAAAACTTTCTATACTAGGGGCGTTGGTGTTGCTACTGTCAGGTTTAGAAGGGGAATGCTGTGATCACGTGATACAAACAATAACAAACTGATGCCACGAACTTGACATTAACGTCACCACCGCTCTACGCTACCCTGGTGGACATTGTGAAAAAGTGATCTTTTTATTCTTCTTTCTGACCGCAAATAAAAACAAAACGCCTGTGTCGATCGATCTCCTTATATCTAGGCTCCATGGATCTTGGTTTTGTATGTTCTAATGTGCGTGTTGTCGGCCGTGTCAACAATGCGTCTATGTGTTTATGTCAAAGGAACCCAAACATTCTGGCTCCATGTTACTGCTGCTACATGTCCAGCCAGATGAACCCAGTGCCGTCCGCCTCACACTGATGAGCCTACTACCTGAAAACTTTAGCTACTACTGTAGTTCCATATTTTTTTATGCTACAGCGGTGAGTAACTTTGCATCTCATCTTCCTCCAACCTGCAAGCGTTTATACATGATACATATACATACATACATATATATGTGTGTGTGTGTATATACATCATTATGCCGGTAAACAATCATCGAGTCGTGGATCCGGGACGATCCCTCGATTATGCGCTATGAAGAGGTATTTCAGTTATTTCAGCTTGTGAAATGCTTAGAAATTGGAATGATCAGCTTCGCGGGCTATTTATCGTTGTTCACAATATAGTTCGTATGTTATCGATTGGGTTAGAAATATTTTGCTAATGAAGTCAAGCATGACTGTTTTGTGTTTGGTTTTTATTTTTAAAGCTCAAATTGAGCTTCACAATTTGGTTAATTGACAGAAAGAAGTTAAGTTTTTCAATGGTCACCTACAAGTTGTTAAGTAGAAATTCAAAAATGCTGCAGATACCACACGATGTGCATGCCTGCTCTGGCTTACAGAATATAGAAATATTTTGGTAATAAAAATGAGGAGAAATAATAGCAGTGCTCACGGCGAGGCTCAACTTGCATAGAAATCAAGTGACCCGTGACCGCTTCATCTATAATAAAAAAAAAGAAGTTAAATAATAAAACTAGAAAAAATAAATAAAAACATTTCAATTGGCACTGGTACCATCATATGAATATTACACTAATTGTTGTCTTCAATGTTGAATATGTGTATACATGTTATAGTATGCCATTCACGGACAGATTTGAAGGCAAGAAGTCATGTGATGTTAAAATATCGAGCATGGCTTTTAAACAGACATGATATTGGATGAAAACAAAATATATACATAGTAAACGTTACATTTCACGAGTATTTTTAATAACTCAAACTTTAGAAAACTTTCTCACGCAGTATTAGTCGCAATATGAAAAGTAGTGAAAATTATTGTTACACAAGCGGTGCTGCGTGTCCAATTTTGTGGCCTAAGTGTGGTGAAGTTTGAGTGTTACAAATGGTGGCTGATTGTGAGACAGATGTTTTAAATCAACATTTCGTAGATAATTCATTAGTTCTTATCTTCTTTTTTACAATTGAAAATAAAGACATGTAAATATCTGTTTCATTAGTAGTGTGAGGCAGTGTGAAGATGCGAATAGCAAAAAAGATTATCAATTAGTGAGTTAAAGCTGGTTGAAATTATCGGGTGCAGATAAATGATTATTTTCTGAAATTCTGCCAGTTACGTTCATGCGGCAGGCTATTCCAACTGCGTTCTACCAAAGCGATAGTGTAAACAATCAAAGATAAATTAGATAGAATATGTATAGTATATGTAAACAAAACGTAATGTTTGTTTTACATATCACTCGCGAATTCGAGCGAGCTAAAAACGTGTAAAACAATCCATACGATTGTCAACGAATATAATGCATACGAGAATTTCGAGGGGTGACATTAATGAATTTCAAAGCATGTCAGTTTGATCACAAACAGTAGAATAATAATTAGGTTAAATCCAAGTCACCTTTGCCTTCATTTTTGACTAGATATATTATTTTTTATGAAGCAATATGTACTGTCACAGACACGCACGCACATACACCGAAATACACACACATTCGCCAAGGCAATATTTTTTCTGAGGAAGCTAATTAGTTATGCCTTTACAACTATATATACGTGTATATTAAATCCACATTCCTTCGAACCCGCAAATTAGACTCTGTACAAAACTTAGAGTTTTGTGGAATATAATATCGGCATTGTCTTTATGGTGCTTGAAATGGGTTTTAATATTTCAGAACGAACAGCAAGCACTCCTACTGATATGAATCGTTAATAGATGATGTGTGGGAAAGTATTGGGATGACAGTTTATTAACGATCAATGAAATAGTTCCAAACGCTGTACGTACATTGATGTAAAAGTATATATTAGATATTATTATATATGTACGAAATATAACAAAATTATATGATTGCTGAATATTTTTTATGATAAAAGAAGAAAATAAAATGAAAATGAATTTATTGATTAACAAATCAATAGAAAATTTTTTAAAATAGACGTTATAATAAGAGCACAGATTCACGATTAGAGTTACAAAAATGTATGACAGTGTTTAGTATGGATGGGTGTTCCTGATCCTTTTATTTGTGAGATACATAATAATTTGAATATATATTTTCAACAAATGCAACAAGTTAGGCCTATGAGTTAAAGCATTGACTAAAGTTATGCAGAGTCCTACTGTCTTATATTGAGTGGCTCTAGAGATAATTTTAGTTTCTTGCTTTTGTGGACTCGATTATTGACGTAAATTAAGTACGCAACTGCAAAATAATGCAATCTTATTTTTGCTAGTACACTAAAATCTCTGAACACTGATCCAATAAAGATTGGCCGTTTCACGTATTTTCAGCCAATAAATAAAGTTTTTTTGCAGCTGCGTACTTGATTCACGTCTAATTCTCTCGAAATGTAATGTATTTACTATTTATTATATTTAAGATTCTTATTATTATTATTAATATTACCAATTATAATGGTATCATTAATATCTTGATTTATATTATTATTGTAAAATAGAGGTTTATTATACTTACATATAAACATGGTACAATTATTATTATGATTATTATTATTATTATTATTATTACAATGTTAATGCTTAACATTTTTAGGGAATTACTTCACTACTGGTATTTTTACGTGTAAGTACCAAATGCAGGTATCACGTACTGTACATACATTACTTTAATAAAAAAAGTGAGGATGAAAATATGATTGAGATGGCATCATAGACAACAACCTGGATATCTCGGGGTCACACACATTTGACATTTTCACTAATACAGTTTTTCTCCTTTCTACTTTCACGTTTGGCTATATCCCATCAGGATAAGTTCTCGAGTTATAATTATCGACATGTTCAACTTACCGTCTTCTTCTTCGTCTTTTCCTTATAGTTATATCCCTGTCGGATAAGTACCAACAAATTATCATCGATCCTCAGGTTTATAATGTTCATTAATGGGTTCCCAGTAGCTTACTATCTTTTCGAATCAAAACTGAAACAAGCTTTCCATCTATGAAAATTTTACGTGTATATGATCAACGTAGCGTTTGTTTATCCTGTCACTTGCGTTGCTAGTCATTGGCACACAACCACTTATTCTGGCTATTACCTACGATTACACATCACTATCATAAGAAAGCTACTGACAGCGCCATTTTATTTACCGAATACAAATATGTGAAAAAAGTTTTATTCCACGCAACAATAATTCCAAGAAATGTATTACTGTAATTAGACTACCACTTATTGCAGGTATACAGTTCCTGACATTATTTTGGCAGGAAACAAAAATTTTTTTGGATGTTCCTATTCGGTACTGGATTTAGAATGGCGCCAGGAGTATGACGAATGCGTAGATCTAAATCGATTATTTTCAGAATCGATTTTATTAGCTAGTAGTTATGGATGGTATATATTTTGAGGAGTTTTACGCATCATTTCTTATATTTTCCAAGAATTTAAACATACTTCGATCTTTTGTGTTGAAATCGATTCAGAAATTGACCGATCATGTATCGATTAGAATCGATTCTCAAATTCGATTCACTCGAAGAGATAGAGCATCCCTAATCAGTACCTTTTTTGCGTTAGTGATACGTAAGCGTAGATAATAGTCGAAATCAGTGATATATCACTCGGTCAGTACAAACTGACTATAGAACCATCTTAAGGTAGCCAGCTAAACGAGGTATTATGAAGCTCGACGCAGCTTCGTAAAGAATAGTGAAAGTAGCCTCAGTAGATAATTTTCCTGCTGTTACAGACTAATTCACGTTGTATTGTAAGCCCCATTAGCGAGTCAGTATATGTAGGGCACTGTCATTACGCCCGCGCCCGTCGTGCCCTCATTGTTACTTTAAAATAATATCCATGGCTGGTTGTACTCAGCAATCTTCATAATCAGTCAACGAGTCGACTTGAATCCACGATTCTGATGAAAATGTGTGCTTGGAGAAACCCTAAGACAGCGGCCTACACGGCACACGGGTCTGCTTGTTGCAGCGTTCGCAGCGCACACTGATCGCGATACAGTAGGCATGTCGATTCAAAATCGATTAATCGAAAAATTGATTATTTTGAATGATATAATCGATTTTTCAGATCGATTTTGAACCCTACATCGATTCAATGAATCGATCCATAAACCTCCCGAATCGGACCCATCAATTAATTTTTTACTGTTATCGGACGCAAAAGCAACTGATAGTACTTGGTCGATAATTTGAACGCACCATAAAGTAGATTTTTATGAACGCTTCCAAAGGTGGCGTTACTTGCGTTAACAAAACGCAACGTTAACAAAAAAAACATTTTATTTTTCCGGGCGCGTCTCTAAACGTCAAACACTGAAACCTAACCTAACTATTCTAACTAACCTATTCTTGTGAGTGAGTTTCTTTATCAAAAATATACTGTGGAAAAACATCAGTTTAGTGGTTGCAAGTACTACTGCTGCTGAGCAAAAGATCCTGGGTTCGATCCTCCCTATTCTTCCACCACCTCTACCTATTCTTTCGGAAGAATATAGGCGTGATATTATGTTTATTAATTTAATAACTTCTATACAATTACTTGTACTTGCGATAAATGGTCATCAATAATGTCCTGTATCTATATTAGGTATGTTTGAAATTGGCGCGATTAATCGAAAATCGATCTTTTAATGCTCGATTTGAACAAGAATCGATTCTAGCATGCTCGATTCGAATCGAATCGGAGATCGATTTTTTTTAAAGAGAATCGCCATGCCTACGATACAGGCCCGTACACGCTCATGAGTAATCTGCGTTTAAAGCGTTGGATCATGATAATAATCATAATAAGAATTGGTCTACTTTGACTGCCATGTCAGCTTCTGTTTGTTCACAGTTGAAGAACTGAAAGCATGCAGCCGGTATAGTAGCATCCTGATATGGGTAAGACTGTGCTTTCAAACACTTTCAGTGTTGAACTTCGCGAATCTCGCGTCGGTAATTGCAGTTATCATCAATCGGTATCCACATATCTCCTGCAGCTTCTACAAATTGTCACAAATGGTATAATCTACTCCGTCAAAAGGTGGCGTTACCCATTAATGTAATAACTGGATAGAGAATTTCCTGCGCCAGGTCAATGGCTGGGTCAGAGCAGCAAACAAAGTTTTATTTGAATTGGTGAATCATGACAAAAAGTTTGACTTGATATGTTACTATCAAAAACACTCTACTGGCCTCGCTGGTACTACATACCTATACAGAGAAGTTGGTCAGAATCAGTTTCTGTTTTTCTATGCTTTTGAGATTACCCAGAATGCCTAAGTCCTTCGCGGAGCATCAGCATTGCGACCATCGGTTTTGGTATGTAATCGGAACCAAATAGCTTCCCAATTCTGCAATCGCACAACTAACAAGCGAGTGTCGCGTACATATGAAACCACTCCCGGGTAAAAGATGGCATTTAGATCCACCTATATCGCCAACTTACGTCGACCGAGCATAATAGGGTTATTCACTTGGTATTACACACAATAACTATGCGCAACTTCGAAATGGTGAGCACAGTGATATTGATTTGGTACTCAAATAACATATGTGTAGTTTAGAGTACACTGCAGGGCATGATAATAAGGTTGGGAGATGATTTTGAGAAACATACAGAAAGCCAGCGATGATCTTACTTAATTTTTAAGAATCGTGTGGGTATCTGGGCATAAAAAACGTAACCCTTTCTCTCAAAATAAATCTTACTGAGAACATCGGAGTTTAGTAATTTTTTCTGTTGGCTACATAAAACTGAGAAATCGATAAAAATATTTTTAACTCATGAAGTAGAGAAATTTTTTTTCTGAATACTGATTAATGCAACGGTCGTTTAAACAAAAGATTCAAGAAGGCGAAACTGAAGACTCAGAACGTCTCACGCTTACAACTCACGTAGTCATCTAGTTGCGAGTAGATGTAATGAATCAATATGCATGAACGATTATCCGAGTTATTATTCATAGCCACAGAAGAGAAAATGACTAAAGACATCCGATCGAAATAAGTGGGAAACGAAATGCTAAAGTAGATGTGTCCCAGGTTCAGGGTGCAGTATACGTGGTTTCGTAACATCTGCAGGGATACGTATGTACTCGAAATATCAATTAACACATACCAACCTCTGCGCTAGATCTACACTCAGAGGTCAAAGTGTATTGTAAGGATGCAGTTAAGACTAGGATATGTTAAAAGACGTACGCAACAAATGGCGTCAACTGTTTGTAGAGATTTCAGAGTCACACGTGAAAGTAGTAACAATCAATAGTAGTTATGTACAATTACTCAAAGTGGTATTAACCGCATGCGACTTAATAAGATCGCAAACTAAGTCAGCAAATTCGAATCCTGGAGATAAAAAATCCACGGAATAGTTTCTTCTGCTCGAGAAAATTGTACTATTTTCATTGCATTCCAATTGATGCTGGATGCAATTATATGTCACAACTAAGTCATGCAAGGACCGTAGGTTAAAATGCTGAGTGTTAGTAGTGCTGCACGGGTGTGTGCGTGTACAAAGAAAGAAATATCTCTGCGCAGGGTGGCTGAGCTATCTTTATCTCAGGGGTTCGAAAAACACATCCGGCCACACCTAATACTGTCTCCGTGTCACTGTGATCATGAGTGTTCAACTCCTGTCTGGAAACGTTGGAACCGCAGACGGGTGAGTTTTTATATACTTACACTAAATATTAGTTCAAAAACAAAATGAGCATAAGTTGCACAATGAATATCCCGTATCGTAAGTGATACATATTATCAAGCGGTGCAAAAATATTTGAGCACTCTGTTGCATAGGATGTATGATATACTACCAGCTTTTGAATATATATACATATATAGTCATTTCTACCGAATTCCTGCACGTGTATTGCACAGTGCGAAAAGATCCAATATAATCTAATTGCAAGATGCTTGCCAACTGCAACTGCAACTGCAATTGTAACGTGTCAAAGTAAACAAAGGCATTGTCGAAATATGCTTATAATTACTGCGCAGTTTACCCGAAATACGTTAGCTGATACATAATGGTAATTTCCTGGTGTTAAATTCTCACCGCCTAAAGGATAGTCTATTTGGTGATTCTTTAGTAATGAAAGATCGAGAACTCAAGAAGAATCAATATGAGTTACTCCGACAACACGTTTTTCTGCGTAGTCAAAATGCTATCACCGTACAGTGGAGGCTTGTTATCTTTCTGTTTTCTAACTTGGCGCCGAGGTAGCTTCCTAGTCACATTTTCAACATCTGTACACTGTCAAACATCGTACTATCGCCACGTTAACGCAGTGCCAAGAAGAATCCAAACACGTGGGTCATTGGAGTAGGCAACGAAACAATAATGCGGTTACTATAAACTCCATGTAAATACAACTGATTAGTCGAGGAAATAAAGCACTAAAAACGGCCCAACTGTCGATTTTTTGAGCAGTAAGACGGATTTTAATGCGGTTTTTTGCATTCGATTCGTAAGAGCGCCTACAAACTTTGTGAACTAAACTGATTAATTAATTTTTTGAAAATGCATTATGGCATTAATAATATGCATTTTGCAAGTGCACTTCCAAGAGACACTAAATAAAAAATTTGCTACTCGGGGGTTTTTGGGGTCGCTGAACACGAATATCGCCACGGCAACCGTCTCCGAGGTACCTGGTGCCCAGGGTGGACAGTATCAACGTCTTCTCCTAGAGTTTTGGCGAAAATTGTGATCGAAAGCAGGATGAACTCACCGTGTCAATGTACACGAAGTCTGTACAAACGATGTTGTCGCGATATGAACGGATGATTGACAGCTGCGGAAAGTAAGGCTGTGTAAATAATTAGTTATTGTATCCGGAATATGTCTATCGATGACGTAATGGGCTACGTATTTCGAAAAAAACCATCCCTAAGTCAAGCCAAATTTTTCAATTGATCATTATTTTGCTGATGTTCTGTTTGGCTGTAATTGAAGTCCATGGTAACTGCGTGGGTGCAGCTAGTCCGGGCCAAGTTGTCAGGTGGAAAACATCACTGAATATATATTAAGACATCGCAAGGGCTTCATCCAGTATTTTGGGATTGCGTAAGGCACGTCGCATTATCGTGAACCGACCTTACCTCGATTGAGCCGCATGTCGTAGAGAGAACAAAATGTACAACTCAATGAGTACAAAGCTCGAAGCTCATTCTTATACTTTTGGAAAAGTTCCATGCCTTTGAGATAAATACTTGCAAGGCCCAGAATTAATTATAACTATACCGTTACTATTACCGCTTGAATGCTTGGTAGTTAGCCGTTAGTTCAGTAACGCTGTTGCATATTGTGCAATGCAATGACTTTTAACTTAAATCGACGTGAACAATCTCTTGTTCGTACTTACGACTCGTTGCGAAACTGCAGCAGTTGGTGTTGCATAGTGCCCATATAATTGCATCATCAATGTGCCGTACAGGATTTTTCCATCCTTTATCTTATTTTTTTTTTCTACGACAGATAGTCTGTTTTTGGAACGCAGTATGAGATAAGAAATAGAGAACTGTTCTATTGTAACATATGAGGGTATTCGGAGAATTTCTATAAGATCTAGTATTCTCCATCTAAGATCTGATACGAATGTATTTTCTTTTGTTGATCAGTACCATTCTTGATATTACATATTTTATTCTACTTTTACGAAACGAGTCAAGTGCTTCCCTAACAATTCACCAGATCGATTGAAAAAACAGTTTTCACGTCTTTTCTTTAATAGAACCAAATATTCCTTTGCACATAAATTTGGAATCGAAGGAATATACATCGGTTAGCATCGCCTACAGTAGAACTCTGTATGTAGAACTATCATACAATTGTTCTATTATTGTTCGCTAAAATCATACCGGCAGATAAGAAACCAGTTTTTTTGGTCAAGAAACCAATCCACTTAGGTTTGACAGATAGAAGTCTATCATGTACAAAAAAAAAATGTAGCTGTACAACGTACAAGTGGACGCGACGACGTGTATGGAGTCTGGGCGGGCTGTGTTTAACCGCACACTTTATTGATAAACATTGCGTTCGATAAGTTGTGAACGATAAGTGAATCGGTACTTTGTCCAGCTTATGTAACTCTGCTATCTCGAATTCCCAGTGAGAAATTGTTACATGTTGTTTTGATAACAACTCTAGTGAAATAACTTGGCAACGGTGCGGCATACTGGCGAAAGGCATTCCAAAGGACCAGTCTGCTTCAAATGAAATTTATTTATTAAAACTATTATATTATCAAAACTTAGAACCAGAAGCTTAGACCTGCTAGGAATTTGACTTGGGAGTCTGGGACACCGTACACGGTACGGGTTGATTTAGGGGCGCGGCCCAAATCCCTAGACCTTGCCATGGTTTCGGAGACCATCTTCAATGGCTGGTGGTGTAATGACGTGAGAGATTCGAGAATGCGTCCGTCGTCTCCTCAACCCCGCGTGCATCTTACGTCATCCGTTCACGACCACTGAGTCACTCTGGCTGATGTCCACCACAGCCAATGTTCGTGACTCTCGGTGTTCTTCTCACATTCTCCGCTGCACCCTGCGCCTACCCGCACTCCGAAATCCATCAAAGGTTGGGCTCTGGCCCACCGTCTCCTATACCTCTGGAGAGCCATAAAAATTCCCGCTATGTCCTCCGTATGTGTTTTATTAAAGCATTTAAATTATTACGCCCATTCTTGTTGCAATGTCGGGTTGATTTTACGAGGAAATCGACGTGCACTTTTATAACACTTGCATTCTCAGCTCCTGCGTAATACGACTAACAAATTATTGCAAAGTACGTTGGGATACACGGGAAATGTAAAATTACAAGCTTGTGCTTACATACTCATTGTTACTTATTGAATTGTATAAGACGACGTGTGAAGGAGAACTAACATTAAATCAATGCAAGATAGTCTTTCATAAATGATTGTCTACAATTTGATTCGTACAAATTGTATTTTCCGATTCTTTCTTTGAGAGGCAAAGAGACACGACTGAATGCATCGCCACCAATTCACTGTGTCAGAACTCGTTCAAGCAAATCGAATGACAGTCGGAACTTGTAGTCACTGCAAGGCAGTTGGTCAGTCGGTACAAAATGGTTCGCGCAGACAGAGGATAGATATATTTTCCTGGGTAATTTTCGGGGTCGGCTCGGGTTTTCGTAAGACTTCGGAAAAAGGAATTTTGGTTATTCAGTTTGAAGAGTAATTGTTGGGAAGCTGAGGGTGAGAGGATCACGCGGACGGACCGAACGAGGGTGGAGGGAGACAGGCCAAGCACGTGCCCGAGGAAACGCGTGAGAGCTCGAGGAGGGAAATAGCGGTGCTTTGCCACCACCTGAGGTTCATTGAGTCCATCGACGCGCCTGTTTCGTCCCAGCTGCGCCATTGGCGGCCTGCGATGGTTACCCAAAAAGATGACGCTCCCCTATTGTCGGCTCGGCGAACCTTGTGCGTCATCGGTATCACTCACGCCCTGCTTGTTGTGTAGGTACGATACTGTTGCCGGCACTTACATCGTAGGCGCGCGTTGCCGCCATTTGATTGCGAATAATAAGTTGCGAATGCTTCGGACGTAGAATGGAGGGGACTAAATCTTGGAGTACGTAGCGTGAAGTTACGCGCACGGTGCGGCTGTATCTGTTACTCTGTTCGTCATGCACGCCACTGCAGGTTATGCAATCGATAACTGTCGTGCCTACATTGTGCCGTTGCATAATCAACTGACGCGCGCGTTCACTAAGTAGGCATATAGGAGGTACTCGGTGGGTTTCGAAAATCGGAGAAAACATGCATTCATCTCGCGCTAAGAAGGCATGGACAAGAACAAACCGAAGGGGGCTGATCGCGATCCGCCTCCGTTGTCTTTGCTTGATACTGCATCGACGTATGCAGGTGCTGTCAATCAATTTTAGGCTGACGACTCCTCGGACCATCGAATACCTCGAAACAATAGGAAGTTCCCGAATTTCGAATGTCGCTGAACTCGGATCAAGGCGTGCGAATTATGGCAGCTTAGACGGGTGACAGGGCAAACTACAAATTTGATGATAGATGTTCAGCAACGTTACTATAAATCTCGGTTATGAATAATTTACATAAAAGTTTCATGAGCTTTTGAAGATGTTCAAACTCTTTGCTATGCGTTGTCGTACGAAACTGCCGTTGTTTTTTTTTACACCCATTGCATACGAACTAATGTGTGAATGACACGTGTGGGCTATGTATGTATACATATATTCAAGAGTTTTACCTCTTTAGTTAGTATTTGTTGCAGAGTTTTCAGTAACACTGTGAATTCAAATGCTCCTGACTGACAATGAGTTTTGCCTATTGAAAAGAGAATCAGTGAAAATCACAGTACTCATTATTTGACATTGCGATTGCAGTATTATACACGGGTACCTCTTCACCTTTGGAATAATGCTTTGCTCTGGCGGTACAACGCAGATTGCGAGTCAATTGCCCAATAAACCTGAACTTCTGCGTACATGTATAATGTGTCTATGGAATTATCTTTCCTAACTGATTCAGGGGAGAGGAGGTGACGAGGAGGAAAGCTGCCGCTACACCGATCCCACGCGTTCCATTGTGAAATCAAACCGTCGTCGGCGTCGTCGTCGTTTCAGTTTCCATCCTATAGACACAGTACCGCAGCTATAAGGGGGGCATCTGCAGGACGCTCGCGTTCATTAGCCAGTTACAATGGTGTGTATTATATGTATTTTCATGTATGAATGGACATTCAGATACAGCGAAAGGAAACAATCTGTAATGGGGAAAAAATGGAAAAGACAGAAACGGGATAGGGTACATACCATCAAAATCGATACTGCCAGACAGCAGGCATGCCATGCAACCTGCAGAGACCTGGACCTTTCTCAATTCAATGCATTACCGCGGACAAGAACACGGGGGGCAAGTTTTTAAGAATTATATGCGCCCACGCGCTCTTTGTCCTATGGCGTGGAAGATAGTCCGAACTATCTACGTTTATCTAGTGCATGAGAATATATCCACTGATATGGGTATGTCTGTTGTTCGAAACGGCATTTTCATATTGTGTGTACATTCACTCGACGTGGCTTGAATAGACGACGTTCGGGACAGTGAAATGCACCGAGCTGCAATAAGACGTTGTGCAGACAAGGGCTAAGAAACCGAAATATTCTTCGACACCTAACAGATGAGTTTCCTTACCTCGAATCTATTTTTGGTGCGAGTTATTTCTCAGGATATAACCTCGTCGCGGGAAGTTGCACAGACGGTTGGAAATATATACACCATATTTTTACTTCCCTTAACCGGCAGCGGAGGAAGCCGAGGCCGGACCCTCTATGACTTCCTCAAAATCTGTACATATGTATGTGTATATGTATATATATATATATATATATACATATATAAAAAATGAGCTGTATATGTGTATATATATATATATATATGTATATATACGGCTCATTTTTTATACCTATCTCTATCATGCATCACCGTTCGGTGAAGCATAACCCTGATTTCTCTGTTGAGTGGTTGATGAACTCAGTTTGATGAATATTCATGTTTATAAGGCAGAAAAATATGTTGCGGATATTTAAAATGTTTCGTTGAAATCTTGACTGAAACGAGATTGGAGATTGTACTGTGAATTACCTAATCATGACACAACAGCGTTGAGTGTGTAAGAGCGAGATCACGTGTCTGCGTTCAACGTGCCGGCAATTATAGGTTCATGGTCTTGCCGTTGTCACTTCTACTAGCTCCTCGCGTACTAGCATCGAGGCTATGCCTTACCTGTATCTGTAAATTATATAACACAGTTCCATGCGCTCTACGTAAAACTATATTACATTTGTGTAATATCTTTGTCTATTTTTAGACAAATTCGTAGCTTCCGTAAAAATCAATCGGACTTAATCATATTAAGATGTCATAGTATTCTACGAAATGCGATAATTCTGCGTACATGTATGTACATTCATTTCGTTACACAGGTGTTCTAAATTATCGGCATGACGTATATGTCTTATGTACGTGTCGGTATTATAATCGATGACTAAATTACGAATGATTTTCAACGAAACGTTAGCAAAAATTTACCATAATTCGTTTCTATTCGTTTTTTAAACAGATGAGCTGCTTGGGTAATTTTATTCCTCACTCGTAAAAATCTTTCGGGGAAAGTTGAAGGTGAAGGTGAAGGAAGGGCGGTGTAGAAAAAAGATGGTAGAAATAAAAATAACAATAACAATAATAAGAATTAGAAAAACAACTAAATCTCTGAGGAACCCTCGAGGAAACCGAGATCCAAGAGGGTGGCAGAAAGACGCGCCAAACTTCCGGTACACGCGGGTAACTATTTTTAACTCTGTGTTAATTTACGACCAGCGAATGGGAAGTCTATACGGCGTTTAGGCGCCTGTAATTACCCGCCTAGGCATCCGCAAGAGTATTTGGGCAACATTTATTAATTATACTTGCTACCGTACGTAACATACACCTACAGGCACTATCCATTCTCACATAGATATTTGCGAAATTTTAAAATTGTAACATGTATGGGAGACCAATGCTCCGAGAAGAAAACTCTGCAGATGATCCGTTCAAGAAAATTTATTCTCTTGGAAGTCGTAGTTTTAATAAATTTCGTGTCATAAAATAAACATTTAGCGTCAGTCGAACACATACATCATTCAACAATTACAAAGCGTCTTTCTTTCAAGTGAACTTTCTTCTTCGGATCGGATCATTTACGTATTTCAGCCGAAAAGATAAACAAGTTTATTTAAGTCATAAAAAAAATTGTCAATTCAACATATATTTTCGCAGATTGCTTTTATTCAAATAATTCAGAACACTGTAAGTACATCTCAAAATGACGATGTATTGAAGAAAGCCACGTAAATAGGTACCCTGTAACGTATGTAACAGCAGAGAGACTAATTGTCACGTAAGGCCTTACGATCTCCGCTGCAACTGTTCAAAGTAGGACCTTAGAATGGTTATACTGCAGTTTACCAAGATTACAGTTATCTAAAACAATCTTGAGCGGTTTCACCCTGAAACAAGCACTGTACGAGGTCTCGTTTAGTTCCCTTCGATATTGTGTAACTGCTATAACCACGTAAGACGTTATACGTAATTTTTATGGTAAAGCAATTTCAAGCTTCTCTGCATACTGCCTCTTCAATATTGTCTACAAAATATTCGGTCTCATTACACGATACTTGCACACAGCAATCGCAATGCGCGTAAAAAAAAAAAAAAAAACTACATGTAACGTATTGCTTATTGGTACAGTAACAACGTACGTATCCAGGACCAATGCCTGTATATACTGGGTAACGCACTGTATCTACTGTTCCAGAAACCTACTTAACGCTCGTGCGAAGCCTCTGCAACTTCACAAATTGTAGACCGAGTCGTCCAGTTTTCATTGCGTCACGAAGATGCCAATCGCATTTCATGATGCTTGGGGAAACAAGGAGAGGGAGAAGAATGAAACCGGAGGAAACTGGTGTCGGGGGTTTTTGAAAACCTCAACTGCCTGCGGAGTTGAGGTAAGAAGATTAAACTTTCCTACACACCGTGTTCAAAGTCTATCCACCTCGTATCTTAACATCACAAGGGGCCTCTTCGCTGCGTTCTTGTTCTTTTTTGAGAAACAAAATGGCCGCGCGGTATTCGGATGATCAAACTTTGGGCTTACATCCATTTTCACGCATCTTGTGATGTCTGAATAGTGTTCGTAAATCTATTACACGCACCTAGCTGACTTGGGCACACGTATATATCGAGCATGCGGGCGTGCGCGTGTGTGTATCAGCCTGGAGAAATTACGTCATGTTTGTAGTACCGATTACATAACCTGTCGAGTATGTCGGGTATGTCGAGTCAATGGCGAGTGAGTCAGGGACGTACCATTGAACTGACGAATGGGGGCTCTTTAATTAGTCACGATAAGTTTTATATAAGATATTCGATTCTCGGTATAACGACGACTAATATAACATCCTTGAAAAATTTAACCAGAATTTTTATAACACTCGAATCGAAACCCATGGCGTATTAATTACGTGTATCTGTATTTACATATTTCAACTCTACACTTTAAACGTTCACGTATTGTCGAGGATGTTTATTATTCAGGATCTCACTAACTTCCCACAGCCGGATCGAACTTTTGATTCCGGTTACTCGGAGTGATTCATACTTGTAAGGAAAATGTTTTCTGAAAATTTACCCCCCCCCCTTTGTCGCACTTCTCATGGAATTCCCCGGAAACGTTGGATACAGTATTTTTTTTTAAAGAAACGGTATACAGCGTTCGAATTACAGTTGCAGCTCTTCTCCATCGAAAGATCATCGCGAATGAACACGAAAAGAAAATGCGAAGAACAACAAGTGATGCAAAATAGCAGATAAATAAACGACTAAGAGAATATGTAGGTAGATAAACACAAACGTGGCAAACAAAATTACTTAAGAGAGATTCGAAGGAGGGGAAGTGACAGTACGGTGTGTATATCTGTGTAGTACGTGTGCACGCGCATGGAGCACCGGAGCCGCAAGTTAAAAATAATAACTGTCGCTAGCCGGTCGCCGTCATGTTGCGTAGGTCGTGAGCGCAAATACGCCTCTCGCACAACATTGCATAAGCACGAACTCTGAACAGCGCGGGCAAGACTCGATCGCATTTTTATTTTAGCATTAAACAGAAAACAGAAAAACAAACTGTTGTTATATTCTGCTTTTTGTTATTCGTCGTACGTTTGGTTAATTTCAAGTTATCTTTTTCCGCAGTTTTGCTGCCTTTTTTTCTGCTTCTGTGAAACAATGTTATAATATACGTCTGCGTATCGATATGAGAACGAATGAATACTTGGTAATATTTTTTACAAAATTTTTGCCCAACCATTTCATTTACTGAGAAACGTGAACTCCCGAAGCCTCAGCACTTAAAAAGAATCTTCCACTGAATTCTGAATTTTCTTTTCGCATATTTCTAAATACCTCAATGACTAAACGCGTCAATCAATAATTTACTGCGTATAATTTGCAGTAACAATTCAACTTCTCTTCACTCTCACTGTAATTCTACCGTAGAAGTATATCTTGACCTGCAATACTATAAGGATAATGCACACACCCTCAGTATAACCATGCAAGATTTGAAATAGACGGTAGAATTAACTATTGCGGAGAGTCGAAAGGTGCAACGTAATAGGTATAAATCAGCGGTTAAAAAGGAGTATAATAACGAAATCTACTACTTACAGCTAATTAATTGCAAGCAGCTTGGGAGATCGGGGCTTAGTTTGAAATAAAAAAAAAAAAATATCGAGCCTCGCAACAGTTCTCCAGAGCAGCTGAAAATATAACATAATACTGCGTCAACGAGTTTATTTTGTGTACACATACGTACAATCTACATGTACGCATTTCTTTTGATCGGTCCGGGTGAAGAAAAAAAAGTGGAAAGAACAAAAGCAAAAAAAAAAATTTCCGCTGACCGAATGATTATACGTACATAACAGGCATCCGTCTTCGGTACAATGTTATCTATTCGTAACATGTATGCACACCTGTATGCATATCCGAACAGAAAAACTCAACATTTGCAAGAAAAAGAAGAAAGAAAATATGTGAACAACAACCCGTGTCCTTCTCTTTGGAAATATGCTGTTGGAGAACTCGTTGAGTAATGAGATCTGTTTGTGATTAAAAAAAAAAGGAAAGAAAAAAAAATGTTGCAATACCGTAATAATTGAAGTAGAGCATCAATGCCTGGTAATTATTAATCGATGATTTTTCACGGAACGCTCGAGACGGAAGACGATTGGTCGAGTCTTTACAGAATAGATCAATGAAGAAATGATCATATCTAATCGCAGTTAATCGGTTTGGTGCAGATCGCGATCGTGTGTATTCAGCGACTGTTTAATACACGCACACATCGCCGCGTCAAAATATATTATCGTTTCATTTTGACCGACAAAGGACAAAGTAATATCTGACACTGCGTCATCGTGTTTTCGGTCGTCGGCTGCGGCCGAAGTCGCCGAGGAGAGGGAAGCGTGGAGTCACCTTGTCGATTGCGTTAGTTCGGCTGGAATTGCGTTTTTCGCGTCGTGTGTACACACGCTCGGCTGTGTGTACATTGATAATCCATGAGAAACGTACGGCTTCATGTTCATACTTTCCTGATTGAAAAAGTAACGGAATAACGACGAACACCTTTCGTACAACTTCCTCGTCATTTTTCACTCGAAGAATTCTGCTGCAGTCCACCCGGGCAAGAAGATATTTTTTCCTCATGGTGCCCCATAATGTTACATTTGTTTCGCAGGTACTTGGAACTGTAGTATATCGACTAATTACGACAGGAACGGGAAAGGTTTCTCTTTTTCTTGAAAAATTCTTGAGCAGCCTGTCTCCGCCTTGATAAGTTGGAGAAATTTAATTTTCATATTCGCGATAAGACCAACAAACAAATAAAAAAATAAAAAAAATAACAGTGAAGTACGGAACACGAAGAAAACCGAATTGTAAACGGCATGTTCGCTTTGTGTACCACTTTGGTTATGCATAACATGATGAGAAGCTGAGAAAAGAAAAGAATGTGGCAGCTATTACAGAGTGAGTTGAGACTCTTTGAATCTCATGCGAGGCTCTCGGATCGTTCGACATGCAAGCAGAGCGTGTTATTCATATCGAAAGACGTGAGCAACGATCGCACTGTTAGGCTAGGTCAGGTCTACAAATTTAGCATATTACATCATCAGAAGCTAACAGGAGGCAACGAGGGAGAGAGCAAACGGGAGAGAGGCGAAGTGAGAGAGATGGAGAGAGAGGGAGAGAGAGAGAGAGAGAGACGTGGTAGCGTCGCTCGAAGCATCGTTCACGCTTGCAGACAAAAACAAACATTATCTTCCACCAATACCTTGTAATCTGCACACGGTTTCTGTTGCGCAGTGCGGTAAGCTTCGTGATACTTTTAACGCATACATCGACGAGGTGAACATGTGTACGTATCCACTTTCCTATCTACGCAACTCCCTAACCTACGTAAAATCTAAGGATAATTCACAATCGCAAAGTATATCGCACCTAGACTAAATAAATTCTCGAAAAGAAAAATCGAACAAGGTTTTGAAATTTATTCCAACGGTTTTCTGAATTATAGGGGACAACTTGCGTAAACTCCCAACACATGGTAACCAATGTCATAACGTTTACTTGTGACAAATTTTCAAAAATCTTTTACGAAATGGTTACGTAAGAGTCATAATTTGCATGGATTTGCAGGACGTGAGTTGCGATCCAGTGGCAGAGCAGTCCTCTTACTTACACCGTTACACTAGTCAGATTAGGTAGGATCCGTAAGAAAAATGACGCCGTGACGTTCGCAAGTGACGCCACAGTATCTATCTACAGCTTTGAGTTGCCTCTGTGCAAAGAGAGTTAGCTGTGCAAAGTGACGGCTCGCGTCAACCTTGCCTCGACCTCCACGCAGGCAATAAGAGCTCGCATCGCCTTCTCTCGTATAAGCGGGAGAAGAGAGTTCTTGACCATCCGCATTGGTGAAATATAAACATTACGAAACTGAAGCAGTCAACTGTCAAGGCCGCGATAAGATTCAGACTGCAGATCCTAAGCTACTGGAGCCAGTCGTCAAATGCATTGACCACCCCAGACTATGACATGCAATTCTTTCATGAATTGCAATTCCGCACGTAAGACAAGGCGGTTGTGTCATTGAGCAACGTGCTGCAATGCTTTTGATTTCGTGAAATAATAAATAAGAACTAATCAGTTGGAGGTAAAAAAAAACAACAAAAAAAAAAAAAAAAGAAAAAAGAAACGGGTGCGTTGAGATTTGCACAACCGTCGGAATATACATGTTCATTAATTTATTATCCAACCCGCCAATCATTTTTATTTTTTTCAACGTAGACACAAATGAGGTAGATATATTATCACACCATCGTGTATAACGGATATACATTCACACTTATAATCTTAGAATAATTATATTTTGCAAGGAATTAATTTAATCTTGGACCATAGACTACGTAGTCTGCGACGTAACTGAAAACAAAAACAACGAAACGTTGAAGCACTGCGGGGGTCTGGAAGTTCAAAAAAATAGTAACAAAAACATATCGATATGAATACATAAAGTGGTATGTATAATGTCAGATGTACATGTGATTGAAAGTCCAGCGAGTGAGTAATCTGTACTATTCGTATCTATTGTAGTCATTAAGAAAACCATAAACAAATACACAGTCATAAACAAATTTATGTACAAGGAGTAACAAACGTAAATTTTTCTATTTACGAAGCTATATAACTAACAAAGAATTGGAAAATGTAACATAATAATACACGATGCAATAATAGGCGAGTTACTTTCAAATTGATACAGATGGCTTCGTGCTGATATAAGATTCGTAACAACGAAAACAAAAATAGCGATGACTGTGATGATGATGATAACAATAATAATAAAGCAATAGCGATGATCAGGACAGGAATAACAGTAACGATCGATAATATTTACATACAACGTTCGTCGGAGGAAATAAAATAAAGCTAAGATCGCTCATTTTCTTCGTACGCCTGACAACTATAAGAATTTTCCTGCATCCTGCGAAATAATATTATCTCGATAATAACTTATTCCTCAAATTCCAAGAACTGTACAAAGTACAAAGTGATCGTGCGGTCGGCAGGTTGTATACACTAAAGCATCTCTACGGTACCGATCAGAGTTATACCCGGACCTGTGTTATGTAATCGATAAAATGGCAAGGTCAGTTACACTCGGCAACAACCAGCCATGCAGCCAGCCAGCCAGCCAGCCAACGACGCGCAGATGTGCTTGCAGAGCACACATTGACTAACCTGCGGGTCTTTCTACACTTGCAAAAACTTTTTAGACTGGCCGATAAACGATCCAAACCTCGCGTAGACGGTATGCTTCGAAATTTCTGCGCTATACACGCTGCTTGGTTCATAACGCGTACGACGCAAGACGCTAATTTAGTCATAACAATTTTCGCATCGTAATGCCTTATTTCACATCTCGGAATATGCGGCCCGGGAATTTTACTCGTTTCTGATCGTTGTTATTAATCATTTAATGCAATACTTGCACACCTGCAGTAGGAGATAGATAACGCGTCAGTCCCTTGTACACCTTACCTGTGTCGGATTTGTAGGCATGAACTATGAAATATTAGTGTGTCGTAATACACGTGTTGTAATGGTTTATTGAAACGATCTGTCAGCTTACAGATAAAACTCTCTCTCCATCTCTCTCTCTCTCTCTCTCCCTCTCTCTTTCTCCCTTTCTCTCTCTTGTGTACGTTCACCCAGCTGTAAGTAGCCAACAAAGGAGTTACATAATTCCACGTTGTGTACCTTCTATGGAAGTTTGCAAAGCGTGCTTCTTGTCTTTTTGTAAGTTTTTTCTCCCATCTCCACAGTCATGGGGTGTTATTTAATGAAAAGGGGTGCAAAACAGTAGGGAAATACTTGCAATAACATACCTGATGCGATGCTATTCGCCGAATTGTTTGTTCATCGTGAGTCGCGAGTCTAGACACCACACGTAAAATACGCCGATGAATTTGTGATAACGAACTTTAACCGCGAGTGTTGCGTGTATGTATGTATATATTGTTTATCACTTGCATAAATCTCGCGACTTGTGGACGAATATTCGAGACTAAACAATGAACATAGGTATACTTACCATGGCATAATGTGCTAACGGCGCGCGCAGTGTAAAACGGCTACTGGCTGATAAAATAGCAAAAGCAATTACTCAGATCCGCAAGTACTTGGTTTGAATTATCATAGGTCAGCCACGAACTTGGCTAAGGTCATGGAATAAACAAAATATTCGACAAATATTTACCAGGAAAATCCAGACACTATATTTACAGCACAAAATCAACATCGGGCTTGCATTTCGAAGCAAATTCTTTCTATAACACGATCATTTCCAGCATTTAACAAAGAGTTTGCCAAGCATGGTTGAGAATAGAGAAAAAGTAAATGAAAATGACAATTTGTGTCGTTTATATGATTAGAAAATATGTTGATATCGACATCCCTTAGCTCTCTTTTTCTTCATAATACACAAAGGCGTCCGACTTGTGATCTAACGAGCAGGTCTTGTTTTTGTAACAATTGTTCTACTCGTTATATAATGTGCTACATGGAGAGAACGATGCGACGAATTTGGCGCTGTCATTGAATGAGATCCATTGGATCGGTGGACTGGAAATGTTTCTTGGGCAAGCACGGTTTCGTTAAATCACGCAGACACACGAATGATTCGATTTTATCTTGCGCTGCTCTAACATTATGCTCGTATTATTTTTCGAAGCGATATAAACTTTGCAATCGCGTGAAGACTGCGCGGCGGAGGGGAGGGTGAAAAAATTCAACTGTAACTGCCTGCTCGAAAAGACCTGCGTAAAAGAAGTGGAGAATAAAAACAAGGTATATAATTGCAGGCGTAAGAAATAGAATTCTGGAAGGTTGTGCATACTTCGTTGTTCGTTGATTCGCATGTGTTACACTCTTTTAAACTTGTAGTAGGTACGTTTTACATTGTATTTTCAAAAAACCGAACTTGTATTCTCCGTACACGTCGTTATACGCGTTATAGACGTTTTATTAAAAATAAACTGCGGCCTCACGTTGCGTCGGATTGCGCAATAATTATCAATGCAATCAGGAGAGTCTGTTGCGGACGTTTTATTTCTTCGTTGGTTCCTTCTTTCGTTATATCGTCGTCTTGCCTTATCTTTCCTACAATTTTGTTCCGCGCGTGTGTGCGTCGTAGTTGTTGTTGTTGTTGTTGTTGTTGTTATTTTTATCATCTTGCTTCGCTCACCGCAAACGTCAAGGTCAACCACACTAATGAAGAGACCACTGATTTGCGGCAGGTGGAAGAAGTAGAAGAATAACAAGATATAGGCACGTATGTTAGGTTATTTGGTTCTCGTTGCAGTTTTGTAAGACGTAAATATCCAGCATTGCATGGTATACCTGTACCTACGGCGTATACCTTGCGTGTTTTCGTGTTCAATGTCGGGCGCGGAGTTTGAACGCCTTGTATATGCGTTTGTGCGTGTGTATTCTCTGACCCTGGATACATGACTGCCGGAGTTCGATGTTCCCTGCAGCAACAAGGTCAGGCGTGATGCAAGATTGCCTCACAGCATTTCCACATCGCTTCTGATGTTTCTCACTAACATCAGCTTCTTCTTTCTCCCTGTTTTTATCCTTCCTCTTCTTTTCCTTCTCTCTCTGTCTCTACCTCGCTCCCTCTCTAGTAAATTTCTGACGCACTTCAGGTTCGCACGCACTATACATATTTTATATATATATATATATATATATATACACACACACACACGCACACACACAAATGGATATGTATTAAAAAATTACTTGAATTCATGCGAAGTAACCGAAAGTCAGTTTCACTAAAGTCACGGTTTGAAGTTACGTGAAGTTACGCCAAATTACGAATAATCGATTACCTGCGTCCCTAGAAGTCGTTTGAATCGATACGACATACGTACGTCACTAGTAGATCTCATGATGAAATCTTGACAATTAGTCGGATGTATGAATACATATATTTGCTCGATTCGAGAATGGCAAACGCCTCACCGCACGCATAACTTGCACGCAACTAGTCTCTGATGGTAATAATTAGTATAATTGTAAGATGATGAATAACATTATAACACCAATGAAAAAACAGCTAAGTAGATGCCGCTAGCGTGTGTTATATAAATATACAATACGGATATTCTTAGACGCAGTGGATCGTTAAGGACACAATAATACATCTCCGTTAATATCGGAGATTGTCTCGATCAGTCATCAGATTCGTCATTCGACGCATTGGTGATTCACGAAACTTCATTTTTCCCTTAATTCAGAAACCGAACGGGAATAATTGTATGCTACTTGTGGATAAAACTGTGAATCATAAGATCGAAATTTTCACTACCGTGGACATAACTTCGGGCGTATTTATACGTAATCACACATCTGGGTATATATTTATGACATCAATTAACAAATAATTAGGATTAGCCATAGGCCAAATGTCGGCGAAGATGACGATGGAACACGACGATTGAATCATTATTCAATATAAAATGACTAATTACGTCTGGTTTGCTTTCGATGTGACTCGATTGAGACTCACAATCAGTCAAGATTCAGAAACTTTCTACACATAATTATTTGACCACTTGACTAATAAATTTGTTTATCATCACGGGTCATGAACAATCATCTCTTAACTAATACAGTTGGACAATATGAAAACGGAATCCCCTCTTGTCATTCGTATGATGTCGGGCAATTGATCCGGACAAAGACATAACAATACCTTATGTAACAAGGGAATAATCGGTTTTATTCCCGTGTCGCATATAGGGTTTTATTCCTGACTTATTGTACTAGAGAAAAGTGCTACATTTTTCCCGCAAATGCGGGAAACAAGTATAAGAGGTAATCAATATGCTACTTTTGTCCTGTTCTTCAGGTCACAACGTGACCATTACAGGTGATTCGGGAATAAACGTGATGACGCTCCATTCAATTCGAATGAAATTTCGATTAGTCAATTTTTGATTGTAAAGGCTGTAAATGCCGGTATAATCACATACATTATAATCGAAATTATTAATGTATTGTGCGTTTAACAAAGATGCATTATATCCCCATCAGCTTTGCCGTTTGCAAGAGATGAGTGTGAGTATGGGATAAGGTTACAAGTTCTTACTCCTCGAAATTGAAGTCAAACCGTTTCGATATCGCATGATATTACTTGTGCATGTACGGTACAAATTATACTTTCAACTACGTATGATGTAGTATCGGGACTGAAGCACAAGATAGATTATACATGGATGGAATGGAGTAGACCGAACGAGAGATAGACGGTTCATTCGACCCTATGTGATGGAGCATAGTCCCTTGGGATAATATCGTTATTATTGCACCGATAAAAATTTCTGTAGGTGTGGTGACTATACATTCGTTGACTATTTTCATTTTTTATCACAGCCAAAAAATATGTTGCAAGGTAAAAACTGAAAATCAGTTTTCTATCTGTTACCAGAAAATCTAGCAAGTGTCACTGTTAGTTTTCGTCGCACGTAATTTGACGATGGTGCAAAAATGGAACGGAATGTTAACTGCTGAAAATGTGGTGTGAAAATGAACAAACAAATAAATGTCGCCGCAATTACCGGAAAATTAATATTGACAACTATCGTCGTACTGAATAATTAAATGTACCTATTTGTACGACATCCTCTCGCAATTCGCAATCAGACCACGCGCAGTAAAATTCACTGTGACGCATAACGCTTCAATTTTTACTCTTTTAATGAATTTGTCAGTTTGCCGAAAACGATATGCACAGACTGTGTGACAAAAATAGAGCACAATGACGTTGTGTCATTCGAAAACTAGAGGCGTAAAAAAATTACCAACGTTTAGTAAAAAAGTATGAAATGACGTGAACTGGAATAACCAAATTTAAGAAAAATCGGAAGATGGGCAATTAGTTGCTCTATTGATGTACTTCGCGCTTGTGAGGCAGGGGCTTATAATCCACCGCGGTTACGTGAGTCACGCCGAGGAAAAACGTGAGTGTTACACAACTGTCAGTTACGCACCTCGGCGTAGGTATGTACGTCAATGAACACATAAATGCGTGTACTTAACTACGTAATGACATCGAACCCGCAAGGCTTTTGAATAAAAGGTTTAATTTTCTATCATGCGATACCGCTAAAGACTAAACTTAATTTTTTTTCTTATTTTTACTTTATTTCTTATTATTACGATGTAATTGGGTATTGAGTGTTTAACGAATTCTTATAATCACGTGCCACAAATATCTAATTTGGATAGTTGAAATAAAAAGTAGATATCGATGCTTCGTTCCAAATCCCGTAGAAATGTTTGGATTCGTTCGATTTTAGATACTTTACGTTAGATCATTTCATTCGGGAGATTATTTTCCTCAACGTTACCTGAAACACATTTTCTTCTTTCAATAGTCAATCTAATTGTAACCTCCCCCTTTTTTTTGTCATCATCAATATCGACGCGACGTTATAAAATTGAATATATAACGATACCGACGTGATAACAAAACTTGCGTTTCAGTGAATTTGTAAAAAATAGTCTTCCGAATGAAACGAGCTATCGTGAAGCGAAATTGAACGAATCTACCAGACTTTCGCCATACTGAAGCAATTTGAAACAAAGCATCAATTAGGTACCTGTTTGTTTTATAATACCAGTGTTTTATATTTTTGTGTCGTTGAAGAAATCTCCTTAGCTTATAATTGCAATAATTTGATAAGTGTTCAATGTACGAATATCTCGTAATAAGAATTAAAATAAGTTTCGATTTTGATCAACTGCAAAACCTCTTTAATACAGTATTTCGATTTCCAGTGTTTATATAACATTAAAAATTCTCGCATTTTCATACCTGTAAGAACGATTGTCGAACTAGCACGTATTAACACACCTAACAGATATATCATATTACGCGTACGATTCACAGTTACTTATGTTTCTTTTTTCAGTTTCTGAATTAATTTTAAGAGCATTCGATTATAAGCATGCGCAATTTCAGTGTACGCAGCGTAACGGAAGATCAAAAGATACATTGTATCAACAGTTTCTATCTCTAAGCTAGGTAACAGTATCAGTTACGTAGAACAATCCGCGCGTTAATAAAATCTCGGTCAAAGTCTATCGTATCCGCAATAATCGACCGTTTGCAGTAAACGTGACGAATTTTTATTGCACTATTTTATCATAGCTTTAATTCGCTTCACATCTACCTATATTTACATCTACCTATAGCTGTTCATACAGAGCACGCATGCCCGCGTGTGCAGAAAAAAACTTGTTTGCTCGCCAAATCGATACAAACAAATTTAATATAATAATAATAAAAGAAAAACACCAATTATGAAACTACACTTTTTATCTAGTGTAGGTACAATTATAGTTGCAGAGAAAGGTCTCGAAAAGTTTCAGTAAGCGTCTATAATTATTATCGGTGGTGGAAAATTTTTGTACGATTTTTGTCTGGCGACCATCAGAGTGGCTCGAGTGATTTATAAGTACACGTCTGACCGTAGACGGTGCATGCTGCACGAGTATTGCAGTATGGTGGGTGTCTAGGTATGTGCCGGAATATAGGTGCAAGTATAACTGCACAGTGTATAACATGTATACATACATTATATACATATATATATATATACACACATATATATATGTATGCATATGTACGTACTAAGTTAACCGCAGTTAAATCTCGGCGCCAAGTGCACCAGATGTTTATTTTCGTACCCCATGTTAATGACAAACCCCGCGCACTATACTCAGTTTTTCAAATTTTATTTTTAAACCCTGCAACTCCCGTCACGTTAGTCCGCGTCTCTTTCGAATCGGTCATTATACAAATGTATATCATAATTTCTGCACCTCTCAAAGGCCTTCGATGAATTTTGTGTGCAATTCTTCGAAAGTTGATCGATAAATAGGCTATCTTGTATATACTTATGCAGGTACTTGAGGCTCTTTAGTGCAGTTTTCTACCGGGTAAATCACGCTGCCTGGATTAAACGAGGGCATAAGATTATACGCTATTATACAGAGAACAAAAGGTGAGGAGAATGAGGGACAGCAAGGAGAAAAAAGATTAAAAAAAAAAAACCCGACACACCGATGAAAAAGAATTAACAAACTGGTTGCGTGATAATATTATGTAAGAATCGTATACCGAAGCTATTATATACACCGTATAATGATCTATGCAGCTCGCGGAGTGTAATTAAATATATGTATATATGTATAGGTATATATATACACATACATGCATATATCGTTACAAAATGTTATACAATTAGCATTACACGGTCAATGGGTATTTGTGTCTAGGCCTGGCGTTGCAAGTTACGTGTTAATTTCAAATGTTAAATCCGCTGCTGCCGCGTAATCTTCATTCACCGGTATAATAACCTATTGCACAGTATTTAATACCGCTACAACGATTGGTAAGGTTAGAATTATTTTTCATCTCCTTTCCGTCTACTCCTTTACCAATTTATTGATTCATTTTATTTTTATACCATTTTTACATTCAGAAGAAATGTTCTGACTGTATATTCTGCTGTACTGTTTTCTACAACATTACCGAATTTAGTTAACAAACGTTCTAACTAATTGTAAGAGGCGAGAGATCAGAGGAAGAGAGAAAGAGAGATATAAGTTGAATTTGAAGACGAATTGATCTCACGATCTGCGGAGTAGGTAATAGATGTAACGGGATTTCCTCAGCTGGAAGGTCGTCGGTGTTCTTCTTTTTTTCCTTCGTCTTTTTGTTCCCTCCTTTTGAGTCACGGATCAAGAGAGTTGATTTTTTTTTATACTTCCAGTTATTAGGTTGGATAACAGTTAAGTAAGAGCTGCTAGCCACGCGGATCATTCGGTATTTTGCCGCCAGCTGCCAACGGATGGCAAACCTTTGCGGTGTGTTTGGAGAAAAACATATCGCAGGAAAATTGAATGAAGATACTAAAAACGGTGTGGTACATTTAAGAGGATACTCGCCCGTCTGTCCCAAATAAAATTTCACAGGAGTGCTTATATTACAACGAATAATATTTATGTATTAACGAATAACAGGCTTTTACATTTCTTCCACATTCCGCGTCTCGTTACGAACTGACACCGGTTGGCGCCTGCCATAGAAGGTTGGTTATTTAGAGAGGACGTCTCGTACATATATGTGTCTAACTTGTCCATCGGACCTTGGTCTAACTATTTTGCATTCGGGTTAAAACAAGGGAAAAGAGCGTGCAGCCCAACGTCTGATAACAATGATCCCGTTATTGAGTTACGGTGCAATTTGCAGAATCATTGGATGATACGAATCTTTCGAGGCCGCAACACTAATCGTGCAGTTCAGCTTCGTAATGTGAATTCCTGCAGGGGTCGGGGAAGATAGGAAAGGGGAAAAAAACCAGCCGCAGAGCTCACCTTTGCACTGGAATCTAAAGCCTAGATCGTTGAATGGAGCAGGATTTAGGTCAGCACCCGACACTCGGATACGGTAATACGTAACACAATCCTCGGTAGCTTTATTATAAAATGGACGATTGAATAAACGGACGATCAAACGCTCGCTATTGGGATCCTCACTTTGCAAAGCGTCATCTGGTGGAAAGAAATCAAACTAATGCAATCAGTCTGACAGCTACAGGTATATTATTGATTATGTTTCGTTAATTTATGTGACATGAGTAATTTGAAATCCCGAGAATTACGATTTGCCTCCATTAAGATTACAAAACTTATGTTATGTGCTGATAAAATGGCGACGACAATCAGGCTCTAACAACACGAGGACATATTTCCAATACGTTACCGCAGGAGTCTGTCAGTCGAGTTCCTAAACTGGCCGCCAATTTTTAGCGTCGCATGCGGTTCTTGCGAAATGAGAAAGGATAGGAAAAAGATTTTCTCAACACTTTTCCATACTTAACTGTATGCTTTGTAAAATAAAGGCAAAACTATTTCCAGAGTCTATTACATATATATGAAGCGTAAATCTGTACTTATAACAGATATATTTACACTTGCGCTGGGAATCGGCTGTTATTTAAAGTTTAACGTACAATCTTTACCGTATACCCTCTGCACGTGTATATTTGTAAAATAGCAAAGTATAATCGAAGGTTAAACGTCTCATTAATTCATCGAGAATTTGCAATATCCCGAAGCAAAGTTGTGTATCTTGACAACTTTACACCTCACCAACTACTACAAGCTGTATAATATATATATATATGTATAATATCCCAGAGTAGTGAGCTTCCACGCCACGCTATATGTATATTAACGATCATTATTGTGTACTTGGTATAATCGCCGCAGCGCGGATAAAGTTTGAGCCTCTATTTTTATATGTTGCAACAGATATATAATTGTTGTAATTTCTCAATCGTTGATATTCCGTTATAATCTATGTGTATAAGGTATAGACGTTCGACGTTCCTCCTATCGATTACCTCATAGATCTAACAGGTTGCGTCATCACTCCCGATGATAATCGTCGAAAATTAAAACCTGGTTAGTTTTGTAATGCTATCACTGTGCGAGGTGTGAAGCATTATGTGACAAATTTTTACCTTTCTCAGTATTATCATTATTATTATTATTATTATCATTCTCGTGAAATTTCTTCGTTAGTGGCCGATCGGAAACTTTTATTGTTAATGCCGAAGTTATTTTCGTTACAATACGTTTAAAGCGAATTTAGAGGTGAATTTATTATACAGAGGACGGAGATGTCACGGGGTATTCCCATGCACAATTATTGTCTGTCTTCGCCACTCTGCCAGACTGATGTAATTCAGTTCGGGAAATTTTGTGGGATATTGTATGTATACCTATACACGGAGGTGTAAATACGTAGGTTATCGTTATATATCAACATAATACGTATTTAAACTTGGCAAAGATTTCGCTTCTAGAAAATTATCGTTCTGCGAAAATTATAATGCAATAACTTTGTACCGCGCACCGCGTGTAAAATAAATTTTTTCTCGCTAAACATTATGTAATGTATACCGTTTTCGATTAACGGGAAAAATTTTATTCAACCGGAAAAACAATGCCCGAATAATTGAACAACGTACAGACATGATTATTCACCAGTTATATTGCTTGCAAATAAGAAATGTATTCTAAAATTGGCAAGGGAGAGTTGCGCATTTTTGTAAAAAAATTTAACCCCGATTATAATAAACGCAAATATACAGATACGTGTACCTATGCAAATCTGAAGGCAGAGTTGTCGATGGAAACTGGATAAACCGTAAACTGGTGAGTGTAATTGCCTTGAGACGAGTTATATGTATGCATGGATATGCCTGCGCAACAATTCCTGTTGTAAATGCCAACTACCAGGTATTATATACGGAACTCATATTGCATTCTGATTTATTATACAATATTATCACGTATTTATTACTTCCAACAGATATTCGTATGGTATACTGCTCGTGTAATGTGTATCTCATCGTTGAAGTTTGAATAATAATTTGAGCCAAAAGCAGCGATGATCGGTATGTGCGTACGGTGTACATTATACCCATATGTGTGTCCGATCAAAGAATTATCAACCGAAAATCTAATTTCTACCGTTACTCGAGCAGTTTTCATTCGCAAAATTAATGCGAAATTACAAACGCGTTTGATGACAGCCTCGTGAACCTGCAGCGTTAACTGAACCAAATGAAAAAAACTTCTGCCATGACCCAGTGGCCCAGATCAGAAATCAATGAAGCAAGATACATACACGTAATGTTTCAATGTACTGCAAGCCAGATCGCAAGATTCTCGTTACAGAAAAATCTGCGTAACCACGGTGTGCATACAATTTTTTACCATTCTCTCTCGCTTTGTTAACAGTTTAACTTTTCCTTCAACCTATTCTATCTACCCTACATCAATAAGAGAAAATAAACCGATCGCGAGGGTAATAGATTAGGCATAATTCACGCGTCGAGAGAATTACAAAGAACAACAACGTCCGACAGTTGTTTTATTATAATTGCAATTTAGTACGCAGAGAACTGTTAAAGTCGCCGCGGTTGAGAGTAACAAGAAAAACGGATATAAGTGAGTAAAAATTGTCGCGGCGAAGGCTGACGAGCTTTACAATATAAAATGCGGTGATAGTATGTAGTAGCCCTCGGTAATGATTTCGCTAACCACATAGAGCGATAAATTCTGTTGAGCAAGGTCAAGTTGTCAGGGTATGCACAGGTCTTTATGCCGTATCATGACTGCGGGTAAATCAACGCAAGGTAAACACTGCTGTATGTATGCTCTTTACGTACTGTGCATACACACATTACACAGGCTTAGCCGCGGTTGTGTAAGACGGAAATCCTTGGGGGCGGCAATATTATGTAAAAGTACGGGAAGCTATTTGTAATTCATTGTATCACCTGCACCCAGGCCGCAGTAGCAGCTATAACGTGTGCATTGTTATACTTATGGGTAAAAATGTCACGTATAAGGAACGTCCGATGGATAAAATATACGGTTTTCCTGCCCAGGTAATTGTTCGTCAAGATCCGGTGAATTCTCTAGTCGGTGACCAAGTCAATCGCTAGATAATTACGCCCACATGGCCGCCTGGCAACAAGTCAAAACGGTTATATTATGGAAGTAATACTTTTCCCTTGATTTTCGTTACGAGGAAGTGGCACGTTGGGCATCTATCAAGTTTATACATCCACGAGGTACGGTGATTCTTCCAATAATCTGAGAAGAAAATAATATGAAAGTAACAAATAAGCAGCTGGATACATTTATTTATCATTTCAAATCGTTACAAAATTATGTTAAGATTCTAGTATACTCATTCGATTTTAATGTGCAACAATCTTATTATTCGTTAATTTCTTTTTTCATCGCGTTGGGTTTTCAATTTTACAGCACAGCACTTGTCGTTGTTTCTGATAATGAAATATAGGAAAAGTTGGAAAAAAAACTGTTGCGGTAAATTTTGTTAAAAACATCGTTTTTCCAACAAAATAAGCCATTGCGGATCGAAATATAACCAATCAAGTTAATTTTTTCACAATCTTATAGCAATCCTGAAATAAAAACTCGATATCTATAAGCTCTCGTTTATAAGTTCGAAATGTTTTCTTATCATATTTCAAAGAAAAGCATCGTACAGCCTACGAATATAATAATTTGAATAATATTCAAGGCGCGACTATCTCGTAATCAAATGAGCGAAAACTGTAATTGTCTTCCGACCAATCGAGAACCTCTTTGAACAAAAGAATCGGTTTGAAATTAATCAGTTTTTCATCGGTATTTTACGTTTCGTTGCATTTTATTTTTTTCTTCTATACTTACGCTTCCATCCCGAAATCGATTGATCCACTTCAAGGGGCTCGGATCGAGATGGTGAAATCGGGCTGTAGATCCTGAACACGGCCGCGTGTACCTATTATGTAACGGCAATAACTGTAAATATTTACCGGAACGATACGAGCGGTGAACGGTGGTTCGGAAAGTGGACCAACCGAAGCCGGTGGCCGTGTTAAAAATATAAAAGTGGTACAACCTTTCCCCTTCCCATGAGATCACGGCTCGGTACCCCGCACACCACAGCAACCCAGGACAATAAATGCAGGAAATGAGATAAACTTGCCAATTTTCCACCACAGGCCCTTTCTTTTTCTTATTTCTATTCTCGTCTTTATGTTCAGTATTGAACGATTTTTTTTAGGTGCAGCGTTACGCCGTGCATATTGACATTTAATAAACGCGAGCTTAGCCAGCGCGGCTGAGCAACGTTATTTACATTCTAAGGTTTAATTGTATGTGCCAGATAAGGATCTCTTACACAATTACTCCGGGACCCGGAGACGGCCGTAATCATCAGCGAGCACCGCCACATCTGTCCCACCTACGCGTTTCACCGTGTTGATTTATGCGACAGGAAAATAACGGAATTCCCTTGATAATTCTTCTAGTCAGCAAATCACTTCTCGAGATTGATATATACTACCGAGAAAATGGAGCACTCGTCGAAATCGCGCCGCGGTTAATCCGGACGAGTGGGTGAAACGGAAAATCGAAGCCAACGCTTTCGAGTCGTGCCACCGACGATGAGTTTGAATCTGAAATTCTTTTTCGAAACGCGAATAGTACCGGCAAGATACGGAACGCCAAAGTCCGGAGGTGAAGCGATCCGCCATTACGCCTCCGTAGTCGGACTTCCGGAGCCGCTTGGAAACAACGCTAAATCGTCCCCCTTCGAAATTAGGATTTTAGGACGATCTTGCGTCACTCGCAATTAGCCGTACCCATATACATCGAGTCGTCGGACGGCTACGCTCATCACTCCGCAGTCTGGGTCAACGGTTCTTTAAATAATTTCAACTAACTTCCAGCATTAGTTGGTTGCGTTGCCCCCAAACTATGGCACACTTACTCCCCGCCAACTAGAGGATTTCCACGCGCGTGTCAGTGTAACGTACACGAAAACCGCGAGGCTAAAGAGGAGAAAAAAATATTTGGGAGGTCTCTCTGAACTCATGGGTCTGAGTAATTCAATATAGTTTTCTGGTCAAGGTTGCAGTACGCGTTTGAGCCGGTGTTAAATCGTGAATCGAGTTTCGGTACACTCACACATAAGCCGATGACAGTTACGTGGGCTTCGGGAGAGTACCGTAACGGTTACATAGACACTTTCATGTCACTCCCCTATAGCTCTTGCTAAAGTTAATTTACATCGACACAGAAAGGCTTGCCACCGAGCTCTCTGAATAGAGAGATTGGCTCCGCAGTGTACGAGAAAGTTTACTGGTCCCAGGGCACCCGTGGAAGTGGCGGATAAACGATGCTTGTCCACGGCAGGAGGAGTGGAGGGGCTTTGGTTAACATTAGATGGAACGACTTTCGCATTGAACTTGTGGCCGAGGGTATTCAAGGATACGACAATGACCCGGAAGCGGCTGCAATCGATTTCCGTAAGCAAAATATCAGTTTAAAGAATCCCTGGAAACATCATTCTTTCACCGTGGATACGCAATTTCTTCGAAGATGAAAAAACGGACCTCGTGCGATTCAGACTTTGACGCACCTATATATCTCTAAATATGGAAGTTCACGTATCTCAAACGCGACAAGGTGCGCGAAAATCGCATTCTGCACGCTATTGTGAACAAAAACACTACAATGCATTTTCATTTAACGAAAAAACGAAGAAATGGCACGGATTCTACGGAATCGTAGTAGTAAAATCGTAGAATTCATGCCATTTCTTTATTTCTGCGTCAAACGAATAAGTATGGGAGTGTTTTTGTTCAGAATAGCGTAGAGTGCGGCTGTTAAGCACCTTTTCGCGTTTGAGATACGCGGAGATCGATATTTGGGGATATATACGCCAACGTCGAAATCGACTAGGGCAACCTCATAAATCCAGATGCCAAACGTTACAAAAAGATTTTCTGGAAAAATATGTGATCAACCGTTGGGTATATATGTAATGGAGTCTTGTAGACGTACATAACTAGGTATAACAAGATTCCAGGCGTATACAGTTATATACCTACCTGTTTTAGTTAGCCTGCACAGCGTTGCGGAGTGAAAATCTAACGGCACCATCCGCATCGCGGTCTAGTCCATAATTCTGACTGCAGTTCTGCCTATAAACTAATTGTAACTGCTCGACTTGCAGTCTATTTTGCAACAGTAATAATTTTATCTCTAACAAGCAAAAGCATACTCAAAGGCGTTCCGATGTGCGTTCGTAAATCGAAGCGTTACTTTTCCCCATTTATTACTACGGTAAAGAGGAAGGGATGTTTTTTTCTTTCACTTCTTTTCACTCTATTGTTTTATTTATTTATTTTCCCCTCTCTTTCGTATCGTTGTTTTATTTACAAGACGTGGGAATTGAAGCAAGTGGAGGATTACCACAAGGTAATCGAGGCTGTCAAACTTTCTCTTGAACAACTGTTATAAAGAAGGTATTAGGTGTAACGCTTTGACCTAGTCTTACCTAATTTTCTATCTTAAATTACTTGCCGCAACTTTCTTCGCGCATAATTATTTCCATTCCATCATTCGACAATCCAATTTTCTCTTTACGCTAGGCTTAACTGTCACGGTTAACCGTTAATCGTGCAGACGAGGTGTTTCTTCTCTTTGTCCACAGCTTCGTCTTCGAACATAACCACCAAGGACAGTAACGAAGTTGAAAAAAAACTTCTCGAATGAAATTTTTTACGTTGCCAAAACCAGTCACCCTGCAATGACAGGTATATACCGGTTTACACGTCAAACAAAACTCTCATAATATATCACTAAACACGTTCATCACGGCCGAGACATTGGCATTGAAAGTTTTCATTACGAGCATGATCAAATGATTTGAAAAAAAAAAATTTCCCGTCAACGCGGTGGCGAAATTTTTTTCCACCACACTTTGAGCAGCCACACGAATTTCGCATTCTATGCACATTGCATTACCTTACACTTAGGTATAATATAACAGCCGAGGCTTATGCAGGGCCTAAAAATGTTTTACCGTAACGCGATGACGCTCCAAGGTGAAAGTGATAACCACATTTACTGACCTACATTACTCGGCGTTTACGGTCCTCCTCCCATCCTCTCAGATCCACATCGGCAGCTCGTTCCTTGATCACGCCTTCGCACAGACGGCAGGGTCCTGCATTGCTGTCAAGCTCGTGACACCCCCGAACCCCTTCTTCGCGGCGTTCCTCGCAAAAGCTTGACCCAAAAAATTAAGCCAACGTTTGTTCTATTATTAGAACATCCACCTTATGCCGCTCCAGCGTCGAGATGAAAGACCGGTCATAAATCGTTGTGGCCTCTGTCAGATCCCTGACGGCATGACACAAAATTTAGACACTCCTTTTCTTGCAGCGTGCATGTTGAAAAAGAAGAACGATTATATGATGCAGCTATAAATGCAACCTTATCGTCGTCCCTGTTGTCGATATTATTTTACGTGGTCATAGGTATGTACTTCATTTTTATGTATTTTAAACTCCTGGCATTTTTCGTTGAGCGTGAAAAGCATAAGAATATTTTTCTTCTAGTTCCATTTCCATTTTTCCAGCTTATATTATAGGGAGGCTGCATCGATCGTGTAATTTCCTATAGTACAATTCGTTACTGTTATATATCTACTAAACCTGGACTCTGACCGATGGCAATTTTTTTTTTTTGCAATACCTACATCGAACGTTCTATTTAACGTAACGTCTACAAGCACTGAAAAAGTTTCTTTATCACACATGCGTCGAAAACTCGATTTTCGATGCCTGTAACACATGATTAAAATAGCCGTTTGCAGCGTTGTTGTGTAGTCCGAATCATATAAAGCACTGCGCACCGCTACACATGCGCACTCGAAGTAAACCGAGAGAGCAGCGCTTTCAAGCTCCGCACTTGTCTCCGGCTCGTACTCGCACGCAGACTCGTTACCATTCCCTGGTTTTCGTCACTCGTTGCATAAGGTACCATTTAAACGCTAGTGCGAGAAAACTTCACACAGTGCAGTTTTCATGCAATAGTGTTTCAAAGACTTTTTCGATGCTTGCACTTCTATTACGGGTGTTACAAAAAATAGAGTCCGACACTTGTATCGAAAAACCCTATTTCAACACTGCAGAGGTGTGGTACAACGAACCGTATTATATAGATACATCATGGAATGTACCTACAGAACGATCGTTCGAGGTCAGCTCCAAACATTTCTCCCAATTAATATATCTTCTAATAAAATTGCTATTGCGTATAATTCATGTTTACAGACATATACATATATACATATATATATACGCACACATAAACTTACGTGTATATACATATGTATATAATATATAATATATATGTGACGTATGTATTGTAGGGTAATGATTTGTGAAAAACCGGATGAACTTCCATTACCTGTTCACGATTGCGGGATTCTTCACGCTGCAGCTTTTCAATATACAGAATTATGTAATCCTAGAGCTTATGGAATGCGGCAGTTATCCCGACTTGGCATCACACGGCGAGTCACACATTATATAAATATATGTACGTATACGAGTATATATATAATTATATATATGTATGTATAATAATGTATATACTATATTGTACATTTATCGACAATGATATAAATATGTTGGTATATGAGTGCGAGAAATATTTAGATACGACTATAAATATATGCATGTGTAACAAATACGTAACCGTTACCGTTATAATGCCGAGGCGACCAATGCATCTACATGTATCTTTGTATCTAGTGTGACCGTGGAAACAAATTTATTATTTCGAACGTTACATTACAACTACGCACAGTTTATTCATATATAGTATGTATATACCTAGACTTTTGCCTACATATTCCGATTTCCGGTCGACCGTTGGCGCAACATGCGGGATAAAATCACGGTATACGTAGGTATGCATGCGCGATTTATATCTACAACGGATTTGATGCTCGTCGGTAAGACAGGAAGTTTTTGTCCCATATCATACGTTAACGCGTAGGTTTTGCAGTTGCTAAATCTTTCTACCGTATAACGTGAAATTCAATTTAAATACGTACGTACGCTGCATAATATTTAATGTGTATCTGTGTGTGTTGAATAAGCGAAACGTGCAGCATGTGTAAGATTACAAAGATTTCGAGAGATTTCAGGGATTTCAAAGAATTTTAAAAGATTTCAACAAACAAAAGATTTCAAGAGATCTCAGATGATTTCAAAGGAAAATTTCAGAGATTTCACGAGTGATTAACCCCTCGGCTTACGACTAGTAATAATATTTCGATCGGTTATGTTTGTGGCCAAAGATGTAATGGTGTACGATTGGGAGGCAACCAGATACCACGTCTAAATGAAACCTGTATACTATGTTGCATACAATACAAACTTAAGAAAAATTGAACGGTAGATTTTTTCCATCTAATTTGTTAATGTCCGTTTTTCATTATTTATTCTGTTAGTTTCACTAATTCACTAATGTTCGACTTGACCTAGAATATCACGCATAACATACCTACGTATCCCCTGCACAACGTATATATTGCGCGTCACGTAAGCGTGCCACGGCGTATGCGCTAGTTACAGTTATTTGGTACACTCCTCTGACGATATACGTAAGCATGTAACATACATCGATATCTGCATGCGTCAACGTAAAGACGCAATTCATTCAGGCAAAATATCAAGGAAATTATATATTTTCTAACCTGCAATATGTATATGGGGTGGAAATAGGACAGAAATTGAAAACGAGGTCGTTCGAGTTTAGGTATATATACACGCGTTATATACGTTAGTACACCTATTCATTATTCTTGCAATAGTTACCTAATACTTATTTTAAGGTTACATCTAAATCGAAAATCCTCCCCGTGGCACGTGTAGATTTACGCTTTTGATGTAGTTATGAACGAGTTGTTGGCCGAGGGTATCAACCGGCGTGGGTAGGCTCACTTAACCCAGAAAGTTAATAGATATACCCACCCTATATTACCCATAATACACGTATTGTTACTTTTTTTATCGTTACCTAAAAATCTATTGAATACGTGTAGCAACACAGAAAAAATTGTTTTCTATAAAAAAAGAGCATTTCATCGTATAGTGATGCATATTCACAGAAAATAAATAATGTTCGTACATTTTGTTTTTGAGTAAAAAAATTTGCTTACGGATTTATTTATTTATTTATTTTTATTCTTACCGATAAAAGGGAAATTCATATAAGTAAGTATATTATTTCGAAGTAATTATAATAGCATATGTAATCGCGATTTCCGTGGAAAAATGTATAACGGCTAATGTAACGTAGTATGTATTCACGCAAATGAGGAAAAAATCAAAATCAAACGTTCCTTGCCAAAGAGGTTACACGTCATACAGACACAAAGAACCGAAAAATAGAAGGGGAAAAAAGAATCTCCCAACATAAACCGGGTTAGATTTTATATTTTCTTGGATGTACAGTTACGCAAGTTACGTTATATATAGAGCTATGCATACATACGCACTAGGTAAAATAACACAACCTCGTTAGCCTGAAAGACTGGAAAACTAATTACCTAATTTCATGTACATGTACCATTGTACTTGTGAGATTTATCCAGTTTTTCGACCTTCCTGCTTGTCAAATTCGTATTTCGTACGATAGTATTTTTTAGATAGCGGTAGATTAGCAGAATATGCTTTTTTTCGTGGAAAATTACGAATTTCGATCATTTATTTACGCATGCTGCTCTTGCAATAAATAAATAAATTATTTATTTTAGACTTAGAAATATTTCGGGAACCCAAAGACTCGGCAGTTAATACTAAAAAATTAGTTTTGTAAATAAAAATTTGCAAAAAAAAAAAAAAAGGTGGGACGTTGAGCGTCTCAGAGCGAATAAAAGGGCGAACCTAAATATAGTATGCAAGCAGAATCTATTTAAAGACAGAGCAAAACGTTTTCTTATTCAAGTTTGGAGGACCAAATCGTTTTTTGTTCTAACAATAATTACGTGCTGTGTAATATAAATCTGAAATTTATTTGTTATTTGACCTCAGAAATTTAAACGACGTGTTAAGAATTTTATTGCGATAGAGAAAAGAAAACCGGATGTTAAGAAACAAAGGAAACCGTGACTAACTCGAGAAGAAATATATAGATGATCTATTTTTTTTTCATAGAGTAAGGAGAAGAAAATGAAATTCTTTATTCAATACACTTTAACATGTACCGGGTGTAACGTTTCTTAGGTAGCTTAGGGAGAGCACAGCCTGCAGCCGTGACAAAGAACCGCGTTTATGCGGGCAGTAGGTGGAGAAAAAAAAAGAAATAAAAATTACTGGCGTGTAGATCGAAGTAAAATAAGTTTCCACAACATAAATCTTATCATCTTTTCTTCTTGCATTTGAATTTTATACTCAGTTGGCGAAAGTAACGTAACCTGCAAGATGACTTGTGATTTTTCTAACATCTTATATTGTGTTCTACGTTTAGAAAGGAAGGTTCGCGAGGAGGCATAAAGGTTTAATCATAGCAAGTGCACTGCACAAAGTGGTTGCCAAGTATTAAGCAGACCTTGGTCTTCGCGCGGTGAACACGCGGCTTCGAACAGATCGCAAGTGAGCCGCAGACACTTGACCTGAATATCGTAACGAGCAGCAGCAGCAGCAACAGCGTCGTTGTTGGAGAATCTAGCTCTGCGCTGAATGCGTGTTACTTATTGGGCTATTTGCTTATATCGAGTATCCAGTTTTCTGTATTTTTTGCAGCCTTTCTTTAATCCCGCTGCAGGTAAATTTTGTTCGAGGCGATATTTTTTCCTCCTTTTCTTTATGTCCATGTTTTTTTTCCCCCAGATTATAGCTGTAGCTGTTTAGCCGCGTGTCGCGATCAACGCGGAACTAGGAGAAATTCGTCCGTGTTGTTTAGCTGATAGGTAGGTATATAGAAGCTCCTTTCACCGCGCGTGATTCGTGAAGGTAAATGCACACGGCCGTGGTGGTACACTTATGTCGTTAATCGTAAGTGTATGACACAGCGGCTGACACGTGCAGCCTTCGTAACGCACCGTTGTAATATCAGTATAACGTTTTGACGTTCAGCTTCAATGACCATTTTTCGAATCTGCGTCACGCCATGCCGAAGGTTGCGATGTTACTTTTTGTAAAACTTTTTAGGGAACGAGTAGATCTTCGTACACAGTGGGAAATTGCATCGTCGTTTGCACCGTTAGCGCTGGCTATTGGCTGAACTGTATTGTTGCAGGGCAGCCAACTCGGGTCATTAAAAATCCCCATGCATTCTTCGCGTTTTCTACCCTGTTAGAGAATTTTGAAGAGTTAGAGTCGGCAAGTGAGTGCAAATTGACAAGCGAAGTTCAATAAGTTTACCAAACATAGCGATCTAATATGGCTAAGGAAGTGTCTTTTTAATTCATACAAATATAATTTTACTTGAAATTATGATATTTTGTGCATTATAGGAAAATATATCATTTCTTTCGAAACATTTTATCGCCATGCTTAGTAAAGTCAACAAATCCTTTATATACGTGTACAAACCGGTGAAAAATCGGTTGACCCTGATCAGAATTCGAGTATGACGAATTAATTATAAGCGATGACACTTACGAAGAGGCGCGCATACCATAGGCACATACGTGTCTTATGTAGGCACTCAATTCGCAAGTAAACCGTAGGTATATAATACAACGTATATAATACCATGAGTATATAAGACCAGAAGAGAAAGTAACGGAAACGTTACAAGTATAACAAGTCCGTGAAAGAGGAACTAGCGAACTCTGACATCATTCGATGACCGTAGAATGGATCGGTTGGATGGAGGGAGGGCCGTGTAATAAACTCGAGAAATGCAATAGAACGAAAAAAAGTGTGGTCAAATACTCGAAATGTGCTATATGCCATACCATGGCAATGAACCCGCCTCGCCGCCTCAAGCTTTATACTCATGGTTAGAAAATATGTTCAAATGACTTCCGTACTAGTGCCAGTAAACTGCGCATGGCATGACAAGTCTCTTGAAAGCTGCAGCATATCAGATAAATAAAAACACGAAACGCGCGTCCGACAGCCGAATCGATTATACACCTACGATCAGAGCAGTTCTCACCTGTGAAATATTTTCACAATGACGACTGACAAGATGAAATTAGTATAAATAGATGGCATGACTCAAGTTCAATTGTTCAAAATAAAAAAATCATGGAAACGGTAGAAAAAAAAGGCGTATTGACAATCGTTGTAAAGAAATATATTTGCGAATACATCGACTTACTGTTAGACCCAACGTACGAGATTTAAGATGTAAGAGGTTAGGTGTATGACATTACGCATCCGTGTAACGAACGAAGGTGTAACACGTATTGTGATTATACACGCAACTCAGGGTAGGAGTAAACAACTGTTTGTGCGATTGTGTGAGTTGTTCGATGTTTCACTGCACTGCGCACACGTGCGCGGTCACGGCTCACAAAGAGGCCGCGTGCATGCGCTTGTAGTAGGCAGAGTTTTCGAAACTTTCGAAGACGTTGAACCTCCTCTGTTCTGTGGTGGAAGGCTTGGCTCGTCGTGACGCGTCGGTCGAGCGCAGCCGTCGAGTCGTCGTTCGCATGCGTTCGCTCTCCCAGGTTCAGGGCTATACTCGTTACATTCAGGTTCACGGACTCTCTCCAAACTTCTGCAGGCTCACCATTCCGGTCAATAATCATTATTGGTTTATACCTTCACGTTTTTAAGTTTTTTCCTTTCTTCTTTTTTCTTATAAATCGTTTCCTTCTGATCTCTCATTTCCGATTAGGTGTGAGTTTGTAACGTTTCTGTTTTTCCTTCCTCTTATTGAGTATAATTGATATATCCAACCATATCAAATTAATCCAATACTTTTTTTTTAATGGATATGTGTATATGTATGTATGTAAATGCATAACGTATATTAATATACTTAATGGATGCAAAATTCAACGTGTTACATACTCTAGATGTAGGAAACCGCTATTTCAATTCGTAACTTATTGCTAGTTCAATTTTCTTTCTCGTTTTTGTTTCTTCTGATTCACTCCTTCGTATTTCTCACTCGTCACCGCAGATATTGCGTGCATATATTAGCGATCAGTATCCGCGCGAATTGATCGTATCTCCACACGGATATCACAGCGTGGAATACATTAGAATTAATCGTCCCTGCGCATACCTACCCACTCGTTTCACATATTGACTAATTAATCGAAAACTTCTCTTAGTCTATCTACGTCGATAGAAATATTCGTTATTCATCGACGTGGCTATCGAAGTCTCTATAAACTTCTACACCTTCGTTCATTTCACCGTAGTTGAAGTCTCCTCTCACAGACATGTAAATACAACTAAAATCGCAAAAGATGTCGTTGCAAACTTTGTTCAAGAAATATACCGCAATGTACAGTAATATTCATTGTTGCCTTAACCTTACGACTAACTTGTTTTGGACTGGAACAAAATGCGAATTTGACTCTACATAAATAATGTGTCAATGACTGGCGATGCAAGTGATGTGACAAAATCGCTAGTCATTGTCACAAAATTCGTGTAGAATCGAACTTGCATTTTGTTTCCAACCGAAAACAAGTTAGCTGTAAGGTTAAGGCGTTAATGAATAGCTCTGTGCGATAGATTTGGTAAAAAGGTGCGTGGAGGGCGACCATATCATCCGAGAGGGACGCCGAACGCATTCAAAGAGAGGCGATCTGCGCATCGCTAACGCGTTCAACCAATCAGGCAAACCGCGGCGCAGTTTTGATTGGCCAAACGCGTGGTAGCGTCTCTGCAGCTGAGAAACTTGTTACATTCGCCAGGCATGCGGACGCGATTATCAAACTCATGGCGTATGAATGTGTACGGTCTGTACATACCTATGTAGATATTGTGGCTCTTTTGCCGAAGAAAAGTTTTATACGCAGTGATCTAACTGTAAGAGTTCTGCTTTCTCCAGCTCGGCTTGACTTTCAACTTCTTCCATAACTCGACCGTAATTGACGACAAACTGGATACAGAATTGTGAGTATGTGCCGTGTACATAAGTACGTATACATGTGACGACGCATTTATTTGCTCGTTTTCAAAAAATTTATTACACTAATGATTTCCCGCCGTTCGGTTGTTGCTAAAATACCAGAAGGTATACCAGTTGTTATAAAAATATATGTATACACATATGTTTTCGTATTATGTACATAAACTATACCGTGCGTCCATAGCGAGAAATGCATCAGCTCGTCACAACTGTCGTGTATTAGCATATATTATAGAACATCTACATCTACTGCAAGCGCCGTGTACTTTTCAACTGGAATTATAGTAATAAGTTTAGGTCATTACACCGCGATACACTAACAATATAAGCCAATTTTTGTTTATTTTCCTCCCCCTTTTTTCTGCCTACTTGTCATCCTGCCGCAGTCTCCCTTCTCCTTATCCGTCAGATTTTAAACATACTCCAGCAACCGCTGCAAGTTGCAGAAACTTATGTGTATATAGTCATGCCATGTATGCATGTGTGTACGTATGTATGTACCGAACTATCTAAGATGCACCTATAAACGTCCGCTGGCAGACACGCGACGTGCACTTTCATTAGACTTTCCGCTTTCCATTAGCTATTAGAAAATAATGAAAGAACCAGAGAAAAAAAAAACAGATCTATGTATAAAAGAAACACATTGCTGCCATACACGTATACAATATAAATATCTTGTATTGCTTTAATCACTGCATAGTCGTATTCAGATTATGTACATATACGATGGACCCAACTTCGTCTGCCAACATCAATCAGGTACGTTACACATGTTGCTTCTTTCTATGCAAAATTGTCTTCCGGCAAAAAATAGTCGATCATGTTACTGCTGTCCCGTTTTGGAGTCGTAAAAATTTGACGGTATACATGTAACGTTTGGAATTAGCGGAGCCTACTGTCTGGGCTTTTCAGGAAACATCCAATTAGGGTGAGCAGCATGCTTGCGGCAGACGTGCAGGAACAATAATGGCTGACCATTTACTCTGCATGACCGTGTAAACAAATTCGTCGTTCCTGGGTCGATTATACGCATGCGTACGGAGGGCTTGAAGAAATTCATATTGGTTTCACAACTGGTTATAATTATAATTGAACAATGTGTTTTATACACTTTACACTGGCGGAAAAATCGTTTCCGTAAGAAGTTACGGAAATTTTTTATTATAGTTTCGCGCACAGATAGAAAAAACGGGACAGTCAAATTTTATGATTAGTCTGTAACTATTTTTCGGCTAACCGCAATAACATTATAGTTTCGCATGTAATATTAATATTTAGCACGCTGTACAAACAGTTATCGTAATTATGAAATGTGTATGTCCCTTCAAGTAACTATATTCTTTCTGATTGTGAGTGCGGTGGCGTAGAAAAATTGTCACATTTCAAATTTGACATCATGTAGAAAATCATGTTTTTAAATGAAAAACACTTGAAAGTTATGCATTCTGAACAGAGACTAAGAAAGCTTCTGTCATGATTCACATTGTGCGTTTGTGCCGATCTTCGTCTTCGTTTGTTTAAAAAAATGTAATGTTATACCTAAGTGGTGATAAACGAGACTCATGTATGGAGATAGTGCAGCAGGTGTTGCGCAGCATATTGGACTGCAGGATGTAACACGGAGTCATACCGAACGGATTACGTCACTCCTTACTATCGTGCGTAAGTAATTATTGTTTAATTAACCTGGCCCAGCGCAGTGAGACCGATCGTGAATCATCTCGGAATCGATAACAGTCTTCAATTATACGGTAACAAACCTGTCGAGATTACACCTGCAACCATCACCGTTTCACGTTCGTGTTGTAAACGTTGGATCGAAGAACTTCAATATTTATAGATGTAGTTGAATTACTCAAACAATTTAATAATCACTCCACGTGATTATCGTAGACCTAATGCATGAGGTGTTGGCGACACTATCAAAGAATTATTCTCGAACAAAATGAAGTTACACCTGAGCTAGGGTTTCGGCGGACCGTCCTCGATACCTTGTCAATGATTTAACTCAAACCCCCGTCCACGTTAACAAAAGACTACGAATCGATCGGCGCCAACAGAAATTCTGCCAATGAGTCCGAGCAATTTGCTCAAAACCGAATTTCCCTTTCTGCTTTTGCCTTCAATAAGCTTCATATTTCGAAATCCCTAACGTTTTTGAATTTCTGACACTAACAAGGAAAGGATTTCAGGTCAATCTCTCCGATTTTATTTCTTTTATAACAGGTTATAGTATACTAAAAACTAAGCGACACGTAATTTTTAATCTGCTATTAAACACTTTAAAAAGGTGAAACCAACCTCCAAAGCAAGGCATGTCAAGCGGCGACATGGTTCTTTGTTTTTCTTTTTTAATTGTGAAAATAACATTTTTCATTTCTCTTTATGAAAAAACTTCTCCAGTTGGATAGTTTAAAAAATATTATGTTTCTGTGGGTGAAACTGCCAAATCGCCCCTTGACATGCCTTACTTTGGAGAGTGGTGGTTTCACCTCCTTTAAGTGTTTAACGGCAGTTAAAAAAAAAAAATACGTGTCGCTTAGTTTTTAGTCTACTATAACATTTTACAAACGAAATTAAATCAGAGAAATCGAGCTTGGATACCTTCCTTGTAAGATCTTCCATTATTATCGTCAAGATCATAGCGGTGTTGTTGCGGTTGTAAATAAATTTCGAAGTATAGCTCAGGCAGGAAAAGATGGCTAAATGGTTAACCGCATCAGTGTAGTGACCGCGCGAAGTACAGGTGTATAGGTTGATTCACTGTACGTAGTCTTTGTTGACGTCGGCAATCAGTGCTTCCTTGACCATAGCAATTAGACATGACTCAATTATAATTTCGCAAGGATTTCCTTGTGCGACATCGGCAGGCCGACTTATGCGTCTTTGGAAAAACATCAAGTCAGCAAATTCTTCAAAAAAACACATGCACAGCGTGCATAGGTGACGCACGTTTGTGCAGACAGTGTACAGTGTGCAGCAGATTCGTCCTCGGTCCGAGGTAGTACAGTAGGAAACAAAGAAATAATGTGGATAGCCTGCATGTTCGAGGTAAACGAATAGCAGAATTCGAAGGACTCTACTTGGTTCCAGACCTCTCGCATCATGGAGCGTCGGTAAAAGGTGCGGAGATGCAACTTGAAGAAAAGAAGAACAACACCACCAGCACCGGGACCAGCAGTAGCAGCGGTGCAGCGGACGAGGAATGAAGGGTGCGTCAATCGACTAACTCGCTGTTTAAAAATAGCCAACGTATAAGCAGCGGCACCAGCACAGAGTCATACGACTTATTCTGTTTCCTTTTATGTCGTGTGTAATGGCGCATAGTAATAGGTATAGTGTATTTATGTAACACAATAAAATTAGAGAGGACACTGGACCGTCGTGAGTAGACTAGTGGGACATCAGGATATGCGCCTAACCAGAATGCAAAATAAAGAACTTCGCAAACTGGATTCCATTGCGGAAATAAACCCATCCGATGCTAGACTACGACACGGTGAAATCATTCGAACTCAGTCTTATTCTCGGATCAGTAACGTCCAATCCTCGGTGCTGGGATTGTAGAGCGTCGCATGGCGCATACCTTTAAACTCATACCCGACCATCAACTCTACCTTTAACGAATTAGTAAACGAAAAAGGAGATTCAAATGTTTCAGGTTCTGAGTCACGACCACAATGTGCTTTGGTAATAATCGCATTCCATTTCTGGAGCCATGCAATGAAAGTGCAACCAGTTTTTTCCCGAAATCCTGGAGGATCACCGTTATTTGGATTTTACCACATCTTGGGAAAACACCTTGTGTCTGGAAATACGTTTAACGGTAAAACCAAGTATTTTACTGATGACGTATCATACTCTTGCATTGCCAAATTTGCGCTGTAGTTCCAGAATCATCCGCTGTGCGCGTGGCTCTCTCGGAGTAAAAACGTAAATCGCAACCGAAGACCTAATTCGACTGGTGCCGAATTGGACTTGGTATAAGTACGGTGAAAATGCCATTGGGAATTTTGTTTACGGCTTCACAGTTCAGAATGTAATTAAGAATGTAGTAAATGATTTGACTCGATGCGCATTGGAATTGATAGTGTGTTGATACAAAGTCCACTTACTGACTCGTTCTCCCCTATGTGTAGATAGCGCTGTTGCAGGGATTGGTATATTATTATACCTGCGGTTATCAAATTACGTAATCACATGCTTGCGTAACGAACTTATGCGTTTCAACATTGAATTGAAGCCAATAATGGGTTGAATAGAAAATACAAACGTGATTGTGGGCGTTCATTTCAATAATATTGAGGCGTTGCGAAATTGTTTTCGTACCATCAATTCACATACCTATGTTGAATATTTCTCAGGCGCATTGCAAAACAATGATATTACAGCCAAGTTCAGTTGTTTTTTCGAATTAAAAAATCGTCAGACAAATAACTTTTTATTCTATTTGAGATTCTTGTCGTATTTTTATTACGACTTACGTACGTGTCGAGACATAATTATGTTTCAAGGTGGTAATTGAAATTTCGCGATACGTACTGATAAAACTATTGTTACTTTGTTGTCACTAGAAAGCAAAGACGGATAAAAATAATCTTAGTAATTGCAGAAAAAAAACAACAAAAAAACAGAGAGTGAGAAAACGAATCACGAAAAAAGAACACAAATCAACGACAAAGCGTACAGCGCGTAATGAATTACGATAAACCGCGATAACTTTCCACTCGACCTTCGTCACGCACAAGTTGTAATTTATAAATTATATAAAGAAGGAAAGGCCTGATCATAATTGTTATAATGCAAAGAAAAGTACACATTTATTAATTACAAGACTATCATTCATTACTCAAACAACGAAGCAAATAACTCCTACGGCTTACTAGTCGGATCAGAGAATGAAAAACCGATCCATTTTGTTGTATAAAAGTTTGATTTTCAATTTTCTCGTTCTTCGACCGTCTTCTCTGCTCTTTGTTCAGCTGCACAAAGTGCAAAGAGCTGCACGAGACAAGACGTCGAGCCCTTGAAATAACTGAAAATGAATGGCTGCAGTGGGTGCAGACGTATAACTTCGTCGCGGTGCAGTCGGAGTACGAAGGCTTCCTCAAGGTTGTCCTTGGCTGGAATTGCTATCTATGACGTCATTGACGCCTGAACCTGAGCCTGAGCCTTACCTGCACAATCGCGCAGTAAGAGCAAGTCGCCAAATTCCTGCGCGCATCATGAGTTATACATTTTCCGTAATTGAAATGAATCATGTACCATTTTATCTTCTTATTTCACGAAGGAAGAAATTTTAAAATTATTTAAGGCCAAAGATAGATGTATAGATGATAGATTTATTTCGAAGGAAATTCAATACCGGCGTTAGAAACGAATCAGAGAAGTTTTCAACTTTTTCGTAGTGAAACAGAATAAAAATTGATCGTAATATTCGACGAATTTAAATCCGTGCACATTTTACAATATGCGGTGACTCTGCACAGTTTGTTTTTTAGATAACAATAACGTATACGCAAACTCTACTGACAATAAGTAAGATCCTGTGTACCATTTTATACAACATCGGACGCAATCGCGTAGGTTTTAAATAGTTGATGTACAATATACGTATAATATGGTGAACAACGCGTGTCACAACGAGAAAATTATCTCTGTAGCTTACGTAAAAAAATCATTCTCCCGCAACTGCAGGCCAACAACAGGCGATAAGATGGGACAGAAATAGTCGCATAAGTTGAATGGCCTACTCTCGCATATATAACCTCGCGCTGCAGTCGTAGGGCTCCAGACTTCTGCAGCTTTGTTCAAACTCTTATTATAGAACCGCGAAAATTCCGAGGTCGAAGAAGAAATCTCACCGGTCTTTCTTGTCGGCGACAGGATTGATGATGCTGTAAACTCTGCCCAATCCTGCAGAAGGGAATTGGACGGTCCCATATTAATTGAGTTCCAAGCTCTATAATAAGATCGCCTAATCTCTCAATTAATAACATATCAAACTCTGCCCCAGGCGGAGGAATATAAATTTTAAAATAAGTACTTCTCCGCGTTGTACTCTATCAGGTATAATAAAAGTGTTCGTTTTGAGATTACGGGGTGAACCGCAGCACATGAGTCGGTCGATTGGCGTCGACTTCTCCGCGACGGAGAAAGAAGAAAAGTAGAAAAAAAGTCTGCAGACTGGAGGGTTTTCGATGTGCAACGGGCGTCGCGGCGCTAAGAGGGCCTTGGACGGTCTCTGTCCTTGACTTGGCACGATTACCCCAGCTCGAAGTGTGACGTCATTCCGCATAACTCGCCTAATTGCATCGTTGCCGCTGCAGTTTCTCCCTCTACGCTGTCGCTCTCCCCTCCTCGCCCCTTCTTCCCATCCTACTCCTACTCCACCTCCTCTTTTCACTCCCCTCTGCAGCCTTTCCCGCCGACTAGTTTGCAATTTGCTACCTTGCTCCCACGTAAGGAGGGAGGGAAAATCACAAACGATGGGCTGCAGGCCGAGGGGAAGACGGAAAGGGCAGCAGACCTAATGTGTGGATATACATATCTGTATACGCATGTATGGACGTAACATAGTTGGTACGATCGCATTGCGAATTTGCGACAAACAAGTATTTTGTCTATGGACACCGGCGCCAGTTCGCTTAACTAGCACCTAATTAATTTATAGGAAATGGTCATTCACACATGTATTCTCATCTTTCTTCCTTACGTCACTTTCGAAAATGCAGTTTTAGTGAACTCATGGTCGGGGAAAAAACCTATAACAGTAATACTGCAATGCTCGATATTTGTGCGATCGTTTTATATGATGGCCATCGGTTTTTTCAATTTTTAGGTAAGCCAATTCGACTGATTTCCCATTAAGATCCAGTGTCGCAGTTCGAGCTTAAATCACGGTTAACGCTAAGCTCGCTTTTAAGTCCACGGATTTGAGCTGGGTTCACGGGCCTTGAATCAAATACCGGACCCAAAGTGGTTGACTGGTGGGTAACCCGTAGCTGGCAAACGGGCCAATTCCCCCTTACAATTAGACAGTGAATGATCTACGGGATACAATACCTCTGTAAAATCGCTTGGTTATCATATATCAGCTTGTTCTAAATCCTGGTAAACATTTATTCTCTAGCTCACAATCAGTACCTTGATTGGTGGATCGAACAACGTTAATGACATCACACGTTTCCATAACTACATCAGCAGTAAATGGTAAATGGGCAGTTTGCTGATGGTATAAAAATGGCGACTGTCGGCGATTCCGTAGGGCTATCTGGTTGGCCTAACTCATATGACGTAAGGTGAGGTCCATTGGCTGTTCAAACGCTTTATCAACTTGTTACCTCGTGGGCAAACTAAGGTATTTGAAAATTTTTCGGTCTGCAATATTGCAGATCTTTCAAAAACAGCCAAAGAGCGTTTTCGATTTGCACAATATATGAGATCGACAAAATCCTTTCCTATGTTGAAAATTGACCCCGCATGAAGGAACAACCTTTATTACGCGCATGAATTCGCGCATCTCCGAATAACGTGTCGCGATGCAGGGATCCAGTAATCCGCAACCATCCACGTCTCGGTGGTTCGAATACTTCCGATCTTTATAATTCCCGTTCGAGAATTGTCAGCGGTAGGCAAAAAGGATGATATTTTTTATATCCCCCGATGCAACTGATCGCGAGCCACGTCCCCGAACTCTTATTTCTGACTGTTTACACCGTCTGCCAAGAGTCGAAGGCCAAACCAATTGGGAGTCGATGACTCCGGTGCAGCAGCCGCTGGCCACTGCAGCGGTGTCGATCTAAAATACGCCTTTGCTAGCATGCGTTATACCCAGGGCCGTATTACCATTGAATCGTTAACGCGGCACGCGCGAGGGTGGCGAATGTGAAATAGAATATTTTAGCGTATACCTTGACGCAGGGGCAAACGTTGTATCGTTTACCTCTGTTCAACTCTTTTGGATTTCGACTCGATGCGCCTCGACGGAGGAAAATTAGCTATTAATATACATTGGACGGATATTCAGGTGTGGAGACTGAAAATAAAAGATATAGCTTGGCCGATGCCGGTGCATCAGACAGTGCACCAGTGGTGCTGGTCGCAAGAGTCAAAACTCACGGGCCTAGAGTCTGTTTTCATTGTCTCGGAGAAAGAGAGCCTTGTAGAACTTGCCGATCACGTGGTTTGGAGGGTTAAGGTGACCTTGGGCTTTTGGAGTTGAATGGTCACTGCAGCAGAAGCGTTACACTCTCGCTGCATAGTCGCAAACTGCACCAACTAGCAGCTAATACAATCGAAACCGCGTTTCCCGCTGAAAACGAGTCGCGAAAAAATTATAGGTAACCCATTCTTGTGCCTACATTTTCCTCAACAAGATTGCCTACTTCGGAGGCGAAACCATGGAATACCATTCTGCAGAGTGGGTGCAATTTAATCCTCCACAATTAGCCGATAAATTCACTTGCATATATGTAGATGCTGCAATCACCAGACAGGCTAAACCGCTGACAATGAGACGAAGAACACGCCACTCTGGGTAAACAGAAAAAATTGTTTTCGTATAAGTTGGACAACGCCATAAAGAATGCCTAATACATCGTGTTTTTGTACTGTTTTCTTTTTTTTCGACTTGTTACCTTCCCTCATATTTTTTATAAACGTATTGTTACAGAGTTACGTAAGTATATTCGCAATATAATTGCAGTTAGCCAGTAGTGAGAAGATAGCTGGAGATGCGATTACCAAACTCCACGGCCTACCGCGACCACGGACAACTTGCTCGGTAATTTAGCGATATTTAAATGCAAGCAAATATGTAATCATACTATGTACTGTAACCGTGTCAATAACAACGACGATTATTACATGTAGATACTCACCGTGAATCTACATTATACACGGAGTTGTGACCCTGGCTTACAAACGAAGCTCAACTAACGGCGACGATAACCTGATCTTTTTCCAATATAGATCAAAGAGCAGGACTGTGGCATAAATCAACTTATCTTAAAACTCTGCTATGTCGTAAGAGAAAATAACGAAGCAGCATCATTCGTCTCTCAATTTTGTGAATTTTGGAAACGCTGAAGGTATCCTATACCTCTCAAAGGATAGGGAGGTTATTGATACGACGGGGTATTCCTTGGCACATCGATTTTCAAATTGATTAATACTGCCATTGTTTGTGTAGATAACATTTCTTCTCCTTTTACTTTTATGAATGCTCGTGAATCTGTGTCATAGTGACAGCAATTTGCTGACCTGAATTTTATACAGCGATGGCCGTTATGATTGTCGATGCAGTTTTTTTTATGCTGCTGAATTCACGACGAATGCATCAGTAAATCTGACCTATATATAAGATAAGGTATGAGCATAATACGCGCCAATAGGATAGCCATTCGGCCTTTGGCAATATCTTTCGAACGGTATCGCAAGCTTTCCGACGTCTGTGATAACGTGGTGATTCCATTTCGTGCCGGGAGTCAAAAACAAAATTCAAGTGCGTTTGTAACTTCGCACAAAGTTAGTTCCATCCCCATGAGGCGTCCTATAATATCGATAGAAGGCTCTCCTCTTTTGATTCACCTACCTCGGTACCACTTCTTTCAGCTCCCTCGCGACAGCTTGTGATATTTTCGGATTAGCGAGCTAAAAATGCAGTCCGGGTACCGCAACGCTGCCACGAAGTACAGCGTTGATCAAGTCATGCTCGCTTCTCAACATCACCGGCTCATGACTCATCCTGCAACCGGAGGTTCAACGTTGCCGAAATGGTAGATTCCGAAAATTTGGATGACGAGTCACTCGATGGCAAAGACAAAAGATAAAAGAGACAAAAGACTCGCGGAGGCCTCGATCGTTTCTCCGCAAACAAACCGTCGTTGAACAAGAGAAAGAGTATAACAAAGAGATTCCAAACCTAATTACTATGTAGTAATAAAACCGTTGACCACATCACAATGAACAATAACAACAGCGCATCACGATACCGATAACTGTCACGTCATGATCTGTACTCAATTCTAATTATTGGTTGATTTCGATGCTCGCAAAATACAATCGCGAAATTGTCCCTCCCGTCGTTGCTTGCGGCTCTTATTGTTAGCTCGAAGGAGGGGGCCGACGGGGTTAACGTGTGGACGGACCGAACGGGTGAATAGAACCCGAGGGGCGTTGGGTCAGCGGCTGCAAGGGGGACGGAGTCAGCGACGGACGCGGGCGCCGACTTCGGGGTCGAAGCCGGAGTTGATCGGGCCGGGGCACGAACGGCGGGGAGGGGTGGGGGGAAGGGTTTAAAGAGGGAGACATCGGCGCGAGGCCAGCCGTCGCCGCGCCGAGTCGCGTCGCTCTGCCTTGAACCTCCGCCGGTGCATTGGCCGTCGCTCAAGGGCGTCCGCCCGGCTCCGACTGTCCCCCACGTTCAGGCTGCCTCCCCTCGACGGCTGGACGACAGAAGAGTGAACAGCCGCCGCCCCTGAATCCTCAGCAGCTCCTCGCGAACCTCCGAAACCGACCCGGGTCCGCCACCCCGCGGCCGAACTGTTGATGTGGCGACAAAGCGTTGTTGTTCTTCTACAGATTCTCGAAAATTCGCGCTGCCAAAATTAAAGCTTCTTTATTTTGTTTTTTCATTTTTTTTCTTCTTCTTCAATCTCTTTGTACTTTTTTCTGACTAAATTCGGTTTTTAGAACTCGAAGCTTTGTCAGATGAGGTGATTTGTTTCTTTCTTTGTCTCTTTGAAAAACCTTGGCTTACAGAGTGCGTAAGATTTAATGTAAACATGTCAGATTACCAGTGTGTTTTTTTTTTCTTCTAACGAATATAATCCTCCAGCATCGTATGTAGATGGTTTTTATACATTGTTCCTTCGACATACCTTTGTCCTTATCAACGGAAGAGGTGAAGAATGTTTATTAATTTACTCTTGTCTTTGGGGGAGAGGGAGAGAATGGGATACAATAATGATGTGTTCCTGGTTGAGAAAATTTGGATATTCGAGGTACTTCAAGAAGTAAAACAGATAAACATGGAGCGGCGTGACATAACGTACCATTGTCGGCACTTACTCGGAGCGAGCTTATTGCCAGGCACTCGGTGCATAACGATTATACCGTTCATTAGGAACGCTAGACCAACTATACAAGTTATAACAGTAATCTATGACACAAGAGGCTAGTGACTAGTTGCATCATCCTACATTCCCCGGTGTCGGCTGTGTGTGTAGGTATGCGGTGTGTGGGGAACAAACGTGTATAATATCGTAGTGATGCCTACAAGTACGAAGGTATAATATAGGTATACGTAACCGTGATGTTCTATAAGTATATATGAACTAAAGTGTTCGCCAGACGCGAGCCCTCGTCTTCTTCCTTTTCGCTTCTTCTTCTTCTTCTTCTTCTTCTTCTTCTTCTTCTTCTTCTTCTTCTTCTTCTTCTTCTTCTTCTTCTTCTTCTTCTTCTGCTCCTCCTCCTCCTCCTCCTCCTCCTCCTCCTCCTCCTCCTCCTCCTCCTCCTCCTCCTCCTCCTCTTCCTCCTCCTCCTCCTCCTCCTCCTCCTCCTCCTCCTCCTCCTCCTCCTTCTCCTCCTCCTTCTCTTTCTCCTTACCCCGACACTTTCCGCGAGACTTTATTCACGCGTTTCTGCTGCATAATCCTCAATATCCAGGAGGATAATCGGGTGTGAATAGTGCAGGCTGTAATAAAATTATATCTAGCAAAATATCGCCGGATGCATCCGTAGAGCGGAGTTGTGTAGATAAATGCCTACGTACAATTCGTGCATTCGTATGCACGTACATCCGCATATGAGCATATAGCAGTGCTCGAATAAAGAGCAGAAATATCCGCAGAAACGTGGCGGGGTAAGAAAGGTTGGGTCTACTGGTGGCGGTGACCGAGTAACCTTGCACAAGCCTGTAGGTAGTGCACTCTATGTATGTGGGTACAATGTACGTCCACACACCCTACCATCCGAGACCCGATCAATGCAACAGCGGCAGGGGAGGTCGTCGAAAAAGGAGGAAAGAAAAAGAAACGAGCCGGCCTCTGATTCGCCCTTCTTCTCCACCACCCGCAACTATACCCAGCCATGTACTTTATCAGCCACGTATTATGTATCAGCCTGTTTCTCCTCGTTCAGCTACTCTTTGTGTGTTATATAAATTCCCGCATTCACGTATTCGTTTAGACGGTCGGTGCAGCGTATCTTCTTTTTCTTTTTCAATTCTTGGAATTAGCTCGACCCCTACTTACATTTACCTTATGCACATATGAGTATATAGTGACGAATGTATTTATACCATCCTGATTATTTTCACCGGCGATTGTATATACGTTAATCTATTGCAGGGTAATTATCCGGATGGCGGATAGGATTTTACTGCATTTTTATTTTATAAGGTTGCTCAGATTACTTTTCTTTACACTAATATAGTTCACTACCTGATCTAAACTCATTTTTTAAGAAATGATGCCTCGAACGATTGTATAAGTAACTTTTCCGACGCATCTGCAATGTGAGACACAAATATGATTGAAAAATTGTTTTCCATGATTTTCAGTATTGAAATTATTTTTATATTCAGTTATAAATGCTATTTAGCCTTGCGTCTCTGGCTGCAGGCTGGCGAGAGTAACAAGTGTATGTTTTCACATGCGGGCATATGTATTTGTTTATGCGCGCGCGTGTGTGTGTGCGTGTGTGCGTCTGTGTGTGCGCGCGCGTGTGCATCGCGAGGCACAGAGATGTACACGGCTTGATATACGTATAGTATACACATACGCGAGCGTTAGATAAAGAGCAGAGAGGAGGTGCGACTGATTCTGGGGTTCGAGGTTCGAGCTTCGACGACGCGAACAACGACCGTGTTTCAGGGTGAGGAAACTGTACAAGGGCGATTTGCCCTCTCTCTCTTTTTCCGTCTCTCCGTCTCCTCTTTCCCCCTTTAGGTATAAACACATAAGCAGGCTGTATGAGTACGAGTGGATGTGTTTCCCCGATCCTTTTTCCGTGTATGCGTCCATTCTTTTTCTCATTTTCTTTTCTTTGCTTATCTCCTTATGCTCTTCAGACGTTAGCTTATACATATGCTCACGTGCATCATCCTATCCGTGAACATCTTTCAGCAACTCACGGTCTCTGGCTATAGTGTGCGGTGCGTGATGCACGTTTATTATGCCCGAGTCCTGTCCTTACGTGATGTATGTATACCTATGCGGTAAACGTCCGTCTTGTGACGTCAGGCGAGCTGCAATGGAATCATTGTTGCGAGCTCGATAAACTGGCATGTATAGATATGCAAGTGCAGCGGAATCATAACAGCTACAACGTATATCAGAAATATAACAAGGATAAAAATATGTTTGGCGTCTAGTTTAAAAATATCCACCATCTGCAATATCATTTACTGTTTACTGCAGGTTTTGCCGAATCCTTATTGTATACCCCGTTACGAAGTTTGAACGTTCACGGAAATTTCATCTTGATTTGCGTAGGAAAAGACCAAGTGACAACGTGCGTATAGTATCACCTTCTCGCTTATGAAGCGCGAAACCTATCCTCGGAAGCTCAGTCGCGATGAATATCCAACACACTTATTTGCGGCTTTGTTAACCAATCGATGACAAATACTCGTTGCCGCAAGTTTACCACGGGCTTCTAAGAATTTTCGATATTCAACGATTATTTCTTGACATGTGATAACAACAGATGTTGCCGGTATACGAATAAAGAATATTTGACATGTGAGAAAAACAATTAAGTGGGAAGACCGAGAAACGGTGAAAAGTTATTCTTCTCAACAATAGACTCGGTAAATTTTTTTCATCGACTTGCACGCAATTATCATACTCCGACGACTGAATGCCAAGCGCCATTAGTCCATAATTATCGCAAAGAGATATTCTTTATCTTTCGTGGGTTAGACACCTCAATAGGAATCACGGTGTGGCTCGGTGCTCGGTACTTGGCGACCGATGTATGGGTCTCTGTGTCGATCTGAAACGCAGACTCTGTGCTTGTGTGCGTCATTTGCACATACGCATGCAGCAAGGTGCAACGTACGCATGGATACGCAAACAGCGCGGGGGAAGCGATCAAGGTCGAACAAGTATAACGTCCTGATGCCCGCTATGCAGGACAAATTTACCAGTCAGGTCACGGTGTTTACTCATTCCCTCCATCAGCGACGCGATGGGCTCTGCACTGCGGCCCAAGAAGAGAGATTAATTTATCTTTCCCGCCGGCGCGGAGCGCTGCGCTGCTCGTGTTCTCCGACTGCGGGTGCGCGCGCATCGGCTGCACACGAACTGCGGCCGTTGAGCGCGATAACAAAGGGACCCGAGTTATGCAACTCCGTTATCAGAAGCGCGCGGGGTTTCCTCTGCACAGCATCAATCGAGCGATTATTACGATGTTATAGGCGCGTAATTTATTCATCGACACTGCTCTAGTCTTCTAGACCGGTCAATAGTAATGCATACGTATCGATGCAATTATTACGTATACATACGCGTGTCTACACCCACACGAACACGTTCTACGTGTTACTCGTGTAATAGCAATTGCGCAACGTCAGCTCTTGTATATAAACTAATACTTTTGTCAATAGGTCGTTAACTTGCCGAGCTGTGCCTTGCGAAATGTTCGTATCGCCGAAGTCGTAACAATTAGCTAAGTCAGCAGCGTGTATTGTTTCCGCGTTTGCACAGTGCAACGGCGTTCAATGATTTCAACGATTGTCATTGCTAGCTGCAGACATGCAACGCCGGGACATAAGTCCAAAAATATTGGGGTGCCGAGTCGTTCCGACCCTATACATCCTCGAATCGATTTAGAAGAATGAATTTGAAACTAACTTCACTTCGTAACTGAACGAACCATGGTGTAAGGAAATAAGGTTCGTTCATCCAGGCCAATGAGAACGTGCTCCCATATGAAATCATTTTGACCACACGCTTAAAAGTTATAAAACAGCCATTCATTCTTACTTCCGACCGAATCTTATTTGACGGAGGAATAATATTCAAATGTTAAATAATTGATTACAGAGGTTATGTTGTACTTTTTTCGATTGGAACGGAATTTTTGTCGCGACGTCATGTAAAGATCACGTGACTTTGCTACTGCGCATCTCCGTTGAGAGCACACCTCGTTTCCTTACACCATGATCCAAACCGAATTCGCGAAATCATTTGTAGGAAATACAGCAAAAACAAGAGTTCACAATGTCGAGCGAAGAAAGTTTGCACACCTGAGTTCCGTTGGAGTTTCGCATTTCAATTAAGGTTCTGAGTAATCAGATGATCGGCGTGGCTGCTTCGCTTATCGTGAATACTGTATTATGTTTCCAAAATTTAACGGACGCTCTTAGCCAGCCTGCCCATCGCAGGATGTTGGCATTCATGTGCACACCTATTTTATCGCTCATTTTCGTGAGTCAGCGTTAATTATAGCGGAGGATAAGAATCCAGGCTAATTCTCTGTGTCATAGATATGCAAGTTGGATAATTGCAGCAGAGGTTTTCGGTCCTCCGGTGAATTTGTTTTGCACGACTGCACTGCGATGCGTCAAAACATGTCGTCACCCGGCAACTCGAAGCTTCGCGTCGAATTGAGTCTGACGGTGATATTTACACGGTTTTGTACTGCGCACACGTGTGTCGTGGAAGAGTTGCACAGGTATAAGGTATAACAATGTACACACGGCGATTATGTAGGTGGACGCTCACAACACGTTCCAATCATTATTTCCCATTCATACCGCACACGTTACTTTTCTGTTTTGTTAAAACTTTGCAAGCCGAAGCATAATATTTCCTTTCAATTTCCATGAGGCTGTTGACCAAGACGTTGCCAAAAAAACAAGCTTGCTCTCTTAGGAGTGCAGACGTAAGCCGACCACAACGATGTTCTGCGCATTGGTTTTGCTGTACCGTCGAATACAAGAACCTCTTTACGTCACATAGTTATGATTGCATCCTTGTTGTACCATTCATAGCTTCTATCAGGTACATCCAGATCGAACTGCGCAAATCAATTCACGGGTCCTAACGTTTAGCGAAAATTGCCAAACACCTGATCATCGGGACGGAAAAACTTCTTGTGTGTCAAGATGTAGCATGAAACAACAAAAGACGGTAAACAAAGAATTATCTCTGTATAATGAGTTTTAATAAACATTTTCTCGTGAAATCATTTCTTTTTCTTGATGATCTTTTCGAGTCCCTTGTCACCAATCTGTCGAAAAAGAGAGTTCAAATTTCCGGAATACTTTTATTGAGGCTCCGCTAACAAGCGAACGGACACAACAGCCAAGAACCGCCAGTACGCATAACAGCCTTGCACTATATTCATACGTGTCGGAGGCTCTGCACTCCGGCGTCCGGTGCAACGACACCCTAAATTTCAAATTCAGAAATAGCATCGGATCTTGAAGTTTGCGAAACAAAACGAACCGCTGCCTGGGCGTCGATGCTCGTTGCTGCAGCTTTCTTTACGCATCGAAAGTGAACCGCAGGCCTCGGAAACATCAAACCTCGGAGTTGAAAAATAACCGTATCAAGTGTGTGCAACATAAATTCATTATTAGACGCGAGGAGGTTGGGAATTTAGCTGACGTCGATGTCGATCGGCGATGTTTGGTAATCTACCGAGTCAAGAACCAGGTCGTTGAGATTGCAAATATATCAACGACGAAACTTTTTCATTGATTTGTTTATATGTCGTGATGAGAACCCTTATTCGAACATTACTGTGATCCATTCCAATGCCTTCAGACAAACTTATTGTTTGTAAAAATTTGGGTATGTGCTCATCATTCATCTACTTATAGAATCGTAGCTGACTGTTGAGTGCAAAAACACCTGGCTTATACCACAACACTGCATCTGCATTATCTATAATATAGCTTCGTATAACAGGATAATATATTTATAAAAGGTAGAAAAATATTTACGAAATATTGCGCATATTTTTTGTCTTACGTTTTCTCTTATTTTTTTTTTTTTTTTTGATCCTCTTCGTCATTCTCTGCCGAAGGCTTACGTCGAAATAAATGTTCATAGAATTATACTGGATGCTTACAAACAAGCGGTATATGTCACAATGTGATGTACGATTTGTACAGTTTCTGATTGGAAGTATTTCAACTTTTTATTAAATGAAACTCCTGAATTTTTGAACAGTACTTATCAAAATCAGTTGAGTTCTTCGGTACATAAATTGTTATTATTTGATTATGTAGCCTGAGAAACAATATTGAAATGAAGAAAAAATATGTAATCGTTGATTTTTGTGAATTGAAACGAAAATCATCTTGTTCCTGTGTTCGAAAAATCTCTCTCTCACGAATTATTAAATTTCGAATCCAACACCCTCTATCCATAAGCTTTATTTATAACCGCTCGTGCTGTACACACCCAACATGCGCATGTGAGTATACCTATAATACTGCATACATGCATCCCGAATACTAGCATAACGATGCAGCGTCGGGGTCGATATACGAAAATCCTTGACAACGAACTTGCCACTGCACTTGTAAGATCGCGAAAATACATGTACCTACTGACGACGTGGATATTTTCAGTGTTTACTCTCAACGACGATTCTGCAGCTCGCTTGCGCCAACAGATTATGATATATCTAGGTATTTTTTATCGTACCTCCACAATGACAACTCAACATATTTTTGCACATCACGTGGTTTTCTTACGTGCATCATTATTTGAAAATTTCAATGGACTTGTAGACGCTTGCGATTAAAAATATTTATTAAGATAATATTTACGCTCAAGCGCATCGCTATAAATTGAATAAAAGATTGTTGGCATCCAATGAAATATCGCTTTCCAGATCACTAAAGTTTTGCTGAATCAACAGGTATTTAATCCCACATCAGTGAAATATTTTTTTTACCCCACCTCGAAAGAAATATTTCTACAATTTAAATATGTTTTTTTCTACGTATTGCGCACCTACAGACATTCGACAAATATTCTACGCATACTACTTATCGACTGTTATTGTCTTTCCACTACCCAGGCTGCGGGCACGATATGCATGCAAAAGCAGAATAATTTGCGTTAATAGAATTTTCATTCTCATTTTAAAATTCCTTATTAACGTTTGAACATCTTTAATACCGTTAAAGCACACCGTGTCATGGAGGCGTTATAATTGTTAATTATATGTTCAATTGAGCGATCGATCAAACCTAACCTGCAGACGCGTCTTTAGTCTCGATCCACCGTGACGTAAGGACTAGAATCACGTGATGATAAAATCACGTTTACACCATCCAGGGGATCCGAATTCCATTATTCTTGTTAATTCGACCCTCTATCACATTTTTCTCGGCATGTCTTATTGGTTGGCTCGGAACAATGTAATTATTAGGGGTAAGCGGAGCGAATGAATATTCGGTAACAAGAAAAACAACCACCTGATTGAGTGGATATTGTAATGAAACTTGTCCACCCTCACGGAACATTTACCTTTAATAGACGTACCACTGGATATCCATAATGGATATGCAATACCTCTACTAGACATCAATTTCAACCGAAATCAAGTAAAATAGATCTCCATTAGAGATCCAAATGTCCGCTTGTTATACATATAGTAGAACTTTACTGTATATCCACACAGATCTCCATTAGAGATATCATGGATTTTGCGGAAAAGAAATTTGGACCTCCAATGGACATCATTTCTTTCCATTAGTCATGTGCATCTCGATCTTACCCACACGGAATATTCACCCCTAATGGACGTATCATGAAAAATATTAGATACCATCACGTGTCCATTTTGTTCTGCTCCAGACAAAAGGCCCAAGGTCTAGGCAACATAGATTAGGCACTCAATAACGGTCAAGTACGTAGATACTGAACGAAATTCCGAGTAAACGAAAAGGCTGAATTGCTGGGGGTTTGCATAATTTTGATTTCTCTTTTTTAGCGAGAGAGGAGAGCCACCATTTACCGCCTGGTGGTTGTATATGGAAACTTCACTTATGTGCATGATTATGAGGATTCATAGACATCCAATGGATATCTATCACCGGCTTCAGCCTGACCTCAAATATTGTGGATTTTTGTAGATGCCTATCAGAGATGCGTCGTAGGTATCGATCTTTTTCGAAGCTGTGGATTCTGTATGAACCTCTAATAGATGGCGTGTTGCGTGTGAGTAACGATCTTGAGGCACTGGGTCACGTTTCAATGAGTCACATGTCAGCTGGTCACGTGGCCGAATTACGTCTACCGCGCCACCCATACTCACGCGAGTATCCCGCATCTCGTTTGGCCATTCATCCCCAATCTCTCACGCAACAAATATTACGCGTGAATTACAGAAATTTTAGTATTAGCAGTATGAGAAGGATCCAAACAATGATCGTGAAACGAGAGGTTAATACCTATCGCAAGAACGAGAAATGGGAACAGCGTTCAGCTTTTTTGACAGTCCAGATTTATTTATTCAATTCTAATGTCGAAGCCGGTATTCTAGAAAGTATCGAGGTACCGAAAAATTTTTCATTGGCAGCAAGAATCGACTCTCATATGCTTTCTGTTCTCAGTATTATATTTTCACTTGATAAGTACTAATCCTATCGAATTTCTTACAGATTTTACAGAGAAGGTCACTGTACTCATTCGCGTTCTTCCGAGTGCAGGAATACCACCGTAGCGTAGAGTAAAAGAGGATGCTTACTTAATACACGTCCACTGTATGTGTAGGATTTAGAATCTTGGAGAAAGTAATCTTCGATAGTCGAGTTATTTTTTTTTTTTTTTTTTTCACACCGCGATACCTTTTCTTTCATTACTGCAGAGTATGGACTTGGTTCCGTAAAGCAATAATACTTGTATTAGGGAGGATTAGTAGAAGAACCTGAACAATTGGGACACGTGATTAAAGAAATTAGGTCCCTAATTTTTTTTCGAAATACAATTATCTGCATAAATACGGATTACGATTGATCGATTAAACGGTGAATCTTTCTATCAGAGTGTTGAATGGTTTATTCGGACAAAGCAAGAAAGAAAAAGGAAAATAAGAAGAGAAACAGGACTTCAGGACAAAGTAGAAAATTCACTTATTTGATCGCCGATCGCGTTTTATTTAAATACATCATATTATTTAAATTCATGGATTTGTTCCTCTCATCTCGTTTGTCGGTTAGGTTAGGTTATACAATCGCTACTCTCTACTCTATGTGCGTGAATGACTCCGTCGTCATCTCGTGTGACATCAGAACTTTCATACATGCCATACTTACTATAGCACAGCTAGATAACACATACGATGGCACTTCAATAGCTAGACGATATCTTCAACTAAAATTTTTACGCTGAAAAAAATCTATCTGCTCAAGGCGTCCCGTTATTACAAACCAACTCGAACATTGAATGATGGCGAAAAATGATTTCACTCAAAGTCAGGTGGGGTAAAAAAAAGAAACAGTAGGGTTTATGACCACGCTCGTGTGATATACTAAAAAGAGTGTGGAGAACTGAGGGTAAAACTATAAATAACGAGATCTTCATTTATTTATAAAATAAAATAGAGTACCGTGACATAACCTCAAAGGGAGTGAGAACCAACTGCAAGTATATTTATATAATTTTCCGAACTTTCCTTAATAACAATACTTATCATTTCCCGAAGTTTGAAACACTTGGTTTCATGGATCAGGAGAGAAATGAAGTCAATCAAAACTTATTTCACGTGGGGTGGGAATGAATATAAAAAAAGAGCAGAGAAAGAAAAGTGGTATTCTGTAGTCACCGCTTACTCAGCTCACTGTCTATGCTCTACATAGATCTATACGTATGTACATACCTACAATGTAAGTAACGTACACCTAGTTGCATTTACAATTAGATAAGTAGATAGGCATACTTCAGGTTACACCTATAATCCTTAGGCCCGTCAGTGTGTGCACACATTAAGTTGCGTGTGGGTGAACGAGGGTTGCTGACCAGAGTGTCAGTGGCCTTGCTTTCTGCGACCTACTTTCACGGCATTTCTAACCAACGCTTTGCAAGACCACTGCCAACCATCTCCTCCAGGGGAAAGAGACTCTTAGTCCGTTTACCTGGCCTAGCTACCATCCATCCACCTTGACTTCTCGGGCACATCATCATCCGACGGTATCGCAGTAGTTACGGTGAAGTAGAGAGTTCCATTTCGGCTGCATTTCATACAAGAAACCTTTTGATATTGCATGGGCGGGAATGAGAATGTCTACGTCAGGATCACTTCGGCAATATGGCGATATCTGAGGATGAGAAATTGAACTGAACGAGTGTAATTCGATAAGCGAAAGCGCGGGTATTCTGTAAAATGTTCTGGTAGGTATTGGCCATTGGAAGAGGTTCTCTTTCAAGTTTTAAAATTAAGTAATAAAACTACAAAACCTGTTAAATTTGAAGATTCACATCAAATGCAAAACAAATTTTCCCTCGTGTAAATTACTATAACTCGTTTACTGTGTCTGACGAGTCATACGAGTCGTTGACCAAGCCAGATAAATCTAACAGCATATAGGTAGTTGCATACGTATAGTATATATAGTCGTTGGCCATACCAGATAAATCTAACAGCGTATAGGTAGTTACATACGCGTAGTACACATAAATGATTCGAAGAGTGATTACATGAGCTATGTAACTCGGAAGTTCTTATACATATAGTCGACGGCTGATATATTTTAGGATTAACGAAACGAAACAGTTTCATTTTGAAGTAATGCTAGTCACGGTTGAATTTCTGAAACCGTCCCTGGATGCTCGTTTCTTTTTTTTTATCTGTTGCAAATCTCAGAAATCGGTTTTTTTCCGTAGGTATGTGCGAATAAAAAAAAATTCAAACGTCATAACGAATTTTTGTTCCCTGTTAAATCGCTAAAAATTGCTCTCAACTCGTTTACATCGAGGTTGCGCACAGTGTATACGTGGTGTGCTGTACCCATATCTATTTAGATAAAATAACGAGAGAAGAGAATAAACTTTCGAATGCACTTGTTGTTGGCTTTGATCGGTGGCAGTGGAAGAAACTTTCTTCGTGAAAGCCGACGTGCGCCTCCCGTTCCTTTGGTTACCTTACAAGTCCATTTCGTAACGAGCTGCTATGTATACTGCACGATATGCAGTCTGGTGCCATTTACCCCCAAGCATTCCATAATGCGTAAATATGCGTCTATAGTGATAATATATAATCAGAACAAACGTAGAAAAAGAGGCGAAGGAGAAAGCTGCGAAAATTCGAAACTTGACCGGGTCATTCTGATTTTAACAATCTATACTCATCATTCTAATTGCATTTTTCAAGGCATAATATAACTCTTATTCCAGAGTAAAGTATTATACAGATAGTGTTGAATTAATATTACGAAATTCAGTACACAGCATAGTTGACAACTACAATCGAATCAGCAAATCACTGCCTTGCGCTCATCCTTCACCGTCAGCAAAATACTTCATTGTCAGTGCTGCAATCACTTGAGAACGATGGACGTATACCCAGGTATGTAACATAGGAAAGGTCAATGACTTTCACTGAAGTTACTCCAGCAAATTTACGCACGTTGTCTTATATAGTGGCCCTCGCTGAGTTTATTTACACATATACTCGGTGGTACGATAATTTTCGAGAGAACTACATTCGTATAGATTCTTTTTAGTTTTATATATCACGTGTCTATTGGCGCAAGAACGTATGCGTCATTGTAAGACGTTTAAGGATACATTCAAAAACGTTGAAATTGAAAAGTGGATCGATTAACGGTAAACGGTCGTAAATACTGTCGGTTATGCCCTTTTATCACGAACTTTATAAAAAATAATCACGTTCATTAATGGTGTAAATTCGCATGTGCATTATTTGTCGAAACTTCACGTTTCAACAGTTTTTGCGTCAGTTACGAAAAAAAAACACAAAAATAGCGGATGCGGCCTTATACTATTTATAAATGTGATAAACAGAAATATATTTTGGTGCTGAAAGGGCGTATCCGTCAAACATAAGGCGTCTTACCTTCATTTATTTTTTCGGCTAATTTTAGTGTAGATTATAGCGAATGCCTCTTTGGCGCATACGTCCTTACACCATTAGACAAGCGATATTTTTTTGGAACACGTAGCCAGAGGCAAAAATAGGAATTTCTATGAGGTAAAAAAAAAAAAAAAAGGAAAGGCATTCTCAAGCTCACTTACAGTGGTGTATACGCATGCGTATAATGTATGACAACGTAAGCGAGTGTTCATCCGTGATATACTGACGACAAGAGAGAAAAGGTCTTTGCTTCGAGTCGTTGGAAAAAGGTAGGTGAGTCTGAAATTTCATACTCTGTTCTTAGAGCAAAACCGAAAATTCATGTAACTGAAGCATACACCTACAAGTGTGCAGTGTTTGGACACTTTTCGGTTTATCGTAAAATTTTTCTTTTCCGTTCTCCAATACTTGGAAAGTTATGTATACATAATATGTCTGTATGTACATTCAGATTCAATGTAAGCCAGTTTTATCGAGTGAAGAAATTATAGCACTATCCATCTGCTTATATGAAATGACGATCATCGTGATGACGACTGTGTTGCCCTCGAAAGTCAGGAAAGCGTGTCAGTAACTCTTAACGCCGCCGCAGTTTACGTAGCTTGACGTCTATTGCGGGCACCGAGTAACGCGCGTACCAAATGCAAGAACTTGTGTAGAAGATTCGAGAAAGAGTTGGTATAAGTACACTAGAAATGTCCGTTACGTCAAATTTATCGCGATAGTTGAATGGATGGATTGGGATCCTTGATGAGCCGTGGTTAGAGCAATATGGCGTCGGAGAGGATGATCAGCTGATCGTTGGACGCAAATTTAGCAAACATCAGGTGAGAGAATACATCCTGCAAGCTGTGGGACTTTCATTTTGTCATATAAAGTCGATGTACAGTAAATCTTGCGATGAAAAATCGCTGTTATAATTAACAACGATATCTACTCTCACAAGATGGCGTCTCTGAATTTAAGGTTATAAATGCCTGGCAGTGTTCGAAGCGCGTGTTCTTCGTTCCTATATGTCACGGAGTACGTGTGAAAATTCGTTCGACACGTTCAGTCTTCGGGTGAATACAAGGCACACGCATGACGCAATTCCGTAACAGCGGTATGCATGCGCGCACAAAGGCAACGGAGGCACATACGGTAGTCCTGAGAGGTTAGGGTAGGTCGCGGGTCTAGGAGAAGGAGTCCAAAGTGAAAGTAGGCGAACCGAGAGCGGGAAGGGCGTTTAGTCTAGTCGCCGTTGCCGTTGCCGATGCCGTTGCACGAAGGGAGGAAGTCCCGCAGCTCGGCAGAAGGAAGAAAGGAGGAAACGAGAGACAGGACAGGAAAGACGTACGGAGGTGGTAGTGACCTACTCCTGAACACAATCTATAGGTGCGCTTCCCGCCTCTCCCTGTACTCCTCGTTTACGTTATTTTATTTATACAGCACAGAGCGTTGTTTATTCGCTTATTCATCACTTAGTCATTTATCTATTCATTTATTCTAGCTTATTTTTGTACGCAGAGACTAATTCAACGTCGACAAATCGAAGATATGTGTACAATATACATAATCAGCGGTGTGACACAAGTTTCCCCTTCCACTCTCTTAGTTGAAACCGGATGACATTCCATTATCACAGCAACAAAAATAAATCTTACCAAGGAAATTGACCGGTAAGAGTGACTAATAAAAAACAATGGAAATTTGCTTGCATTTATATATCGAGAGTGCGCTGCGATAATATTGCGTTACCAACAAACGTAAGGGAAAAGTCAAAGGATCTGCGCGCCCTTGATTACTTCATCACCCAGCTCGATTTAGATCATAATGCTTTGCAAATACGGTGTCGAATAAGGGTCCTATCGTAAAGCATTGAGTGTCACCCCGCTGTACATAACAATCGAATAACAACTGGAGGATTCGGTTTACTTAAGTTCAGCTCACGTTTTATAAACTTTGTCGACGATGAAAATTATCCTCCTTTGCCGGCTTGAGCCAACGCACGGCTTTGCACGTGTGTGTCACAAGCCTATGCTTGTATGTGTACGCGTAACGATTAACATAAGCGGAATTGCAAGTGAGTTAAGTAGCGTAATCTATGGTCGTTGAAGCCGGGTTCAATGTCCACTACTTTCTCTGGCCCACTCGCCTGGCGGATTTGACCGGTGACTTCGAATCCTTTTTTCCTTTCAATCTTTCTTTCTCCATACTTTTCCCTCTGATTCTTATTCCGAATAGGTAATTAGAACGGCGTGTATCGCCTTCAAGTTGTTATACAACAGTAAAAACGTCATGTTAGTGGTTTAGAATGTTGTTATCGAAAAATTCCAAATTGTCGTTCAACGTTACTCGCAGGATATGCGGGCGACGCGCTATCTTCTTCCGGACATCCTGGGCGCATCTAGCAACTGCCTACCAACTGCAGGGAGTCGTTAACCCTAGAAATGCAGACGTTGAACGCAGTCGTGATAAGCTCGACCTTCCGGTCCTGCAATCATTTTGATAAACTCTTTTACCCTCTCCCTGGCGCAAGGGCCGACTTTTTGACCTCACGGGTTATTTGGAAGAAAGCACAGAAGAAGCGAGTCAGGGGCTCGTAGAAAAACGTGCCTAATCGGTAAAAGTACAGCCAACTTTCATTTTTAGTATTTGTAAAATTGTTTCTTGAGCACTATGTTAAATATTTGCAGTTAATTCTCATCATCGTCGATATGTGTTAATATTTTTTTTTTACCATTTTTTTTACCTTACTTACGGTAAGTTTTGAAAAAAAGACACGAGAAAGAAGATATTTTATCCACAGTACGCACTTTTTGGATAATTTGTAATTTCGCTACTCAAAAGGAAAAAGTCGAAAAAAATTTTACCACTTTTACTTTTACTGTCGCTTTTTCCCGCTCTCAATTCCCAACTTCTGAACGCAGTTCAAGTCATGAGACGATCGGGTCATCATGCCGCGTTATTCAGAACCCATTTATCACCTCTAGAACAGAAAATCTGCATCTCTGATCGTGAGTGACGAGCTGCACATCCTGTTTGGTTATAGCATAACAGGAAGTGACACAGACATCTTGGCAGGACCGACGGAAATTCGTCAGCCTCCCTTAAATCTTACGAACAAGCTGCAGCGCTCTCAGATATAAAGAAAGAAAAACGGAGGCATTGAAAAAAGAAAAAAATAAGCAAGATTAATTTATGACTAAGTCATCGAGTTCAACTTTAACGTATTTACAATTTATATACAAATTAAAACTTAAAAAATTGTCAAACTAATCAATTCGAAATCAAAAAATATTCTTCACCATTCCTTCGACACAATCTTGTCTGTCTGTCTCTCCCTCTTTCTCTCTCGATATCTGATACCCTTCTGCAAATATTCCTGCAATGCAGAACGTAACGATTTCTTGTTTTTTTGAAACGTTCATCACGTGCATCCGGGTACGTTTGTAGACGCGAGCAATTGGTACGTACCTTCGGCGAATTAACAGCGTCGTCAACGTAAAATCTGACGCAGGCAGGCAGGCAGGCAGGCAGGCAAGCGGGTTACCGGTGAACGTTACAGGTTAACGGTGTCCTGGCCCCGATTCTCGCCATTATGAAACTATATTATGACAGAGGATCCCTCTGCGTACCGTTCAGCGTACCGTGTTCTCCACCAGTGCCGTACCAACCCCGGGATTGCCAATGGTGGGGTTTTTTCTTTCTGTACCTTATTCAATTTTCCTACCTGATCGTGCGATGATCTTGAACTTCCTTCGACTTTGAAAAATATCAGCATTTGAAATTTTAAGCTGGTTCGAAGTTTAACCCTTTGAGGGGCACATTTTTCTACTGAACAAATTGAAAAAATCTTGGATAATCTTCAGGTTTTCGGGGTAGCTTATGATGATTCTGAAGTCAGAATCACAAAATTCAAAATGGCCGTAATTTCCCGAAATTTCGAAATTTTTATTTTGAAAAAATTAGCGTACGGAAAATTCTGAAAAAAACATATATTATAAAACTGTATACGGAGAATATGCAAAAAAGATTCATAGCCTCAGCTGTATACGTTGCAAAAAAACCAAAATCTTTTTGAAAAGACGAGTTTTTTCATGGTAATTATTTATAACGAACATATAAGCAAATTATTGCAATTTCGCCTGAAATTTTAATGACTTAGGCACCGAAGAATCTGAAAAGTGTTTATGTGCATATAAAGAGTGCAAGAATATATTAGAAATATGGGGAAAAAAACTGAGACCAAACAGATGGGACGTACACGTTCCACTGCTCCTCAAAGGGTTAACATGAAAATTAATAATTGGAAACACGAAGTTGCCTATCATCACTACGTTGTGAAAATAAAAATAAAAATAAAAATAAAAATGTTGGCCCCTTATAACTCTCGTTCTCTCCTTTCCCGCCATCCTATTAATTCACTGTAAGGGATAAATCGTCAAGGGGGTAGGTATCAGGATCTGTTTTGACACACTTACACGCTTGCTCTTGTCCCGGTACCGTTGGCTTTCTTTTTCAAATTCTTGTCGTTTTGAGTCATTCTTTCTCTCTTGCTCGTTAGTAATCAGAACACCGGAGTCATTACGCGTCTAATATTTCAAATAAATTACAGGTACATCTCTACAGCCCGGTCGATAAACGAGCCACAATGAAATAAGGACAGGTCACAGAGAACACGAGGTTGAAATATTGGGGGGGAAATCATTATATTCTTAATTTTACAATGATTTTCAAGGAACTAAAATTTCGAAATACCAGTGTGTTTTGTTTTATTACAGCTTACCGAATTTCAGACATTTCGAAAATCGCGAAATAACGGTTTTTTCTCAGCAATAATCGTTACGATAACGTTATTAGTTCATACAGCCGAGCTGATCGTTCGATTCACCATACAGAGGGAAGCTACAGCACTGGAGGTAGAAAGGGAAGCAAACGGAAAAACATGTTGACATGATGGATTAGCGAAAATGTGATATTCCATCTTATCAGATGTATATCGCAGTCTTCGACTCGGTGACTGGTCACCTCCCCGCATTGTAGACCCTCGACAGACGATTGGGTAATCCATGATCGATTATTAATATAAAATGGGTTGCGAAACTGCGCATCAGACTGAAGTCTAATCAGCTATTATGACGCCTGATTCTCCGTACGAGAATTTTAGTCTATGTACAGGCGAAACGTATTTAATGTACACCAGGCGTGTTTGAAACTGTAACCCAAAAATCGGACAACTTGAAAATCCCTAAAGCGGGTGAAAGCTAGTGAGAAAAATACGTCCCTATGGTGAACAATTTTCTGAACTGATACCGAAACGTTTCACGTATTCATATTTTTCTTACTATTACCCTTTCATGGCGTTATGGTGGTTTTATGGTACTTCCAGGACATTTCCAGGACATCTTCAATTTATTCAAGAACATTAAAAATAGAACATTTTCAGGACGGAAAAAATATTGAAGGATAGTTTCCGGGATTTTTGAAGGACAAGCAAAATTCAAGGATATTTACAAGACCACTGGACCCCATGCCTGTATATACAGCAAATTCATTTTTACAATTACACGTCAGGACGAGCTTGACGATACCGAACGATTTTCATCAAGCCAATCTGATTCGGTAGTTTCCGGTTTTAAAATCCACACAAGCATGTTTTGTATTAAAAACATCTGTGTAACACCTCGACTGTACTCTAATGCATACACCTAATATGCAGACGCACAGTAACAACGACGAGGCTTTCTTGAAAACAATTTTGTTTTCACGACACTGCGAGTGCTGCACTGCGCAAAGCCATTTCTCTTTATACACGCGTATAATACTTAGTCGAGTGAAAATTGCGCAATACTTTCGCAAAGTCAATGACTCCGGAATCTCGCGACGCTATACGGTGACGGACAAACACGTCACTAAACTTTCCCAACGTAGCTCACCGATCGATAACAATTAAATCACACGCGACGTTATATTTCACGTTCCAAGTACACGCAGACGCATACATGTACAGTCCAATTAGAACAGGTATAAACGTGTGCCAGAAAACTAACGACTCGAACACAAGCGAAAGCCTCGATTCCTTAAGTTTTTTTTTACAGAATATTACGATTATTCTTCGACTTCGTACAAAAAAAAAAAAAAAATCACACACTTTTCTTCGTCTAATAGAAAATAATAGATCGGAAGGTAAATCGGAGGTGGAGCTCCGAGTAGGTACTCTGACGTGCAGGTATGAACGGAATTGATCCATTCTACGTCAGAAAGTGTTCCATAGTACCGTAAGAGATTTCGGTATCTCCTGTTCTTTTTCCGTTGAACAATTCCTCCTTCTTTTTCATTTCTTTCTTTCTTTTATTCTTTTCTTATTTTCCCCTATCCTCTTACACAATCGATGATCGCCTTGCAAGACTCTCCGCTACGTGTACCTAATACATAAATTCACACAGGTACGTTTTTACCGAGATATTATGACCGGCATAGTACGGTATATAATTATGTATACATATTAATACATAAACATTTAATCGCATCTAACGGAAGATTTGAATTTTTCAAATAACCAATCCACCGTGAATAATATCGTACAGTCGCATAACGTGAAAATAAATTTCGGAGAAACAAAGTCGAAGAAAGTGACGATAGGTTTCAGAGAAAATTTGTATTGTGTGCAAGGAGTGCGACAATGCAGATGAGAAACGTGCAGGAATAAATAGAGGAAAAATAAACGAGACAATCCTGGCGGTTCGTCGATGTCAGATTTAAACTGTACAGACAGTAAGAATTTTGTGCGGACGGAAGACCGGGATCCGATATCTCCAAAGGAAAAAAACACAGACGTGGGTATGCTCAGTCTTGTTGTATCGGTAAGGTGATGTTCGGCATGTGCTATACCTGCCCTAACCGGGGTAGACCATACAACTCAAAACGATCTATCGAGGTCACGGGTATAAATTCGATCTGCGCCCGTGAGAATGTATGTATTACATTACGTTGATGTGTATGTATATGTAGATCCGCTATATTCACCGTGTTCAAAAACAAATTGAATAGGAGCAATGCGAAATCGTTCGTTTCCATAGTGTGAGTTACACTCGTGCACACACAGTACACACACTTGCATACGCCATATGCCGTACATGTATGAATAAATCGAAGGCACCGTTAAAAATATACCGGTGCAGGATTTCTGGGTATAATGCATGCAATCTTGATATACATAAATATATATTTAGGATCTTAAATAACTTTTGAAAGAGTAGATTTATCGTAAAATGATAACAGACCTTTTTTGTAGGGCGTTCAATTTTCTACAAAAATATGTCTGTACGACGCATCGATGGTTAGTTATAAAAATCGGAAGAAGCAAAAAACCATTTTTCTCATATTTTTCTTATGGAGAATAGAAAAGTGCGACGATCATCGTCTGGATGTTAATATTAACAGATCAAATTTTGACAGGCGTATTTTTATACCTGAATGAAACTTTTGAACCTGTTTTGAAGAGAAAAAAGAATTTTTGTTGTTCGAGACACCCTAATACACATATTATGCATGACTATCGACAGCCCTACATACTTACATATCAAATAGATATTCATATACATATGTATATATATGAACATGTATGCATATGAGGATGAGCATATGTGCTGCAGGGATTGAAAATTAGTAGGGCAGTTAAAGGAAAAAGCAGTAAATAATTTTCTCAAAAATAAACTCGAACGAAATAATCTACTGTTGGAAATAATAGCAGCAAATAATAAATGACCGTAATTAGCGGGCACATAAGAATTATTGAAGTACTAGATTATGCGTATAATATCGTTGAGGAAAATCTGGAACGGTTTAAATTTAATTATAGGTGCAGCCGCTGACCAGAGTCGCTATGATAGAATCTGCTGCAGTATTAAGGTCGCAAGATTTCTCTCTAGCTTTCCCACCGAGTTTTATTATTATTATTATCATTCTTACTATTATTATTAGTATTATTATTGTCGTTGTTGATGTTGTTGATTTTTCTTACTCTCTTTCAGGCATATACCTAGCTGTGTACTGTGGTATGACTGTAAGTCGAAGGTATGAAAAAAAGTTAAAAGGGAGACCACTGCTGGGGATCACCCCTTTTGAGATAGTAAAGCAAAAATTGGTGAGAAAATAAATTTGCTGGATACGAATGCTTGGAGTGACCCTCGGGACTTTGATCCGTGTTTTCTCAACGGCCTTCGCAATGGCGATTAACCCTGTGGCCCTGTAAATACTGAGACTGCACAAGGCACGTGACAAGGTCACTTTTGTTCGATGCAAAATATGGTATTATGCACAGCATGGGAGACTATGGTGAATTTACACTCGCTGCTTGCTATCTCACGCAAGGTGCAAAGGCTCCGCTGCAGTTCCTCAAGTGACGTCAGATTTTCTCTTTTGTGATCGCGTTGGTTCGAGTTGGTTTTGGGAATTGAAAATGTGGAAATGAGAAATTACACCCGCAGAAAATTGAGTTTTCCAATGGCTGATCACCACTCTATTCTTCATTTTTTGGAACGTCCTTTGTCGATTCGTACTGATTCACTCGTTGGATAGCATTTTTTCATTGTTTCGATGCGCAGAGTACAAGTGAATAACGATTGATAAATTGTGTATCCGTGTGGATTGTGGAGCGGAAAAATCATTCTATTTTATCTGTATGGTGTCTGCACACATTAACATCTCCGGAATTAATCGATAAGATACGGACGAGTATCAGTTTGCTCTGAATAATTACAGTATTTCAATGATTCTTAATTTGCAAATTATATTTAGCGCTTTTTCTGTTTGATTGAAATTTAGTACCTCCATTTACTACCGATGTCGCCACGAATTGAAATATAACATTTTTCATCTGCAATCCGCATGCTTCATGCTCGTTTCTTGGCGGAACTCAGCCACTGAACTATAATTCATTCTCCAACTTTTCTCTGCTGTAGGCAGTCATTTAAGACAATCAGCGAAACGAGCAAGAAAAAGCTCTGATTTCGATCGAATTGAAGCATCTGGAAAAGGAACTCGCAAATACGACAGACGAGCATCACGGAAAGGCAAATTGTACGTGAATGTCATCGCTGCGCAATCGAACGAGAAATGATAGTGAGGTTATGTCGCAAGCAAGAAAAAGGCAAGCGCACCAGCGTCCGCACAGGCGTAGGCAATGAGAAATAAAGCAACCCCGACATGATTTTCCGAAGCTCAAAGCTGTGTTTCGCAGAACCGAAGCTTAGGCATGGTTGTATGTACAACACCAGACAAGCAGCCGAGAGACACACACACACACACACACACACAGGTATTCTATAGCTCTCGATACGCATACATGAGGTGCAATATTCACTTGAGGGCACTTGTCAGTGTTCAACCATTTTTTGACGAGTTATTACTCAGACCCGTGCTACTGAAGTACCTCAACAGACGTGTGCCTGTCACACATATTCGAAGTAAAGTATTCGCTTCAGATCATTCGTCAAGGCAATGCCCTACTACGTTTGTAACTCTGACGCATGTACAGTGAGTCAATTATTTACTTGCGGTTACTCGTCGATGCTCTACGTTTATGAAAAAGTTTCTAATCAATCAAGGCTCATCGAAAATTTTGGGAATTTCAGAATATTATGCACCTAACGAATGGTATTTTTATTAGAGCTTACTCGTTAAGTACTGAGGCTTCTGAATAAAGTATTGGACGAGCCAAGTCATTCAAAATCCTAAGACTTTGAGAACATGATGCACAATATAAATGATAAATCCATTGTAGCTCACTCGTCAAGGCTCTGACTTTTTTTTATTACACAAGCCAGGTTAATCAAAACTTCAGGAGTTTGTGAAGATAATGGACAAGAATGATATTTTCATTCCAGATCATGTCAAGCTTCAGCTCTTTCGGAGAAATTTACTTCTATCCCACGAGTTTGGCAACATTATGCTTCAGCAATATATGTAATTGTTCGTTAAATTTTGAACAACAAACTTGTTGCAGAAACGGCAGGTGTTTGGATAAAGCAACTGAAAACTTCAATAACCGCAGATTTATAAATGAACTCACAAAGGTTATGATACTAGCTCGAATTAAGACATCAGAAATATGGAAGATCAGCTCAAAACTGTTGACATCATCCGTATGTCTGTGTACATACATCACCTGTGTACCCCATACAGTGTCATTTCAAGTTATAACTCATGAAGACCAAAGTGTTAAGAGTTGAACAGACGTTGAATAATCCAGTAAAAATCATAATAATGATAAAATGAGTAATCAGTCCCAACTGTGAATACTTATGATTCACGCTTATAAAGAGTGAATTGCTAAGGACAGAATGGTTCGTCGTCTGCTACAATTTAATACGGATGCGCTACAATTGAAGAGCGGTTGTTTGCCAGGGTGACCAACCGCCATGAATGTAACCTAAAAAATGTTGACAGGTGTCGCTGGCAGTTGCGTTCAACACCGACAGCTGTAAAAATTTTTGAGGTTACATACACCGCGTCGAACTGTCATCTAAATTTATGATAGTTGGTCGCCCTGGAGAACAACTGCTCTCGAATCGTAGCGCACGCGCGTGAAATTTTCACAAACGACGGACCATTCTGTCGTTAGCAATTTACTTTGCATGTAGTTGAGAGATACCCTGAAATATTGGAGCAGAGCTTTGATGAAATTCGGTTCATACGGCAAGAAACTGACATACAGCATATGGATCAAAAGTATTGGCTGTGAAATCGTGGTGTAATCGGTTGGAAGTGAAGATGCTTACATTTTGATCAGTTCAGAAGAAAAGCAGCATACAATTGTGATTCAACTTTACATACAGGTAAGTTCATTTGATCATTCACTAAGTGAATGATGTTTAATTTCTGCTTTAACTATTCATTAAAAATTCAACGATAAACGGAACTTCAACACTCTCGGATGAAAAAAATGCTACGCGTGACTGACAACGCAAGCCTACTCTACGAATTTCAACTTTGAATCAATGTCCCCATGTGTCCATCAATTGGTTCTCGAGTCATCGTATCCGCTTTGGATATTGAACAGTGAGCATCGCGAAATATGAAGATTTTGCACTGGCGACCTCGTTTAATTAATCGGTCAAGTTCTCGGCGAAGAAGAAGCTGCACCGAATTGTCGCAGGTTGCTGAACTTTCACGGAAGTAGTTTGACCAGCATACCCTGAATCCAGGTAATATTTTTATACATCTCATGAATTCCGCACATGCAAGCATATCAAGTTTATTCGTAATTGTTACAACTTAGTGCAAGGTGTGTCGGTTTACTCCTACATATAATAGTAAGACGTAACGGAATTATCTGATAGTGTAACGAGGTGTCTGAGAATATACCTCAATCCGTTAGTCGTTCTGAACGAACGATATTTTCTACCATAACGTCATTCACTGTTTTATTTTTCAACCAGTGCACCGTTCAAAGTATGTATCTTTGCGGTATTTTCCTGCCACTATTACTTACAACATTTGTTGGAGGAAATTTTACATACACAGATTATGAAGAGAACTGGGGCCTACTTGGTTCAAGACATGGTACTTTCATCGGCCGGTGAAAGCAATATGAAAGTGCTTGATTGCAAAGTAGAAAGGTGAAATGTACGGTAAAAAGACTACCAGACCTGTTACCTATGTGTGCGTATGGCTTGGTCTAGACCTGTTCGGTACTTGATTATTTTAATTAATTCAGTTCCAGCGAATTACCAAGTTCAGAAATTTCCAACTCCGGGTATATATTCTCAATTCAGTTTTCCACAATCCGGAAAATTTTATTTTTTACATCACAGAGATACATTGTTGATTTTTGCATATACCTTTCAAAACAATCAAGGGTTTTTATCATGATAAAACAAATGCATTCTTCATGTTTGGCACCGAAATATTACTGTCACCGGTGGTCATGACAGTTCTGTTTCGTGAAGCGAGCCTAAATTGAATTCGAATAATTTACAGGAAGATAAATATGAAGATGACAAACATTAAGTGAACATAGAAGAAAGAGAACGTGACTTTTGAACGCCAAGATAATGTGAAGTAAAGAGAAGGAAAGGAAGAAAAAAGAAGAGAAAGGGAAACAGAGAGATGTATAGATAGGGCGACACGTAAGGCAATCAATAACGTGAACGCCACAAGCCAATAGCCACTGAATATATTTACAAATCCCACTATACGACCTTACGCAAACATGCGCTTCACGATGTTGATTTCATATACATACAATGGCAAGTTCACGGCTGCATATACATTACGTGGGAATACGAGTTACATAACAAAGCTTTTGTTAAAAAAAAGGCGTGCAATTTACATCAAATCTTTATTATTTATCCATCCATTTTTTCTGACTTCTCTCACTAGTGAAAGGTTGATCGGTTGGGTGTGCGGATAAATCAGATCACTTCAAGCTGCATCTTTGAACAAGTGAAGTAAGGATCAAGAATATTGGACTGAGCTGTGATGAAAACGATCGAAGCTTATTACAAGATATGAATAAAAAAAAGTCGAGGAAACTGCCCGAGCTGGCGTTGCAATGTCGAATGGGGGGATGTTATTGTCACGGTACTGATATCCGACCAAATACAATGCAACGACTGTCGAATAACAAAAATGAAGGCCAATGGGATTGGCCACTGCAGCGGGAAGTTATCCAGTACTGAATAAGGAATTGTTATTCCTTACTTGTTGAACATCACTTGTTGAAAACAACTCGTTTTCATAAACTGATGGCAATAATCAGTAACGGTTTTCGGTTTTCAGATACTTTTTATATCTCTATTGTATCGGTTGTGCAGAGCACGTAGAACCTTGGATGAGTGATTTAAAGTAAATCCTTGGCAATCCACGCGTACAGCAGCAAATCATTAATATTATTGTGTGGAAACTGCAGTATGAGGTTTCGTTAAAGTAAGTGTTGATAGTCTTTGTCAAAACGTTGAAAAATGTGTATAATATACACATGCGCAGCAACGTTACGAAACGCGTTCAATACATGTTCGCGGATAAAATTCATCCTTCGAACTGCAAGCGTTGCTTCTTTGTTTAGGGTTGCAAAATTGGTACAAAAATAGCGGTGAATCAAGCGACGCCCACGTTGAAGAAGGTTATGATACTTTGGGTAAGGTTAGATAAATCGTAGCAAATAAATACGTCTGGGTCTGAAGCAACGAGTGCGTTGTTATCGCGTATCGGCTTTTGCAATCAAAATAATAAGATGTATATCAACGGGGACTCTGCAACGAGACTCTGCGCATTGTCGGTTATATACAGCAAAACGTTCACCTTGGCGTGAAAAAATTTACGGCGTCTTTGTGCGTACAGCAAAAAATGCTTAGTACAGGGGCAAGGGTAATGCGTTAGAAATCCAGAACCCTTCTCAATTTCCAACATTCGCAACTGTCTACGATAGTTATATCTCGTCTGATCCTGCTGCGGCAAAAATGTCTAACACTTTATCTAATTGTAAGTCCATTTTTACTACGATTTGTCCAACAATTTTTGTTTCAGACAGGCCTGCTATAACACATCGATTCAAATTCGAAAGGCGAATGACGATCCCGGCGATTTCATACGATTAATCGACAATAACAACCTAGTGGTTGATACAGTGATAAAAAATTATAGGCCGTTTATGTTCCTGAATTGAATAGCCCTGTAATTTTTCTCAGAAACATTTTTCGATGTGACGTATACCCGGGGAGATATTTTGTTCTCAACTGAAAATACGATCCCGGGGTCATTGTGTAATTGCAAAAACAAAACTGAACGATGCATCGACGTACCTACATATATATATATATATATACACACACATATACGTATACATGTATGAGCAAGCCGCCTTTATGCCTCGACAAATAAACTGCAGCGCGTGCTCAGAGACCGAGTATCCTTGAAATTCCCAAACGCATAATATGCGCCTGAGTGGTATGGGATCGTGTCACGCCCGATGCGATTGTGAATCCATGAACATGTATCCACATAACGTATGCACGTACTTGTAGCGTTTTTTCATTACAAACCCAAGATGCTTCTCGCTAAACTTATTTTCGATGCAGTCATTTGGTCATCGCATTGCAGACCTGTGCATTTTTCGATGAAGCAAGTTTCGCTCTTTGTTATTCGTAATCTTTGTACATGCACTTATTCTTCTTTGTTTTTTTCCAAGCTAGCCAATTGTTTACCCGTGTATGAAGTTCGTTAGCAATTAATTGAGATGATATTTATACGATTACGCGTGCGTGATTAGCAAGCAAATATGAAACGAAAACAAGACTGTTTGAGGTTTTGTTTTCGAAAGCACTGAGCTGAGTAAAGAGGTCTATCTCCCCTCTATGCTATTTTGTTCCTTTGACTACATCTCTCTCTCTCTCTCTCTCTCTCTCTCTCTCTCTCTCTCTCTCTCTCTCTCTCTCTTGCTGTTGCTCTGTACTTGTTATATCGTATTGCTCAATGGCTTACCAACAGCTGACTCTAACGGTGGATTGTTACGTTCTGCCTACGGTCATTGTTGAAATTCTGCACGTATAACCGCGGTCGATAAGGGTTGCCGAGCAAATGATGACAAAGCCATTGCGTTTCGAGTTAAGTGCGAAGGTGACCCGTGGTGATTCACGTGCTGACGACCTCTCGTCTGGCCACGCGAGTATAGATTAGGAAGGAGGGGTTAGCCGCGCATTGAAGGAATTCAGGAGAAGTTAGGAGGTGGCAAGAGCCGCAGGAAGTTACCCAAAGAGATTATGTACCACCACCGTCACGAACTGCAGTTAATTTGCAGGGGTGTCAGAACGTCCAAATATACTCGTACATGCAGAACCAGAAACGGTCGGGCGTTCGCCTTGGTAAGGAATTTATTACCAAAAAGTGGCAGGATCTTCACCCTGATGTAAATGTCCTACAATATGTTGAAACATTGAAAAGAATGGAACGGATGCTCATTTCAGGAACGGTATCCCAGTGCGATTGCAATGTCACGTATGGTTCAGCTTCATTAATTTTAAAAATCGTTTCAAATAGGAGGAAACGTCAAAACCCGAAGTAACGTGGGATCTCTGACTGTGAATTGGAAAATTCGCAAAGACTGTTTTGAAATCACGTTCTAAATAATGTCGTGCGTCACTCGTCGTCCTTTATTTGACATCGCGGCATACGTGTGTATATCAAGCGCGTTAACCCCCGCCTGTGCTATTCGAAAACTTCAATTCTCAGTAATCGCAAACGCATACGTGAAAAACAAACTACTTACTTATACACACGTATATACGCATACTCGCCAGGCAATATAGAAGTATTTACGAGATACGAAGAAATTAAAAAATGATGCATGAAGTTGGCAGAGTGGAAAAAACAAAGGATTAGGATTATAATAATTATTCAAAATTCGGACAACAACATTTTTATTCATAACATACATTGAACCACCAACAAATTTCCAAGGAATGAACAATAGCAACGAATAAAATTCTTTTAGTACTGCACTCTGACTATCGTTGGACCTTTAAACAGCCGAATGACCTTGGTCGGCGTCGCAATCTTATAGTCAGAGGACTCGACAGCGTGGCACGTTCCTCCGAGATCTACCTTGGACACTACTTTAGCAGACTAACTTTTGTTATAATTATTTTCCATAATTGTGCCGCCCATCAAATATACTTCCGTGCGCAGTAAAGTCCACCTTAGAGCCTGAAGCTGATGAAAGTGGAATATTCGCCGAAAAATCATAACAATGAGCAAATAATACCGAATCATTGCTCTTGACGCTCCTGTTATGTGCACTTCGGAAGCCAGAAATAGATCGGCAGCCGTCTTTGTGCATCCAAAATGAGAAACCAGTTTGATTGGCTAAAACTTTCTATCAATTTCATATTTCGTAATAGTGCGGAAAATGTTGCGAAGGCGAAAAGCCCTATAGTCTCAAGTGAATAAATTTTTGCACATGGCAATACTTTCCTGCAGACCTCCACCGGATGGTCTGGGCGAATATATTTTGGTGCTGCGAGCCTCCCAATACGTAGAAATTGGAATGCCAATCACAAAGTAAAAGCCGCAAACGGGAATTTTCGAGTGTTAGAAATATCGTTTTCTGGAATGCTGCTTTATCGCTAATCGAACACGGCCCGATTTCCAAGAGAAGATTAATACACGTACACACGAGTAAGAATGTTCGGTAATATCCACACGAAGATGGAAAGTTCTAACCCCGTCCTCCGAGAATCATCTAGAAGCCAGCTCTCAGACCGAAAACCTAGACCTAAATAACCTACCCCAATCGATCAGACCCTTCGCTTGTCAGACGCTGAAGCTGCGCGGGCGGGGTATCGAGGGACGCTAAGAAACGCAGTAAACACAAATGGGTGTAGGATTATGTGACTGACTCTAGAACGCGGGGAGACAGCGACCGGATAGCGAGAACGAGATAGAAAATGAGAGAAAGGTTGATCCTGAACATAAACTTCCCCCGTACGGTGCGTCGACGAGACGCGACGCGGTGCTTCGCGCGACGTCGGCTTCTCGGCTCTCGTCTCCCTCTCCAGGCATCGTCGCGAGAAGAGTAAGGCCCCCTCCTCCCACACACACACACACACACACACACACACACCTCCGGAGGGCGACACGGCGTACAGGAGGAACGACGACGGTGAGCCAGCCGCGTCACCCTCACCCTCGTCCTCCTCCTTCTCCCTCCCCCCCCCCGCCTCTACTACTCGACGCCTAAACGAAAGAGCCGGGAGGTGGCGGGCGACATTGGCAGCAGCAGCAGCAGCGGCAGACCGAACTCGCGACTGAGTCTCGTACCTACTTCGAGGCGGCTTGGCGGAGTCAGTTCTGATCGCGGTATCGAGCCGTTCGCACGTGTTATTTGAGGTCGTGGATGCGTGACGTTGAAAACCGTTTACTCAAGGCACAATTCGTTATCGCTTAAAACAGGAATTTAGTCAAATACGACGGCGCTACTTGTTTAATATTTTTCTACGAAAGTGACAGAGTCAATGTTCGTTACGTCGTCGTTACTACGCGTACGGTTGTAATCGAATATTTTAAAATTTATTTTTTACCTTGTAAACATACGTAAACACTGCGTAATAGTTGGAAGTTGGAAGTTACACCGTTTTCAACTTTTCGGCGAACTTACACTTGTCGTATATCACTGTGATTGGCACTGACAGTTATACTCGGGGAGGAAGACTATTGGCACATTGGAACGTTTTAACCACCTTAGCCAAGTTTTAATATTGAGTTTTATCAACCGTCAGTCTTCGCGAGACGCTACGAGGGATATGAACACACGTGGTCTTCAGTGTCCGTCCATATCAACGATCTGCGCGCACTTTACAACAGTTTACAAACAATACGGCAATAGGTACTGAAATATTGGAAAGCAATTGTGTGTGAAAGTGTTATTTTTATTATATTTAACTACGCTTTTAACACATCCGATTTATATCCGCTGTGAGGATTGACTTGAAAACGTTTTAATACAAGTGAACAACATACCGAGTTGTCATTCTTTTTTATTGGACTTAAAAACAACAACCATAACCAGAAGGACAACGACAAAAAAACCTTTCAAAATTGGTAAGTACACGTATTTTGCTCAGTTCAAAATTTTCGTCTCCTCCTCCTCTTCTTCTTCTTTTTTTCTTGTGACGTCTAACTGTGACAACACGGCGTTATCTCTGAGATTTTTTTACCGTCACGTACGACATTTGTATTGTCATAAACACAAAGCAACAAAGGTAAAGAGATGTGAAACAAGAAGAAAGCGAGGAAGAAAGAAAGGCACGCGTCTGCAGGCCACCCAAAAAACTAAAAGATTATGCAATTGGTACATGGGCAAAAATAAACCCGATTTAATCATATGCAAATAGCGATGTATTGAGTAACGTTATGAGCAGCGCGCCTCGTTTACACCGACAGTGACATTGAAATAATAATTAATTACAATTTCGTAAGTCCCACTCTACCTGTAACTTACAATGCATTCATACTCACCCGCCGCTTTTAATTTTGTCACACTTATCTTGTTATGACACAATGCTGGATTTAAAATTCTTCATTAAATCTTGAGTCAGACAGTTGAAATAATGTTTACTCATCGGATCTACAAGAAAAACATATCGCAATGTTTCCAAGTTATTTCGTCAGGTACAACCCGCAAGAAGCAAAATAAAATAAAAATTATTCCAAACTTGTAAATAAAATTATATAAACGCGTGGAGAAAGATCTGTCGCTATTACTTCATGCGGTGTCATCTATCTCTTCCTCGTCGATATACATAACATTGTTACGCAGTGACGTTATGAGTGCATATTGCAGTGTTTGGCCATTCTTGGAGTCTCGATGATGGTTGCCTTTGTGCTGAAGCTACAAATTGATAATGACAGACGTATACTGCACGTATGCCGATGCGATGAGTAAGCGCGTGTTGAGGAGGTATGTTTTATTAACGGCGTAACATATCGGTAATACAATTCATTGCGGTATATCGGCCGTTAGGAATAGGTTCGTTAATCCCTTGCGCGATTTAGCACAAAAAAAAGCTCTGCGATCAATATTGTTGTATGCATATGGACCGTGATGTGTCGATGATTGACGTGTTTATCACAGTAAGATAACAACACCCACGGGGTCTGGGGTGTGTATCGAAAAGCAGCAACACGTTTTTAATTGAAAAAGAAAAAAAATTTATCTCAACAATTTATACGCATAACTAATAATAATCGGGCGTTGACCTGAATTTTCACAACGATCCGCAATATTATTTCCATATTTATATTTATATCGCACTTATGCAACAAATCGCGACATCGTATTATATTGTTACATATATAGGTTCAGAAATCTGTAACTTTGCAACATAGATTCCACCTGTTTCAACTGAACCTGAAGAATTTGACAAACACTTATCCACACTGTCACCATACGCACCTTGACACTATCGATGTATGCACGCGACGCTTATTTACCACAAGTGGATCACACGTTGTTATTTCATTCCGCCTTGAGCGATGATAAGAAATGTTTTGCGGAGAGAGAATTGCGAGAAAAAAAGACACAAAAAAAAATGGAGCAACACAAAATAACTTATCGTCAGATAGGTACATCGAATGTCGCAGTAGTTAATAATAGTTGAAATAGCACAAACAACAGTAATAATAATGATAATAATAATAATCAACGTTGACCTAGTTTCGTCGGTCCTCGCAAATATTTTTGCAGCTTTTACATCTGCGCTGTCGCTACCTGCCTGCGTGCCTACTGCTGTAACACTACCAACACTACCACTACATACTTACGCATTACGTATTGTTCCGTCATATTTATTGTCGCCCGGTTATAGATTACATGGTAATCTGATATCTGTATTATCAATTTAACTGCTAAAAGTAGCACGTGTCTATCGTAGTGCGCGTATATTTTAGAACCTAGAAAAAAACCCGCGATTATTGCGTATCTATCTGATTACCTGCAGCTCATTGCGAGGGTGTAGAAAGAATGAATAAATATCACGTATAAAGTATTGATAAACAAAGGGTGCGTGTACGATGATATTATCTAACTCGGTATCGTTAACAAAGAGTAATCACCAGTTGCACCGAAAAGAAAACTGTAACAAGTAGTAAAAAGTAATACAGTGATAATGGAAAAAAAACAAGAAAAAAAAACTCGAACAATGCAAGAGAAAATAAGTGGCAAGAGGTAGGAAGAGGAGAGCCTCCTTCTCGTTCAGGGTCGAAACTCTGCCTACTTGACGCTCTCCTCTGGTCCGGTATTATAGGCGTTACATGTATACGCTGTGTGCACGACACATACAGCTACATAAGAGAGGACGCAAAGTAGGCCACGGCCTAATTTACTCTTCGTGCTACGAACATCGCAATCACGCGCGCACGTGGTGTATCATGTTTGACGACTATCCACTACTACTATACTTGTATATACTACCGCTTAAAACACTAATCTCTTTACATACGCGTAAGTTTAACGCTTTACTTACGCGACGTGCGTATGCACTCGTGACGTCGTGATAATTTCATACTACGGCATTGCGATAACTTGATGCGATAACTACATACACAGAAGAATTTTAACGCTCTTAGAAATGTTCCGCGTTCTCCGCATCGCGTTCTATACCTGCCGCATTATTTGACGAGCACGGACCCACAGACGACTTATAAAGATAGACTGCGCGCGGTACTGTGCAACGAGCTGAAGCCGTAACTGGAAAGAGAGAACAACAGCCGCAGTCGGATCTCTCACTCTGATCGGTAACTTGACGGGGGAAACACACAGACTCGTAAAAGTATACCTCCCCGCCCGGCGGCTGCTCCCGACTTTTTCGATCGTGCAACAGAGAGATCCGGCTCCAGCTGTTCCTCTCTCTTTCTAATTACAGCTTCAGCTCGGTGCACAGAACGCTCTATAAGTCTATGCATGGATCCAATAATTTATTGCCTACGGTTCTCACTTTAGCTTTAACATCACTTGACTAAGATGGAGTATTACGGGCGAACGAAGAAAAAATACGTGGAAACGAGAACTCTTGCATAGATAGACGACAGATTATCGACACGGGATAGTGATAATAGTAGTGATGTAATGATGTCAAAAAGTACTATAGGCGTGGGTATATTATCGTGCAAATGATATGCGCGCGCTGGTCGGCGGGTAACGGTGCTTTGTGACACACATACGGAGGCTCGCTATCATTTCCGTCCATCTAACTTTCCAAGTATCTCTCTACATTCGAGAGTTGCATAGGGTAGACGATGGATTGGTAAATCGATCGATACATCGATGGGTCGGTGCGGTCAGGAACATTGTTCAACGCGTTACTTGTACCTACAAGCCATCGAACACTTTTGCGTCGATTCCCTACCCTGATGTCTTTTCTTTTTTTTGTTATTCTCGTAACCGTGATGCACGACTCTTTGGCTCATACTCGTTTATATCTATTTATGTATGTCAATCGTTTTAATACAAAAGCTGATAACATTTGCGGAGCACGTGTCCCTCGTCTAATCGATTTCCTGTTTGCTCAATCTCGGTGTATGAGAGCGAATCATGCTCGTTCGTCCAATACGCAATAAATACGTAATGAATTGACCACTGATTTATAGGTCTGTTTTACAAAACTTGTGCAATCCTGCAAAACAACTTCTCTAAAAATACGTGCACTTACAATTAGTTGATGTTTTACTTTTTCTTTCTTTCTTTTTTTTTTTCTTGTCCTTTTATTGTTGACTCTTTGTGCATAGGTCGTGGCGAGTTTCTTCATCCATTCATTCATTTATGCGCGGTTTATATTAATACGAAGATGTGATTGTTCCATCCATCTGTAACCCGGATGCCACCCATCCATTTAATTATCAAATCAACTGTGTACACCCAACGGGATTGATAATTCTGTTACTGACGGCTGCTAAAATCCCTTATGTACATGTTTAACGCGGTAAAACCAGCCGCCGTGTTAGTTACTACGTTGTAGTTTGACGTACTTATTCGCAACTGATATACGTATCACGTATATTTCGTACACAAGATTCCCGTTTTTTTTTTTGAAACAACAAAGTAGGTATATATTAAAATTTTGTAGGTGTATCAGCTTGAAAACAAAGTTCGTTTAGCTTACTACATGTTTTATTACCGATCTGAATCGAACTCGCATTTTGTTTTGGACAGAAAACAAGGTAACCGGAAAGTTAAGACACTAATGAATATTACTATACATACTTACACCTACCGATGTTTGTATCGCGTGTATTCGTATGGCGAGGTTTATCTACACTGTTTGATAATCAAAGCTTGCGGCGTCTATACGTACTATGATTACGCGACAGATTGAGAAGAGAAAGAAAAGAAGATAGCGGGGATAGTTTGAACTGCTATCAATACGCATTTTATATAAATATATATTTATACAAAATCATGATTATAGGTCGAGATAATATGGATCATATGTATTATCTTACACAATTTTAAGCTATCTTGTGCTGTTATACCGTTACATTGTATCACTGCGTAGTTGCGATGACACGTGTATACATGTGTAATAGGTAATAATAATAATCGTTGCGCAATATTACCAGGGTAACACGTGCCGGCGCAACACGGAGATGATCGCTTCACCCCCTTCCTTTCGTCCCACCATTACCAACGGCTATGCTTAGTACATACATACCTACTAATAGTATACTCGTCACCGGGATTAATCGGGCATAGCTCAGCTGCTGCGACGGGACTAGATAAAGAGAGCGAAATGGTGAAGGAGGAGGAGGAGTAGGGAAAATTTAAACGAATAAAATACACACTTCACATCGATAATGCCCCTGCAACCAGGCCACTTAATATTATATCGCAGTATGTTGAATAACATAAGCGCTTATCTCATACTACGGCGACGATTCACGTTTCGTTTTATCCCAAACTTTCATAAACCACTACTCGGGCATAGATTTATAATTCATGTGTTTCGTGCAGTAGATATTGGTCAACAACGTCGTCGGTACTATGTTGTCTTTTTCTCTCATTTCTTTTTTTATCTTTTATTTTTCAAACGTGTTCTTATCGTGACATCACGCGGAGGAAATACCCATTATGCTGTTGCAGTACATACACGAATAAGAAAAAATGATGAGAATAAGATTAAATCGAAATAATCATTTGACGCAAAACAAATCACCGTCGATGATATAATTTGTTGAAACACGCAAATACACGCTTACAAATAGTAGATCGAGCGGTAGCTGTGACAATGAGGAACAGAATTAACAGTTACTCTGTGTAAGTTACGTAGCTATACTTATCTTGCGTAATAAATTAGGTAAATTTTTTTTTCCGTTATACCTGAATAGATGCCTACACGTTATACGCGCTGTAGTAAGATAGGCTTCTGGCAAGCGAGGCGGCGGGGCAAGGAGATGGAATGCGACGCGACGCGACGCGTTTCGTTGCGTGAACAGTGAACCTAGGCATAGCCGGAGATTATACGGTCCAACACGTGACAGTTACTCGGATAGATAGTTCTGATATATTATAAGACTCTGGTGGCACGAATTACGTAATTCCTGGAGGAAAACTACCATCTTGTTTTTCGATCCGAAATATCGATAGTTTTTTCCTGCATAAACCTCTCGATGTTTCTTCTGAGTATTTTTCAACATTGCACGATTTTCGAAGTAAAAAAAAAAAAAAATACGCCTAGTGTTTATTGTACTGCAAAATTTGAGGAAGAGAAAACAACAAGGGGAAAAATTATGAATCATAGAATTGAACTAAAATTTAATCACGTCGCATGACTTTATTAGGATTTCCTTGTGCCAATGTATTCACATACGTATATGTGTATAAAAGAGGAATTTACACGCAGCAGGATAGTCAGAAGCCTCGGCTGATAACTACACAATTATCTATAGCTATTAACCTCTGACTAATATCACAATATTTCATCATTCAGGGACTGCGTAACGCCAAACAGCTCGGCTGTACCGTACGCAAGCATATTATTGCATGACCATCGCTAATGTATTCGCAGAATTGTGTATGCAGCATGTTTCTATTTGGAGCGCGGTCGGACCGACTTTCCTCGTCCTTTTGGTAATTCTGGGACCCTCGAACACTGAGGGAATGACGTGTAGCGTTTAGATTCGTCGGATGGAAATTTAATATAATAAGCGGAACGTAGTTGGCCGTTCCAACAACATAACGCGTGCATGAGCCCGAACACGGATCCAGTGATTTATTCCACGAATGATTCACCCGGTCTTACATATGTGTGTGCTATACATACATATTTATATGTATGCGTACATTATACATATACAGGCATTCCCAAGCGGGGAATTCTCAATTGCTTAATAAAATTCCGGGAATATTTGACAACCGGAAATAATAGCGAATCGACTACCTAGGTCATCGACGCGCTGCCACGGCACGCCGAGCAGAGACGCCTGTCGAGAAACGAGCCAACTTGTACCTAAAACGCGGTTGTAACGACTGCGAGCACGTGGCCGTAGAACGGGGCACAACCTTGCAGCAGGTTGCGTAATCCGACAAAGCCGCAAGATAAAAGCCATCCTTCTCTCCCTCTCTCTCCGTTTCTAGTCCAGGTTAAGCTTGGTTACCGGCTACAAATGGATCTTATGTGGTTAAAGTTATAGACGGTGCACTGGGGCTTACGATTAGATTTGCAGACAGACACCGATCGACCGAGTGACGCGATAGCCACCGTGATAAGCGTTACGGTTGGAGCGGGCAGATTTTGAATTTCAATTTTCGAACGCGTCGAACGGCGGTTGGTCACTCAACGAGCACCAAGTATCGAGGACCATTCGGAATATACATTAAATACGCCTCGCTGTTAATAGGTTTGGCTAGTAACAATTTTTTGGCTTTCTTATATATATATATATATGTATATATATATTTTTTTTTTTACTCCTGGCGTCATTATCATTGGTTGTACAGTTGGCAGGGTGACAATTATTTATCTATTGCTACTTCGTAGCCAAGTAGAAGACTAAAACTGTTGCATCGCGTCATTCAGAATTCGAGGCACCCGATTCATTTTGTTAACACGTTCAGACGACACCGAACACGTACTTACAGGCTGATCAGGACTCTGCTGCGATTTCGTCTATTGCGCAATAAATAGTTGCGTGTGCACACAATGTACAATCACGGTGATCACGAGTATCTTAGTATATGTACACAACTTACGAAACTTGAGCATGATTTGCTTTTTTCAATTCGAAACCGAAATCTGGACACTTGAAATTTATGTCCGACGTATTTACTGTACGTCTAATAACACGGACGTTTTTATGATTTTCAGAAATGTTGTTGAATAATGGCTTTTCATGTGATTTCCAGGGGTTGTCTAATTCGTCATAACTAAATATATATACCTTTACACATATTCATACGCCGGATCGCGTCGTCGCGAGGACAGTTTTTAAATTGAAAATTGTCATGATCACACATTACACTTGTTATACAGGTGGTACGTATAAGTCAATGAGTTGACAAGGTGACAACGAAACGATCATGCCGCAATTCTCCGCGAGTCTGAGTCGCTGGTTAGCGGAGGTTATTTTCTCTAGGTCGAATACAATGTTAGTTCCTTGTTCCTGGCTGCAGCATAAGTTAACCATTGTGTACTTGGCTTCAATATATTGAATACATAGGTTTATACATATACTGATAGATCAGCTATCATTGGTACATGTATAAACGCAACATTGACGACAATCCTTGGAATGTACAAGTATGTATTTAATACTCACCTCGGATAATTCCGTTTTGTAATCATCGCGCAAGTTTGTTTTTTTTTCTGTTTTTTTTTTATAGGATGCTTCAGTCACGTACAGTAGCGTCGATAAGTATATATACGTGCGTTCATCAAAAAGAAGAAAAAGGAAAAAAATAAAATAACTAATTAAGTATTGACTGCATTTTCACGTCCAAGGATCACTGTTTGCCTGAACGTTATCGCGTCCCAGGTTATCTAGTACTTATCATTCTCTTTCGCTCTCTTCTTTTTTCTCGTTTTATGTGTTCGTTCCTTGAGAACGAGAACAGCCTTGAAAATAAAAGAAACACCTGTTCAAGACAGCCTTATATTATACCGTCACAAATTGTATACCGTGCGTATAATATTGTTATTAGCAACGAAGTGTGAAACATTGATTGAATTGAAATTTAATTTGTTTAATGTCGAGTCAAACTGTATATTACGTAATTTCTGTTACAGATGTTATAAGAAGACAAATTATGGTAGCAGAATTTGTCGCCCGTCAAAATGGATCGCCCATCAACGGTGAAACCGCTTGCCTGAATTTAAATATGCCGGGAGGACACAGTATGGCTCACGCAGGTCACGGAGGACCTCACACGGGGGGACATCACGGCCCTATGCCGCCCCTGAATCACCCGGCCCATCCCGGTCACCAGAGTCATCACGGGGCGCAAAGCACGTCGCAGCACTCTCACAGCGACACCGAGAGCCAAAGTCATCCGGATACATACGGGCCGAACTTCGACCTCAGGAAGGAGCTCTTCTCCCAGAGGAAACAACGGGAGTTCATACCCGACAATAAGAAAGACGACAGCTACTGGGACAGGCGTCGGAGGAACAACGAGGCCGCCAAGAGGTCGCGGGAGAAACGCCGTTTCAATGACATGGTGCTGGAACAGCGGGTGATGGAGCTTAGCAAAGAGAACCACATTCTGAAGGCCCAGCTTGAAGCGATACGCGACAAATACGGTATATGCGGCGAGTCGGAGATAAGCGCCGAGCACGTGCTCGCTGCTTTACCGACCGAACCGCCGCTCGTCAAACGACCCAAACTCCCGCCGACCGCCGCTATCTTATACGCCAGGTCTCCGAGCCCTGTTCCCACATCGGTAATCCACCAACCCGTCAGCGGCGCGAGGTCTCCCAGGTCACCTGCTCAGCTATACGTCCCGGAAACGACGGCCTACCCCGAGACCGACAGTTTCCAGTACACCTACAGCCATCCGGCGATGCATTTCGACACGACGAGCGCCCTCAACTTGTCAAGGGGTCGCAGGACCCAGTCACCCTTCGAGGTCTCATCGGGCAGCGGCGACGAGGGCGGACCCCAGGTTACCGCCGCTCAGACAACTGTTAATAACAGCCTGCCACACAAGCTCAGACACAAGTCGAGGATCGGCGACAAAGACGCCGCTAGCGCTCTCCTCGCCTTGCAGGGTATAAAGCAGGAACCCGGCCCACGAGCCTCGCCGCCCTGGGACAACGAGGGATCCAGCGACGAGAGAGACTCCGGGATATCCCTCGGGGCCGAGTGGCCCGGTCCTGGAAATCTTGCCCCCGTTCCCGAGACCGAGCACGAAGTCAAGTCGAGGCTCGATCGTTTAGCGTCAGAGGTCGCCTCGTTACAGTTGATACTCCGTCTGAGCAAGTCTGGAGATCCCCAACAGCAGCAACAGCAACTGCAACAGCAACTGCAACAGCAACCCCAACAACAACAACAACAGCAGCCGCAGCAGCAGCAACAGCAGCAGCAGCAACAACAACAACAACAGCAGCAGCAGCAACAGCAGCAGCAACAACAGCAGCAGCACCAACAGCAGGCAGCGCAGGTTCCTATCACTGCGGCACAGTGAAATATTACGGTGCACGTATTTCCAATGTTGGAAATATCACGCGTGATGATTCTGTATGGATATATACCGATTACCCGATGAACGGACAGACATCAATGTATATTTACAAACGACGTATTACCGCCCGGTTCCGTTTTTACCCACGACTCTTTCGTGCGAGTCGAAAATGATTGTAAAAGCCGGATTTACAGGGGGTAATGGATTAATCACATCCCGTCTTCTTCTGTCCCTTCGGACCTCAATTTATTACGGTACCGCTCCCCATATCTCTTCAAATCGTGCCCCGTATCCAAGTTTTTCAAATTCTGTAACTTCTGCGAGAATATCGTTATATCGAAAAAATATATATATACATATAACTAAGATTTTTCATATATACTTTGATAAAATACGAATTTACGATTTCAAGCCTTCTATTATTGAATTTTATTCGATCTATTGATACATCTGTACGGTCCTATGCATTGCACATCAGTCATTGTAATCACGCTTGCAAACGATTTCTTTATTGCTTTGACCGTATTTATCTTGGAAACAAGGAAATTCTCAAACTTGAACTTGTAGCAGACTAGCAGACTTGGCGATGACTGAGAGAATATTCAAGTAGTGGATAACGAAAAAAGTTACCAAGAAAAGAAACAAACAAGCATACTGCAAGTATCAACAGTATTCCATGTGATTGAGTATATTGAATAATAACTTTCGAAGCGTTTCTTTTCTCGCGTACTTGCATCGATATCGACAAAAATTTGAGTTGGATACGAATAACTAGTGGAGCGGAAAGTTTACGGATGGTTTCTAAAGTTTCGCCCTGGCGTTGAGGATTTCAGGGTGGACGTTTTATAGCTGTTGAAAAACAACAATATGCAGATATATGTGTGTATACTGTATACATATATATATATATATATATATATATATATATATATATATATATATATATATATATATATATATATATATATATATATATATATACGATCTGTGTTACGTTATGGAGAGACCGCTAGACCAATATGCGTAAACAAATAATGATGATAACAATCACAATATGAATTTTAATGACGATTCTGATAATAATATGATAATGTTAATAATAATGATATAATATTTTTCGCCACCATTGTGTACACCTAATGTTATTACTACACTAAACCACCACGACTGCTACTGCTACTGCTACTGCTACTATACTATTACTATTACTACACTACTACTATTACTACTATTACTACTAATATTATCATCGGCATAATTATAAAGCATCGCCAGCTATTTTCAATCCGTGAAATCCTATCTCTCCGAATGCAGTATAGGTGTAATCGGATTTATACAACGCGTATCGATGCAATCATCGCCACCACGATATTTCTAAAACAATGATTGCTATTTATTAATCAAATATCATCATATTCTTACCGACTATATATATTTATATTATTCGTGATGCAATGAAAGTCGAGGGAATTTGCAATTTTACAAATATCACCACTGTATACAACGCAACGTTTGTTGACAGTACTCACTCATGTCGTTTCGCTTTTTGTCACTATATATTTTATACTTCTGTCCGTAGTTTTCTATCCTCGACTCCTTCGCCGCCTAATTTTCAATTTCCTTCTGGTTTCTGAATTGTTTTGAAACCGATTGAGACTTGCGGAATCGAAGATCTTCTTCAGTACCCAATTATCCAGTATTGTTAATATTATTGTTACTATTACTGTTATCACTTTTGTTGTTATTTTTATTATCTTTATTATTATTATCATTTCTAGAGAAGAAACAGTTGTTCTTGCCTTCACTTGCGGTATTTAGGAAGGAATTAAAAAAAAATAATCCTTATTTGGATAATTGCTGGCGCCGTGGTGTGTAATGTTTCACTTGAAACAGTTTAATATTTACGAAGATCTTCGATTTTGATAATCCAACTCAGTTCTGTACGTTACCACATCTTAGCATGAATTGCTTTTCATGAGGCGTTGAAAATGGCATATCTGGATGATGTTATTAAAATAATATATACAATTGCTTTCGGATTTACCAATAACAATGTCTATAGATCGATCAAAATGGACGAGAAAAAAAAAACGTTCCATATGTTCATCAATATAAATGACCATCGACGATTCTGTCTCTATTTACATCACTTTTACGAAATTATACAGATTCATATAAATATATAACTATGTGTATATAATGAATGTATCCATAAATATGTCTACGTACAATACACAAACATTATATATTTAAGTCATATATTTTTCGAATGCGAACATCAATGTATTTTTGGATATCACGTATATAATAAGAGTTGAGTAAAAGAAAGGAATTGGTAACAAAAAATTGGACATCGTTTATATTTACATGGATGTGCGAAAAGGAGATAGAGGAGGGGCACCGAAATGTGGCTATAATCTATCATCCGAATCTAGGCCGCAAACGAGACATAACAAACTTGAGTAAAACAAGGAAAGATAAAAGTTAAACGTACATAAACAGAATCATGTGAAACTATTCTAAACTATTACATATAAACTAGGAGAGATTTGAGAGACATGAAGTATATTTGAAATTAGTACGGATATAATTACATGGGTCGAGCATTGCTTCGTCGCGTTATAAAGTTTCATTCGATTCCATTATGCGTTTCTAAGGGAATGTGTAAATAAATTAACAATCGTTCGCCGTATTTTTAGAAAAAAATGAAAAAATAAAAAATAATCACAAAAATGTGGTGCAAAAAGTAACTTTGACGCGGAAGAATATCTGGCCCATGAAATCGTACGTTATACAATAGGGTATACACAGTGTAACTATATAAAAGTTTATCTATTACCAGTAATAAGAGTAATATTAATAATAGTGATAACAATAATAACAACAACGCTATAGCATTATTACCGTTGTATGCATGCATATGTTTGTACATTTATATATACATATGTATTGTTATATCATATTATATTGTATGTTAAGAAAAACACTAATATTGTAGACGTAACCAGAAATTATTTATTATATTAACTGTATGTGTAAAATTGTATACTATTTAAAGAAAAACTTACACGCAATACACAAATACACACACTCAAACAAACGACCATACTGTCTATAATTTTATACAAATATTATAATATTGTAAGAAATCATTAAACAGCAAGAGAATGATCATAATAACAGTTTAAATTGCACCCCATTTAGTAACAATACTCAACTAAGATTTCTCGTATTGTGTTATATAATATAATATGAGTGTGAAATTTGAAGTGCAATTGTTTCTACACGTAATTGCGAGAATATATTTTGTGTCGAGGATGTTTTTGTTGTTGTTTTTTTCTCGGCTAGAGGGGAGAGGCGGGCCGTTTGAACTTGTACGTAGCTATATCATTAGGACCGTAGATAAGAATATGACAGACACATGAAATTCTAGCCGCAGCCAGAGCCACAGCTAACGTGATATAAAAGTAATCAATTTTTACTATAATGAAGATAATTCTGATGGTGATAATTTATGAAAATAACAATCGATTGATCCTCTGTAAGCCCAATGCAAGACTGTTTATAAATATTGGTGTTGAAAAGATGAAAATATTATGCATATATCGTACGCAGGTATACAGGACTGAAGTTTTCCTATTCTATCTGTCATTGTTTTTATATCGTTTGCTACTTTTATTATATAAATATATTATACATACAAAATATAGTGTAGTTCCGTATGCATACATATTATACATACATATATAGTATAAATATAAATAATATTTATATGACTTGTGAGGTAAGGAGAATTATTATATGAGAAAGTAAAAAACTAAAAAAAACTTTTAAAAATTTTTAAATAAATAACACCGTGGAAAAAATATTGATAGAAGTGCTATGTCGACTAGATATAAAAGTGATATATGTATACTTTGTGCATTATAATAATACAACGATCATGGTAAAGTTTTGAAATTTCTTCGTATGTTTATTATATTATGTTTATATGCAACAAATATGCAACGTACCGTAATATTTGATCTTGATATGCCTTAAGTGTGTGATGTGTTATACACAAATTACGTCTCGGTGAAACCCTATCGAACGCGATTTATCAATTATTATACACATTAGATTCTAATTATTTATTGGTTAAACGTTATCATTCACTGTTTTTTTTTTTTTGGTTTTTTTTCTATTTCTTTTCTATTGTTCGTGAAAAACGACGAGTGTATATAGATATATTTATGTATAATCTTGATCAAATACGCTGCACAGGTTCGAGAAAAACAAAAATATAATTCTGAGGGTGGCAAGTTAATAGGAAAGAAATATAGAAAAAGGAAAGAAGAAAACTGCTCTGTGTGTTGTAAGTTCGGTAACCCCAAAGTGAGAAAAAACAATTTCAAAACATGCCGCGATGTATTTTATCACCCGTGTAGCATATACATATAGACATGTAGATAGATACATATCTACATTTTTATGCAAATTTGATGAAATTTTTCTAACTAGTATTTTTTAACTAGAGCAGAATATTTGAAAGTTAGTGGCAGGTATTTACTCAGGAAAGGTGCGCAACATGATCGATAGCTTTTTATTGCGAAGAAGCGACAAATATTGCCTGAGTACGTACTGTATAATTATATATAATATCTAATAAGTATGTATAATATAAAAACATATCTAAGGAGCATATGTATATATGAACACGTCAACACATGTATACACTACACACACCATACATTGGATTAGGGCGTCGACTGGTGAATAAATGTGCCTAGTAATAGGAATATGTTTAAGAGAGGTTTTACTCATTTTTGCCAAAAACATTTGTTTCCTTGTCGACCTTTTTTTATCGTGCAACTGGAGTAAACCAAAGTGGGGAAGATTTGAGTGATCGAAGTCTCACCATACCCTTCTTTTTTTCCCCGGTTTTTCGTTTACTACTTCCGAAAGGAGCAAAGAATCTGTAAGAAATGATTTTAATTTATTCCACACCGATATTGCGTAATCAAAGTTCCACAATTAGTTTAGGCATTTCACTTCTGTTGTCAAGTTGTTTAATACAGTATCTGTTACTTATTGATATGCGAATGATCGCATTGTGTTCAATCAAAAACGTCACGTAGTGGCGCTGCCTACCAGATATTTAAAAACGATCAAATTTGGGAATGGATCATAAATGAAAGGAGACAGTTGGACTCAATTTGTATTATTTATTATTATATTACATACACTGCATACTTATGCAATTATTACAAGTAGACTTGTATACATATTATACTGAATCAGATGCGATAATTATAATACGAGTATTACAGAAGTACGAATTTCCGCATGGCAGAGACAACGAATTGCGGATATTTTCGAAATTGTCTCAGTATACGTGTGCGTCTATGCAAAAATCGATATTTGCACTATTGTAATATGCCGTGTTACTAGATTGTAGATCCAACGATTGTACATTGGTTTCATCAGTGTAATGCCAGCAGTAATAATGAAAGTGGTCAAACATGTTTATTTAAAATTGTTTAAATAACTTAATGTGAAAGATTGTATTAATGCATATACAATTCATTATTTCTATCACGCGGTAAATGTGATTAAGATTATGCTAAAACGATAATATTAATATCGTGATCATTATTTCATTCGTCGACCTAGAAATTGTAACAACAAACTTATTTACGTTTCTTGCATTTGGTCCTGCCTCGGCGTCGTCGCGAAGAATTCGGTCTCGAGTCCGTTTTCTTTGCTGACCTGCAAGCATGACATCAACATCACGAAATAATTGAGAAAACCAAATGAACGTAAAATCTGTCGGAACAAACGAGTGTCTTACCTGTGAACGCGGCTGACTGGTACAGAAGTATGTTTTTTCAAAGACAGATGCTGCTGGACCAATTCCGCGAGTTTCCCTTGCTGCGCTAGCATAGATAGGAAGGTGCAAATGAACTCATCATAGTTGTGAGTCCGCCTGCAGTCGTCGATCTGTGAAACAACACCGATAGAATAAGAACCGAAATTTCCATATTTTTCCTTTTTGCCAAGTCTACCGAAAACCGACTCACTTTGTATTTGTTTCTCTTGTCGTTCTCGTCTTTTAAACTGTTTTCGCATATGCTTATCTCGTGCTCCAGGTTCTTCAGTAACGCGAGAAGGTCCTTCGGGGCGAAGGTGTGCGGCTCGAATAGTTCCGGATATTTCGAGCACAATTTTGAATCCATTTTCTCAACCTTCTTTTCCTCCGTTACCGTGTCACCGTTACTCGTTTTAACCCGAGCGTGCGGTATTCGCACCTCTCCAGAGAGGCAAACTTTTTTGTGCAGATGACCACTGTCGGACACTAGCCTCTTGCCGTTTATGTTTATATTACCCAACGAGCGACCTGTCAAAGGCGGTGGGTATGAAAACGATTATTAACACATTGATAGGCTTTACAATTACACAATTATTACATTGGTCTGCAAAATAATGAACTTTTTTTTCTCGTCGTTATTATGTCTAATTATAGGTATGTAATAGATTTGATGCTCTTGAATCGAAATATGGTAATAAAAAATATGTACCACGTATGCTGTTCATGTAATGTTCTTTTGTTTAAATAAAACGCTATTTTTGGTTACGAATTTTAACCAGAAAAGTTTAAACATTAAAATCGTCAGAAGATCTATCTACGAGTATAAGTCTAGTTATTTAGTAGTTTTCTTTATTTTCATCATAGATTGGATCATAGATTGGAGTTTCGCAACGAATCTTCACTTTCCAATTTCTCCTTCAAATTCTCTTTTTATCATTTAGAACTGGTTTTATATGTACAGATACTATTTAAATAGGTTAAAGTAGTGTAAATGCAAAAACAAAACTGAACAAATTCTGAATTTTGAACAATAAAAAAAAATAATCATATCATGTAATATATACGTGACAGCAAAAACTAGTAAGCAGATACAGATTTGGCACATTAAAACCTTCTCATCTGTAATATTTGTTTTTTTTTTTTTTTTTTTTTTTTTTTTTTGAAGGAGGATTTCGTTGCAGACCTGTGTTATTTTTGGAGTTGTCGCGAGATACGGATGAAGGAAAAATTATACTTAATAATCTTACTCAAGCCTGTTTCGTGTTTTTCATCCCCCGCCACGCGAATGACAACAAATTTTTTGAAGTCTTTTGTCGATGTCGGACTACTTTGACCAGAGTTCCAACCCCAAGCTGTAAATGTTAATGAATTTTAGTGGTATTCTTTTGAAATCAGTGAAATCAGTGTTTCTTTGAGAATTTTGACGATAATTCCACATTCTAATCAACATAATTATCCATTCTTCTGCTCACAAGTTACAAAATGATGCTGACAAATGTCATCTTCGGGTTAGTCAAGAAGTGGCACGCATGATTATCTTTCAAGAAAACCGCAACTATAACTGTTCTCAATACCCACTGGCCGTATTTCGAGTTGATATATAGGTATACAATTAGTAGATGTGATTTGGACAGTTATGTCTACAGTGTATATGACCACACGTTGCATAAACAGAAATTTCGACCGGGTGTTCCAAAATTTCAGAAGAAAGTTGAAGTGAAGTTTTTTGCTAACACGATCACTCATTTCACGAAAAACAACTGTTACCAATCTCTATACCCATATAAAAATTTCTATACATCTCATATAAAAATGATGTGTTCCTGTGTTTTCCGAAATTTTCAAAGGCATGTGCATAATTTTTTTTAATAATCCAGATTATAAAAAACGGCCATTCGAATGGCGTTGAAAAATATTCCGGAAATAGCTCACTCTGCACCACGTTAGTTGAGGATGTAATACGCTGGGAGTGAAACAAGTTCATCTAACTGTACCCGATAAAGGAGAAGTCAGGAGTAGTGTCAATAGGACTGTTCTAATTGTGCGAGAATGTGTTAAACACGTATAAGAAGATTTCGAAGTGCAAGAAAGTTCTTAGTGAGACCAAAACCTCTGAGTAAAGACCATGCGCGGTATTGAGATATGTTCAATTTTTCTGGCCCTCCTGGACATCGGGTCAACGTCGCGATGTCCAGAACCAAAGAAACCGCATCCAACGAGCTGCACAATCTTTTACAATTGCATCAATCTACCCGGCGGAGGATACGTTTGGGCTCCGGCGAAGTGCACAAATGGTTTGGTGAGTTTTGTCGCAATTATCTAGCATTACCAAGAGTCATGTGACCCTACAACGCGACAGTCAATTCTTTTTTTATTTATATCTGACGCTACACAAGAGCACCTGAAAGTGCAAAAATCTAATCATGTTGAAGTTGGTAACGTTATCATGACGATCAATGCTGGGGAAAAACCGTTATTTCGAGATTTTGCAATTGTTTGATTGTGAGATTCAGTAAACCGTATTGAAACAAAATACACTCATACTTCGAAATCTAATTCCTTAAAAATCATTGTAAAATTAAGGAAATAGTAAATTTTTCCCCAATGTTTCGTTACGATAACGTTACTAACTTTAACCTCGTGAAACTTATTCAATCGTTGATTCGATCTCAGGTTTTTCAACCGTACCTAAGAATGTGCGTCCTGCCGGGAGATTCGTGGACTTGTGACATCCTCTCTACGGAATCACCGGAAACAACGACGCAACAAATCCCCAACCTTATTGACTCGACGCAGACGAGTTATCTGGAGTATGCCGAGGACGGTGTTTCGAAGTATGGCGAGTCTCTCGACAATACGGACAAGTACTCTGAGAAGGGTGACAGTGTCCAGCCAACGGTGACGCCCTACCCTCTGATCGAAGCAACGCCACCGAATACCTATTCGAACCAAATCGACAGCACAATTCAGAACATCGGATTGCCGATAGCGATAAAGCACAGCGAGGACAACTACCTGTATCACTTCGTAAACGGCCAGCAGGCCCTGGCTACACCTTTGAACGCAAATGGCGGACAACTTCAGAATCACTTGCAGCGTTTGACTCAATTAATCGAACGGTTGATAGCCTATCAAGCCGTGGGCGTTCCTCTGGACAGACAACCGGCAATCGCGACGACTTCGGCTGTAAAAAGCACGATTGCTAACCCGCCGGCACAGTATACCAGCAATGGCTATAATACCAACGCTGAGAGATTTCCGAATAGCAATCGAGACTCGGCTATACTAAATTTGTTGATCAAGAATTACATCCTTAAATCTCAATTGCAGAACGATAAAGCTGCCGGTCTACCAAGCGATGCTGGAACGAAGGAGCCAGAGACAACGGACTTGCGTGATCAGGAGGAATCGACTACCGTTGATTCCTTGGATGTGGTGTTGAACGGACCTCAAGCTGCTGACAATATAGTCGTGGTTAGTGACAGTCTAGAAAATCGACAGTACTTCACTATAAGTAAATACAAGCGTATAGCTCATATGCTAACGACTGAGACTGTGGAATTGATTCCATGCACGAGTGGCGTGAGATTGCCAAATTCTACCGATTGCACCAAGTATTACCGTTGTGACCCGGATACTGCGAAAATCCGTCAATTCTCTTGTCCCAAAAACACCGCTTTCAACCAGTACAAACGACTCTGCGAAACTAACGAATACGCGTTGTGTCTGGGAGACTCTGGCAAGACGTCGCTCAGGATATCGGCTACTACTACGAGACCTAAGACTACGAACAGTCTGGAAAAAGTCTCGGATGGGAATCCGTGCCAGACGATCGGAAAGCACGGGGATCCGTCGTCCGAGAATCATTACTACCTCTGTTACTCTGACAAGAAGAAATCAACGGACATTGAATACCGTCGGATGGTGTGTCCCAATAGTTTGATATTTTGTCAGCAGAAAAATGTCTGTACGACTAGGAAACGATGCGAGGCTATTTAATTGTCGTCACTTCCACTTACCTTGAGTGGGAGAGTTGAACGCCGAACCGATTTCTGACGACGTATCTGTACTGGACGAACTGTGGGCTGGAGATGTCTGTATTCTTAGAGGCGTCGCGTAATCTAAAGCACACATTACGACTTTCTCCATGCCGCTGAAAAGTATCATTCGCTTACATCCATGTAAGAAAAGGCGGGAACAATTTATTATCTCGCAACATAAGGTTGCGCCAATGCTTCCAAATTCGAAAAAATACCACTCTTTGAGAAATTTGAATCTTATGTGAATGAACTCGTGCTCCGAAATTCAGAACATTGCTTGCAACCCGTTCTATTCAACATCACATTTATATAGTTGAATGTCTCGTTCAAGGCATGTGAGACCGATTCTACCAAACTGTAAGCTTCACGGGCTATAAGTCAATGTATGTATGCATCTTTGAACTAATAAATATGCAAACCGCATATTCAGCGTAAACGTATGTTTTGATTACGTATTCAGTTCAATAAAATACGGGCGAATTTTGTAAATACCTAGTTTAAGAAACTGATCGTCAATCGTAAAGCAGTGATATTTCCGGACGAAATTATACTCACGAGAGTATCGTTTTGTTTTTCTTTTCATTGATTCATTTAATTGTTTCTTGGGTTAATCCAAAACAAAACTTCGTAGTTTGAACCTCCAGTATCTACGATAGGAAAGCTGGACTCGGCAAACTATTGACACGAGTTGTTATTAGTTTCTTATTACCTTGTCTCGTTTTTCACTGTGCTGGTGCTCGCGGCCGAGTTTTCGCCGCCGTTATTTACAGCATCGCACTGTTCGACACTAATAGTGGGTATGGAAAGGGCCCCATCTCCATCAATTTTGGCAATAGTGTGTTCATCCTCGGTAATTTTCTCACTTTTTTCCTTCCTGTCTCCTCTTTCACCCTGTATACCAGCTTTATCAGATGCGCTTTCAGAATGACTCAACTTCACTAGCTGTTGTAAAGCCTCCAGAACAATTTGTCTGTTGGTCTTCAACATTGTCAGTTTATGAGATATCGCCAGTCTCCGATCAGGCACTACAGCCATTAAATTGAACCTGATATCCTGGAGCTGTTCACCCGTCGCCATCCCCAGTCTGTCGGTAATCACACGCCTAAATTGCTCTGTCCATTCCTCATGCTCTCCCCAAGGGCCATGGTCCATGGGATATGGTTTCAGACCATCTAGTTCAAAGAGCCTGCCATTGATCGGTACGTAACTGACGAAATGGAAAGCTTCTCCAGTGAATCTGCCAGTTGATACACCTGTGTTTTTGTCCTGGCGTCTCTTGGCCTGGGGCATTGCGTGGGAGTTGTGAGCACAGGCCAGCTCTGGTGTATTACCAATCGCCCATCCCTTGTTCTCCGGACACATGCCGGAGGTGTGGATTTTCAACCGCGACAAAGTTGTGCCCAGATGGATCGAGGGGCAGTTCAATAAGACCGATAGAAGAGCATGAGTCGCACAGCTGTTCGGAACAACCTGGAAAATAGGTAAGAAAAGTTTTCAAATATATTGTGTATTGCAGTTGCTACCGATTCAGGCGAGTAAATCATAAATTTTGTTTCAATTGTTCAATTTGTCCAAGTGTAAGTTGTAAACGTACATTATTTACATACCTGTTGTGCAAAAAATATGTTATTGACTATATCTTCGTCCTTTACGAAACTCTCATCCTGTTCGACAACCTTGCGCCTTGATCTGCGCTCTTCAATCCAACGGAATAAAAATATGAAACCGTAAATCGGACCCTCGAGTGACTTTTGTAGATCATATATTTCTTCCACTTGCACACCTTTCACACCAAAGTCTTCAAGGAGCAAAGTGAAAAGGCCTGATGGAAAAGTTATTCACATAAGCAAACGAAAAAAATTAGATAGTTAATACACATGAGGTAATCTTTATTCTGTAAACGATGAAAAACTTATTTCTGTTTTCTATGCCATTTAGTTAGTTTTTTATAATGCAACCGAGTGAGAACACAGTTTCGAATTACAATTCAAATATTTGAATTGTAGCGATCTACGCGCTCTTATCTCGGACCCGGATGCTGGAACGTTTGATTGCTTATTGCGCACCTGGATCGCTCTCCAACTCCAACCAGCCTTCTGTCAGGCGGTTTATGTCGACCGGCATTATTGTCTTTTGAGTAGTCCATCTATTTAGCAAAGCAATAAGCTCGGTATCGAGTTACTAATAATTATTTGAATACGATGCAATCCGGCGCGCCTTGCATATTTTTTAAAATCCATAAACATCACGCACATACTTCCAACTGTCAATGAATCCGAATGGAATGAGCTGAACAAAATGGCGCTCGTTGACGCCATCGAGCCGAGATGCGCCGGCGCCAGGCGCCGCGACGGCTGCGTGGTTTTTTCAATGCTGTTAAAAGCGTGGCGAACTCAAATGTGGAATAAATAACAGCGTACTCATGCATATCGTATTGTTCTGGACAATGATATCAAGTTATTTGAAATGAAAAAATCGAACGATCGTATTTTGTTTACTTCGACGTGAAGATGAAGCAAATGAAAGAGATAATTCAGGAGTATTCGGCCTAACTCGTTATTAGGGCGAAGGCAAGTGAAAAATTGGTATGCACGGCCATCATGGACTGTACTGATAGACTGATAACAATTCAGCTAATGGAAACCAAATCAAGTAGCGTCGTCCGTTGAAGCCGACTGCGGTGTTTCAGTAATTAAAGAATAAATGCATTTCATTATTTGATCCACAGATTCAGATAGCCGTAAAAAATAATTCACTTTGAACATGTACATTTTATTTATAATCACCGTGTACATATATTTCTACTACATAACATAACTATAACTCGTTTTGATGCAAAATAAATATAATAATACTCACTGTCAGTTCAACAATCTCTTTAACGCTAATGTAGTAATCATCTCTAGGTGTCTAACAAGTAACATTGACAGGTTTATTATTTTAGCTCATTATATGTACTAATATACAATAATAATTTGGTAAGCACAACAAAGAGAGACGTACAACGATCAGCAGTTAACAATAATAATATATATATTCGTATCTGTATTATCATATATGTACCTATATTGCATGTGTAGTGAAATTATTTATATGCGAACATCGAACTGCTTTCAAGATATACAATATTACGTTCGTGTTCAATAACTAGTAGTGATTTTTGTTCAATTTGATCATTACAATTTTTTTTACATTCCTAATAATACAATGTACGTATTCTGTTGTACTTTTAGAACAACAAGTTATAGCAAATCAACGACTCGTTGAAACATCGTCAAGTCTTAATAAATAGTTCAAAATTCAAATTTGTCCTCATTCAACGTAGCTAATATACTAATTATTAGCGTGTTCGTATAAACCCAATAAGATTGAGTACCATTATTCATCTTGTTCATATTATAGGCGATATAAGAACAGATTACCATCACAGAAATAATACTGAGGTCTTGATCTATAGCTAACGCAAGCAACAATTGTTTCAAGACTTTGAGGCTTCAGCTCTATTTTTGGAGCATTAATTGGGCAAGATATAGTTATGTATACAGGTGTTTAGGAAATTCACTTCTGTAAAAAAGAAGGCAGAGTGAATAGATAAAGTTAATTTTATAAATAATAACGGAGAAAAATTAAGATACAAAATTATAATTAAGCCATACACGATCTGCATTGCTGTACAGTTTTCATAGCTGCAATCTGAGATGCTGGAATCAAATAAAATTCACACAGTGGAGCATGGTTTTTATATGTATATCTTCCCGTGTGAATGCTTTATTATATTGAAGCAAGGGATCACCTGCTCCCTTACTTAAATATTTACACTAATGTCCGTTCAAAAATTCGAGCGACTCGAACATCCGGTCACGAATGATTCCAACGATCTTACCACGAATAGGCCTTCAATAGCGCAGTCTCTATCTTCATCATCGAAAAATAATCAATGATCAATAAATAGCAACCACTGGCTGAAAAATATTGTTTACAAACAGTTACATAACAATTCACACCTAATGAGGATTCCGCGCTGGAATTGGCGGTCCTCCTGTCGTTCTTGCAGGAACAGGAGGTGGCATATTCATTGGCAAGTTTGGCGGCGGATGCTGCGGAGGTGGATGAGCCGCTTGCCTTTGCGGAAGCGGAGGCGGCAGAGAGGCCACAGCGCTGTTTGCGAAATCCTCAGGACTTTCGATACGCGGTAAGGGTGGCGGAGGCCTGCTGGGAATCGGATAGCTCGGCGTATTATCTTGAATTTCCTCGTAAATCGCAGACTCCGGTGATTGTCTTTCAGGTTCAGATGACTCCAGGTTACAAGGCTGGCCGCGAGATGACGGGAACTGATTAGGCACAACGCTGTAAACACCGGCACGGGGTGCCTGGCGCCTTCCCACAGTTGGGCTTTGGCCAGGTTGAATAGGGCGACCGGGGGGCGCCGGTCTGGGCGGAGGAATTACCTCATTGGGACTGTAACGCTCCGGCACATTTTTTCGCTCAGTTAAATTGAGCCCTTCGAACTGGTGGACTGGACTATCGATAGGAGTATCGTCCATGCAGTAAGGTACAGTGGTATTGCTGCATATTTCGATCTCTTTTTGTATGAGCCTCACCCAGTTGGGTGACTTTAGAGACAGTGTCAATGTCTGACCGCATACTTGGGTTGTTCCCTTGTTCACAGCAGCCAGGGCGCACTGGCCATCCCTAAAAGTAACCCAAATTGTGTCCTCGACAAACCTGACTAAAATAACTTCACCTATGTGTGAAAAGTCCTGCAGCAATGCCATCATGAAACTGTCATCGAATACACTGTCCATTTCCTCACTGCCGTCATCTACAGCTTTTACTATTACTGTGCCGTCAGGGGGGCCCAGGTCTTGGATTACTTCTTCGAATACACGTTCCCGTTTCTCTATGTTAACTTGATGAACGTCTATGTCGATTATTGCTACCACAGGTCTGTGATCACTTTGCTTCAATTCCGCCCTGCCATAGTGAACAAGGCGTCCAGGATTCCAGTCTGCTGGTGAATCTGGCAAATAATTGTAAGTTTTCGATCATTTTTGTACATGTAGTTACTCTACTTTTTAGAAAAATGTGAGCATAGATTTATTTTTTCAACTTACCAATATCGGGAACCTGTTTCCGCCTTTTCCACAACACTCTATCTGTCCAAGCAGGCTGTCGACATTTCTCACTCGTATCGTAGTCGTCGGAGAAAAGATCATATTTGTAGGTAGGAGGGAAGGTGATTGGACCCTCCAAAAAGTTTTTGAAAACGTTACCTTCCTCCTGTTGATTCTGAGATGGTAGAAGAAAAAAATGAACATGGTATGTCGCAAACGTGTAATACTATTCATAAGTATGCTCAATATGAGACAAATCGGGGTCCTTGGAAAAGGGGTGCATCGCATGACAAAAATAAACTTACTTTTAATTGGTCACACTGCAAAATCTGATCGAATTCATTCTTTTTGATCATTTCCTTCATTTCATCCTTATCCATGTCGACTCTGTAGTTGAAATCACCACACCAGAATACATAGTCGTGAGTATTGAGGGTTCTCCCCATGGGGAACGTGATTTTTCGCGTTATTTCAGCATAGTCGGCGTTCCGTTCGCTTATCTGAGATTGACCAGCGGCAAAATGTGCGCATACGAAGCAGAGAGATGTCGAATAAAGAACGCATCTTATGGCTGCGGCGCCTTTGTTACCCGTCGCTCCACCGAGTCCAGTTTTCACACAATCGACAGCAACGTCTCTCAAGTAAGGTGCATGTTCGGGCCGAATGAAGAGGTAGAGACAGACCCCAACCAGCTGTTGGAACGTTACAAGAACGTATTCGTTGTCCCGAGATAAAACTTTCTGCAATTCTTCAGCCCATGCTTTCGCGTTTTCCGAGCTTGCTGCCATGATATTACTAGCATTCAAATCAACGATTTCTTCAAACCCTATCGCGAATATATCCACAGGAACATTGTCGTGCTTCACACTTACTAGAGCTAGAAAATCATTCACATGAAGTTATTACCAGTTTACAGAAATTGTTGAATTATATACAATACTTTCAGTACAAAAAAAACTACTCACAAGGTGACTTGCGGACTGGATCCAGAAGCCAGTCAGCTAAAGAAACATCCTTGTAAACAACACTGCGAAAGTGTTTGCCTCCGTTGACGTTATACGTTCCAACACCGACACGCAGATTCATGGAAACAACGTATTCGTTGTACCTTTTGCACATTTCTCGGAGTACACTAGGAGGGGCATGAAGCATATTGGCCGGAAGTAAAAGGCGAGCTCTGTCGGCGAGTTCAGTGTTCAGAGTTGAACCGAGGAGTAGAATATCAATGGCTTCCTGCTTGCTGGAGTCCAACAGATTATTCTGTATCGTCCTTGCAGCGGATCGTGCTCCATCCATGAGTTTTGAACTACCCTGAATGGCGCCCGTGCCAGCGTATATTTTGCTAACTTCATTTCCATTGTTTATCCACATCTGCCGAAATACTTCCTCAAACCTTGATACCATCTGCTGTTTTTCCATAAGCTTCAAGAGGCCCAATTGGACGCTGAGTATTTCCATGGCAAAGAACGTCTGTACACAATTTGTCCTGTCCAAACAATCGAGGCAGTTAGTGCGGATTGTACCTCGTTGCTCCTTTACAACTTCAGTGCCAACGGCGTAGAAGAGGGAATAAGATTTGAGGTACTTCTCGACCTTTGACTTCAGCTTGGACAAATTCTTGGTGTTTCCTCCGCGGCATTCTTGATGGTAATCGAACAGAATGTGAGGAACGTCCGCGCGGTGTTTTGAGACACTGTGATGGCGCTGAAACAGGTTACTCAGCATCGCCTCACCCTCTTTGCTACCGATCAGACTAGATCCCAGTAGATTTACGATAACCTGCTGTCCATAACGCTCCTTTATCATCGACAAATGTCGCTCGAATGCCGGTGCCGAGGCCTCAAATCCACGAGATATCTTCACCTTATGAGAACCGACTTGTACCCCAGGCTGCTCCCAGAAAAGTGGAACGGAGCCACGTGTTTGAACATAAGAAGTCACTTCGTTATCTAAGTATATCACCTGCTCCGTCTCCACAAAGTTTGCCACGTGTCCATCATCGTTACTGCCTCGCACATTGAACCTGAAATTGCACAATTATGAACAAACAGTTGGAAACTTGTCGTAATTATAGATCCTAGATATATTTGCAAACCTTGTTCCTGCACGCTCGCAGCTCAATCTGGACACAACAACAGCGCGGGCTTGCCGATGCCCTACATATACAGTGCGAATTTCAACGCTCCCGCACATTGCTTTTAGCAACCATTGACCAGTGTTGACTCCAAATCTGAGTAGGTGGATATGCAGCATTCGATTCCTGCGAAAGATTATCGTTCAATCATTTCTATGAAGCGATAAGAGTGGACCGATATAAGAATAATGTGCCTCTATTTTTAGTCGAGAATTGTAAAGAGTCTAAGGAAACAGAACAAGGAGGGTAGCAATCAATTAGCTGAGGTATAATGGGCGTACCAAAAGAATCTATTGTCTGTAATGCTGGACTTGTAGCGCTTCTGGGCACTGAGTGTTATGTCCAGGGCTTCTTGCTGGCCAGCACTCCATGAGAAGTAAAATGTGCCGGAGTTGAGGACTTTTCTGACCTCTGAAATCCTGTCTTCGTTACCTTGGACATAGTGCAGTGGTACAAAATGCGTCTGCGTAACGCGAAATATCTCTGACTCTCCAACTTTTCCCACAGAGAAGCAGCCCGTAACAAGAACTAGATAGAGCAAAGTACTCTCCCCGGCATTCAGTTGCAGCACACCCAGGCACCCATAGGCATCCAACAGTTTAACGTACTGAGACTTGAGCGACTCTGTCTCTTGGGCAGCTGTTGAAAATAGGAACAAAGAAATTTTTCAGTAGAGTGACCTTAAACTTGACTAAATTCTTTGTATGTGTCGTTCTAAATTTACAGTAATTATCAGTGAATGTGTGTTATTGCGATTCAGTATTTCTCAACTCCTGGTCCGGAATCTTATCTAGTTTACAGATAAGGAACATTGTTTTTACCAATGATGCCAATTCATTTATATGTTTTAGCTACTGCAGAAAATGTAATTGAGAAAGCGTCGTATATTTCTCAAGATAAGAAGTGTTGAAAATTCTGAGCTATTCCCACAAAAATATATCAACAAATTGTCATTATTGCTAAAAGATATACTTCACGTGTGAAATAAAGGGTTTCATATTTGGATGGTTAAAGATAATTTGCATTTTTATTGATTCAAGCGTCCAAAATAAAGGCGAAAATCTTATCTGGATCAGAAAACTGCGCTCTACTATTTGGTGGTGTGAATTTGAATCTCTGCAAGTGAGTATTTAAATTCCACATATCATGTTTCCATAGGCATTGCCAAGAATAGTGAGGCTATAATGAATTTTTTCATCTGGAAAGCTATAAACCAATTTACAATGGCAATTGTGCATTTAGCACCCAGGGAGGATTTTTAAATGTTAAAGCTGATTAATATGTCAGAAAACGTGTTAAAAGTTGTCTATTCGGTTTCGGCAAAAAATGACCTTTGTTTGAAATTATACGGAATCATGGGTTACTTTTAACTCTCATTTTCAGTATCTTTGAAAATATTAGTTCCACAGGTTTTGGCATCGAGAAACCATTGTGAACCCTGTGGTTTTTCAGTTTAGAATTTATATTATGTACAAAGACGTTTTCTGCCTAAATGAAATTGATAATTGTTTCTGTATTTTTTCGGAAATTCTCGATTCGGTCTAAAACGCGGTAAAATGTTTGACCGCTCGCAGCGCGTTAACGGAATTCGTAACTGGTGGATCATACGAACGAAGCAGCAGTCTTGATTCCAATTTCAACGTTAATTTGCTGTCAATTCGATAGAATGAGTCATCAACCAAGGGTAATTCGGAGCAGTATGTTAGAACGGTCAGAACCTTTATCTTCTGAAACGACTCGCATGAACCCGCCATATTGCCAATCATGAGCATTTTTTCAATTCTCAGAAGCAGGTCATCCACGAGGTCAAAGTTAGTAACGTTATCGTAACGAAACATTGGGAAAAACCACTATTTTTTTATCATTAAAATGGTTTTGAAGGAACTGAGATTGCAAAATATGAGTATGTTTTGTTTCATTACGGTTTGTTGAATTTCAAATGGTTCCAAAATTGTGAAATAATGGTTTTTTCTCAGCATGAATTGTTACGATAACGTTACGAACTTCAACACGATCGTCATCCCGATTCATACTTGTATGGTAGTCTTTTCTTCTCTATTTAATTTTACTTTAGTATAGAAATAAAAACTATCATCGATCACCGGGTGGTATATTTTCGTGAAACTGTCAATTTACATTACGACACAATTACAGATAAGGCAAACATTTTCGTTTTGTTTGTAAGGCTGTTTTGCTTCGTGTCAATTTTTCGTTATAGAAAAATTAGGAGAAGGGGGCATATTGTTAGCATACTCACACAAGACTGCCACTGCTTGGGATTCGAAGAGGACGGTATCCTTGCGGTTTCTTTGCTCAAGTAGAAGAGAGTGAGGACTTGGTGGTTTTAACTTCTCGTAAATCCGAAATCCCTTGCCCATAGCCATTTTTTTGGGAGGGTGTTTGTGTTTTTATTCTATCTTTATGGCTGTTTTCAAATTTGTGCTGTGTATATATATATATATATATATATATGCATACACACGCACACTGTATACGTACTTTCTTGTACCTCGGTTGTTTTGTACGGCACACCACGGCTAAATTGACAGCTGACAGAATCGTCTGCAGGATGACTCTCCGAGTCTATTCCAGGCCCCTTCGCCTGGCTCGTCACTTCTACGATTGACTCCACCAAGTACAGTAGATTATTACTTATCCTTCACAGCAGAAATTCAAGACGATATACATATGTATGATTTTAAAACGCCTCCTCGGGGCGCTACGCGGTTTAGATCAGGTTGGTTCAGATTGGGTCAGGTTAGGTTTTACGTCGATAATTCGATAGTTGATACTCGAAATACTTTACTTTTGTACTTGGAACCAGGTGGCGCATCTGTCTTCTTACTTCTTCCTATGAGTGGACGCTGTATTACATATAGTACAGTCCGTACAGTCTGTAGAGACAACAGGTAGGATCGTTGCTACGTTTCGTATATTAAGGAATCTAGCAGAAGTTCAACGTGTTGAGGGGGTGCTCCGGTGGATGTCGACGTTGACGTATATATCTCAAAATATCGAGCTCCACGTATCCCAAACACAAAAAAGAAAACACTTAATAGCCCCATTTTATACATAATTCTGAACAAAAACACTCCAATACATTTTCGTTTGACGGAGAAATGAAGAAATGGCACGGATTCTACGAAATCGCAATAAAAAATTCGTATTCGTATAAATACCTCTTTGGATTTTTTCAAAAAATATATCGATTTTTAATAAGGCCGAAATCAATTGATTGACTTATAATTTCTCTGCTGTTGATTCTACGCTCTTTTTCATGTCTTTTCTACGTTCCACAGGATTCAATTAGTTGAGATAGGGTCGTTTAAATCGATTCTCAGACCAATTGATTTTGACGCTGTAAATCACAAGAAAAAGAAGGAACCCCTTCGGATTTTTTAAGTCTATTCTTAGTGGATTTTGCAAAATATGGGAATCGATTTATTCAGACCCTATATCCACGTAATTGTGCGAGAGAAATCCATCGCTGACAGTCTCGACTCGCTGCAAACAACGGATGAGAAGAAATGGCCGAAAAACAAGAAATTTACATCAGGTTGTCAACAATATGGGGAAGAAAAATAACGAATTCATAGCTACCAAGTTTCGTTTTACCTCAGTTTTGGTATATATATCGAGCCTTAGTCCTAGTACAAGTGTTCCAGTGTCAGTGTATAGTACGTGAACAAGCTGTTAAATAATACTAAAGTGAGTAAATAAAAATGCAGGAGAATAATTGAACATTCCATAAGAAGTCTGACTATTATATTAGGGTAAAGTAGTACAATACATATTACCTTAAGCATCATATGGAAAGTAGTATATAAAATGGTAATTAATATAGTTTGTATGTATACATTAGGCTCCAGCCTGCGCACAGGTGCAATGTACCTGCTCAGGATAATATATGTAAAACATTTCATTGTTTTATGTGACCTGAATTAAAGTATGTGAACAAATTCATTTCTGTGTGTTTTCTTCGCTTTTCCTCATTTGTACCTACATCCTACGCTCTTTGTCATGTCTTGTTCGCGTTCTTGAGGATCCAATTAGTCTAAAATGGGTCGTACAAATCGATTCTGAAACAAAAAAATTTCTACTTCAAAAATCACCTGAAAGGTAAGGCTAACCCGTAAAGGTAAAGGCTAGCTATCTCCACTGCCTCTCTCGTCTTTTCGGCCGCTACTAGCTGTGACTGAAACCTGGCTCGATTCGCAGATCTCGGACTCCGTTGTCTTGCTACCAGGCTACCTTACCAACCGAACTCAGGTCTATCTCGACGCTTGCTGTCTTAAACGTGCACTCTATCAGTATCTCTTCCGGACAGAAGAGACTCGTTCTTGATGGTGATTCTTCATCTAGATTTCTCTACTTCCTGCTTCCCACGTTACTATGTTTCTACTTTATTCTATTTTTTTCTAACACTGTCTTTGCCGTCTTTCACTCTTCCAATTTTTGTATCCTTCTATCTGTATATTTCTACTCCTGTCTATGTCGTTGTAGTTCTCTGTCTCTATTCTGTGCTCCTCTTTACTCTAAATAACGAACGAGGCTAAGTTTTTGGATTTGAGACTCTGTATATAGCTTAACTTTGTATACTTTTCTTGTTATTTCCCAACATGGCTATGGGAAAGTTCTTAATAAAACCATCAAACCCCTTTGCATTTTTGGCAAAATTTTCGCGACTTTGAAAAGTGCTGGAATGAGTTAATTGTAGCACTATTCCGACGTAATTTTGCGAGAGAAATCGATTGGGCGCAGTCCCAATACGCTGCGAACAACGCGTCAAAAGTTAGAGCCGAAAAACGAGAATCTGTGTTTTCGACATTTTTCAGCAGGTGCTTTTTCCTTCGTAATTTATCTCCTGTTGATCCCACGCTGTTTTCGCTGTGTTTTATGAGTTCCTGGAGGTCCAATTAGTCAGGAAAGGGTCATACAAATCGAAACTGAGAGCAAAAATTTTTTGGTCGAAAAATGAAAAAAAAGTAAGGCTAACCCCTTTGTATTTTTGGCGAAAATTTGAGCGATTCTGAAAAGAGCTGGAATAAATTCTTTCTGACACTATTCCGACGTAATTTTGCGAGAGAAATCGATTGAGCGCAGTCCCAATACGCTGCGATCAACGCATCAAAAGTTAGAGCCGAAAAACGAGAATCTGTGTTTTCGACATTTTTCAGCAGGTGCTTTTTCCTTCGTAATTTATCTCCTGTTGATCCCACGCTGTTTTCGCTGCGTTTTCTGAGTTCCTGGAGGTCCAATTAGTCAGGAAAGGGTCATACAAATCGAAACTGAGAGCAAAAATTTTTTGGTCGAAAAATCAAAAAAAAGTAAGGCTAACCCCTTTGTATTTTTGGCGAAAATTTGAGCGATTCTGAAAAGAGCTGGAATAAATTCTTTCTGACACTATTCCGACGTAATTTTGCGAGAGAAATCGATTGAGCGCAGTCCCAATACGCTGCGAACAACGCGTCAAAAGTTAGAGCTGAAAAACGAGAATCTGTGTTTTCGACATTTTTCAGCAGGCGCTTTTTCCTTCGTAATTTCTCTCCTGTTGATCCCACGTTCTTTTCGCTGCGTTTTCTGAGTTCCTGGGCGTCCAATTAGTCAGGAAAGGGTCATACAAATGGAATCTGAGACCAACAATTTTTTGGTCGAAAAATGAAAAAAAAGTAAGGTTAACCCCTTTGCATTTTTGGCGAAAATTTGAGCGATTCTGAAAAGAGCTGGAATAAATTCTTTCTGACACTATTCAGACGTAATTTCGCGAGAGGAATTGATTACGATTAATCCAATTCCAAGAGTTACTCCGAATAAACATCAAATTTGTGTGGGGTTTTCAGAACGAAGGGTGAGGAAAATAACGAATTCATAGGTGGAAGATTTCAATTCAGTTATAGTTTATTCAATATACCTTAATGCTAGTACAAGTGTTCGAGTGTCAGTGTATAGTCGTTCAACAAGTTGCCAAGTAATATGTAAGTAAAAGACAATGAGAATATGACGAAAATGAAGTGTAATATACATTACTTCCAGCCGAATAGGAAAAATGTTATATAAAATATTTATTTTCGTAGTTTGTAAGTATAATCAAGTTCTAGCACATATGTGTAATATTATATTGTTACCATTCACTGTAACCTGTAAGCAAAGCAATGAATAATTAAATTTCCCCATATAGTCCTTTTATTTTCTCAGTTGTTGGTCCTACGCTATTTCAAATGCCTTTCTTGCAATCCTCGGTAATTTCCATGCTGCTGGTCCTTTGCTCTCTTTGATGTCTACGTTTCGTTCCTGAGGGACGAATCAGTTTAATGAGGGTCGTACAAATAGATTCTGAGAGGAAAAATTTTTGCTCCGAAAATTACGAAAAAAAAGTAAGTCTAACCTTTTCGTATTTTTGACGAAACTTTCGGCGATCTTGAAGAATGCTGGAATCAATTCTTTGATGCACCATATCGACGTAGATTTGCGAGAGGATTGGGATGCGAGCAGCGTATCAAAAGTGACAGTAAGAAACGAAAAAATTTCCTTGTCGGTAGTATTAATCAACCAAAAGTTAGAGTCAAAAAGTGGAAAAAATTTGGTGTTATCTGTAAACGATTGGATGGACATTACTCTCTATGTAAGTATTGTTCGTCTTTTCGTAGTCTTATCCAATAGAAGTCTATGTAACAAATTGCACATGCACACGGGAGGCATGTATGTTATTCATCCAAAAATTATCATTATTCTCAAAAGAGATTTTCATATCCAGCATGATAGTGTTTCATAGACCTGATGTCAATGCTGTTCAATGTCATAACATCATAAATAGTTGGTACAGTGGAATAAGTTTTGACAAGAATTTTTCGAGATTTATTTGCATACATTTACTAGTTGCTAACTGCTATTATCAGTACAGTAAACGAAGGTAGTAAAAATCACTAAATTTATTATAAACTAAAACCTTATTCTTGAACGCAATGAATTAATACCGTGATGAGTTGATACCACTGGCAGTTAACAGAATTAAAAATTTCATTGCTTCAACTCAATTTGGTCATACGTAAGATGAAAGGCTCTGACTTATTCACTCTTTGTAAAATCAGGCGATGGGAACAAGTGAAACAATAAAGGAATCTCAATACCGATTTTTATGTATCAGGAGTATCACTAATAATTCACGACATTCATTTTCGTACAAACAGGCAACGCACTAAAGAAATAAGTTTGACCAAGCGGTGCGTTAAATGTTTACAACAAAATGGTCATTCTAGTGTCCAAGGTTAACAACAGTACCAAGTGTGTTAGGATAAGAATTCGAAGAGAAAAATAGGAATGGTGAAACTGGGTAGTTATCGCGAGCATCACGCGCACCCGCGCTTTTTTCCATACAATTCACTGGCGGTCCATCAGTCTGTATCACACTCTTCCCGCTACGCGGTAGCACTGTTTGCCAATTCTCACAACCCCTGAAACACGAGGAGTTCTGGGACTACGAGTCAGCCGAAAATAGAGAGGTAGAGTAAAAAAACAAAGAAAAAATATTCGCGTCGTGAAATTTCATAGTCAATTTCGCAGATTCAAAAGCGCGATCACAGTTATCCGCCGAAAAAAGATCCACGCGATGCGACTCCGGGTTGGACGACGTTTTGCTGACCATGGACCGGGTTGAGGTGCTCAGCGATTTGCTGTCGGTTCACCCACCAGAAGGGTTGCAGCTCTGCTGGCCAGCTCTCGACTTTCTTCGCAGTTTCCCCAAATCCAAGAGCCTGGAGTAGGGGGTTCTGCGTCGAGGACGATGCTGGTGACGCGGGATTCGATTTTGTCGGTGCGTTGTCCACAGGAACAACGGTGGTTGATCCTGTATTTTCTCCGACTCGGTTAACCAGGGTAACGTCAGCTAGGGTTGATGTGGTCGACGTGGTCGAACTCGTGGTGCTGGTTTCATTGTTCCGAAACCTGGGCAGTACCTCTGGGTACGGCCGGCCTCCGGCGTAAAAAGGCCGCTGGGATTGTCCCATGACGATGCACATGGAGAAAAGGACGGCGTACTTAATCTGTAATTAAAAATTAACATCCGTTAAACTTTGTGTTCTATGTACGCGACTCTCCTATGGAATTCAGGATAAACGGGCACTACCGTTTGATGCTGAAGATAGGAGATGAGGAAAAATAGCTTGAAAAATCTCCAGCAGAGTCATTTGTCATGATGGTGAACACGAATGAAACAACATCCTCATCATGTAATCCAAAACTAATCTGAGTAAATTCCAATAGCACAAGCTAATTTGGTAGTAACAATTTGAGAAACGGTTTTATAATGAGAACGATAAAAATGATTACTATTCTTCCCTGGATATGAATTGATTTCGAAGGCCGTGTTTTTTCCCGAATTAATTTTTAGTTATGTCTGATGTAAGTATATTAAGTGATTGTAGTTTTTCTCGCATCGACGTTCAGATTACATTAAAAGTTAATTTGATTTTAAATAAATATATATTTCACAATTCTGAGAAGGGCCCCTCTCAAAAGGTCGGAACTTGAAAAAAGAGTTTTGATTTCTGTGAGCTACGATACGGAAAAACATTACTAAAAATGATTATGTCCTAGTGTTTTCATTCGATTTTAATGATTTTGGCCGTATTTTGTTTAATATACAGATCTCTATAGAGACTCCTTGAATAAAATTTCACAAATGGCTCGACGAAAATAGGTTTGTGTAAATAAGGTACAACAGATATTCGTCAACGTTCGTATTTGCGGGTTATATCATGTAAAATTTCGTGTACGTTTTCCTGAGAATTTTTAAGGTTCTGGGCAGTCAGAAAGACAAGCCCAAAAACAATGAAATAAGATTAGAAACACCAAAGGTTGATCATTTTGAACGTTCCAGTCGTAACACCTTTTCTCAAATTCTCACGATATTCTAACATCTGTTATTCGAATGTTCTCAGATTTTTTTCTATTCCTTGACAAGGACGTTTTTTTATATTTGTTTTCATTATCAATGGCACAGTCTTCTCACTTCTTATAACTTTCGATTTAGATTCTACGACCCATATGTTTTAAACACATCAATGATCATTCCATTTTAAACACATCAAATGTGAACATAAAAATGTGTCACTTGTTTTCTGTTCGTACGATTAATAAATGACTACTGCAATGTGTTCAATAAGATTAAACTAGCTGTGCGGCTTGATTAGCGAGGTATAGGAAATTTCATAGATTTATTATTTTCGTGTGTTAGGCAATATGCTTCGCTTGTCCTGTCATTTGCTATCAGAAAAGCAATTAGATTGTGTAAAATGACTTACCATATTCACGGTGTTAACAATAACGTTTCAGGGAGAGATGTGCTGTGTACGGCGGTTGAAACGTTCTGCCTGTGGTGAACGGTTCGACTGGGAATATATATGTATGAATTGTCCGCCGACAGGATTCTCCCACCGTCGCGAGATTCCCATAAACCATCCCACCTAACCTTTCACGGCACGGGGAACTTTGTCGCAACTTCCTCCAAAATTCTTAAAAGATCCGTGACGAAAGCACAATACGAGCCTGTTTCCCCCACCACGAAGGTATGCTCATAATTACTATCGAGCTTCAAAACTGTTTACAAATATACCTGATACATTCCTCGCATCACAGAATCTGGTTCTCCTCTCTCTATTTCTCTCTCTCCATCTCTCTGCGTGTGCATGCTTATGTTCTTAGGATATAATAAACCATGATCATCAATATTGTGTACTACGTATCATACCCAATGATTACGCAATCGGTATATTGATGGAGCGGGAGTATATCACGAAGATTACGAATAAACTAAACTAAGAAACCATCCTGCGTACATTATAACAGTCTCAATATTTGAGGCTTTCTCAGGTTCTACCGTCAAGACGCGTAAAAAAACACCGATTATAATATTAATCACAGATACTGATTCTCGTGCAATTTATTGCTGCATCACACGATTACACATTTAAACCATTCGCATTAATAAAACAGCAATCACCTTTCTCAAGGTAGGGATTGCAATGGTGTATAATGTATACGTTATATACATTACACAAATACATTCTTCCTATCAACATTTCCGGTTTTACCCGCGTCAATTGCGGCTGTGAAATAACGTCTGGTTGTTTTGTTTTGTTTTACTTTGTCATCATTCGTTTCGCACAGCAACTGCATATTTTAATACAGTGATAACAATTATTCTAGGCCAAAAATAAAAACCAAACATTGAATGCGATCGATGAATTGATTGACCGCGTAACGTTCCTTCGAAATGTGAAAAAGGTGAACAAAATTGAAATGTAAAATAAGTTTAAGTTGTAACAATTGAAACGATTACTCTGCGTTGTATAACAACCGTTTCAAAAGAATAACATGTGATATTTTGACACAAAAGTCGTCAGATGTTAATGAGTCTTGATTTTTTTTCTAGATTTTATCAACTGCAGCTCTTGAAGAAAAACAAACGTGTCTCTTTTCTCCTTTTCTCGGTTATACCGAGAGATTATTTACATAATTTATGCGCTGCAATTCACCGTACTAATAAGAGTACAATCCTCCCCGGGGAAAACCATTTCAAAACTGCCAAGCTCTTTCCGGGTAATAATCGTGTGTCAGGCAGCTGATAGAATAACAAAAGAATTATAATGGACATCACGTTTCGATTAACTCTGCACGTGTCAAATATTTGAGATGCATGAAGTCAATTCCAGAGTAGCGTATTGGGGGAGGTATTAATAAGGAGATTGTAAATTGTTTGCATCAAAATTGCTATAATGCGATAGAATGTACGATATTATGCGATTTAATGTACGGAGATGGAAATAGAAATTCAACGTTGCGAGGAGCCAAAGGGTATCAGCTGAGCTTTGTTAGATAAGAAAATACGGTTGACTGGTATAATTGAGTTGTTTGTCGCACAGATTTTTCAAATACGATTGCCGATTGTTAAGGAGATTGAAATAAGTTCAAAACTAAATCCTCTACGCATACTTGTTTCGATGTTTTCTTACGGATGAAATTAATTCGCAAAAACATACTCTACGAAGAATATTAATTTACCACTAGACTGCAGTTTTCAGAATTTCTCCCGCATGCGCGTGTGTTACATTAATTTTGTAGAACTGTTTGTTCGCCGAACGATCAGCACTTGCATTTGTGTGAATAATGTTACAGAGGATTCGTCTGGCACATGCTTGAACAAAAATGTACAAAAATATTTCTATCACGGTCCACAGTTAGCAGGTCGATGTGCGCTACTTCCGACACAGCATGACGTCCACAGCGTCCTCGAGCTATTGTCGAAAATCTGAAAATCATTTGCATTCCCATACAAATAGACAAAGGTTTATTGACGGTGGATTTTCCGGGAGCTCGGAACAACATTTGCGCAAACACGAGTCACATTTCGATCACGAAACTCTTTCCAAATATTTATTATTTAATTCCATTTTTAGGTCGACTGCGGTAGCGTAGTTATGCCAACGCAACAAATCCCGTTGCAATGGGGCCCCGACTCAAGAGCTGCCCAGCTAGCCACAAATATTCTTTTTTTAAGTATATTTCAACAAAAAGCAGCTCGACAACTCCACAAGAAAAATAAAGTATCATGAATTTAACCCACGTGATTCGAACTATAAAACTTTTTACGGTGAATATGAATTTAACAATATTTTGTATTGGAATAAACCGAATTTCATCAACCTTTTGGTCAGTCAATGTCACAATTTTCACAATCGTTTTTTTGTACGGCGATTAATGAGAAGTTCCGTATTATTGTCATAAATTAATTTTCATTCAAAATGAATGATGGCTTTTGCCATACATTTGCCCGCTGGTCTACAATTTAATTATCTACGCGACCGTAAGTGGTTTTTAAACCCAGCTCTCAGATGTTTATTGCCGATTTATTGTCCGAAGGACGACTGTCGACGTTTGTTTTCATAGGCAACGACGGCGGGGGTCCTTAAATTTTTTTTGCATAGGGGCCTGTAAAGTCTTGTTACGACACTGTTCGACTACAAGAAGGCTCGAGTATGTCAGTGGGTCAAACCGCAAAAATCACAGCAGAGTATGCAAAATAGCTGTCATTTATCGTCGGATGTCTGCACAAGTTAATTAAATTGCCCCAGGTACGGCGGGCTTATCTGTAACTTTGGGTTTTCCCAGGATGCGCTCATCGGAATAAAAGTTGCATATACGCGGTATACCATAAAAGTGAGAACGATGTGTCATTTAGAAGTCTATTGAATATATCGTTGCATGTGAATACTTGTACACTGCATATGTGGAAATAAAAACCGGAAACTTTGATGCGTTGCCTGCAGCGAGCTATCAAATATACCTAATATTAAAATACTCGCTGGGTTCTTCGACAATCCGGTGAATTCGGAATTCTGAAAAGAACACATATTACTTTATATTTGAGAATATGTATAGTTCTTTTTCTAATATAATTTATACATATTACTTTATTCCATTTTCCTATTCGTAGAAACTGGATATCTGTGGTTAAAAGCATGCGCGTACTGTTGTTATGCGAACTCTGAGTCATTTGGGAGCATCAAATTTATCTTGCATGAATCGAAAATTATCGTATAAGTAGATCATGTTTAACTTGAAATTTTGAATACAATATTTTTTAATACATATTATATTACGTACAACGTATATAAATATTATATTACGTCTGGTGGTTAGCACCTGTATACGAAAAGAAAGTATTGGGATTTGATTAAAATTATTCGAATTTCATGATATTTTGTCGAATAGTTTCCAATCGAATTTCTGTCTCTCCAATCGTCATTGCTTTCTCTGTAAAATTGAAATCGCAGTGATAATTACCATTGTAGTAGTTGCAGCAACTTGTTGATTGATATATAAAAATAAGTAATTTACGAATAACTTGACCCGTTTACTTTAAAATGAAAATATTGACTCTAAACGCATTTATTTCAGTGAAGAAATACTTTTTGAACGGTTTTCATATATTTTGGACATGTTTAAAAATTTCCGTTTTCCTTACAATGTGAGAACAATTCCACAAAATAAATAGCGGAAATGGATTTGTCAAAAAATGTACGCCTATTTCATATACTTGACAATTATTTCATATGAAATATACCTCGAGAAAATCGTGACAAACAAAAATCAAGCTTGTACGTTTTCGTGAGGTCCACTCTGAGTAACTCCGCTGTTCATTTGTTATCACGCGGCTGATGCGAAACTCGGAGTTGCTCAGAGTGGGCGTATACTCAAAATTGCCTATAATTAGGGATCTCCTTTGCGCATCCGTTGGTATAATGTGAAAATCTGTATGTGTATAATGGTATGCGTAGATATAATTGACTATCGGTAATTTTTTAACATTCAACGCGTTCGATCTACTTATTGGTTATTATATTCTAATACATTGTACGATCGTTAAATACATTATCATTAACGACGTTGGTTCAAGGTTCACGTTATAGCCAATTAGCTGAGCTTTGGCTTTTGCCTGTCTTGATTTCTTGAAGTAAACGTACACTGTAAATACATTATAGGTATGAGTTGGCGAAATGAAAAATATACTGCACCCGGCGAGCCACATGCCGACGATTTTACATCACGTGTAATGGTAGAGTTAAAGTTTGACGTTAATTTGCAAAGCTCGTTATATTTCTGTCGGCTGATCAGGCTCGCTTTTTCCTTTTTGTTATATGTATAATAAAAAGAAAAACCGGCACGATGATACCTTTTCGCTGAAACTGACTCGGCTTATTATCGAAATTATCTATCTTTCCTACGCACAGTCATGCTAGGCTTATGCTAAACCGTATCTTTATTTGATTTTTTTTCTGTGTTTTTCAATTTCGTCACCAAAATTTTCGCTGTCAGGGTTCGTTTGTTATCCGTATATTTGTGCCTCGCGGGTATTTCTGTGGCGGTTCAATGGAACGCAATGACTTTTGGACGTAAAAGATTATAAATGATCAACAGAGAACCCGACGGACGTATTTGTGGTTTTCCGGGAATCCCTGATCGATCGTCATTCGCCGGTGCGTCATTGAATTGCCTTATTTCTTTTTGCCTGCAGCCGCTACGTAATTTCTCTATATCTATGACATTTACGAATATTTACTCTTACCAACGGACCAGAGACGATAGGTTCGGTATCATGTTTCATACTCATGCAGGTAGTTTAGATTTCGACGATGAAAGTTTGTCGAATTATTTGGGTATACTATCATTCTAAAGGCATTCGATTGTTCGCCCATTTATGCGGGGCTTACGTGTCGATGATGTTGGTGACTCATACTTGCAGTCACAGTTGCAATCGGTCGCAATTTGCATGCACACATCTATGTTTATATTTCTTGCTACCAGAATATAAACTTTGGAATATATACTCAGATTGCATAAAGGAGACTTACGTCCGAGCTCCAAAATTTACTTCCCTCAATTATCGAAATTTTCAAATACTTGCAGGATACCCAAAACTTTCCCCGTGATGCAGTTTGGCTCATTTCTAAAAGAAGTAATTCAACACAAAAAAAACACCCGAGAATATTTCCCGATTTGTTTCTCTTGCTTTCGTCGAACTTTCAAAATCAATTAAATGCGAAAGATGACAACTTGATCCTTCAAATCTTCTGATGTTTAGATGGTAAGCTTGTCAGATTAAAAATCGATTTTTGAGTATTTGTAATGTATTTTGTTATTCCAGTTTCCTATATGTAGAAATTGAATATCTGCCTGTCGTTGAAAGCATGCGCTTGTTGCTGTACAAATTATCAGTGATTTGAAAGAATAAAATACTTAAATGGATCGAATAATGTCATATAAGTAGATCATATTTGACTTCAAATTTTAAATATAGTATTTATCAGAGAATGCGAATCGATATTACGAATTGATAAAATATATGACTACCGTTTGAAGCAAACTATTCCGCTTCAAAAAATATTATACGAGGCATTCCATGCCATATCAATGAGTTTTTCACTCAGCAAGTTGAGATTACATAGAAGGTGGAATTAATTTTTTGCGACGTTTTCAAGATTTTGATAAATGTCCGCTGAACTAGATCCTAATCGATAAAAATTACTAAAACACATATAAGGAAATAGAAAATCAATAATTGAAGCTTATGATTGAAGATTCACAGAAATAGAGGATGCTTTATAGGGTTCAGATTAGGTTTTGAAAAGAACGGATGAAAAACAGAACAATTCAAAAAGCTATTGTCTAGGAAATGTTGACAAAACAAATTTTGAGATCTTAAACTCGTTGAAGAAAATTGGACAATAAATGAGAAATGAGAATACGCACCTGATCAGAGTTTGGGTGAGCAAAGGGTACTGTGCCAATACACCATCGCAGACATTCGAACTGCGGTCAAGATGTTTGTTTCACGCTTCGACAACAGTGCATTAGAGCAAATCGTTATCGAGAGCAGCATCCGGTGGTACAGAAAGGTCAGAGTTTCAACATGCGAAAGGAAGTCGGCAGTTTTTCGTAAAAATTGCCACGCGTGACATAGATTGATACACTGTTACTATGTCGACTGATTACTGCTAGAGTCGACAGAATTGAAGGGTTAAATGTCGTAGAGATCAATCGAATCGGTATAAAAGCCCTTGCAAAATCGGTACTCATCACTCCAACTGGACGTCAAGCAGCAGAATGTGGTCTCCTCTACTTCTGTGTCTCCTTGGTAAGTACTTGATGTATACACATTATTTTATTTGCAACTATTCAATTTTGACTTTTTGTCACAAAATTCACAAGCATAGCATAGTAATGTATTCGGATTACATCATAATTGGTGAAATCGATTTTTGTTTTATGATTGTAAAAGTCGAAAGCTGAAAAATCATTGTAGCTTGTAATTCGTCAAACAAGATTGATTTTAACATGTTTGAAAAAAATTCTTCTCTGTCCTGTAGTTGGAATCGCTTCCGCGGCCAATCAAAATGCCTGGAAGCAAGGCCAAGAATACACCTATCAGGTGCGCGGTCGCACATTGGCGGCTTTTCACCAACTCGAAGATCAGTACACCGGTATCGCGTTAAAGGCTCAGCTCAAGTGTCAGCCGAAAGGATCCGACTCGTTGAGCTGTAGCATCCAAAGTCCTCAGTTCGCAGAGATTCACGCTCAGCTACCTGGTGGATGGGATTCTCCTCTACCCGAGAAGAAGACCAATTTCCAGCAGTTCCCGCTGAGCGAAAAGCCATTTGAGATCAAATTCAAAAATGGCGCGATCGACGACCTTATCGTTGAGAAGTCTCTGCCAGTCGACCAGGTCAACATTATCAAGTCCATCGTCAGTCAACTTCAAGTTGATACGCAGGGTGAGAACGCCATAAAATCTCGCTACAACCAGGAACCCGAAGGTAACAACGCCTACGCCACGTTCGTGACCATGGAAGATACTGTTACCGGCGAGTGTGAGGTCTTGTACGACGTTAGCCCTCTGCCAGAATTCGTGCTCCAAACTAAACCGGAGCTGGCTCCATTCCCAAATCTCAAGGGAGATGGACAGATCATTGATATTGTGAAGACGAGTAACTTCAGTAACTGTGGAAATCGTAGGAGTTACCACTTTGGTTTCAGTGGAGAAACTGATTGGGAAGCTGGAAGCAACTCCATGGGTGATCTGCTCTCTGTAAGTGCATATATTGACTGTAAATGTTTTCGACCCACTTGTGCACCGGTGCATATTAATAGAGGGGGGCGTTTATACTCAAATTTTTATCAACATATCTAAGAGGGTTTTTCATTGTTGCAGAAATCGTCTGTCAGCCGTGTGATTATTTCTGGAAGTCTTGATCATTTCACCATCCAGTCATCGGTCACCACAAACAAAATTATAGTGAGCCCGACTATTCATAACACACAAAAGGGTATGGTTGTCAGCAGGCTGAACATCACCCTGCAATCAGTCGATTCTGCTTCTGGAAGCCCCAAATCTCCATCCAACCCAGAGTCTGTGGATGACCTAGTGTTCATCCCTTACAGGGAAAACGACAAACGTCAGCGTAGCTCAAGAAACAACGGTCGTGATGATGACGACTCCTCATCTTCTTCCTCTTCTTCGTCTTCTTCCTCTTCGTCAAGCTCTAGCTCTTCTTCGTCATCCTCGTCTTCGGAAGAAAATGGTCACAGTCAGGGTCGGCCATACAAACACAACTATGGTCGCTACCCGAATCCAAACCAGTACAATGACCAACGTGGACATCGTCAAGCTCGTGCAGCTAATGATGACTCAAGCGATAGCTCTGACTCAAGTTCCAGCAGCTCAAGCGAAAGTGACAGCCTTAGTAGCAGCGAGGAATACTGGTTGGCAAAACCTACCTTGCAAAATGCTCCTGACCGTCCCATGCCTTTCTTGGTCGGCGGCAAAGTCACTGTAGATCACATGGATCTAGTTTCCTACACCAAGAAACTCGCTGATCAGATCGGCGCCGAGCTTCAAAAACCGAGTAGCATCCCAAAGGAAGATACCCTTGAAAAGTTTGCTGACCTTTCTGCCCGACTACGTACCATGAGTACGAAGCAGATCGAGCAGGCCGCGTCCAAGATGTACACACCAGCCTCTCAATGCCCAGGTGATAAGGATAGCAAAACCCAGAGTATCAAGTGTGCTTCGTGGGCAGCCTTCCGCGACGCAGTTGCTCAAGCCGGTACTGGACCTGCGTTGGTTGTGATCAAGGACTGGATTTTATCTAAGAAGGTCAAGGGATTTGAAGCTGCGGAATTGATCGCCGTATTGCCAGCGACCACCAGACATCCTACTTCTGAGTACATGGATGCATTCTTTGAGCTTGCCACCAGCCAAGAAGTCACCAAACAAGCTCACCTCAACTCTACAGCAATTCTGGCTTTCGCAGATCTCGTACGTGAATCGCAGGTAAACAACGCCTCGGCCCATAATCGCTATCCTGTGCACAGTTACGGTCGTCTCTCCCCTAAGAACAACCCAGCTGTTCAAAACAAATGGATTCCTTACCTGGAGAATCAAATGAAGAGCGCTATCCGTGAAGCTTACAGTCCAAAAATTCAAGTGTTCATCCGTGCTCTTGGTAAAGTCGGTCACCCTAAGATGCTCGCTGCTTTTGAACCATACCTAGAAGGTGAAGAGGATGCCACAAACTTTCAACGCCTGACCATGGTCCTCAGTATGGCCAACTTAGCTGAACTGTACCCGAAGCAAACACGCGCTGTACTGTACAAGATCTACCAAAATACTGGTGAATCTTCTGAAGTTCGTACCGCTGCAGTCTTCCAGCTGATGAAGACCAACCCACCCGCCAGTATGCTCCAACGCATGGCTCAATTCACCAACGAGGACACGAACAACCAGGTCAACTCTGCCGTCAAGTCTGTCATCGAATCAGCAGCTGAACTTTACGATTCTGATTAGTAAGTACCCAAAGAATCTCAAAAAGAGAAATAATATTATCAGATTACCGTAGTAATGACTCATGGTGACTTATTCTTTGTAGCTCTGCGAACGCACGTGCTGCACGCGATATGCTAAATCCCGAATACATGGGTATCCAGTATTCCCGAAGCTGGCTTCACGATTATGTTCACGAAGAGTTGAACGCTGCTTACAAAGCTAGTCTTAGCTGGATCGGAAGTCAGGACAGCATCGCCCCTCAGGCTATATTTGGTGCCTTGAAACGTAACAAAGGTGGATTCGCAATGCCCACTAGTTTCTATGGTGCCGCGGTATCCAGCTTTGATGATTTGCTCGACGTTCTCTACGACCAATACGAGAATGACGATGACAATGCCCAGAAAGGCAAAGGCAAGTCCAGCAAGTTCAGTCCTCAAAATATTTTGAGTGCACTAAACATCCAAAGCGATGACGACGAAGAACTCGAAGGACATATTTTCATCGACGGATTCCTTCAATCCGCCCGTTTCATGGCATTCGATAACAACACCATCAAACAATTCCCCAGCTGTAAGTACAGTACATAATTTGAGAAATGTAGTTTTCCTAGATAACTTAGTTTCTACTTCGGCGAACGATTTATCATGGCAATAAATATTTTTAGGGGTCAAGTCAGCCGCAGCCTCTTTGAAACATGGCCAGAAATTCAACTACACCAAACTGTACAGTGACAACGAAGTGACCGTCATTTTCCCAACGGCGATGGGTCTGCTATTTGTCTACACCATGAAGACTCCTTCTCTTGTACAAATCGGCGGCGAAGTACGTGCTAGAGCACACCCAGGTGACTACAGCGGCTCCTCCCATGAGATCTCTATTCCTGCTGCGGTGAACGCTAGTGCCCAAATTCATGCCGTCTACTCCAAAAAGATGATCACACGATTCGGTTTTGTCAACCCCAGCAGCAACCATCACCATATGGCTGGTTACGATCAGAACTTCCAAATCAACGTGCCACTGAGCGCTGAAGTTGATTTGGATTTCGAAAATAGCCACATCCGCATGAACCTTGAGCCCATTGACCAGGATAAGAGCTATAACCTTGTGCACTACAGCAGCTGGCCATACACTGTTCAGTACGATCTTCTCAATGGAAAACCAGCTTCCCAACAGGAAGGTTACCAGTCCATCGATGATGACGATTCGGAAGACCGAGAGTGGTCCTTTGGAGATAAGTCTACCGGTTTTGTGTTCCGTTTCACAGCTGAAAGTGATGATGAACCTGAAAAGCTAAGCAATTGGGCCTTGAGGATGGTTGAGTCTGAAGATCCATTGGCATCTTACATCTTCTCCTCAGACGTAGAAAGCATCCAACAGTCCAATTACAATTTGATCTGGGATGCTAAACAAAGCAGCAACGACGCCGTAGAACTTACGTTCTCCTACTCCGATTACACGAAGGGACAGAGCGGCAGTTCAGCTTCAAAGTCAGCTTACCAACACCCGGCAGGCCGTAAGAGCTCCGCTGACGATGATAACCAATCTTCCGACAGCAACGCCTCAGCCCCTCAACCCCACAGCCGCGAACCTGACAGTGAAAAACGTCAAGAGCAGTTCCTGAGGGAGGCTGCCTCCGGGATCAAAGACGCGTATGCCCGGGCTTACGATTTTGGTGCGGAATTCCATGGTAAGAACAAGGCGCAATTTGCAGCCACTATCGCAGTGGCCAGCAGCTTTGTTGACGATAAGAGCCGAGTCGTCTTCTACTACGGCAGTGACCCTGCACAGCAGAAGAACTACGAGATCTGCATGTCCGCTCAAAGCTCAAGTCCTCAAATCCCACGCATGAACTTCGCCCAGGCATTGAAGGCCGAGCCAACAACCAAAGTCGCAGTTGACATTAAATTCGGTGAAAACTGCCAGTCTGGCGCAAGAGTACAAATTAAAGGTAAATTAGAGCAGTCCGACGAACGCAGAGAGTATCTTCAAGATGACCCGATGGTTCTGCAATGTGCTCAAGAGATGCAGGAGGGTAACAACGTTCTGCCAGCTTGCCGCAACGCTACGGCTCGCGCAAACTCTTTGGATGAAGGTAGCTTCACCATCAAGTACCAGCAGATTCCCGACACAGTAAAGAATATCACCGCTAAAGCCTATAGCATTGTTCGCCACCTGACCTATCACTATGCCTACGAAAACTATGTCGATCCCGAAAACGAGGCTGAAGGCCAGATCAATTTCGGATACGGAATGTCACCCAACTTTGAAAGCCTCAACGTAACCATGAACGCACCTGGTTTCGACGCCAACATTACAGATCTGGACATCAGCGCGTGGGCAGCTCCCCTCCTCGCCATAGACCCCGTTCAATCGGCTCAGCGTCGTTTTGGAAGGGAAGTCCTTGCCGGGCAATACAATCGTGAGTTAACGATACATTCGAAAAGCATATTCAATCTTTTTTAGAGCGCATCAACGCCGCAACATAACGTTCTTGTTGAATTCATTTACAGCAACTTGCGTCATTGACCACTCTGCCGCATCTACTTTCGACAACAAGACCTACCCTATTGAACTTGGCAACTGCTGGCACGTTGTGATGACAGCCATTCCCGACGATGACGACAACGACGACGACGATGAAGGTATCTCCGACGATATGGAAGTCAGCGCAGTCTGCCGTGATATCAGCGACAAGCAAAGGGAATGCAAACTGGTTCTCAGAGATACCGAAATCCACATGTACCCGAACAACAACCAGCCCTCCATCAAGGTTGACGGCCAATCTGTCCAACTTTCAAAACACGAAGTCTACCGCTACGACGATGACGACGACGACGACGACGACGAATACGATTTTGAGGCTTACCTCGGACAGCAGGGTGCTGTCGTGATTCATTCTGAGACATTCGGCGTCAAAGCGGCCTACGACGGACAACGCATGAAGCTGGTTCTAAACAACAAATACCGCGACCAGATCCGTGGACTTTGCGGAACATTCACCGGAGAAGAACATGACGACTTCACCACTCCAGAAAACTGCATCCTGAAGAAGCCCGAGTACTTCGCCGCCAGCTATGCTCTTACCAATGAAGACCGCTGCGAAGGACCTGCAAAAGAGAACGCACGCAAAGCTGATCAAGCCAAGTGCTACCGCAAAGTCCTTCTTTTAGGTAATGTCGTGAGCGACCAGGATGCCGGACGTGGAAGGAACGGAGGAAGTTATCGCGGTAACAAACATCAGAACTTTTCCGGAAGGAACAGCCAGGCACGTGGCAGCTGCACGACCTATCGAACCAGCGTGACTCAAGAGGGTGGCCAGGTGTGTTTCTCTCAGAGGCCAGTCGCCGCCTGTGCTCCAGGCTGCAAGCCGACCAGCAAGCAGCAAAAGACCGTGAAGATGCACTGCGTTGAGAAGAGCAGCTACGCCGATTCTCTTGCCCAGCGCATCGATCAGGGAGCTCACCCTGACTTCAGCCAGAAACCCCATAACAAGAGTACCAGGATCTCCGTCCCAGAGAGCTGTGTTCCCGCATAGATCACATCTTCGAAAGTACGGCGTCTCATCACTTATCTGACGTTGTACACTGGTGGTATTTTATGACGACTGCAATACCTATGGACATGTGTATAGTAGTATAGAACCTACAATGTTATCGAATATTTAAAAATTAATTCGAGTGAAAGTGAAAAAAAAAAAAAAACGAAATTACAAAATTACAAAGTTCATGTATTTATATTGAATAAAAATTTTCATTGCATATCACGTGATCGCTTATGAGCTGTTAACTTGTATTCACCTTCAAACTTATAATTTGGAAACAAACTCAGTTTAATAATATCAACAGTAGAAGATTCTATTTTTTTAGATAATTTTGTCTTTATTTAAATTACAATTAAATTACACCTACTATTTATATCGGCATACGAAGAGACGAGCATTGGCTTCGACACACAGTCTGAATAATTTACTCATAACAATTTATGACGCCGTTCAATTGTCTCATTGGGAAATATATTAGGGTTCGCGATCTTGACGTACGGATTACTTAATTGTATCTTTCCAGTCTTCCTCAAGATCACCGGTTTAATAATTTTAATGAATTCTAATCGAAATCAAATCATGCTTCTGCATCGTGGTCGTAATTGAATTGTATTCACTTACAATGATTGGAATAATTAATAATTAAGAATCGTTTTGTCGCAGTCAAAACGTTGTGGATTATCGTCTCGTTCTCATTGTAATAGTTATGCATGCATACATCATTATATTTGACTAAAAATGACTAAAATGTATTTTTTAGCCAAAACTATAATAAAATTTTCTTTTTAACTCTTAATTTTCAAATAGCAAAATTGCAATATGCCCAAGACTCAAGAAATCTCTCACTTTTTAAATATGGCCTTCGTCTACAGCTCGTATACGACATATGTGGCATCTAATATCATTAGAGCCTATTAGTTTAAAAAAATATCGCTGGATTTTGATGAACGAAGAAAAAAACATTCTTGATAGACAAACCTGGCTAAATAACAAATAGTATGTTGATTAATGAAGAATTGAATTCTTGAAAAAATTTGATGTTGTAACCTTAACTCCAACCATATCGTACTAAAGAGGCTGTACATATACATTGTTCTCTTTTGTCATTTCATTGTCAATCACAGAAGGAACGACTGGGGGCGGTGGGGGGCTATTTCTTGTCTGTATCCACGTCCGCCGACGTTATATTTCCTATGATAGAACGAACACAAAGAAAGAAAAGGAAAAAAAATACAATAGAAAACAGCAGTACATACAAATTACTGTGAAAAATGAAAAATTTGGTTCAATTTTTTGTTTAATTCCCGTTCAATTGATAAGGCAAAAAATTTTCGCGACTGTGTCTGGGAAGTGACTTTTGGAATGTATATCAGCAATGCACGTCTCGCTGATTAAATAGAAAACAAGAAAGATGTTTTCATATGACAAAAATTGATCTATAAACATCCATAAATTGATGAATATTGTAATTTGTCGCGACACTCTCACGTTCATCATACAAATATATGGATATCAAATTCATATTTACGTGTGAATTAATTAATTACCATTGTAACATTTTTACAATAAATGTTTTCTTTTTAATATTAATATTATGATATTATGTATTAACGTATTGGTATATCAAAGTAAGTAGCGATGAAATTCGATTTCAAAGTAAGAACCAATATGTGTATATTAAAGTATTCGTTTTCATTTAAACTGACTGTGAAACAGAGAGGTAACATGCAATAAGTGCAGGTTTCAGAATGACATTGATTGTACAATTATTCGAATTCTGGTCTTTAGTATAGGGTTATTTTAAATTCTTCAACTGCCAGCCCTAATCTATTATTATTATAGATTTAGTAATATGCAGCAGTACAAAATTGGAAATTGTGTATATAAATATAGCCTACTATTGAATTCTGGAGGAACATGATTATCATAATGTGGGCACAAACATTTCGCCCATTAAGGTCCAGTGAAACTCGACTTTCCTCAGGTGTACAAACCCGTTGTAAAAGTTTAACACGTATACTACGATGCTGTCGCCGCACAGTGTAGCATTACTAAAACGTGAAACACTGTACACTGCGAAGCATTGCAACGAGGCAAGAAATATCCCGAATATTGTTACAAGAGCAATACCTATTGTTATTATTCTTTAGATGAAAAATTTTCGCAACAAAATATCTTGTGACTAATTTTTCGCTACGAGATACTCTTGCACGTTTTTTCTTTTCCTTCTTGTTATACAATTTTACATTTTCGAAACACACGATGTCATGCTGACGCGATAGAGAATATGTGACAAACCCGATTTGCGTGTTCGCCTCTCATCTTGATAACGATAATTAAATTATCCTAAATATATAATAATATCGTATGTACAATTTTTACGTTTAGTAGCAACAAGCCATGCGGGAGGCGGCGGCGTTGCTCCAGGGATGGTTTGATGTGTACAAGATAACATACGCGGTGTTGAAAAAAAAAACCCCGCTTCGTTACTGGATGATAACGTCGCCGTTGTTCGCCTTGACGGAGGCCATGTTTGGTACGTAGTCCAAGGCCATTAGGCAGGCAAAAACTGTCATCACCATTTTTGGTTTAACTTCCGTGATGTCTTCGGGCAGGGCGTAAACCCTCGCCCCAATTTTACGGGCCATGGATATCGCGTACTTTGCGTTGTCCAGGTTCTCCTGCTCGGTGCCGCCCTCCTTTACCAGCTCGTAGTTTATGATCCCCGGTTTTATCGTGTCGATCAGGTCGATAACAACCTTCGCGTCGGATATGCTGTAGTCCTGAAAACTCTTAATGCTGCTGCTCTTCCCCGCGGCTTGAAGCTTCGAGTTGACCCACTGAACGATCGATTTCTCAACAATCGGACTGCCCTGGTTCCCGGCCAACGAGGCAAGGATCGATAGAGTGTAAGACCTCATCAGCTGCCATATCAAAGCCAGCGTCAGAGTCGCGTTGCCGTCGTTAATGTCCTGCCCGGCAATACCGACAAGCGAGAAGTTCATCTGTTTACCAAGGTCGACAGCGTAGTTGCAGTTCTCCAGCTTCTCCATGAATTTTCTGAGCTTGGTGAACTTCTTGTGAACCTTGTTCCAACTGACCGTGCCGGGCTTGATAATGTCGTAGAGTTGGAATATCACCAGACCGTCGGCTAAGTCGGAGTACAGCCAATTCACATGGGGCGAAATGCCCAGCGAGTTCATCCAATTTCTATACGTTTTTTCCTCCCTTGTTTCCTCCAGTGATTCCAGTCCTTCGATCACGGTCTCAGGGTTGTCCAGGCCAGGATGGTTGTTGAACAGATTCGCAACGAAGGCCAAGTTGAGCTTGTAAATGCCGTTGACGACGTCGCTCGGGGTGACGAAACTTCTACAACCAAGTTTCGCGGCCTGCTGCAGCATTATCTCCGCCCTTGTGCTGTGGTTCGGTTCCATCAGAGCCTCCAGAGTCACGTCAGCGTCTGCCGGAGCTATTTGCTTTATCAGATGCGAGTAGATCTCCGAATCGGTGATGTCCGACTGGAAGTTGTTGCACCTTCTCGCTATTCCGGCATTCTGGAGGTGATGGTTCACCCATCGCAGAAGTATCGCCTCAGGCGACAACTTCAGTAGGTCCTCGATCCGCTCTCCGTCCTGCAGCAGCGTTGTCAAACCTGGACAGTTCTCAAGGGTTATTTGATTGAATAATCCGATTCTGATTATCTGCCACAAGAGTCCGAGGACTAGGTGAGGTGATCCTTTCGTCAAATCGTGTGCGTCAATGTTTATTATGTTGCAACCAATTGCTTGGGCCGATGATAGAGCTAGCGTCAGGTTCTCATGCTTCGTGTAGAGGGTCAAATTCTTCTTGTTTATAGTCCTTTCGTCGATCGTGTCCGGGCAGGAATGGTTTATAATTTTACTGTAACAAATGCGTTTTAAAATTAGACATGCACTTCAACTGAATTCGTCAAATTATAAAGCGGATGAGTCATGGCATTTTTATTGCCAAATCCGGAGGGATTTGATCAAGACTTTTCAATATATCGAATATGAAGAGTAAGCTGTTCATGTAACAAATGGATTAACTACTCAAAACCGCGCCTCTTTATCTGATATCCCTGAAAATATGCTTTATCTTATCTTACAATTAATAGTGTACACGATTCTTTCAGCACTGCGTGTCCGATAATCTTGACTTACCACAAGAGTATTCCATCCTTGACCTTATCGTAGAGGGTTTTTCCTTCTGGATCAATCGGCAGGAGATGTTTAAGGTCCGGATCGTAGCCCAAGTTTGTATTTACCCAGTCGCTGAAGGCCAGCTGTTCTTCCAGCCTTACTGAATGGGTCGTTCCCTCGCTCGAAGCGTCAGAAATACCGCCGAGAGTTTCCAAATTCTCTTTCTTAGATACAACTTGTTTGAAAGTAGACCCAAGCTCGTTAGCTTTCAGCTCTTTGCATAATTTCTCAAACTCCTCAAAAGACAATCGTCCCTTATGCTCCAGTCTCTCCTTGTCGTCGTACTCTTCAATCATTTGGCGAACTTTGTAGCCGGGCATTTTGAATCCGCATACGGCCAACGCTGTTCTAAGCTCAGCCAAGTCAATGAAACCATCGCCATTTTGATCGATCTGCAACAAATCGGTAAAATTGATTCTCAAATAATTCACATCTCTATAAAATCATCAGTCATGCTAATAAACTATTAATCTCTATCATTGCGAAGGTTTATTGACTGTCTGCGAGTCGAATGTTAATTACTAGAGACAACACGAAGGGACGATATCAAAAACAACTTACTGAGTTAAACAGATTGAAAAAATCTTGGAAATATTCGTCCATGACATCCCATTTTTGCATCGATTGGATCTCCATTGTTACTATTATTGTTCTTAAGCACTCTGAATAATTGTATTACTAGAAGACAAGAATTGAGTAAAACGTTCTCGCGGAAGTCTACCGAATTGAAACTTGCAAAAGCACTCAGTGAGTCGACAGTCGGACAGACACAGCTGCTTATCAACGTTATCATTGATACGGAGGTTCGATGAAAAAAAAAAAAATTAAAAAAAAAATACCGGGAACCAATACACTTCTAGTTTTTATTACATCACCACGCACATACGCGGATAAGACAGAGTATTACACGATTGAACAAGATTTTATCAATTGATGGAAGCTGTTGATTAAACCTTGATGTTTGGAAGTAGGTATCTTTTCGTATGAAGTACGCTCGGTCATTCGCAAAATATTTTTTACTATGCGGGTTGGAAAAGAATGTACAACTGGGGTGAATGATTTATTACACATAATACCGATCAACGGAAAATCTTTGGCTATCAAAGTTAACGAGGAGGAGAAGAACTGTTTTGGAACTCGGCCATAGTCAGCGAATACAAATCATGCCGTGTAACTGTCGTTGTCATTTTTTGCGCGGATGAAAAAAAGGAGAAAAAATGGAAACTCATCGACGTAGTGTTTGCTCGGATCATTCTCACTTCAGTTTATCCGAGAGAAACGAACTCTCTGATACAACGAACTCTTGAAACGAGGTTACAGACCTGGCCTGTCACCAAGGACAAGGTTGCGCGGTGGCACGTGGACTAGAAGTTGACCAGTAGTTGCCATCTGCATTTGAACAGTGCTGTACAATCCTAGATGACTTCGGCGTTTTTTTTTTGTTTTTATTCTTCGTTTGTAATCGCGAGTATCGCATGCTGTATAATAAATACGATATTTCGTCAGTCATTGAGAATAAACGAGATTTTAGAACAATTAGAATCTGAGCTATAACCTATCTGCTGGAAAATCATCACACCGCGTGACACACGAAAAGTTTGGATAATCTTACATCGGCGTCCCTTAATCGATTCCGTGATGTCCGACTTCAAATGGAGGGCAAAGTCTAAGCTCGATTTGAATCACAGTTATTCGTAGTCAGTAAAATATATAATAATATATTTTTTAACATTATTTATTCATGATTTGAAATTCGTTTTGCGACCTAACAATAATTATTTTCCCGCAAACGATTTCTGGTAGGTATAGATCTGTGAACAATTCATCAGTTTTAGTATAACCGTTAGTCTGCGATCAGTTGGACAGCGGTGTAGGTATATATGTATATATATTACATTATCTTTCACTCGATACGATAATTGGATGTTTTTCAGTCGGGATCCTTGCGATTTTTCTCAGGGTGAGTCACTCCTTCGCTACGATGAATAATTACGAATTGTTTAAAGCGAAGACATCGCACGACGAGATCGGAATTTCTCATAAACACACTTATATCACGAACTATACTAGCGAGGTCGTCGCGCGCCCGATGACGCGATCACAACAGTTTGAAACGCATTGATGCACACATGTGTCTGTGTAAATCTGATCCACAGCTGTAAACACGGATCGAAAAAAGTATAACGAATCCCGCTTTGTAACGGTTTTTATTGTTCCAATTCCAATCCCCGTTGTAATCACTCTTCTCCACGCTTCGAGAAAAATTCCGCCCGAGTAATATGCGCAAACATGAGCTGTAATTATTATAATATTAAGCAGGGTACGTTAATTGTTATCTGAGAACAATACGAACGAGTAAAATTCTTCTCAGCCCTCAATTAGACTCTAAGAGGTTATTGTAAAACAGTGCGAACACTAACTGATCTTTCTGATTTTTTTCCCATATGTTCTTGTTTCAAAGTAATTTTGAAAATTAGAATAATATCAACTACTCTCAATGATAATCCGTTGACGCATTACAGAAAAGTGAGAGTGTCCCTGCTATTGATCAACATTCGAAAGTCAGTCAAACAACATAGGCGGTAGATATGCGGGAAAGCGCATATATGCAGATTGTTACTGCATGCATTATAAGATATACGCAAGAGCCATTGAATACAAACCTAAATACGACTGAACTGATTGTGAGCGAAAATTGCACTTGGAGAATTTGACCATGTTGAAGTTGGTAACGTTATCGTAGCGACTTATGCTGATGAAAAACCGTTATTTCACCATTTTGGAATAGTTTGAAATTCAGTAAAACGTCATAACACGAAACATACTCATATTTCGAAGTCCAATATTTCGTTACGGTAACGTTACTAACTTCAATCTCGTAGAATTTCAATTCTCTTTTGTGATTATTCAAAGCCATGTAAAGTCAGCATAGAGAAGAGCGACGATGTCGAATAAGCAAATAGTCGCCAATCCTAACTTTGACATAGCAAGTGGGCTGCAGATCTCAATGTAATTATATCATCGCAATGACGCAAGTTCTTTAATGAATGCAAAATAAGACACACGTCGAGCCTACGCATCTCTTGACGCCCAACTGGCAGTGGAACGTTTGTGACCGGCCGTCCTACGCACCCAATTGTAAGACTGCTGAAATCTGCCTGACTTTTCAGTTCGATGAAACGTGCTGTCGTTACAATTCTGCAGCTCTCTGTATTAGTTTTTCTCATTCTCTCCACATAAGGTTCTGCTGACCATGAGATGACTCCGCAACATACCTTATCCCCGCATGTCTTTTTTCATTGTAAGTAAGTAAGTGTGTATGCGTAAGTCTGACTTCTGCATCACGATCAAACAAGACTGTTCGTTCAACAGCTGATAAATTGCACTGTCAACGATGCGGACTAACAGTCAATATTAATATCCCATACAACGTCACAAATTTTCCGATAATTTTTACTTCACACATGGCAGTGGCTGCAGTACCACGTGGACGTACCGTGGTACATTCACTCGTCATCGTAGTAACACTACGCACTTGTTCATACATTCGCGGCCAATTGATGCTTCCGTAGATAAGAGTTTAGATCCTTTCTTTAAACTCTTCCTGAGTGGATCTTTATTGGATAAAACGGAGCCACCAGCATCTTGACCCTACGTTTAATTAAGACCAGTCGTATTGTTGCCGCCTCTCTCAGGGTTCATTCATAACATCAAACTGGCTTCAAGTTACTAAATGGAATAGGTATGCCTATTCCGTCGCACCTCGTCGGATTGCTCATTAAAACAATCCGTTTATCGTCGGATGAGTCAATCCCAGAGGCATAGGGCGGTGTTTCTTTGTCAAGAACTAGGACATACACACTACATTTACCTCCACTTAGTGTGCCAAACACAAACGAGAGCGGTTTCAAATTCACTAACGACAACAGGTGTTGGTATGTATTCAATTTTGTGAGTGTGCATCGAGTGTTGTTACAGCGTGATGCAACTCAACGCAATTACATAGGGGTTTTAAGCGGGCATGTGCTGTTGCAGTTGCTCGTCTGAGGAATGAAATCGGGGACGCCTAGAACTTGGCGTTATATATATTGAAGAAAAACGAAATGAACGATCGGAAATTCTGGAAATCTTCAACGAGATGTTCGAACTACAAATACTGCAAATCTTTTTTTCAACAAGGCACCGACATTACGGACGTGAATTATGATTGAAATGGTGTGTAACGATGGTGTGTAAACATTTTTTTAAATTTATTTCCCGCAAGAAAACGATACCCTGTATTTCATCGGTATCGTATCATATTTGTTAACACCGTTTTTTACTCATTCACGACACCGCAAATGTTACCTAATACATGCTATGTGGCACGGTACAAGGTACTCGATCGTAAAAACCACGTGCTATATACGAAGTCGATTTCATGCGTGAAGTGCACACGAAGTGTCGTTATAGAAACAGGTACTAACGATAAGTGAAAAAATAATTTAGAGTTTCGTACAGCTAAGGTAGATTGTGGTCTTTGTCGTTAAGGAAGCCAAAAAGTACAACGAATTAGAAACGAAACTAACAATGAACTTGACGCTATTAAACCAAAGTAACGTATTCAATTAATTAACCAATTTTAACTACTACTACTACTACTACTTCTACTACTGCAGTAAGTTTCCTGCACGAGGAAACAAAGGAACGACGGCATAATTACAAGTACGTTCTCAAAGAACCGTCGGCCAGCACATTCGACGCAAGGCTTTTAACAAGTGAACTACGCCTAATCCCTGAGAAAAGTGTATACCTTCTGTAATATCATAATGTTGCGTACCGTAAGCGTGAACCCTATTATGAAGAAAAACGAGGTCGGGCGAACCAGAAAATACGAAACCACAGCCTTTGGAGGTAGCTGATCAATGACTGAGGTCAATACCTAACAACTTCGCAACGCTGAAGTTGGTGACGTTAGCGTAACAAAACGTCAGAGGAGAAAATCATTGCAAAGTACCGAGTGACTTTCAAGGAGTTGACTAGGCGAAATATATGAGTATGTTTTGTTTATCGTGATTTACTAAATTTCAAACACTATGCTAAATGTGCGAGGTAACGATTTTTCCCAAACACGTATCGTTACTAACTTCATCCTCATACAACTTCGATCAGTGAGTTAAACGCTTAGAATGGACAATACTGTTGAACGGGAAAGTCGTCATGGTCAAACAACGCACACGTCATCCGTGGTTGATGGAACAACCTGCAGCCAAAGATGAATCATATCGACGTGAAAATCCGGTATATACCTAGTGAACAACAGCAGTGATCTCTTAACCCGGATTCCATAATTCGTCATAACATACCAGTTCGTAAGTACCGAAAGAATGACTGGCTCTGCGACGGCAGGCTATCTCTCACAACTTCGTCAAGTATCATTTTGATTAGAAGATACTCCCACGTCCGATCATTTCTCCATCCGTCCGAGCATCCGTATAATAATATACAGAAACGCGTGAGTAAGCGAATGATAAGAGAATCCCGGCTTTCTCATTCTCGATTAGAAACCAGGGAACGACGACCTTACACGACTAAATATGGTTTCAGCTGAGAAGTGCTCATCGAGATGAGGATGAAGTTAGTAACGTTACTTTAACGATGCATGTTTAGAAAAAATCGTTTCTTCGCACCCATGGCAATACCTGAAATTTGGTAAACCATGTCAAACAAAACATACTCTTATTTGGAAAAGCCAACTCCTTGAAACTCATTCTAAAGTCGAGAACTGATATTTTCCCTAATGTTTCGTTACGTCAACGTTACCAACTTCGGCCTCACTCATCGAGCGCATACGCATGAAATTCATATCCGCAGGTCATCAGTTTTCCTGAATTTCACCGTTCAAACGGGTTCTGGATTTTGAGTAACTTCATCGCAACGAAGTCATGTTCAAGGTGTGGTGGTATAAGTGGCACGCTTCTCAACTCTGATTTCAGGTTCACGCAACCGAGTATTAAGTGTTGTTAAAGCACCTGTTAAGCAGCGCGTAACTTACGGTACACGAGACTATTTTTCAGCATCACGTTTCGCTTTTGTTTTCTGTTGCAGCACACGTGACGCGACTAAGAAAAACATAATAGCCCGTTGTGCTCGTCCTCCGATATTACAAGCTGCACCTTGACACGAAAGTGTTGTAGTTTTGCGGTTGAAGAAGCGCGCGAGGATTCAATATTTTATACTATACTTAACCCTGTCATACATTTTTCCTTCCATGCGATTCACTTGAAATTTTGCGCACATGAGCTTTTAGGATCGCTGATTACGAACCTGAACTCAAAATTCCAAAATTCAAAATGGCCGATTCAATATGGCGAACAAACAATAGTAACAACACAAATTTTGACAAGATTCTGTAGAATTTTTCGGTGTGTATTAAGTTTGTGTAAAAATTGGCCTTCGAATTGCATCGTAGATTAGCAGAACATGCTTTTTTTCGTGGAAAAGTACGAATTTCAACAATTTGTTTACATCTGCTACTTTTGCAAGAAATCAATAAATAAGTTTTCTAATTTTTTTTTTTTTTTTTTACTTTTCTTATATTTCTAGATTATATCATAATTCGTACACAATAGACCCTTGAAAGCATAAATAATATTTGACCATCCTTTTTGATTTTGTAAAACCTATTCCGTACCTATATGGAAATTTCCTATAGGTACTGAAAATTTCATTCCGTAAATCCATTCAATCGATGGAAGAAGACTCGAAATATCGAATGTATCAGAATTTGAGATTGCACGATCAACTCTTACCGACTTAACGGGAAGCCTTTGATCTCGCTCACAATAAATTACGATAATTATGAGTATTATTAAAAGATTAATTATACAAGCAGTTCGGATCAGTGCATAATTTTGAACTCAAGTGATTGTAACGTTGAAGTACTTCTGCAGAGGAATTAATATCTTTTTTCTGCTAAACCACGATAAGAACCGCCACGGGAAGTGCTTGCGATACACGCGGATGTAACTATGCGACACTTATAATACATGCATACATACATATACATATATGTATATATATGTATGTGAATCAACGCGATGATTGCTAGACGAGTAACGCAGTCTACTAGGTTTCAGTGAAACCGGTATAACATCGCACCGCCGAAATACGAGTATCGGGATTGCGAAATTTTTTCTGAAATCGTACCACGACGAAAGACGATACATCCGCTCTGACTCAACAATTGCGTGTAAGAGCCTTCTGCATCAGGGCTCTAACTCCCAATTAGAATTTTCCGTTGCTCAGTGCAAACACAGTGTAAGCGGTAATTTAAAACTCCGTTCAACAGGATCCGTGCGATATATTATACAGAGGGCGAAACTACAGGTGCAAAGATTGAATTCAATTAAACTGACACAACTTTCGAATGGATCAGTTGCTGCGGTAATAAATTACCGAGATTCACATAGTTACATTGATCACCGTTACAGAGGCTGATTGTTTAATTACTTTCTTGACACTGCACAAATTTCCGGCACTGATATACGGTCAATATAAAGCACTTGACGCTACATTTTTTTTTTTTTTTTATCAGAAAGTAAACTTGATACGTCTTCACGCGTATGATACGTACAGACGTATACGTATAAGTTTGTATTCAAACGTTTACAGGAAATAACAAAAAATACCACAGCTCTCTTCCGTTTGAGGTTTGATGTTCTTAATAATCAATGTTTGGCGCGTCGATTTCTCCTATCGTTGATGCGCCATATCCGTTGTTACGCCATCCTGACACTCCCACATTGCTGGTACACAGTTCACATGAGAATCCAGGATGCAAACCGAGGATGTTTACGTGTGAACAGTAGCAAACCATCGCGTATTGTGCTCAAAGTAGGTTGTCGGAGAGTGTTTCCCATAGACTATTAGACGGGCATCCAGGAGGTTCAATACACCGTTGGGGAAACTGTACTAAAGAATGTACACAAGGATCGCTTGGATGTGAGGAAAGAAGTCGTCTCTTTCGCGTTTCTTGCGCCGTCGCTTTGAAGTGTCGAAGCGGCTCCATCGACCCCAAGGATCTCGTAAATATCCGAAATGATGAACTTTTGAGGTGAGAGACGAACGAGGAATCACAAGTGGCGCTTGTACGATCTCTGCACAGCGCACCAAGTGGGCACAGGAATTAAACGTCCTGCCGATAAACACGTGAGAATAGAGTCAGCCTGTGTATACCGGACCGGTAATCGGTCGTTGAACCGAAGAAAGCTCGACTGGCCATGCAGCCGAGGAGCCAGACTAAAATTCCGAGATGTATATGCGGCAGGATCGCATCTAAAGCAGCCCCATTCCTGACCGCTTCAATTTATCTGTCCGCTAGAATTGAAAGTCAAAAAATCGGAGTGCAGAGTCCTAGTTGCGATCTGACCGCGAACGTTCTGAAAATGCGTCCTGCATTCTTTACTCCAGAGATCAGGAGACGAAGGGATCGTTGATTTCGCTCGCAACTTTAACAGCTGATGTATCTACTCGCGGGTTAATTGACCGCGGTCACGTACTTCCAGGAGAGTGATTTTTTTTTTTTCAAACCATCAACGGGTGACGGATTCTATAAATTACTGGGATGGTGATAATCAAACCATCTATCGTTATACTACGCATATTCGTCGAAATCATTTTATCAACATGTTAGTCATACACATACACCGCGGAAGTTAGTCACAGAAGAGAGTCGATCGCCTGATTTGTCTAAATGAGGATGGTATTCAAATTGACCGAGGTTTTTACTTAAAATCAGATGTTGAACTAGATTTCTATCCTTTCCACGAGAAATGCGGTTACCCCATTGTGTGTGTACGAGTAATTATCAGTAGCTAATCGCAAATACACTGCAATTACGGTACGCCAACATTCTTTATTTACTAGACTTGTTTACATGTGCTTGTGTGCTCGGAGTATAGTTTGCACAATATTACAGGGATTATCTGTCTTTGTTTACTTTCAAATTCTTCAATTACCATGTCACAATTAAATTTTCATTATCAAGGTTCATTTGTCGTCTTGTCGAGACCGACGAAAGCTAGGAAAATATTGTTCACAAAAATACTTCTCTCGTTTCTCCGCATACTCCGCATGTAAGTTTCGGTTCGACGGATCAAAGCTTACAATTAGTGTAGCAATAGTAAGCTCTTGTGTTTATAGTTTTTCTATCTGGTCTGTACAAACTTTTGTCCGCTTCGAAGCGGCAGGTATACCACAATTTATATATACATATATGCATTGTACGAGGGAAAGGTCACAACCGGTTTTTGAAAAGAGGAAATAAAAAAAAAAAGATATGAATATGAACAAGGAGCAGCTGAGAATAAAAAAAAGAATGGCACGTGTCACCTGGAGCAAGAACGTAATGTGATTCCTCTTCACCCCTTGCGCTCAAAACGAGACTAGCTTGTACATGTGCGATATTTACGTGAAAAACTCGAAGTACAATTAACAACCGTTAATTTTTCTATGAAAAAAAAAAACAAAAAAAAAAAAAAAACTGCGAGATCCTCGAATCAGTCTTGGAGTCCTAAATACGACTCGAAAAGTACTCGAAAGTGACAAAATTAGCAACGATTTTTGCCCCCGCGACGCAAGTGCGATCCGGGGGATCAGCCGCTGAAGACACGTGGTACCAACCAAGGCTATAAGGATCACGGTTGCGTTCTATTATCTTCCATTCCTTTCTGTGTTCTTCTGCGTACATCGAGACTTTTAAAAATATCTACTCTATGGAAACTAGGCAATAAATATCTATGTATAGCCCTCGACTTATGACTCGATAAGAGTAGTTACCTAAGCTCGATGGATAAACATACTTACATGTATTCAACCATTTACGGTCATGCAGACCGCGTACCTCGAATCGAATGAGCCATGAATTTTGTAACAACACACATAACCAAGCAGCAATAAAACAACGATCAGTCACTTGTACGTTCAATTTTTTTTGTTTTTTTATCAACTTTTCGAACCAAGTATTATGCTACACCAATTTATAGTGCCAATAAATCATATTACACAGGCATTCCGAGCAACATTCGAAGCGGGAAATAAATTTTTTCCTGCAGAAAAATTATGCCTATCTTCACATGTCGCGAATAGAAATGAAAGTAGAATATCAAAGGAAGCCTATTTTATTGATACCTACCCGCACGTAGATAACACGAAATATATTTTTTCAATTAAAGAAGATGTTACATGTTAAATTTATCCAGGCAGTCTGTATTTATTACAGGTAAACAGAGGAATTTAATATGGCCGAGGTAAGAATAATTAATGGAAGAAAAATGAACACTATTTATACGTCAACTTGTAGCATAACAGGACTTGTATAACATGTTGTATCCCATATTATAATATATCGCGTATATATGTGACATTCTAGTTGTGAAAAGAGTCGTCATTTGAGGAATGTGACTTATTTTTATCATTCATTTCGTTGCATACTTTGCTATTTCAGGTGATACGAAACACTGTATATCGTATCGGTATGCAAGTACAACATTGCGTTGATGTGTCATCGCGGAATGGTGTATACCTTACATATGTGTACGCATACATATATGTATATATATATTTATATGTATATGTCACTAGCGTACGCGTTCTAACAGGTAATTGGTAGTAGGGAATGGTTCAAGGAGACTGTAGAATTGATATTCAATGCTCACCGCATTGTCACCCGTTCGAAATACAAGAAAAGAACAATAATAATGATGATAATAAAAATAAAAGGAATAAAGAATAGATGAATAGAACAGCGTCAGCTAGTTTGAAGAAGTATAATTATAGACATCTATTTGTGAATGGATGCGTGTGTGCTATTATGCTATCATCATAGTTGCCGAAATATTTGCAATTTTTTTTTATCTGCAGTAGGCAGATTACATTTTTTTCACACACCTCAGACATCAACATTACAACCAAAGTTGAATCTCAAGTTCGATCCGACACATGTGAATTATATACGTGCGGATTAATTATTTTTATCGCTGTTCTCTTTGATTCGCTTTTTGTCCAACAGCATTCCAACGTTTCAATTTACAAAAAGTCGTGGCGGTGACAGTGCATACTTGATTAGTTTAACAGTAAATCGCACTGCTCACTCGCAATAAGTGACCGAAAAACGACTATTCAATCTTCGGCTAGGTAAACTCTATGTTATCGTAGAACTTGTATAAGATAATTTTTTTTCGCAGTAAAATCATCGATTTTTATGATAGCGATTAACATCGCTCCACCTTTTTACTGTACAAAGGTAAATTCGTTTAGTATTGCTGATAATATATAAGGAGCGTAACGGCCATTTTGTACGAATTTCGAAATTGCGGCACTCTTAATATACAGGAATTGGAGAAATAAAGGGTTACTCGCATCGTTCCCCACCTCCGGCAAGAGCCCGCGATCATCTCCCGATGATTTCGACGCATGCCCCAATCCCCGGGGTTATCGACTGTCATAATGGCAGTCCACGAGGATAACCCGGACCCGGCGCCTGTCGCCCGCCCAGTGCGCCAACAATGGGTTGAATACACGCTCGAATATCGCAGAAGGTAGGGTACGAGGGCCGGTAGGAGGAATAATTGCTGAATCGAAGACGGCTCGCGAGAGGAAGGGTGATAACGGTAGCGATCAATATACATACATGAATGACAAGGATTTAAGTTCGTGCGAGAAGAGCGGACAGAGGTACGAAATGGTATGTATCATAACTATATAAATGCTAGGTGGACGGCATTGGTACAAATAAAAAACGTAAAAACGACGCGTACCTAGATCGGGAGTAAACAAAGGAAGAACGCGTCGATTAATTGCAGTTAGTCGATTTCAACTCACCGCTTGAAATTGTTCGAGGAGTTCCTGTCTGTCGTCTATAGCGGTCGCCATGTTGTTAGCTTTTGGTAGTGCGCGGCACTTCTCGGTGGGTTCCCCTTGGCGGCTCGAACCGGATAGCGTTCCTTCACTCCGGGTAACAGGAGCCTCCTGCAACGTCGTTCCAGCAGCGAGCCACTCTAGAAACTGCGTTTCTGCTTATAACGAGCCGGGCAAAGCGGGACCGACACTCTGTCTCTGCGCACGTCGCCACACGCCGCCTCGGATATGACTGGATCACTGGATTTTACTCTGTTCCGTATTCGAACAACGAATATACAGCTCCGACCACCGGGACGCGGCATGCGCGTGTATACGTACACACACGCAAACCGTAATTTATACCGACGTCTCGCAGCCACAAACTCACCACTGAGTCACACTTACTATCATGCACACATATGCCGGACGGATCGGCCACCACGAGTGTCAATAATGTCGTATGGCACCAGTATTCGCATTTTTGTTACGATCGGTACTCGCTTTAGTTCGGTGTTCGTGTATTATACCTGCATTGATCAGATACGCAAAGATGCGATCAGACGACGAGATGGATGGCCGAAAGCCCGAAGCGCTGGATCAGACTCACCCGGGTGTGGGTCAAAATCTTCAAATACCGAAAAGTCGGCTGAACGAAAACCCGAAATTAGGATGTTCGAGAAATCACCCGGTAAAATAACTGTGGTCCCACTCGTTCGTTTAAGCGAACGCTCTGTTATTCGAAAAAGTATTTTAAGAACTATCGGAAAATGAAAGTTCCGAAATAAAAAATTGAGAGAGGTAATACTTCGAACATTCGAAAAACTTATTTCTCAAAAATCAAACTTCGGAAGGAGCAAAATCTCGATCCGCAAAATGCAGAAGGACCAGAATCCCGAAAAGAGGAAATACCGAATCTCCTGAGAATTCGGGATTTGCGAAATTCGTCAACTCGATGCTAGTTTTATCAAGATTATCTCATTGCATTAGACAATCGTCTGTGTCATTAGCGAAAAAAAGAAAGCAAAGGAATAGGCAACATATATTTAATAACATTTATAGAGTAAATCTTTTTCCCCGTACGTTTAATTTATTTAAGACATTATTACTTTAAATTTTGTTCCGCATTCACGTAACGCGCCCTCGTGTCACTTTACAAGCATAACGCCATCTATTAGCTACAAATGATGACGTTGGAAAGAATAAATCCATTTCCGACGTCTTGGAACCTTTCGGTATTTTGTCCATTCTGTCTTATCGTCAGTGGGTTTCGGAATTTTGGCCTTTCGAGTCTTTGATCAGTCGGTGTTGGTAAATTTGGATTTGTAAATTCTCGAAAAATGCACGAGTCTGACATTTGAAAAGTCGACTTTTTGAATGTTCGGTATTTTCGCAATTCAATATCTTGCCCTTCTTAATCTTGCCCATTCACAAAAAATGAAAAATGTCAGGCACAGATTATACACTCGATCCTCCGCTGGGTATGAGGATTGTCATTTGTTATTCTCAATTGTGCCGAGAAGAGGTGTCAACACTTTTCAATTCAAATTTGCGCAAGGGTTGAATCGTCAATCGTTGACTCACGACATGCAGCGTATGATCCGCATACGTACCACATGTCGCGATGTTTCACGACGTCAGGTGTGACTCGCCGAAAATTAACCCGGAGGGTGCGTACTGATGCAGATGTTTTCAAAGCGTTGAACCTTCGAAAATTATATGTTATTTTACCGCGTATACGGAAAATCTGCCGTAACTAACCTTTTCAGTCACACATTTTTCAGCGCAACATTTTGGCCTGAATTTTGTTACTCGGAGTTTTTTGGGTCGCCGATCACAAATCACGAAGTAACAAAGATCATTTAAAGTTGCAAATAAACTGTGATAAATCATAAGGCTAGGAAATGGAAACAAATGAAAGGGCATAGAAATTTTTGAGGTGGAACGCTCACGATGATCATCCCACTGTCCCACTGAAAAATTTAGCTAGTGTGTAATTAGCACAGGGATGCTATTTTCAAAACGCTGAACATGCCAAAAGCTGACCATGTCGCAGTAAAGTCAGAGAACAAGTACAATTCGCGCTGGCAGTTCCTAGTCCGTAACGTCTGGATGATTACGCATTTACCGTAGTTTCCATTTCTCTTTTGCGATGAGGCAAGACACGACACGCGTGACCAAACCGATTAATGGAATATTATACATCTTCTCCGTTCTGTTCAACAATTCTCGCGGGAAGACTGACCACGGATGAATCATTCCTTGGTGATTGATGGGGATATACACCGTCCCCCGTGTTCTCGCAGGAAGTTCGCAAATGCGTTTTCTCAAACATGTGTCACCACGCGCGTCGATATAATATACACGTATGTTACATTATCCGGTCTTTCCTTCACCGCGTACGATTAAATTCTGAGTATACACAGCGTTTCGGATATTTTCCCTTGTAAAGTCACACGGTGGTTTTATGGTTACGATTACGTTACTACGGTACAATTATGCTTTGCAGATAAAAGAAATGTATGAGGATTCTATTTTCGGATGAATCATTCTTTGTCCCCCTCCCCTCATACTTCGATAATAATTCGAGGAATGTACCGATCAAATGCATGTGCGAATGCTTGTGGATCCTTCAATCGGAAAAAAATACACACACTAAATATACTTTGATCGTGATACTATATTATTTTATTATTGTTAGTATTACAGCTATAATAGTAATAATAATTATTATGATTCAATGATTTACAGGGGATGTAACAAGCTATACAACAATTGGCCCATATTCCAATATAATCTCAGCACGTATAGTCATGATATCGTTTTTCTATAGACGTCATAAATATATCTATATTATCTTTGTGTACATCCGAATTTAATTTAAAGTGGGACAGTCGTGAATTTATCTTTTTTTTCTTTACTAGTCTTATTTGATTACCTCGACTACATGTCCCAGGTATCATGGTAATCGTACTATATACTATCAGTAATGGAGATATTTCTACAATTCACTCGAATGCGAAAACTGGGAGAAAATACAAATGGGCAAAATCGTCACCAAAAGTTTCAACTTAAGCTCGATCGATCGTTTAGGAATATTTGTCTATCAATTTTTTGTATACCGGATTTCCGGTAATGTAAATACATATACATACCACGATTGTATAGAAATTAAAAAAATTTCGATCCATTCTCGCTCGTATTTTGTATTCTGTGTCTGAAATCTTTCGCAAAATGTTTTCTCGAAGTAGGTACACTTAATTTCATTATATGTTTATTTGATTTTTTTGGTTTGTCACATCAGGCATAAGTTAAATAATCGTCGTATGTTTTATATGGACACCTTTTTTCATTGTTTATATAATTAAAAATAGTTTTTAGTAGTGTATATGTGCCTGTGTAAAAATTGTTATTGACGATGATAATAATGACATACATGTAATACAATATAGTATTGGTTATCTACTGCATACTAAGTTACATATACTAATCACACGAATTCATCTTCTTTCGATAATACTATAAGTATATGTATGTGTATGTATGCATTTATATGTACCGTAATTTTTAATCACACAAATTGATAGATATCAAGTTGGTATTTTATGGAATTCTGTTGTCACTTACAGTTAAACATGTCTACTACATACTAGATGTATATATAAATATAAATATAGTAATGATTCTGACTATATGTATTTACGTTATTATAAATGTCTATACATATATTCTCATACCGCATTCTTCTGTGTAAAAAATTTTTCAGTGCGCACCCCTTCTATTATTCGATAGTACTTATATATCGTATTTATGTATTTATGTGGGTTTATACCGCGTGAAAAAGTTTCGCGGTATACCCGAACTCTGACAGGTAGACAAATGAAAAGACGAAACGAACACAAGGAAAACGAAATGAACGATGAACATGGTTCGAAAATCATGTTTATCGCTGTGAAACCCAGCTTGCGTGTACTCAGGCATTTCATGAAATTATATCTAAGAAAGAATGACTGATAAATTTGCAGAATATTACAATTCTCTTTGATATTACTGCGAGATCGTTGAAACGAGAAACTGTGATTAATTCATATCAAAGATAAAGTAATCTAGTGTGTCGGTTGGGTCACCATGTTCCAAGAGATGAGTTATTTCCACTCAACAGGATGTCAGTACATCCTTAAAATATCACACATGTCGAAGAAAAAAGAACCGTATCATGTCAAGCATATACCACGAAAACATAAAGTACATTGCGCATCAAGTGCGGTTAACAATTTTACCACTTTGACATGAGTGAATTGCTGGATATTGACTTTTTTTTACTCATCTGAAAAAATTAAATATGAACCGATGTGAAACATTCCGGACAGGTTTACAGATTTTTTTTATTCGAGTTGAAGCTTTCTAGTAGTGCAGGTGTTGATGTTACCATTGAAACTCATTGAAGATGGATTTGCTTAGCTTTTAATATAATAACTATAATTATGTACTTTAGACTAAACGTTATATTTACAAATACTTAAAGACTAGACTGTAATCCGTCGTAAAATACCAAAACATATCCATTTAATACCATGTCCTTACAAGTTACGCATTGTACATATACATACAACATACCAACCGATCATTCTAAACTTTGCGGTACGATCCAACGTTCATCGAAGGAATTACATTGCAGATAAAGCTCAGATACGTTAGCTACGAAGTCTTTCGTGAATACGGTAATTTATTTACTCTGTAGGGCGTACTGATGAAATATCTATACGATCGATTGCTTCATCAATGAAAAAATCTAATCCAGAGCCTATAAAAATATACGTGCACGAAAAGTGTTGGTTTTATTTTTCATACTCTTGTTACTTTAAACTTATAATTTAATTAGGACTTCTTGTCTACGTTTGATAAAGATCGTATAACGCGATTGTGATCTTGAATTAAACTTGTTGCGAGTTGAATTCAAGACAAATCGTCGTTCTGACACTAAAATTATATTACATTTAAGTTAACAACGTTATTATATCTACAACCCGGTGACGGATATACAAGTCGATATCGTAGATGTACAGCGAAACTGGCGTTGTTGTTACAGATATTGAATCGGCACTCACACAAAACATGCTAACGTAATATTAAGTTCTGAAATCAACGTAATCGACCGATCAACACCACAGTTCGTCAAGTGCTATGATTGCCATTTATCTATTAAGAATTCGCGATGTTATGGTTTCATCAGATATGTACATATATTCACGAAAACATTATTAAAGATTGTAAGATACTCTGTAACAAGTAATTCGACGAAATGGGAATTAATACGTGACTAAGTGCGATCATACTAATAATAATAATAATAATAATAACAAAAATTGTAATAACCACAATGATACTAATCATATAGTAGTTTCAGGTGTTTGAAAGTTTTTTTTTTAATCTAAATGGTTTCGATAAAGTATTAGTTATTTGGCTCTGTTTTCCTCTCGATATTCTTGGCCACATGTATTTACTTTAATTTCACTCTACTTTTATCAATCGCCACAAGAAACAAACGTAGAGATAAAGAGTGGATTAAAAATTTGAAATGTTCCAATTTTGAATGGCAAGACACCGTGGTGGAAGACTGAGAATCCAAGAACTACACAACATAGAAATAAATTGAAATTTGGAGAAAAAAAAACAGAGCATAACAAAATGAAGGACAATTAATGAGAACGAAAACGTTCATTGTCATGTGTGAGTGCGGTGTTGACAGCTGGCTGTTGTGAATGTTTAAAACGGTGTGGTCTCGTTTATCCTGATCAATATATGGGACAACCAGCTACTGCGTCATCAGAGATCTTGAGAGTAAGAAGCTGATTAATACGTCTCAACGAATGGTGAGGCTTCCTGTATCTCCGGTTCCGTATCTCCGCTGTTGTATCCCTGAGATTGAGAAAGGGAAAGAAGTGCATCCAGCCCTAATAATTCAGCAGTATGATCTATACGTGGCAACTACGTTGATTGGCACGTACAAAAACAAATATTAAGGGGAAAAAAAAAAAATACCTCTGGAGGTTAATATATATTAAATACAAACATTTTGTTTTACTTTGGGAAAGAAATGCGAGTGTTGCAAAAATTTACAGGATGAATTACTCGACGGGGAGAAATCGTCAGATATATTGCGCTTGTGCAAATTTTGTATATATACACGGACAATCATTCCTCGATACGGGTTTTTAGTATTATGAGAAACACTGCTCGTGCACTTCATGCAGTGGTTCTCATGGTACTGTAAAACCCACGAGGTAATTAGATTAAGATTAGTAGTATTATGAGATACTGCGTCCTCTGAAAATTCGAGGTTAGATACATCGCGTCTTGTCACACGACGTCTGATCGATGCAGTGGTTCTCATGTCACTGTAAACCATTAACCATACGTCAAAGCAATGGAGGATACAGAATTTGCACATGCGCAATAGATCCGACGCTTTCTCACTGTTAGGAGTATACAAATTAAATTTCTTGGCACGGAGAGCAAAATGGAATCAACATAACAATAGTAGCAATTTAATTATCTGTAGTTACAAAAGGTATTAGAATTGACTTCATTCCCCTGAATTGTTTTTATTTTTGCTAATTATGGGTGCCGCAGTCGGGACAAACTAAATACATTCGAGGGGAGCATGACACCAGTACAATTGGTAAACTTTGGAAATCGAACTCTGTATAGAAAATTTAAATCTAATCCCACGATTCAAACTTTGAAACCATTCTACAATATTATACATACAGGACATAGTTGAAATAATAACAATTACCTACGTTCGAATTGTTAAATGATTTTAATTTCGTCGTGTCGTATAAATATTTCAACATAATAATAATGACAATAATAATAATAATAATAATAATAAAACAATAATAATAGGTTTTAAAAATATAAAATACAGAAGTAAGTAATGATAAAGATAATGGTTTTGGAATTTGTTCTCGTCATTATACCATTTATTTGATTTTTTATAATTTTTTTTTTTTGTTTTCTTTCTTCCATTGTTTTTTTTTTTTTTCTTTTTCTTTCACTGTACATGTATATCATGAAAAAGTGGGTAATGCACAAATTTTCATACCTAGTGAAAGTCGAACATAAATTTTGAAATAAACGAATATTCAAAATGTTTGTACTGATGTCAACAATTATTGAATTATTATTGTTTAGGCGTAGCAGTAATAGTATTAAAATGATGCGGTAACAGGGCGAATTAATGAAAGAAACGGTCTTCCGCATAACGATGAGACGAAAATTCACGGACACGTAGGGAAGAGAAAATAAAAATAATAATAATAATAATAATATCAAGTAGAGGAATACTTTAATTAATTTATCGTACCATGACATTATCGCTGTCTTTGCAATTACTACAGATGTAATCATCTTCTTCAGCTATTTCTGCACGGTCCAAGCCAACGCAGTGCATATGGAACCAACCATCACAGCCTCCATCGCATTGGACCCAATCGACCTCGCGCCCTAATGAGGAAAAAAAATAATTATTGTAAAGTATGTGACTTAATGAGTCTAAGATTGTTTAAAAAATTTTCCCGATTTCTAGTGATAATTTGTGCAGGTTTGATAAATGTTTTTACCGCTAGGGCGGAGGCAACTGACAGCTGCACAGTCGTCCTCTTCGTCGGAAGTGTCTTGTTTCGTTTTCTTCCTGTTACCACCGCGTTTTTTGGGCCCTTCCTCGCCCTCCTTACGTTTCATCTGTAAAGTTTGTTAATCTGAGATCGCGCTAGCCAATATTCTAAGAACCGAATGAGCCTTTGATAAACAAAAATGAACTCGAAGTTTCAAACCAAATTATTCCGGTTAACTGTGAAGGAATGTATGTGATTTGAAACCGTGACGAATGACAAAATTATATTACTCGGTACCTTTCGCGGCCCGCGTTTCATCTGTCCGACAGCCATGATAATTTTCTTTTCCTTATTCAATCCTTTACGTTTCAGGATATTTTTTTCGTCGACTTTTGGCCGGCCCAACTTTTTCAGCAGCTCGAATTCTTCCGATTTACGTTTACGTCCGCGTTTTTTAACGTCTTTCATGTCGTGCTTAAACGTTGCTTGTACTTCCTCGAAGGTCGCATACTTTTGCACACTACTAGGTATGTTCGTGTGGCTCAGTATCTTCCATATGTGCTGTGTTTCATCCAAGGCTACTTCGAGCAGATCGCCCTCCATCATTAACTCCTCGAGCCGACCCCTCGCACTTTCTGACAAAACTACTGCGGCGTCAGTGTCTTGCCCTTGGAGTTTGTTGGGTTGAAACTTGGAAACTGAGCGTCGAAAGGAATAAGGAAACGAAAATGTTAGTCTAATGTGCAGCTGCAAATACATAAGGTAAGAACAGTGGAAAATTGTTTGGAAGAAATATAAAAATTAACATAACGAACCGACTCTTCTACAGCAAAATTGTTTGGGTATATAAGAATATCTTCTGCGTCAAAGAAGCATTTGTAATCTGTGTCTCTTAACTTTAAACATAAAACTTCCATTGAAATTTACTTCCAATGTTAAGTGTGATCTTGTACAAAAAAAGCTAAGAGATTGATCGCATATGCTCAGTGCCGACAGTAGCTCAATGAACAGTCAAATCTTTATCAAGAAAATATTCTGACCCGTAATTCGAAAAAAATCGTTTCTCGCAGAGGTAAATTATGTTATTAGAGAAAATGTATAACAATTTACCGTACGAATAATCGTGTTCGTTACTATTAAACATACTACAAGTAGGCTCGTCATCCTCGATGGTAACAACGTCGTCATCATCGTCCTGAAAGAATTTAATACGAAAATGTGATTCACGAATAAATTACTGCTTAACTACTCATAAAACGTGTAATGCAAATATGAAAACTGACAGCAGTACTCGGTACACTATCGTCGGAATGTACACCGCTAAGTGGGGCGATGGCTTGTACTCTTTGATGGAGCTCCGGGTTGTTAGCAGCCTTTTTCAACTCGCTGCTGATTATCTTTTCTGTTTTTTCCCTTGCAGCTGCTTCAACCAACTTCTGAGATAACACCGACAGTTTCGCCAACGCTGAAGATAATTCTTCAGTTGCTAAAGCTTGCCTGGCGCGATCCTGTATATGAAAGAAAGTAAAGGAAGTCGGGGTGAATAGGCAGGACATTTAGTTATTACAGAGTTCGATTTACTGAATTATTGTCAACACACGCACCTGCCAGTTCATCGCTCGTTCGGTGAGGCATTGCAGAGCTTCACCCTCGGGCAAACGTACGGGAATTTTTTGTAAGCTCACTAAAAGGGCTAATATCGTCTCAAGACGAGGTCGGCGTGATCTCAGACAACACGGGCACAAGAACTTTGTGTCTCGCGACACCGGTAGCTTCCCTTTGTACGTGGTTTTGGGTAAAGGCACACAGTTTGCTGTTGACAAATGAAACTTTGTTAGGATACGCAAATTAGCGAGTCTATCAGAATAATAAATAAGAGCAATCATTTTACAGTGAAACCAATCCTTGCAAAGTTCGCACTGTAGCATCAGTCCAAATCGGGGTCTTCGGCAGACGCAATATCTCGATTCGTCCATCTCAGTCTTGGTCAAATTCCTCTCTCTAAGATTCCTCATGGCTTCCATTTCACGCTGCTCGGCGAGTTTGAACGCCGCGACAACATTCGCGGAGTCATTAGTATCGTCCAATTTTGTATCACACACAAACACGGCGCCGACCGTCTCCTCTCCCTTGTTTCTCTTCGTCTTCATAGCTTGCACACCTACTCCGATTCTTGGAGAGAGAGCTTCCATTAAGGTATAGTGAGAATTCTTTCTGAGAAATGTTCGAGCTGTTCTTTCTTTCCAAACTTTAGCTTGAGACAGCGTCGACTCTAGGATCGGCAGAGCGTCTAAATGAAGCGGTATGTTTCTACCCCTACGTACAAGTTCGTCAAGTGTGTCGTAGTAAGGATAATTCTCCTTGGCTTGAATATCCTGAACGTTTTGAGTCCAGTTTTTGGCCTTTGTTAAAATGTCTTGTAAATTGTCTAGGTTTGGTAGATAGGCGTCGATTTCGTCGGCTTCTTTCAAGAAATCTTCTATCGTAGCGATGGTCTGACGATTTTTATTTTGCAGATACCCTTTCGCCTTATCTTCCCACTTTTCTATACCTATCATTAAATTCTGGAGCTTTGATAACGTGTTTTCTATGCTAACGTGTGGTGGGATTGTCATCCCTTTTTCTACCAGCTTTACAAGATCCTCGTGACTGGCTGATTTTGGTTCGTCCTGAATAGATTTCACTTCTTCCAGCCACTGCGTCTGCACCAATCTCTACAAAACGAAGTGCAAAAACAATTGAGGAATGGCCAAAGAAGAGAACAAAACGTTGAAAAACTGTTGGCCCACAGACGTTGATCAAAAATGAATTTTATCATAAATTCATGTTTCAAATCCACATAAGCCATACTTCGTAAAAACAAAAAAAAAACCGAAGAAGAAATACCTGTTTTAGTCTGACAAGCTGTGGTAATTCAATGCAAATAGAATCACCGAAGTCAATGCATTTCTCCAGCTTCTCGATGTCCGTAATTTCATCTTTACTTTCCAATTCCTCGGCATCCTTTTGAAACTGAACTACTTGGTCTAATATGTATTTAACACCATCAGATTCTTTCAATTCGCAGCAGAGATTTGTTATTTCTTTGTAAAACAAGGTCAACTCTTCGACAGTTAGTTTATATTTTGTGTCTACAGACTGCCTAGTCCTGTTTCCATACAAAAGTAAACAAGATTGAGTAAAAACCACTAAAGTTTATCAGATTACGGCGAAGTTTTCAATTTATACAGATCATGCAATGACTAAAATAGTGCAAACCTTGTTCGCTGCTTGTTGTTCAACAGCTGCTGAGCAACGCTGGCGCATTTTTCAGCATCTTGTACAGCGGTAGTAAGAGCGGTAAGTAATTCGCTTTCTGGAAACTTCTTGACTTCAGCTTCGTTGAGCAATTCTTTGAGTTCCGTAAGTTCGATTTTGTCTCCTTTCGGGTCCATTGCTTCCTTCACTTTGGTGACCCATGAGTCGAACGACTCAGCTTTCAGTTTAAGCTTTTGCAACATTATGGGCAACTCATCGAGCGTGTAACGATATCTGAGAGTATGTTTTTCCGGCGGGCAGTCGCAGAGGTCGGTAAAATGCCTCAAACAAACGAGCTGCGAGTTATGGCAGGCGCACGTTACCGCACTTAAGAAACAGGTAGTTTTACATGCCTCGCATTGCCTCTCATCGTCCGGTAAAAGTTCAAAAGCTTCGCGCTCTGCTTCTGTTACGCCCTAAAACAAACAAGCCGAAGATAAATGACAAAAATTGCTTATAATCAAAGGTTCACAGTATTGTGTAGTTTATGTGCGGTGTACGGAATAATAGAAGAGGAAGCGTAACGCTGGAACCAACAAATCGATTACCATTCGGTCATTATAAAATCATGTTTGTATGACTTACTTTGCAATTGAATCCAAGAATTTGAATCACTTGTTAAACATCGTGCTCAATATTGAAATAGAAAGTAGATGCACGGAGTAGCATCTGTCTTATCTTTCGATACTCGTACTGTTTGACAACAAACGTTGTGAATGAGTAAAAAAGAAACGTGCAAAGTGCAAACCAGGTTGTACAAAGGATGAAAGCAAGGCGATAGAGTATACGTGCGAATGGTACTATTCCTAGGAGTAAATAGCAAATGTCGTGGTGATTTGTCAACAGTGTATTATCGCTTGAATACCCATAAGTCGATTGATGTAGTATGAAAAAAAACATAACCTGGACTCACCTAATCATGTTACGTAACAAATGTTGAAGAACAACAGAGTATCATTGGTGAACGATAAATAAAACTGGATAAGTATAACGGGGATCAGATTCTGCTTAAGATAGTGCGAACAATAAGGGTGTAGTGCAAGCCAATTATACGCAAGTTATGGAAAAAGTAATATGTACGTAAGCAAAGGCATCAATTAAAACTTATAAGTGGAGCTGGGATATGACAATGTTCAGCGAACTGGCAATACATCGCACCTCTCTGTGTGCCTGTTGGCATGTGGCATGTGGGGAAACGGGAATGTACTACTCTTCTCAACAACATAAGCTGACCAGTTTCCATTTGGCTATACTCAGTTCCTGATAACTCTCCTCCTTCTATTCTTTATATAATCTCACAGTTGTATATATATGCATGTGTAAATATGCCTACGAATGGGGAATCTTTGATTCCGTCAATCCTCGTTTCGAGATACATTATTGCCACGTATAACTAATATGTTACAACTAATGAGAGTAGCGAGCAACGATGATCAAATTAAACCTAGGAGCCTTAATCTTGAATGGTATGGAAAAAATAAATTAAATTAATGCCGTTCCTGAGATACTGTTATTGCTGAATAACAGACTACAGATGTATTGATTTGTATTTGATTAGGAGTGATCTTGCGCTTCGTTCATACAAAAAGCAAAGTTACGGTTCTTTGGGAGTATCAATTTTTCAAATGTTGAACTACGATTTTTGAATAATCGATGTGTTCATCAATACCTTGGGCTTTCAGCTAACTTGTTTTCGGTCCAAAATAAAATGCGAGTTCGATTCTATACGAATTATGTGACAATGACTCTCAATTTCTCACGTTGGCTGCATCGTCAGTCATTGTTACATAATTCATATAGAACCGAGCTCGCATTTTGTTTCGGACTGAAAACAAGGTAGCCGGAAGCCCAAGGCATTAACGAACATTACTGTAAATGGTAATCCCAAATTTTTACAGTGGTTGATTTGGAAACATATTTTGTTGCCGAAAATCGTAGTCGCAAGAAATACAACTTTATGTTGGAAAAAAACCGTTGTAAATGAGAAATATCAATAGGGCAGTCAATTATCTGATTTTTTGGAATGATGAAGTTTAATGTGGAATGATAAAACTGTATTCTTTACTGTCAATTAGCTGTGTCTATTGATGAAGGGTACCGTAGCAAATTTCGATACTAGAAATAGAGAGAATTGAAACTCTTGTGGAGGCAAAGGAAGACTGTTTTCACTTTGGTTCTTGAGTCTATCACGATTTGAAGTTTATTCCCAGCAAAAGAATAAGAATAAAATGAAGTAAAATGATAAGGATTATGAAAAATAAACACTGGGATAAGACTCACCCATTCCAAAAGATTTTTTCGCAATTTTTTTTCATCGTCGACCATCTGAAGCATGTCGTGATATGTTGCTGTGGCTATACCGATGTCCAAGGAGTCTGGGTCCAGAGACATTTTGCAGACAAGTTCATCATGTGAGAAAACGCAGAAGCGTCTCAAGTTAGAGTAATGTGAAATACATTCCCGTCCCATTTTCAACTATAACAAAAAGAAATCACAAGGCGTCTAATCACGTCATAATAAACGAGCGACGATTCTCAATCCTTATATGTGTTACCCAATCAGCTGGAGCAAAATTGACAGCCTCTGCAAAGTTGTACCCTTGGTTGAAGCCGGCGTGATAGGCTCTTGGAAACGTAACAACAAATTCACCTGCGTGCTGATCCGTTCTGAATACTGGAACTCCTGGACAACATAGACAGTAACAGTGGTTAAAGAAAAGTTTGCGTCCATTCGATTTCGACGTCAATATTGAATGAAATGAGATCCATCCATTTGGTGAAATTTCAGTTAGCACACATCAATAGTAAAAACTGAGCGATCTGTAAATTACTTTTGTAAAATTTCGTCTATTATAAACAAGTTTTTTTTTTTCCAACAATTATCAAACGTTATACTGATCGCTGCTTTTCTGACTATTATCACCCGTAACTGTTGGTATTTTAAATAAATTCATGGAGTCGATGTACAACATATTCGATTCGATGTCAGTTCATGCCATAAAATAACTCGTCAATATCCGTTCGATTAGCCCAGTTTTTAATATAAAAAACTAACTTTTATTTTCTGCTCACAAAAATAGCAGATAATAAGGTAATAAGCAGGTGATGTAAATAGGATGGGGGATGGCGTGAAGAGGGAAGTTGTTAGGAAATCGGATACCTATGTACATGGGGGTTGGATTATTTGTATGCTGGCATCTCGGCGAGCAACCAGGTCCAGGACAGTACAGCCATCGACGATTTTCTGAAGTAAATTAAAGCAAAGACCAATATGAAGTTGAAAGAACCAAAGGAACTTAATCGAACAGTAAAAATGTTACGTTGAGATGTCGAACAGTAAGTGAATATGGCAGCCTGACGAATATATTGGACAAAAACTCTGGAGCCTGTGTCATGGGAGCATTCAAAGATAGCACTGGTGCCCTGAGTGAAACTGAAGCGAATTTTTCAATACTTTAAGAATTGTTACAAGTAGATGAGATATGGACAAATTGAATTTTTTCCCGAATGCAGTGAATTGTTGAACTTGCCATCTATAAGTGTAAAACTGGTAGGAAAGAGAGTAAATTGACAACGAAATGTCGAATCAGCAGGATCAGTTAAAACGTGATAATTTTCTTATACCATATTCAATGGGCGTTTATAATTGTCCTGTAATATTCACCTTCATTCATCAGTATGTTAGGATTCATAATAGTGACGAGTTGGTGAAGAAGGTCCGGTTGGCTGTGGAATAATTCCGGGGCAGCAGATTTCATGGAATGTTCAAATCTTTCCGCCTGAGATCCAGGAACTCCGTACCAAGTCTTGGGCTCTCCCCAGTGTAGATAGTTTATGGAATAACTCCAATGGTCTTCGTTGTGCCAACAAAAGGTGGCAAAGCACATGCCAACGTACATCCAGGGAACTTTCATCCCGCTAATGTCTGCATTGATGTGTCCCAGCACGCTTCCATGTAGAACGGGTAAATTATTCAAATTCCACGAAGATTCGGCGTACTCCTGATCGCACGTGAACAAATTGACACTGGTCTTCGTCGGGAAACCGGAGCCATGATCCATTGTGTGCAAATCAGCCCCATACTCGACGGTCACATCTTCATCTATTGAAGAAACAATCCGCCAGAATTCCTTTTCGACCAAAGGAGTCGGTACCATCTGAAAAAAATTACCGTTTAAAGACCTAACTCGAGAGAGTAATTTGAAATTGAATGAAAATATGATGCTTACGTGTACAGGCATGTTGAAGTAATCGCTTTTGAACTGATCGGCCATTTCGCCAAACTGTTGCAGCGTATATTCACGCTGAGCTTGTTCAAATCCAAAGGCTTCCATAGGCTTTGAGACTTCTTCGGCGACACATTTTGGACATCGCCAATCACCCTTTGGTATTTCGGTTAATGGTGGCATAAGGCAGAAGGTGTGATAGCTGTCGTCGCATCCGTCGCACAACAGCATGCTCTCCTCTGTATCGCCTCTACCACAGTTGTGGCAAATGTATTTGGCAAGCTGTGAAAAAAAAAAGGACAAAGGAATAAGAATGTGAAAAAATATAGGAGATCTTTAGTAAGCTGTAATACACCGATAAACAAACAATTATTTATTTCTCAACACGTGAAAAATTGAATTCACTTACCGGGTCAAAATCATAGTGTAATTTGACGCCTCTGGTTTTGCTAGGTTTTTTTACATCTTTGGTATTAAAACCGGCCATTTTCGGACCAGGTCCGTAAAACTGCAATTTTTTAAGCTCTTTGCTGTTATCTTTATCCTTTTCACTGTCAGAGTCGCACTCATCTTTGCAATCTTCTTGCTTAATGGGTGATGTGCTGTCTGTGACTAATTCTGGTTTTTCATCCGTACCAGCAAATCGCTTGGAACGCCGTGAAAATTTTTCATTTGGTGGTTTTATTTGCTGTCTCGATATTATTCCATGAGGCTTATAATCTCTGTCCTTTTTCTCATTCACGTCACCCTCTGGCTCAATTTTCTAAAAAAAATCACAATATTAGGGTAAGCTTTGGACCATTTAATGTTTAGTTTTGATTAACAGAGTCCAATTCAGGAACTTCACATAGTTGAAAATAAACAAAAATTGTACCATCAGATCTGCATAAAATGTCTGGAGGCTAACGCGTTTTTTTTTTTCTCTTTTCTTTTGGAGACAGTACAAATGATTTATTACTGATTAAATGAATAAACACTACATTGATAAGTCAGTTGCAAATTTAAGCTGAAGATACTTACAATGTCAGTCAAGGTTTTCCCTTGCTTGAAAACATCAAAGGGGTACAAAATTCTTTCATAGTGGTTTTTTAAAATACTTCCAACGCTTCGACCGGATGGATATCCTATTCTGTTTGCAATCTTTGCCCATCTTCTTTCTTTAGTAACTGTTTCAATGCCACCTATGAAACAATATTACAAAGTATTAGTATTATCGTTAAATCACAGGTAACTGAGAAAGGACGATAAAAACAATCCTTTACCTTCCTCGGTGACAATTCTGTGTAAAGAGTACAAGTCTAAAGCTTTACGTTCAACCAGTGGAATTTTCAACGATGATCCTTGAAGCTCCCAAAATTTGGCTATTTGATCTAAAAAATTCAGCTTTATTCTGGTCTTTGCTTCAAGTTCGTTTAACCTCTGAATTCTTGGTACAAATTTGAATTTGTCAACGTCAACGGCAAAAGGTGGTTGCCAATTCTGTGGAAAAAAAAAATATTGAATTTAATGAGCAAACTGGAAATTTGGTTCTACTTATTTACTTATTTTCTTTAGTTTGTAAATTGGAATTAAACATTTTACAGTTTTGGAAAAATTTATTGTACATAGTGGTTCGACTGTCGACAATTACATAATAAATGGTGAAAATTCTATTATAGTTTTTCCCGTTTATTTTTAAACTATGCAATCGCATGTTTCGTCATACAAATTATACGCCGAATCTATAACGGTAAGCGTCCTCCCCCCTTCCGCCCCTCTGACGCTCGCCCTTTGCCCTTAGCAATAGCAATAAAACACGGATGCATTTGGATTACTGTTTTGTTCTAATTTCAAATCTCGACAGTTGAAGCCGACCTTAGCTTTCGATTCGCTTCGCAAACTCCTACTTTACCAAATTATTGAATATAGCAGACTTGAGGTAGGATTTGTCTCTTGGATTGATAAAATGGTAATGCAAGCGTAACGTATAATTTCTTGTTTAGAGAAGAAATAAGACACAATTAACAGGGGCATTCGCAATATAAACAACGACAGCTCTTCGTTTGCCGTTGATTACTTTTCACCTTTCTTTTCCTTACAGTACGCGCACGGATATGCAATGTCCGTTATACCTACATAAAACAAAATGGACATCATCTTTCATTTTCTTTCGACGGATTCGACAATCGTCAGACGCTTGTAAATTGAGTAACGGAATTACAAATTGACCGAATGCGCTCACGGCAATTTATTTTCCGAGGTTTGCAACTCATTTGACATTTAATGCAAGAAAAATAATGGCTGTATCAGGTATAACAACTTCGATCGATTTTATCGTTACAGGTAATAATGTATGCGTATAAACATTGTCGTTGGATTGACGTTTCTTGTTTTTATTTCTTGTTTCCGATTTTCTCGGTTTACACCATTTCAAATTTTTCTCGATAATAAGCGGATCGCGGCTGCGATAAAAATTTATTCATCTAGTAATTTGCTAATCGTAAAATGACGAACGACCATTATGTGCATCGATATAGCTATAGTTTGTGGATGTAACACGCTGGTGAGATTAACATCGGTGGTAGTCTCGCCCGAGTAGAAAGAAAGAGGTAGCATAGGTGTTCGAAAAACAAAAAAAGAATAAAAAAAAAAAAGAAAGAAAGAAAGAAAATCGGTCAGTAAAGAAAAACGACACCAAATACAACAATAATTAATTATTCTTCCGGAAGAATATTTCTAATGACAGTTTACAACTATAAAAGTGCGACATTAACGTTTGTGAGAGGACGTGAGATAATGACGAAACGTTATGTCAGTCACAGGAACAGTCGAGAAGACGCTGCATTTAATATACCTAGATGTCATTTGTTTACGCGATTTCCCAAAATTAACGTCCAATGTTAGCATCGTCAGAGCAATGAGAAAGCAAATCGACAAACAGAATCCCGTTTCTGCCAATGTTATTTATTTATTTACTCCGCATTTGTTCCTTTCATCGCGTATTCAATCGTACAACTCTAGCCCATGTGGATACGGGTGATTGTGGGAGATTTTTTTCATCCCGAACAATAAGGTATCCATCCAAAGAGGGTGTGAGCGCGTGTGTGTACATAGTATTTTTTTTTTTGTTACACATTTTTATCGCATCTACATCACTTTTCGCTTTTCTTTCTCAAAGCCCCCAAACACATACGGTTCGTTGACGCTGGATTTTAACATCTCTACGGCATAGGGAAAGGGGGGGGACGATAAAGGGCGAAAGGCCTCCTAGATGAGGGGTGAGGCGGGGAGGGCTGTCGCATCGTTGTAATTACTCACTGGCGGTGGTTTTATTTTGCAAATCCCCGATTTTTCGGCAATCGGACGAATCTTGGAGATGTAGCCAAGGGGGTCGAGGAATTCCTCCGCTGTTGGCTCAAAGACTGGGGCCTCTGGTGGTATAGCGAACTCAAAATCCTTGTCACCTTTTTCACTCATATCTTTAGCGTGATAAGTACCAAACCGAGCCTCGCACCCGATATTTACATCCACCTTAGAGACCATCACGTAATTTCGTCACACAACGAATGCACACCACCAACGAGGACATATAGGCAAAGTTTTGGTATGTTAAATTCCCCCGTGGATTTCACTCGGGAATCACCAATACACCGTGGCACGTGACAATAGTGTGGGGATCGATTAGGAAACTCGGTACTACTCAGGTATTAATTGGAAAAACTTGTTCGTCAATGTTTTTAGCGCAGCCATGGCTACGGATGTCGTATATTTATGACCGTTACCGATGTGACAATCCGTCCGTCCGCACACAACTCCTCGGGTTCTATGTAGGAACTATAGAACGATTCTAATAGGCAGAGCTGCTCGGTACTCACACCAGTCCGTCTGGCACGTACGTATGCATTCAGTACTTGTTTCACTATCACGCTGCTCGAGAACCAACCTCTGCGCGCATGCGACAACCGAATGCGTTTTTCTCCCGTGTTTCTTCCATCGGCGCTTCCTCAATCCTCACCGCCAACATGGCTGATACCTTCACGCCATTGACTGAGCTTTCGGCCACACCGGAGAAACTGCCGTCGAGGTTATACCTGCGTTTTATTGCGTTCATCTCTCAAGACTCTACGGAGCATACGAGGCGTCGTCAATTCTACGGATGAAAACAGATTGATCGTTTGAATCGTCGATGTTGGTTAGGCAGCAATCTGGCTCAGCGATACTTCATTGGTCAGTTGCGAAAGATCCGTGAAAAAAATAGTATCCCGAGTGAGTCAACGTTGGCAGAACTGCTGGCCACTCGCTCCTCGGTTTCGTTTCTTCGTGTTGGTGCACTTTGTCTACCCGTCTGAAGTCGGTATCTTCTTTCCATTAGACTCGACGTGTGCTCTCTGCGCAAGGGGTGGGTGTCTTTACCAAATAATTACATAATTTATTCGAAAAACGATAGACTTATCTAACTTAATACTTCGATGAGTTTCTCCGCGGTATTCCGTTTGCCGTTTTTACCGTATTTCTTCTTACGTAATTCGGACGTGAGTGTTAGGTTGGTCACAGAGAGGGCTACGTACTGAATTACATTATTTGCCAGTCGGTCGATGCTTTACGTCTTCTATTGCAATTTCTCTGTTGTCGTTAGAATATTCATAGCCATGAGACTGATCAGAATGTCCAGCGGAATGATTCATTTTGCAAAAAAGTGTGTTCGGCACCTTCTTTCTACACCAATTCCACACACCTTTTCATCCCCCCCCCCCACTCGTGTGGCAACTGTCGTATACACACCACTCGCCACACAAAATAACAGCTTAACGTAAATCAGATATTTTCCACAGACAGTTGGCAGGATGGGAAAGGTATTTGGAAACCTGTACAAGCTACGAGGAATTATTTATTACCGACTTAGTCCGTACGAGCAGCGGGCATTCGCAGGTGCGATATCTCATGGTGTACCGAATGTATTTCGTAGGATAAAGGAGAACTTGTTTACGATGGGCCCACGTGAGTATCTCAACAAAGTCTTACGAGACTGTGTGATTAGATTCAAACCAGTTGTGTCTGTAATGTCTAAGATGAAAAATTTTCTTGTTAAAGCCTTTTTAATAGCCTACTTGATCTACGACTGGGCAGAAAAGGAGCACGCTCGCCTTCAAAGGAAGAACCCCAAGGATTATGAAAATGACGTATAAATAATTAGTATTTGCATAGTTTATTTATAGAATATGGTTGGAAAGTCAAACAACACACATGCATATATCTATCTGTACAGAGTATCCGTGAATATATTGCGTGTATCGAATGTCTAAAGTTATACTACACGAATAAAGTTTCCTGTCAATTTAACGAGAAAGTGTTCGTTAAGAGTACCGTTTGAAATTTAATTGTCAGACAATACGTACTCTGCTTAACGAGTAGAAAGATTTATAATTTACCAACGAAATCCTGCTATCGAACGTTCAAACGGCGTCGGAAAAATTGACAACCTGAATTTCTTCGTAACCATCCACCTCATTTTGTTTTCAATTCTTAAAGCAGCTGTTGTGGGCCATTCATTGCCAAAATTTGTTCAGAAATCACTTCTGCATAATTCGAAAAGCCAATTCTGGAAATTAGAAACACAGTCAAGCTGTAGTTAATCGAATTAAATCGATTTCGTAAAAACTTGTAATATGGCCACAGCAAAATTGAAATATGGTAAAAAAAAAATATCGGAACTACGTTTTTTCGGCTTTGACTTTCATATTGTCTGAAAAACATCCTTCGGCTTTAGAAGACGTTTTTAAAATAGCGAATTTTCTCCCATCGACACTGGATTATCGTTAGCTAATATCGATTCATGGATGCGAAAATTGTAATCCAACAGCCTTGACTGTATCCTCCGAAAGAATCAGACTGAAGTTAAGCAATTGAAAAATTACTCTCAAGGAGTTGGCTTTTCAAAATTGAAGTATATTTTGTTTACAATGGTTTACCAAATCTCGGACTTTCCTATAAATGCGAAGTACCGATTTTTCGTCAACATGCACCGTTACAGTAACGTTACTAACTTCACCTTGACTTCATCCTATTCCGAAAGAATCTCCGGTACAGTTTTCAAAGTTGGAGCTTCCAAATTCTTTCACCGACTCCATTTAAATACCTTCCGCGAAGAAAACAGTTTGGACTTTAACTGTAGTATGTTCTTGCCGTAATAAAAGAAGTTTATGCCTTCCATGTTCCGAGAAATACGAGCAGGTAAAATTTGGCTTGAATTCAATGGCCAGAGCAAGCAAATACCCACGACTGTCGTTTATTGTTTTGCCGCCTTTGTGAGCGCTACAGGGCAAGCCGAGAATCCGCTATCGGTGGCCCAGGTAAACCTAAGACCTCTTCTAACCGATCGTACCGAGCTCCGTCGCAGGTCTCGACGAATGGAAAGCTTGGTACCGTTCCACCTCGACCAATGAGGTGGTTCGTTTCATTTGCTACCTGTCCGTGGGTCGAAGGGGGTGAAGAAGGGGGACACCCGCCCAAGTTTACCTGGGGCTTCGTCAGGTATAGAGGTACGGCACAGGTATTTCCAGTCGACAATGAGTGGGACCGAGGTCCGCCCAAAACTCCGTTGCTCTGTGCCGTATTGTATATAGGTGAGTAGAGTGTGACGTCGGGACTGACACTTGTTGACGGAGTTGATAGTTTTCAAACTTTTATCGTTCTGGTACCTGCAGCTATACCTGTAAGTTGATAAGTTTACAGTGAAAATAAACGGCGGCGATTGGTCTTGTGCCACGCGATTACGATTATAACCACCGTCATATTGGATATTATAAGTTTCGTCGAGCCAAACCCGCGTTCAACCAAAACTCGGCTGTCACAAGGTATTTATCGATGATATTCCACTACACCGATACACCCACATACACGCACGCACATACGCCCATACATGCAGCAGCAGAGATATGGACACTCTTTGGCTAGTCTTAACATCCGACTACCGTAATTTTGTATCAGTATATACATGGGGTACGAATAACACAACTTGAACGGAGCTCCAAGCGTCGATTCCACTTCACCCATTATGCGGCTTATTTCGCAACCTGTCTTTTTTTCTTGGTTATTGTCCTCTTGAAAATCCAATTAGGGTTTCAGTTCTTGGTGTGTATTAAGATACGGCCGAATTGCCGGTTGAAGCCGAGCTCAAATCCCGTACCCAGCTTATGCTGTAGCCCGAGGTAAATATCGCGTTGGGTTGTGACGATAAGGGGAAAGAGGATCAAAAAGAAAAACAAAAATCATACCGGCGTAACTAACAAGAAAACCAAGGTGATTAGAAATCAGTTCCAGGAACTAGCCGCACACGGTGTACTGAATTATTTAAGCGTCTGTACCTACATTGGACGTAATATTTCATCTCGATCCTTACAATTTTGGTCGATCCCGTTCGGTTGTGATGATTAATTAAAACTTGACGAACAGCTCAGTCAAATTTGTCAAAATGCTGATAAGTTCGTGCTAGTTTCTTGCCTATCAAGAATTGAAAAGTATAGCGACTTATCTTTCCCGATTAGGGTAATATGCGGTTAGACAAACACACGCATTATTCCGGTAATATGTGCACGCGCCATGCGAGCTTGATATGCACACCTTGGAAATTTTTTCATCAATTCCGATACAGGGTGTGTCAGCCTAAGGCACGAATAGCTTTGTGAAGCACGTCGTCGTCGCGCAACCTCCCATAAACGTAGGGTAATGTTAATGTACGGAAGAACAACGGGGTACCTATACCTACGCCTCGAAGACATTTCCGATGCGTTTCGTAACGGTCTTACTTTGCCACATGTATGCACACCGACACCGCGCTGCAGGATTCGAGCACCGATTTTCGCCATGCCGTACACGGTGTGTAGATCTATTTTACTTCGCGGTATCGAAAATCGCTTGAAAACACCTGCGCCTAACTTCCAGCGTCTGCACGATCGTCGAACGCTACACACCATATTCCACATTCACAACCAGCCATTAGATTTTCGACCTTGGCCTTGACGAGGTCCGACGACCGATATCTAACTCGGCATCCGAATGTCGACCTTTCTTATCTACCGTACCCCATCAATTTCAAATTGTCAATCAATTTCACACCGCACTTTGCGGTACAACGATGAAGATCCATAACGTTAGTAGGTATATTTCAAAACGAGCATAGGCATATTATATTATTATACACGAGTTATGAATGCGTACGTGTATTCCGGGAGCAGATGAAAGTTTCTCGACTATACAATATATGTATATATATATGTATATATGCATAGGTATACGTATGCACGTAAGTCGAACCGTGCCATGCGTACACGCGTCGTACCTTCTGTATTTGTGTCAACTGTATACATATACGTATGTGTACACACGTGTTTCGTGTGTGGGATAAGCGCGTCCATTACGGATTGGGAATTTCAAATGTGGTTAAAGTCGCCTTGGAATCTCTGGAATGCGATTCAGCCAAGAACTGATCCCTTCTGGCTGGCTATACACATCCTACGTGATACGTACACGGTACATACACTTGCGTACATTGGTATACGCATACACACGCCTGTATCGGCGCGTGCATTAATACTCTTTGATGCCGCATGAGATGAGCGGGGGGAGGGGGGGCACCTTTCCTTACTTGCCCAACATCCAGCCTCGCAAGCTTACATCTCGAATTCGATAGTGTCAACATAAAGGCGCGTGCACACGTGACGTTTTGTTGCCAGTTTTTCACCCGTTGAGTTTTGTTCTTTCCTTCTTTCTTCCTCATTCAGGGTCGATGACGATGATGATGTCATTTTCCATAGGTACGAGACGCACGTTCGCACGTCGGTCGTGTCACTCCGAACAATCAACCGCGAGGAGAATTTGATTCCTCTTGAGGCGCGATACGATATCTAATTCTTGCTCTTCGTACGCCTTTTTTGACTTGCCTATCTTTGACAATATCGGAGACACGATTTTCACCAAAATGGCAGCCTCTAGGTATTGAGGATATTGAGCGGCGAAAATCTCACACATAGTATTAACAATGATGCCGGGATGTTGTATTTCTTTTTCTTTATGCATGGAGTCATACTTCTTGCGATGCTCATGAGAATCTGAAAATATATTTCTAGAGAATTGGGTGGGAATTTTGTAATTATAAGTTTCTATGCCAGAACGAGTTTAGATCAGACGCAGTTTTGACGGTATATGAAGGAGAAATTCACCGCCGAGTTGTTGTTACCAATCTAATCTATTTCTCTAGACTGGTTGGTTTGCTCGCGCAGGTTGCAGACTTCCCGTCGTTCGATTTGCAATTGAGAAAAAAGAAAACAGCGTACATACAATCATTCGCCAATTTCTTTCATGAAAAAGCATACTTAGATACCGCTTGCGAAGAAGTAAATATAACGTAATCGCCGTTTGTTGACACGCTTCATGCGAGACTGAAAGTATTTCACATAATAGTACAAGATGAGCTGCGTATAATCTGTTTGGCAAAACTTTTTACCGTCGGTACTTAATGTGTTGATTCAATATTGAAGAATTTTTTTTCTTCTTTTCGCATACTACGCGTGTATACTAATTGAATTGCCCCGGTTCCGACCATCGCAACTTACTTTTATACGATTATCAAGAGATGCTCGGAATCCGGGAACCCAACTATACATTAATGCGTATGTGCATGTAGATGAGCGAACATGTGTCAGTGGTTTATTATTTATTATAATGAGTGCGTGGTCCATTTTGTCGAACGTGAAACCAAAATGTGCCGTATTTAGACATGAATGCATGCTACATATTATAAATATATAAGCAGCGATGCAGAAAAATAAATAACAACAATCATGGTATTTGCAAAAAATAATTAATCATACAGCCGATGAATAATTTATTAATTTATTATTAGAACGTTGGTTTCTTTTCTTATAATCAACCAGGAAATATGCGCCTAGTTATTTTTTCAAATCGTTAAACTACATTTCTGCTGATTTAAAATTACCAACTACTAATTAAGGTAAAAATTTAATTATCGTCGGCGAGAAGGTGTATAGCATATATCAGCACGTGTATATGTATATATACATACATACCGAGGTGTACGTATATACGAACATAACAGTTGCTAATGAACCTGACTTCGAGGGTCCTGCCAGCATAGACGTTGTGACGAAAGCACAAATTACCTTCTGACAAATAATCCAACAATCATTTGACGTCCTCTTCACGACCTCTTATGCTAAAAAGAAATAAATTTCATTGAAATTGAATTTGTATAACTGCCACTATGAACCAGAATAAGTGAAAAACTGTTTCGCTAAGTTGTGACAGATACAGATTGTTTTTAGGTTTCCTAATTATCTTCAATTATGCAAAAAGATACGCAGCGTATTCAAATGAGAGATTAGATGATTTTGGTGTAATTTCTGTACTCGTTTGTGTTTAGGTAAAGATCTGTAAGGCAGGAAAACATTGTCAGGAAAAGGCTTGGTGTATAGGATATCACGCAGCTCCGGGGTTTAGGAGTCGGTTGAGTTTCGAAAATATCTTACTTTCGCTGCGAAAGAGAATTACCGTGCGTGCCATCGGCATTTCTCTTGAAATGGCAAAAAAATATCGGGGAACTCACATCGTCGTATCTGAAGCTATCCAGACATTTACACACACGTCGTCATCTCGATTGATGACTTCTGAACTATTTATTTCCGTCGCCAATCCTCGAGGAGAGAGAGTTTTTGAAAAAAACGTTTTCTTTGCTATCGAAATGATAAGGTTTCAAGTAAAATATACATTATATTTTTAAAAACTATCGGCAAGGTGTCACTGTTGATACCCGCTCAGCCCTTTGATACCAATTAACCCTTAATTTTGTCAATTAATAGTTTTCGCGTACCATATACATCATCTTGTAATGGAAATTGACCGCATCGTTATATTGGGAATAATATAAGAGATAGCGTGAAAAGAGAAAGCCTCGGCATTGCAGAACCTATATATTTACCGCATACATTTGCACATATTTTCCTGCCTTTAATTGAAGCCTGTAATTATTTAATGAATTATTTAATTCCAACTCTTATATGAGTAAAAATGTATTATTTATAATTTGAAGTATTTATTGAGTAGTTGCATTTACCAGATAAATAATAATTCCAACTAAACAATACAGCACCAATCTTGCGTCACCAAGTACACCAAATTCATCCCCATTTTTTAGTAGCTTAAAGTCTATACTTTAAGACAATGTCATTGCTACCCAGTGTAATCCCTCAAACTAGAGAATTTTTCCAAATTTAAATTATAAACGGGGAAAGTTGTATGCGAATAATGTATATAATATAGATGTGGAAAGAAAAATCTGAATAACAACGGTGCAATCATGGTGATGACGACAATCAGAACTGTGGGAGATTAGTTTTGTCATTAGGTGTAACAATGCGCGTAAGAGAGTATAATATGCATAAAGGTATTATTCAAGGATAACCGCAGCTGTAGCAACGTTTCGTAATGGCCTTTGGTGACCTCTGTAGAGTAAATACTTACCGAACGGAAATACATGCACGCATGCATTCCTGCGGGCTACTCCTTTGGATTATGTTGGCGGCCTTATTGCCGCGAACTGGTTTTTCGTATCGTTGACCTCACCTTGTCGAGATATAACTTCCTGTATACTTAAACGCCCCAGTTGCCAGCAATTCTGATTTATAATATCACAGTGAAGAAAAGCGAATGAGAGGATAAAAATAGTGCATGCAAATAGCGATAACTTAGCAAGGAATATGATGAATCGTAGGTATAAGTGATAAAATGTACAAGTATCTGTTTTTTCATTTCTCCCTCCTCATCTACCTTTCCACGAGGCACAACAAGTGAGACATATAGGAGGAATTCAGTCCCACCCCCGAATAATCACTGTTTCAATGAGTCACAATTGAGACTGTATCGCAACTTAGACTCATATCGAAGATTGTGTGTACAAGATGCCTGGGTAAACGTTATCAGTTATACTCGCTGATCACCGAGGTGCTCTGCAATCTAATCGGCGAGTGACTGCAAGCTTAGGCCGAAACCTTGCAGAAATTGCGCAGACAGCTTATGAAAACACAACATAAACAGTCGCACCATTGAGTATTGGCTCGATTTACCGCAACGACAGATAAGAGAACGGTGTATAAGGTGTATAAAGAACAATTACGGAACTAAAAAAATTTTGCGATAAATCATCAGAGTTGACAACTGGTTCAATATTTCAGAATCTTTCATGCCCGAATGTCGAGTTTTTCCTTATCGGATTGTTATACGTCAAGATTGGGGTGCTTGAAAAATTTTAATTCAATGGTTGCTTTGATGAGGATTTACGTATCGCTATGAGCATGCCCGCTAAGGCCTTCTAGTGACTCGATAGCCCGAAGTTCTCCTGGTTTATTTAGTCCAGGAAATATACCACGAATATGACAAATTCTTTCGCATTATTCTATTGGGGCCAGCTGATACTTTTCGTGTGAGTAGTAACAACTGGTGTACACGAACGATGAAAATAATCATCCCGCCCTGTGAAATCGCGTGGGAACATTGTTTAAAACTCAATGAAAACTATGATTTTAACGTTTTTCGCGTTTATCTTTTTTCCTTTCAATTGTACAGAATAAAGTGCAATACTTTCTTTTCATCTTTGAAAGCTCTACAAAGCTAGGCGTCGCGATCTGATAAATATTGATTCGATCAAAAGTTATTGGCAAAAAACCACTGAAATGAAACATTTTATATCAAATTTTATAGATTCTTAATCTCTGCATAATCCTCTTAACGTGGATCCAAACTCATGCTATGCTATACGTGGCTTCAGTTTCCTCGTTGCTAAATTCTGTTTTTTTTTTTCCAAAACAGGAGACATCACGACTGTTACCTTTTTCCTTTTTGCATCCACCGTTTGTTTAATTTGCGGAAATCCTTTGTCTGCCAAAACGATGTCACCTTCTTCTAGTAAATCTATCAAACCTGATTCTTCAGTCCATTGCGTATCGCTTTGTCTTCCACCAGCAACTTTGGATTTAAAACTAATGAATCCAAATGGAGGGATTCGAATAAGCAGATTAGCTGTCAAATTTTTCTTGTAATTCGAATAACAGAACATCCTGTTATCGAATATTGAGTGACACTGAATTCTGTACAGTCGATGATTACTCGAGTATTTGTATAATTTGGTTTAAAATATTCTGGCATAGACCGCATTACAATATCCTTCTTTGGCTGAAAAACTAAATTTTGTGTGGCAGCAGATAAGTACTTTAAAACAGCAAAAAACATTCTTGACGCGGTCGTTCTGCATACGTCAAATAAAACGGCAATCACTGAGAATGTCAAATCGGTTTTGATTTTTATTAAAAAAAGTAGAAATGGATTTTCTTTGGAAAGCTTACTATGATCTGATCTGTCATTTAAACGCTTTAGTAATAAATTAAAATTCTGAAATGTCATACCAGCAAAATTTAAAAGTTGTTCCCTTTTTTTTATTGACAAATATCCAGCAAATCCAGAAAATTGTGGAGTATTCAAGGTCTCATTTTCTAGATTGCGTCCTATACTTACATTTACATAATTCTTCGATTCTGTGCCACACTGCTTGTCTTCAAAATTTTTTTCTCTTGGAAGTGATTACCGCATTTGAATGTTCATTTGTATTCGTTTGAATTTCCACATCCCACACAGATTTACCATCCAAATCAATCCCATTACAAATAAACGTACTGTCAAATTGCTCGTTATTAAGAGATGTAACTTGACACCCATGATCGATTGTTGTCTTGATGTTGATGTATTCCATTTCAACATCCTCCAATGCGCCTCAAGTTCTTTTATTTAATTTGAGTGATTGTTCAAGAATTTTTTGCCTGCGTGAAGCGACTGTAGATTTTACGTTGTCTGTTCCCCGCTTTATAAACCGAGCATGCCTGCAATAAAACATATTATAACCTGTGTTTTATAAAAACCTCGATGACTTGTTTCATCAATCAATATATTAATTAAATCATATCTATTTGGTCCCATAATTTCATTTACGCTTCTTTGCGGATATACTAAAGGAAATATTGTCGGTATATAACTTGGACTGTTTTCATCTCCTTTTTTATTTTCAATAAAATGATTACTGCATATATAATCACACCGTTTTGGCACCCAAAGTGAACCTTCAATGTTGTGACAAATCCATTTCTTGTGTTATGTTATGAATAATTGATTTGTTACTGTACCTGAGCATTGCAATATCGCTTCTACTTTCAACGTTTACTGTATACACGATAAAGAGGTTATGTTACTTACTTTTTTCTTTTGACAGTTTCTGTCTATTTCTTTTTTTGCTGCAGCTTATATGATTCCGTTGGAAGACGTATATTGCAAATACGCGAGGCGAATAGATCGTTGCCACCTTGTTGCAGACGATTCTTTACATAACGAGAGTGTTATACATTTTTTCACGAAGCACGAAATTGAGGTTAGGGTGATATAATGATAGATTTGTTCGCGAGAACGCATGCGCGCAGTATAGAAAAGACCATTCTAAACTCATAGGACTTAAAAGTGGTCTTTTCAATACTCCGCGTATGCGTATTCGTAGACTCACTCGGCCGCTATGGAAACTGGTACTTTGGGTACGGAAAACACATTGAAAAACGCGTAAAACATGCTCGCGTTGTATAAAAATACTTATACGACACTGGACTGCAAAACCCTTTCTCAATGTCTATTTACCATGTTTTCTATACACTAATTCTACGATATAACAATTCTGATTCTTTTTAGTTAAACGCTGAGTTGAAGCGGTGGTCGCACAATGCCTTACTACAACAGTGGTCACAGCACATCGACCTACAACAAAGGTGAGTAAAAATTATTTCATTCTTATTTCGTGCCCCTGAATTGCTATTTAAGCTTATTTCATGTATCTATTTTTCCACATCGTTCAGATGGCGGGTCCAGTGGCCCTCCGAGCACATCTGGGGCAGTTGGTACGAGTTCGGAACCAACTTACCTGATGGAGCATTTGGCGACGTTTACTGTGACGATTGAAACTGGCATAGTTTATCCCGCCGACGGAATGAGGAGGCTCCTTCAACTTGAAAAGAGCAATGGTATATGGAGTCAAAAAATGCAGCTACGTCTGGAGAGGTCGTGGGTTTTGATAATGGACAACGAGACCGGGGTAATTTCAGGGAAATTGCCATTTGGATGAATTGTCATACCTTGAAAGAACTAGAAACAGCAATATCCTTTTTCATCTTTCAGGCAGTAATGGAGAGATTCCCAGCCTCATTGATACAGGAACCAACCGCTTTCACGTCCAGGGATCCAATGGAGATGTACAACAATATTTTGGTATTCACAGTTGCTGACGACAGTGTGTCTGGTCAACGTGCCGAAATGCACATATTTCAGTGTCAGAGCGTCTCCGCCCAGGATCTTGTCGAAGATCTCAAAATGCTGCAAATGGGGAAATTAGTCCCCGGTGGTTCTCCCAGAGGACCGAGGGGTCACATTCCACCTCCACCGGCTCTCCCTCCTCCGGAACCTCCGTTGAACGGTGTTAATGTTCGCGAACAAGTTTCGGCATTCAATGCAGCAAACAGTGAGTCTGAGTCTGATTTTAGTATAATTCAAACACCACTGCAATCTCAATGTTCGATTTCTTATGACTGAAATTTTCATTCACTTTGAACCTCTGATCTAAATAACGCACTAGTATCATTTCAATAAGTTAATTTTGTTGCTTTCATTTGTATTGACTCAACAAGATCACATAGGCAAAGTTGTTTTTCATTTCCATAATAATAATTTTAAACAATCAATACCAAAAAGTAGTTTTCCCGTTATAACGCGCAGAGCAAAGCAATAGGTGTTGTAACAAAAAAAAATAAAGAAACCAAAACAATCAAATTTAAAAATGACATGCCCATGATTGTCAATGCCAAAACTGACAGTGATCGTCGCGCAAAATACTTCTTGGGGTGGAGCTCTATATTGTCTATCAGAATACTAGGGGACTGAGGTCAAAGTTTAAGAACCTGAGCCACAACCTCCTGTTGAAGACTTCTCAACCTGCAATTCTAGCCGTTACTGAAACCTGGCTCGATGACTCTGCCTAAGACACCGAATCACCTCTAAATGATTTTATTATTTGCCATAAAGATAGGAACGCGGAAACTAATAGTAAGAATCATGGTGACGGATTACTCCTGGCAGTTGATCGGAGGCTGTCCAGCAAAATCTGCGCTTCCCCACGTAATCTTGAATTAGTTACCATAACCCTTGATCTTGTCGATGCTAGGTTTTTAATTGCGCTAGTGTACTTTGCCCTAACTCTTGAGTAAGATTGATTGGAAGGCTGCGTTTTAGGACTGCGGTATCATTGATGCAATGAACGATAGTCTCTACATACTTCTCTGCTAGATTATTTCCTGCCACGTCCCGCTAAAGAAACCTCATGCATGCGTGAGATGAGATCTTGGAGTTTCACACGGTTTACGGTTCAATCCTGTGTTTCAGATGACGGAACGAACGACATGTCGCGAGAAGAGAACATCGACGAGGTGTCCTCGACGTCTTCGGAAAAGTACGAAAGGGACGTGACAATACTGAACCACTGTTTCGACGACATAGAAAAGTTCATAGCGCGACTTCAGCACGCGGCGGCGGCGTCTCGTGAGCTGGAACGTCGTCGCCGGAATCGTAAATCGAAGAAGAGGAACCTCGGCGACGGTATGCTGACGATGCGCGCCAAGCCGCCACCGGAGATGGAGTTCATAGACATATTCCAAAAGTTCAAACTCTCGTTCAATCTGCTCGCCAAGCTCAAGGCGCACATTCACGATCCCAACGCTCCAGAGCTCGTCCACTTCCTATTCACCCCGTTGGCGCTGATCGTCGACGCCTCTCACGATACGAACTACGACCCAAACCTCCCGAACAAGGTGGTGTCCCCCCTCCTGACGCGCGAGGCCGTCAACCTGTTGATAAATTGCGTGACGAGCAAAGAAACGGAGCTCTGGCACTCCCTCGGTGACACGTGGCTGATACCCAGGGACCAGTGGAAGGGCCACGTGCCTCTTTACCACCCCATATTCATGGACGGCTGGTCTCCAGAGTACCCGATACCGGAAGACCGGGACCACGACCATCTCGCCTCGCTGCTGAACGCGGACAAGCAGAAGAGGGACGAGATCCCGGAGCAGCAGAACCTCGGGGAGCCCTACTACAACCACCGGGATGTCGACGAGTCGCACTACAGTAGCGACTACCTCGAGTACGAGGGCGGCAGGGAGGAGCGTCCGAGCAACGATTACTTCGAGCGGAATTACGGGCCCGCCTCTGACCTCTACGGCCGTGAGGACAGGGAAAGAGTCGAGCAGACCAGGGCGCACAGCGAGATATCCCTCGACTCGATCGAACGCGGTTCCCGCGGTGTGCCGGTCGAGCAGCGCGCGCAGGAAGCTTGGCTTGACGAGCTGGTGGCGCGACACGCGAAGATCGTCCAGGTTACCTATCCCCGGACCGCGAACAACGACAAAGAGCTGACGGTCGTTAGGGGTGAGTACCTCGAGCTCCTCGACGACAGCAGAAAGTGGTGGAAGGCCAGGAATTCGAAAGGGCAGATCGCCCACGTGCCTCACACCATCGTCGCGCCTCACAACAGCTCGACGAATCAGCCTGCCGGCGATAACGACGTCTTCAATAACCCGCTGTACACCAGCAGGTATCAACGGCAGGGACACGGATACAATTACGAGGTACAACGTCATTATTGGAGTACTCTTTTACATTAGGCCGACTGGGCACACTGTGAACCAAAATTTAAGTCAAGTACTTAGTATAGTACTCCTACCCTTACTGACCGAGCAAACATCCTTTTCATCAGCCTTCAAGAAGGGTGAGTTTGCTCGGTCGGTAACGGTAGTAGTACTACATGACCTTAAGAAAAGAAAAAGACCGTTTACAAGATCCCGAGCAAGTTGTTTTTGTTTGAACCTTAGCCTGTGCTATTCAAATTTTCTCAGATCCATTTGTTTTACGTAGAAGAGATGTTGTTTTATTCGTGTTCACCGTCATTCGAGTAAATAATGTTTCTGAATATTTTTTGAATCACTTTTCTCCGTTCCTGTTTTCCGATTAAGACGATAGGGCTCATTCATTATTGATTCAATGCTCCGAAAAGTCTTTAATCGCCTACAAGTTTATCATTTAATTCAGGACTCTGAAGTCGAGGGTACCAGCACCAGTCCGGGACCTGACCCCTCGCATCGTCCTCATGCCATACCGCCTCCGGCCCCCGCTGACTGGGTTCGAAAAGAACGACTCGGAAAAAAAGGTGAATTTCGATATTTCTAAGGCCCATAAATCAAGCTCACCGACACCATATTATTATGTACATGTGCAACAGATTTTAGACGAGCTAATGTATAAACCGGAGAGATAAGTACAGGATAATATTCCTCTGCCGTTAAACAGAGAATATCGATTTATTCGAAATTTAATCATGGCGGACGAATGATTTTAGAGATTCACGTGTTACATCATTCAAGTTCTCATTCGTACTCCTTCTTTAATTAGATACGAACGAGCTTTATGAAATTTTCAAATTATTTCCCGTCTTTGCTTTAACTATTGCAAAACTGACAAACATATATTTTATAACAAATATTGCGTATTTATCTATTAAAAAATTCTTACCGTACCATATCTGTACGTGTACGTAGCCAGACATGGCATTTCAAAGTGCTAAAGTTAAATATATAAGTACATATATACATACACTTTAACAATTACAACACTTAACACCCAATACTTCGTCCAAGTAAAGATTAGATGGTTGACGAGTCGAATTTTCGGTTGCCAAATGCTTGTCTTGTAGTACTTAACTGATGTCGACACCTCAACCAGATCGGTGCATACCTATCGGAAACTTGATCTGTCTAGAAGTTGAACCGTTTTAGTTTAATTCAGAATATCTGTTTGTCCGTTGTCTTATTATAATATGGGTTTCTGTTTGTGTCGTTGAATATATGTGAAATAACGACGTTTGTGATCATTCGCATGAATTTACACGTGCATAGAGATGGATGAAATGATTTGTTGTAGATATACACGTTTGAAAGATGCGTAATAATCCGTTTCAATTTCTTTCTCAGTTTTTCAATGAATAATGTGTTGCAGAATATAATTTTTTGTACATGAAAGTATAAATATTTTATGAATTTTTCTTGAATGATAGACTTGCAATACTTGGAACAAGTAAATGAACATGGAGAAATAAATTATATCGTTGACACGCTTTAGAATGCGTAATTGTTTTGCATCATAGAGGTTGTACGATTGTTTTTATACGTACATCGAATTACTTATCTTCAAATTCCGAAACTGGGTTTTGAATATTTCGTAAATAATTATTTTTCTTTACCGTAGCGTATCGTATTTAGAATGTAAATAAATGTGGTAAGTATTGTTAGAACACGCCTACATCGTCATCTGAAAATAATCCGCCGCATGCTCGATTATCAAAATTTAGTATCGGTCAATTCCAAGTGTTATTATACATTTAGTCGACCCTTGGCATCATAATTATACACACATGTATACGTATACATCGCATAAGTTTGTTATCGCAGTGAATGATAGAAAGATGATTTTTGTGACGTCTACCATTTTAATGTAAGAAGAAAAAAGAGTAAGTAAAAAAGAGTAAGAAAGAGAGAAAGAGTGAGCATGGGAGTGAGTTAGGGGAAGAGAGAAAGATAGAGAAAGAGGAAAAAGAAAAAGAAAAACCCGTTCGAAAACAGAGGAATAGCGAACAAACGGAATAGCAATAATTTTAAAAGCCTCAAGTCGTACACGAGTCCCTTTTCAGTTTTTTCTCCGGTCTTTCAAAAATATTCGCTTTTCCATGATTGTTTGTCGGTGTGAATTTTTCTTTTGTTTTTCATCTTTCTGTACGCATACGTTGTTTACCGGATATGGATTACACATCGGTCCAGTATTTTATTGTATTGTAATTTATGTAAATCTTTTATTAATAAATATATACGATTAATGATGTATGTTTAAATGTTGTGATTGTCCATATACACGTATAATTTGACAGTTACGTACTTAGTTCCATGTTCACGCCGTTCATAGACAGACTGTGCAAAATAAGTTGTGTCCACGTTATATCTCCCGCATCATTGTATAATTCACGTATTATTTTTGTTCACCTGTTGGTTTTCATACCTCGTTAATGATTTCCCGTTGGAGTCAATAAATTGAAAAAAATACTCAACGTGCACAGCACATACGGATACATAAAATTTTTCGAAAACCGCATACAGTACTTAAAATAAACTTCAAAGGAAAGCCGATGAAAGTTTCTCTACCTCCCTTATTTTTTTTTTGTTTCTATTTATTGTTCCCTTTTGTGTCTCTATACGCGCACTGCAATTGTGATCAAAGCGTCATGTCTGCCGATACCTTCGCTTCGAATTGTTGCTGCAAAAATTTTTTTACCGCTTCCTCCGACAAGAAGTGACACGACTGCGATTCCAACCCCCAACGTCTACACACCAGTGAAAACACGTCTGCGACAGGATGAAAATCTCTACTTTTATGGTAAGTTATCTACGTGGGTTTTCCAATTGATATACAGAAACAAGTCAGTGCATCTTATGATAAAACAATACAGCTATTGATATTTATCAAACCGCTGATTCTGCCGATTCTTTTTTTTTTTCGTCTAAACAATTGGAAAACTCACCACGTTTTACGCATGCTTGCGGGAAAGTGCTTGAGGTTTGTCAATTTTCCTAACTCCTCTCTAAGTAACGCCAATCATCGTAAAATCTTCAATCGAAGTGATGCTTTTGTTTGTCCGTCTTGCTAACACAATTGTACGATGACTGAAGGTATGTTCATCAAATTGCTGCGCACTTGAAAAGAACTAGAAAAAAATTTAGTGACAAGGATGATATTGCTGCACTGCGCTACAAGTAGGATAACACCATTTGATATACTAACCCTGAAAGTTTTACTTCGCCATTAAACATTTGACGACCATCGTTATTATCAGCACAACTTCACATCAATCAATATGCTTCTTATTTAAACTTGAGGTGCACACAAATTTGGTGAAGGGCATGTGATCGGTGTCGCTCTTCCAGCGTTGAAGTGTTTCAAAATCTTTCTTCGATTGGTTCACAGGTATTGCAGCAGATTCGAGCACGTCGAGTGGCAGCCTCAGTGTCGACGATCTGTCGAGTATTTCACCCCAAAGTTCGCAGTCGAAGGCCAGCACTATGCGTCGGAGCGACGAATCTAGTCTCGCGTCAAATTCAGATTCATTTTCCAAGGCGCCACCGCCTCCACCTCCTCCGCCACCATTGCCTTTGCCAATGTCAAAGAGGTCCACTGGTGATCCTCCAAGTTTTAGTAAAAGTGGGACGTCCAAGAGTAACAAATCGGTTGGACCAGGTGAGGGTGAGACCATTATAACATCATTTTGGGATTCTTAAATTCAGAAAACTCCATATTCTGGCAGTGAATATGCAGCACTGAGTCGGATTTAATTATAATAACGACCATTCGTCACATATTTTATCTCACAGTGACTCAATGTCACTAAATGAAATTATAGCAGCTGGCACGTTATTTTTTCTACCTTGAATTTACTAAATTTATCAAAAACGATCAGCTGATTACCCACACCGACGCCATATTGCTATAATCATGGGATCCCGATTTCGGAATCACGCTACCGATTATTATGTAAAAAAGTTTGCTGTAATTCCGATTGTCCTCGTAGGACTCAGCAGCCAAGACCAAATGCAAGAAGAGCTCAAATACGTCCTGACAATGTTTCGCGAAAAGAGACGGAACTTAGATATCGTGAAGACGCCGGATGTGTGTATCGATAATCGCTCTACACCTAGTGAAGTTCAAAGCTGGCTGAGAGCTAAAGGATTTTCAGATAAGTACGTATATCATAGCCATTGTTTATTTTGAAGGTACACCTTTGACAAGATAGCAATTAAGAACGTGATGCTTTGAATCAATTTGCACGTGCAGCTGCTAATTTTAACGATATTCTCACAATGCCGTTACACTCGTCTTAACCCTTTGAGTCACACATTATTGTATCGAGTCGACTTTTATAACAAGACAGTATTCTATGGTTTTTGGGGTCGCTGACTACGAATCTGAAATCAGATTTTGAATATTCGAGACGGTGGATCAAATACGGTGGACGAAAATCGAGTATTGAAAACCTATTAGTATATTATCAGAAATAGCAAAAAACAGTAAAGAGATATGTTGAAAAGTTCTCTAAATATACAAAATAAGGATATAAAATAGGCGGTAAGATCACTTCGTCATACTGTAATCCAAGAAATCAGCAGGTCCGTTGACTGTTGTTTGTAAAACTCAAGATCAAATGGTTGAAAAATTGCCTGAAATATTGTTGTGAACAGTACACATATTTATTTATTCACAGAACCTGTCGGCAGCTCCGAGGGATGGCTGGCTCCGAGTTGTTCATGTTATCGAAGCGTCAACTTGAGCAATATTGCGGACAGGTAGAAGGCAAGCGACTGGATAGTCAAATCACTTTGTCTCGTAATGTAAGAGGGGTGAGTGGATCTGGCTCGGGAGGCAGTCATTGTTTTTTTGTGACGTTCATCTGCGTAGAATATGTGTAGCTCTATGAGTATTAACTCAAAGTTTGATTTGTTCATTTTTTTTTTCATCTCCAGTACAAGACGGCGCGATCCAACGAACTGAAACAAATTTTGGACAAAGTACGCCAAAGAGTTGACGGCGACGAAGAATTGCGGAACGGAGTAAAAAGCAACGTGTGAATTATTCCTTTGCCTTCGAACTTCTAATCAATAATAATTACCTCTCGATATGTATCGATGATATGTAAATACATTTGTACATATTCGGCCACACACTTCTATTTGGTGTAGAACCAATAATCGAATTCCATGTACAGCTACAATCAATTTACATTCGCAACCATAAATAGTATTATAGTTAATGAAAATAATTCAATATCACAAGTCAGTAAGAATAAGAGATTTTAATATTCTTATATTCCTGTTAGCACTATTTTGTTGTTATCGTTATTTAAAAATTTTTAATAACTTTAAGTCCGTAAGAATTTCAACTAGAACGTACTGATCATCATGCATGTATATACAATTCTTTCCAGTAATACCATAAATACATCAATTCAATAAGTAATGTGAATTTACTTGAATATGTTGGAAATTGAAGAAAAACTCAAATATTACCGTAACTTATACGAAACTACACGTATCAGTTATCACTGCATGGTCCCGATTATTATTCCTTTTTCATTTATTTAAAGCAATACCATATACATTGTAACAGATATATATATATATATATATTATATAGTGTATATACATATAATATACCTACTCTGTCAATTATTATATTCAACACCGCTCATTCATGTTCAACTCAAAGTTCATGGAAAAATGATAAATAGTAAAATTTTCAAGTTTGAAAATTTGTTTTCCATTTGATATTTTGTTTCTTTTTAAAACCCACATATAAACGGTCATCACACCAGGAAGAAGCAATGCGTTATAGACGGACTTCCCGATAAACATCAACTCCTTTTTTTTTCTCTCTTGTCAGTGTAAATCTGCAGCTTGAACCTTTGCCAACGTTTCATGTAAACATCACTTTCCTTATATCAACAATTCAACTGACAGAAAAATCGTCAATACTGTAATACTTGTACTCTTGTACATTATTTCACTGTAGAAGATTCGTCCTGAAATCATGAAAATGATTTTCGACGCTTGTCTATTTAGCGTAATTATCTACACTTGTACGTGTGTGGCCAATAAATTTCTGCTTAAAGATGTGGAGTTTACGATAAAAAACTTCAGTACAAAAACACCACGGAATTACATATCCGAGTGTAATATTATAATTTATAAGTACGTATAGTAAGTATCGTGAAAAAAGTTATTCTTGCAAAATGTTAATATACACATACTATAGGTTGTTGCGTCAGGTAAAATTTATAATAATATTTCCAGAAGTTCGTTAATTAAGCGAAAGAAGAGTGTTAGTAATTAACGCCCGTGGACTGTTGTATCAGAGGAATTGAATTCATTTACTTCTTTTCACATACGAGTGTAAATATTATATTCGGGTTACTGTTCTTCTAATGTCCTTCTATTCTTGCATTTCTCGTTCGTCATCGGTATATTTAGTTCCACGATATGTTGAGTTCCACAAGAATTCTTGGTTGTTTATTAATGATGTCGATTCTCTGATATTCACAGCTGTATCTTGTTCGTTAAATCACATCGGGCGGCAATCAGTATTATTTGTCATTGTCATAAATTACTCAACTTTCACGACGTCTAATTACGTTTTGTTATATTCCTAGTGCTATTGAACACCATTATAGGTTTCAAGATTATTAAATCAGCATTTTTTTAATTGTGTATTTAACTTTAATTATCAATTACGAGTTGCTGCGAGAATAAATTTCACAGAGTGTTTGTAATAGGCTGCATTTTGATAATTTAATTATCGAATATTCTTCTAGCTGCAGCTACGGCGAATAAGCAATGTTAGTATCAATGATCAGTATGATGATTTTCTTGTTTGGATATTCGTTTTTCAGTTTCAATCAATAACTTGAATTATTCAATTAATCAACGATCCGTGAAAAATCTCGATATCACGTGTTTTCAACCGTATAATGTGCGTCACAATACCGATTCTGCAAATTCTTGGCGTAAATTCATTATCTAATGTTATACATACGTAACATGTTGTACGTACAGATTATAAATTATACATGCACATCTGTAAATGTATAATGTCTTATTCTGCACCATGTTTAGAACAAGAACGAGTAATTATACCCTAAGAGGCTTCAAATTACTTCGAGCGGCTTCTTCTGCTGATTGTGAAACAAATATTTGCTTCCATATAGTGCGCGTATAATCAGCGCAATATTAATTCAATTGATTATTTGCTCGTATTAATTGATTAATCTGTGTGAGACGAGAGCAAGTATATTTATAAATAAATAAATAAGTGAAGAAATTCAGTTTCCTAATTGTTATTGAGTTAAAACAAAGAAAGAATTTTATATTGATACGATTATCAACTCTCCAGATACTGCATAATTGATGTAAATTTTATTTCATTTAACTTTAATTTATAAATATAATACGAACGCTAATTTTTTCCATATTATCTGGCTGCTGCACGTTTATTAGTCGAGCGTAATTAAAATCGAATACGTTTCTATTGTATATAACTAAAATTCTGACAATCAGTTAGCTACACTAATATCATTATATTCGGTATAATGACAATCTTGTACTCACAGTAATGTTATCCATTAAGGAGAATCGCGTAATATAATAAAACCCATAAGATTATTGCCTCATATCGTCATTATTATTATTACTATTATTATTATTTGTAACAGAAATATTTTTAAAAAAACGTTTGTTAAAACAAAAAATTGTAACCTTACCTATTGAAAACTTAACACAGAACTTAACAATATATTATATGTATACCTATGTATATAAAGAGACGAGACTCAGTTTAAATAATCATTTGTCATAATATTATTATGTTCCCAAGCACCGCCGCCTTCGGAGAAATATTTGGCGATTTTACAAGCATTCCTCATTATCTTTGCTGCTGCAACATGCGCGTTAGAATAACTAACGGATATATACTTATTTTTTATTGGTTATTGGTTTATTGTGAAAGCTCGAAAAGAGGCAGGCTTCCAGCTGGAGCGACAGGCGTACAGACTTCGACACGAGATTAGATGTAACAATAATTCAAGTCTTATTAAGCAGAGCGTGTGAACGAACGAACGAATTAATGAACGATTGAACGAATTACCAATAATGATTATACCTATCTATCAGGTCTGCGGTACATTCGCATAACCTACTGACTTGGCGCCTCCGTTTCCTCCTTGGGTGGGACAGACCTTGATGAAGTTGAACGTTGGTGAAAACTTAACGTTTAATATTTGGTAAGTAGCGAAACGTCAAAGCTATAGATTACAAGCCGTAACGGTGATAGGACGCCGGGTGTTACGGAACGGGATGCAGGTAGTGCAGTATTTATGAGGTAAAACGTAAAGTGGGATGGGATTTGCTGTTGCCCTTCAGCCGGTTTTCCTTGTTATTAGTAATTTCTCTTACTCCAGGACAGTTTGCTTATCATTCTTTTTTTCTTTTGCCTGCGCGTTAAGCGGAACCATGACGACCCTTAAGGGATCAAATTACCAAAATCCGCCGGCGCTGCGACCACCAGGAGGATTATTGACGCGGATGCAAGCGCGACGAGCCTCGTCGACGTCCTCTGAAAATTCAAAGTGGTAGGAAAAAAAAACATAGATAAGCTAGCGGAAACAAAACGTCCTCGCCGTTACCGACAGAGCAGCAATAAGCGGCAGACTTACCACTGATCGAGAAGGTAGAATCCTGCAAGTTTCTTTGACCCTCGAGACGCGGACCCTTTGCTGATGGGGTGACCACGGCTGACTCTGGCAAGGTTGGAACGCACGAGAGATTCTGCAATTTCGGTTTCAGACTGTCCACCGAACCGTTTGTATAAATATTGCCGATCGTCGCCGCGCTCGCCGCAGCCGTTGCAGCAGCCGCCTTCGCGGCTTCCCTGGCCTTCGCCATGGCTGCGTCTTCCTCGGCGTATCGTTTCAACTCCACTTCTGTCCGAGCCACTCCACGTGGCTTCTAAATATTCATCGTCAAGCTCGTATTTTTATCAACGATTCGCCTGCCTCGACACTGCTTGTCGAAACCAGGGTGGCCTCAAATTTTTGGGAAAAAAATTCCCGAACTTTTTCCCACTTCTAGTAAGTTACTAAAATCTGAATCGGTCAGCTTATTAAATCTATATACGGTTCAAATTCAATTCAAATTGAAGAAAAATATAATGTACGTGCGTAGAAAAAATTCAGTTTAAGCAAATTTGTTTTATCGACGATAAAACATAAACTTGTTATCTCAAAAAATCATTTCTAATTCCTATGACACAAGACTGATATTTTCAGTTTTTTCCACGACAAAATTAAAAATCTGGCAATTCCAGGGTTTCCAGTTTTTCCATATGGATGGCCACCCTGCGAAACTAAGGTTATCTGGTTGATTCCTGATCACAAATTATTGAACAATTACCTGTTCTCGTTCGGAAATGAGGTCGTAAACGTACGGAGGGTACACCGGAGTTTCCACGAATCTGCCGTAGCCGTGAACAACTTTGACGTCACATTCGTCGACGCAGACGCGGCCGTTGACGATTACGTATTCTGGAACACCGTGGACTTCCAAACCCTGATCGGGTTGAACACGAAATTTGTTGATGCATGGTCGTACAATTTAGGCATATACGTAGCGACTGTTAACAAATCACCTCAAAGATGTTGAAGTCTACTGCTTGCACGTGCGTCTCAGCAGAAATGGTGCGTTTCCTGTTTGGGTCCCAGATAACGATGTCCGCATCGGAGCCGACAGCTATGACACCTTTTCTTGGGTAGAGGTTGAATATCTTAGCAGCATTCGTGCTCGTCACTGCGACGAATCTGGTCGGGTTCATTATTCCGGCCTGAACTCCCTTTTCCCAAACAACGGACATCCTGTCTTCGACTCCGTTGACGCCGTTTGGAATCTTGGAGAAATCGTTCTTTCCGAGAGCCTTTTGCTCCGAATTAAAGGTGCAGTTGTCACTGCCGGTCACTTGGAGACCGCCCCTAATCGTCAGGCAAACGATTTTGTAAGTATTGTAAATTTAATCTACCGTGGTGTATGATCCCCGTGATGTGATTTCAGGATCTCACCCTGGCAGTTGGGAATCGATAAATAAACATTTTACTGGTCAGAAAAGAAATTCGTCAAGAGTTTACGCCATGGTAAAAGGTGCGAGTTTGATCTTGTGCCGATGACGGTTTACGTATGCATGGTATATTGAATTTTAAGTTAATTTATCTTATGCAATTCAAATATATTTTCGCAATTGCGGTGATGTTTTTTTTTTCATCAATTTCTTTCTATTCCTAAATCCGTAGGATCCAATGATTGATTAAGAATTAATGCATTATTCAAGAGACATCCTAAGAGAGAGAGAGAGAGAGAGAGAGTGCTCGACTTGTTTGACGCGTATTTTTGCTATCTGAATTTCGCTGGTGTTAGAATAATCTTGCAGCATGTAAGACAGGCTTGATCGACCTCCTCATAAAGAGACTGCGTAATATGTTTATACGACTGCCTTCTACACGCCCACGCGAGAAAAAATTATCATCTAACGTGACTGTGCAGTTGCATCATCGTGTAACTGTAGGCACGAGTAAACTCTCAGGTTTTGTAGTGAATTCACTGACGGACTTCAGGGCTAATTAACGATGAAGAGTTAAATGTGAGATAAAAGTTGAGTGACAAAATTATATCGACCTTGTACTATGGTTTCTGCTTTTGCAGCAGTTAATCTACTTACTGAGCAAGTTGCTCAATCAAATATGCAGGTGTTGTTGGATCTGGTCTTAATGGAGGATTTGTGATCAGCTTTATAGCCTTGTTAACATCCTTTCCGTATTGATCTCTACCATCAATCCCGAGGCTACTCGCTGGGGGTTCCCCGAATACGACAACACCGTTGGCGCGTTTAGCAGCTATAACATCGGCCGATGATTTGCTCGTCACAGGAGATACGTACAGCGGACAATTTACCTAAATGTCAGATCATACAAAGTTCTCTAATTTCGAAAAGATCCCTTCGAGATGATATTTCGGCACATGGTACAAAAAAACGAATCATCGCTAAGCTACCTTGTAATAACCAAGTAAATTGAAAAAAAAATACTACCACAAATTTGCATCTATTGAAGAAAAATATTCAAGCTATGCATAAAAGCGTCACGGGTGAAAAAACGTGCCGAAAGAGGTGCATTGAAAATATACTGTAATTTAAATGAGCGTGCACAGTCCTGATTTTTGCAACTAGACACATCAAGTTTGTACAAATAAGATGGAAGAGGACGAATAATCTCAACGCAGGTTTGTGTTGGCTGGCCGCGACGTCCGTCTATCTCCGCAGCTGGCGTAAAGTCAAACATGTCTCTTCCGACCAGTTTCACAGCGGTTATTCAAAAACTATGAACACTTACGTTGCAAGTTTTATCATTAAATTGTAAGGTGTGTCAGGATCAGGCCTCAGAGGAGGGCTGAGCACGTGTCCAGCTGCGTGTCTCCAGCAAGAGTGTGCGTACTGTGTACCGTCGGTTCCTAAAGCAGCTGCCAATGTCTCACCCCACACTATCACACCGCGTCTTCGAGCTGCTTCAACTTCTTCAGCTGCACTCCGACTCATCACATGCACAACATACAGCGGGCAGTTGACCTAGTCGTGCACAACTACTATTTAAAAAATGAGTGGTGAAAGAAAAAACGTGCTAGAAAGGCCGTTTCTCTTCGCTCGACGTGGGGAAAACTCATAATAATAATCGGCAAATGAAAATTTTGCTCGTGCATAATTGTACGCCTGTATCTGCTGCTCGTGACAACGAAGAAACGGTCTATGGGTTACCTGATTAGCGATCACGCAGGCTCTGTTTACCGCTTCAGCTTCAACCTCTTCCGGGCGCGACATCTCGTGACCCTCAGGTCCGGTCACACCAGCAGCCAGAAGTCGTTTCGTGTTCTGAAATTGTTTCAGGCGGTGAATACCGACGTCTTTTAGAATTGAGAAGACGGCTTGCCGAATGTTGAACATTGCAAACTTTTTTGAAAGTGCGAAAAGAAAAAGTCAAGAACTGTGACAGGCTTACCTCCGCAATTAGGTCACCGTTTTCAGCGTGGACTTGAGCTACGGCTCCGATATCTTTGCACGCCGCAAAAACTTCGATCAGCTCGGGATCCCTTAGCATGAAAGTGTCCTTGTAGGCCATGAACACTTTGAAACTGTTTATTCCGTGGTCCCTGGCAAGAATTGCCATCTCTTCTTTGACCTGGCAACAAATTCAATTTATGGATCAGATTTAGGTTGTTCAAACTTTGCAGTTATACGATTCTATATTGATTTGCGGTTGCGTAAAAAGTCGAGAGTTGACTTTAGCAAGCAAATTGTGATTCCTATCGGTTCTGAGGAAAAAGAGAAAGCTTTGACACTTCTAATCTTCGATCTCCATGGTGAGTTCGTTGGTTTGAAAGAGGCTTGTCCCGGTTACAGATGTTTCATGAGCAACTAAGTCGTCGGTATACCATGGAGCGTATAAGCAAGTATTCGTGGATGAACCACCTGCCCATGCAAGGAAATTTAAAACGTTTCCATATTCCCGTTCTCAGAGTTCTGGTCACTGCCTCTAATTATGTGTCATTGCACTGGTTCGTCAGTTACCAGAGCATCTTTGGCTGAGTGAAAGATAAAGAATAACTGGTCTATGGCTCTGCACAGTAACCAGCAAAGCTGACGTTAACTTGACCTTCAACTACAGTAACTTGCCGTCTCGTTTTGAATCGAGCACTATTGCTCTTTTTACTGATCGTGCATCACCACGTAACAAATTCATGGTGAATTTAGAGTTTGATTGTTTCACTTTTCGAAATCAATTTCTTCGCTGTTTTGTTCGTATTGATTCTGTTTCTGGCTTAATAATAATGAGTCAACGACAAAAGACTAATAATTGCTAAATACTGGCGGCGTGTTTGAAGAACAACGTACTTTTATTAATTCAAATAGCAGAATGCTTGTAAGGATGAATTAAATGGACGAAGTAATACATAAAATGATTCCGCCTATCCACTTATTGTATAAAGTACTATATCTACAATTTGTGCAGTAATAATGTAAACAAGGCACTAGCACATTATTGTACAGTTGTGTAAGAGGTTACACGTCTAATTGGTGAAAAACTAGCCCACTTGACTTGACGAAAACAATAATATTTTCCCACCATGTCAGTGGGAGAAAGTGGCCAAGTGTGGGTAGGCATACTCCGTCCGCTTAAAGAGTTAAGAGACGAATAATGCAAATTAATTGACCCCCGTTTCGGCGCAGCAGCAGACTGACCGACCGCCAGCCTCTCTAAAATGCCGACGTCCATTAAGCATCATTAAAGTTATAAAACGCGCGGTCTGGTAGTTTTGATCACCCTGCTGCAGAAATGACAGTGCGTGGAGGATGCGAATACAGGAAGTGCCGCATTTAAAGCGGCAGCAGAAGAGTGACGCTAATTATTAATTCGCGGGCCGACTGGCCGAAGGATTTACAGGGTGAAGGTTTCTCACCTTGCTGTTCCATGATGTCACCCCGATGTGCAGCCCGTAGTCACAGCAGACCTTTTCGTCGGCAGTTGCTCTGTACCTGTCGTAAGCCTCGAGGAGCGACTCCCCTTGCTTGGGTATTGCGAAGTCTATAATCATCGTGGTACCCCCAGCGACAGCGGCCTTGGTCCCCTGATAAAAATCATCCACTGACTTGGTTCCCATTAATTCTAGCTCGAAATGGGTGTGAGGATCGATTCCTCCTGGCATCACATATTTTCCTCGTGCATCAATCACTCTGGTTCCACCTGGTATTATCAGGTTGCGTCCCAGCTGTCTATGAATCAACATATCATAAGTGATATACTTAACGCTATCGATGTATGATATGCGGAGTTGTGTGAAAAGAATCAAGTCAACATCGCGTTCCGCGTTCGTTCGTTGGCAGTATTCTAACCATTTCAGTCACACATTTCTCAATTTAATATTTGGTCTAAATTTTGTTAATCGGGAGTTTCTGGGGTCGCTGATCACGAATCTGAAGTCAGGATTTGATGATTTCTAAATCCAAGATGGTGGATTAAATATGGCGGACGTAAAATCAAAAAACCTATCAAAATTCGATGATTCTGACCGAAACTAGTTACTCGGGGGTTTTTCGGATTATACGAAGTAACAATGATCATTTTAAGTTGTAAATAAACGTGGTTGAGGCTAGGACGTCGAAATTTTTGAAGTGGGACGCCGAGCATCCATTGTGCCTGAAAGGGTTAAGAATAGTCTGGACGTCAAAATACGTGGCGGCTCTCGATCTGGCATGTATGTCTACCGTGACAAACGCTTCCGTTGCTGGTGCCCCTGCATTCGTGATCAAACATGTGTTGGATGGATTAAAATGATTCAGCCAATAATGGTATGTGCAGGAGGGCGGACATTAGCATGCGTTCGTCGATCCTGACAATCGTTCGTATACGAATACAGAATAGAAAGTAATTAAGAGAGCATACTAATTGCTGATGTGAAGTGGATAAGGTGTGAATTAATTCTACACCACTAACGATTCACGCTGCGATCGAAGTTGTTGTGATTCTTTTGCATTTTGACGACATAGAAATGGATAAAATTATCTAAACTTATTCCTCGCGGCTCGGACTAGTGGTTTATTTTCTCTTTTTTTTCATAGCATGACGATAATTAGTACAAACCACTCGAAATGTACACGTGTATTCCGAGTTTAACTATCGCAAAATACAACGCGAATTGTTCTCTTCAGCACGATACTGCGTGAGATTCTTTTATTTACATTATAATTTCATTTTAGCACCTAGCGTGGGCAATGTCCTCTAAGCTTTAAACTAGCGTGTACGTAAATAGATTAGGAAATGTATTAAAAATAGACGGACATTTTCTGTAGTACGTGTATGAGGCTAGCTGCAATGCGAAGAATGTTCTATTGTTTTCAATAGCTGTTAGATCGGAAAAAGAAAACTTTTAAGAGCCGTTTAAAACCATACCCGTTCTTTTGATCTGACGTTACTTTGTCCGCGATTGTTCCTTATAGTACCGTGAAATTATTTATCATTGTTTTCAATCATTATCACACTGAAATAATCCCATTATTTCCTTACATTTACACTCCGATGAATACTTATTCCTTTCAGTATCTAAGTCATACGGAGGGCATCAAAGCTAAGAGCGTGAAATTTGAAGCATGCTTCTTCAATGCTCTTAGGTTCGATATCTCAGACATTACGGGTAATCTCATTCGGCCTCCATTGGCGGTCAATAGAAATTGGTAATGACCATGTCATCGACTTATCGTCGAGTTTTGATAAACCACTTAATGTTATCTGAACCCGAAGCTCAGTTCAAATTTATTCATTACAAACGCGATATGAAAGTGCGTAAACATAATATGTGAATATATTTAGGATTCACGAAAAATACTGTACATTTTTCCACGGTAATAATGGTCAAGATTTCTGTAGGGATTATTTCTCGTCGAATCATTGCAGCATCAGCTAGAGCCAAACCATCGATCCAAAGCAATTGCGCAGTGCATATAGGCGTGTTATCCGTGGCTAAAGATTGCTAACGAAGAAATGTCGGGATTTGGAAGTTTGCCCGAATAGCGGCACTTTGTTGAAGGGTTTGCAATTCTCGATTCCATTATTCCACGGATTTCGGCACAGTCCTCTTTGAGGTCGTATTGAAAGAGGGAGTTGTTTATAATGATTAGCTATACTTTCAGGGTTGTTTAGGTTTAGGGAAAGGACCCTCTCCATTGGCCTTGACTAAAAATGATTCACTGATCTAGAAACTCTGCAGTGATATTGACGCGGCGCATGTTGGCGACCATGTGACTGATCGTGAGTCACGAATATGAGCCGGGTGTTTTAATCTTAAAATTAAATCGGTCAGACCACCCTTCGGTTTTCTGTTCACTGGGCATCAACAGTTTAAACTGGTTAGAAGGTAGTCCGAGTTAAAGTTACACCCCAGGCAAATATATCCGCCCTCACACTAGGAATTGCAAAGGGATGAAATGTGCGCTAAACCCCGATAGACTGTGTTGGGATTCGGTTTCATTGTTTTGTGCAGTAAGAATGAAATAAGGATAGACAGTGGTTATTTGTAAATATTTTTTTCAATACTAACTTGATCACACCATCCTCAACGTAGACGTCATTGTCCACAATTTCATCTTCGTTGACGATTTTTCCATTTTTAATGAGAAGCCGGTTTTGAGCGCTCTGAAAATAAGAATGAAAACAGAGAACATGAGCTGTAGGTAAAAATAGTGTGAATAATAATAATAATGGTAGTAACTTCGTCATGTGGAATTCTTCGAGTCACTCATGCATAGAGATATAGGTATACAATCGTGCGGGTCAGGTTTATTTCGATAATTCCTTTCCCGCTACTTGGATCATCTATTTTTAGGTTTCGACTTTCTCCGCATTACATGGGAAGATAGTTCGATTCCTTAAGGGGTTTTCACATCACTACATTATAACCCAGGGCGTTGTCCTGCGGTTGTATTTGCACCCTCAAGGTATCAGCGCCACCTACGTCCATGCCCAACCCTCTGAAGTGGCCTCCAATATAGATTTTCTCAATACATGTCGTCAACCTCGTCGCGATTCGTGAATTACATATATTTTGCCAATATATGGAGTATATATCGTGAAAATTTATACAAATACTGCACGACTGATGTTCAGATTTTAGACTGTTCTCTGCGTCACAAATAAAAAAAGAAATAACAAACCAGCAAACTGCGTGGCTCAATGACTTCAAAGCCAAAGATTGGAGATGAAAAGTTTTCTTCGAGCTTATCGTCTTCACGTTTCGAATTTCATACATGTCTACGATTCTCTGCTAAACATTAATATACCCGCACGGAAGCGTTCGGGATTTAGCGCGGAAATTCTCTAGTACCGTATCGATCCGGGCGGAAATGGAAGGTCTGTGCCCTGCCATGATATTTTCAGCCACAGTAGACGGTGACGACGCTATGAACCTTTAGTAATTTTATTTCAGTCCTTGTCAATAACCAACCCTGAGTCTGAACTGCCCCCATAGATGAAACGATCACTGACTCGATAAAGAGTGCAGTAGCCGAAATTAAGATTTGACATGCGAAGATTGTTGTTCAGGATAATGAAGCTCGACGAAAATAAAAATATACTCAGCCGGGAACTGTATAGGTACTATTTTCTCTTACTCGGACTCTGTATAATGAACTCCGAACAATGAGCGTAAAGCCTTATTAAATGACGACCTAGAATTGCCATGGCTCAACGTAAGCGTTGCGGTCGGCTAGATTATAACGTGCCCGTAGCCTCGAGTATACATATATATATATATAATGGTATCGTACACTTTATCTAGTAGCCAGCCGATTCATGCGCCGTGTTTCCCGGCACTTCCGGAAGTAACGTATGGAAATTTTCACGTGTCCGTCGAGGCTGTATGGGTGACAGCTCCGGCAGGTAACGGTCAATGACTGTTCAATAAAGAAACAAAAAAAAAAATGTTTTTTTCTTCGACACACCTGCAGACCCAGCAAAGAGCTGGGTCTAACATTTTACACTTTTCGCGTCGCAACAACTCGTTATGTTCATTTCCATGGAGACACGCGTTAGTGTTGGTATCGATTCAGCGCGGTACAGCCGCGACGTCTACCGCAGATATTCTCGGAAGACTAGTTTTTCAGCTCCTTTATGGCACAGGGAATGCGAATATTCAGTAGCACATGACACGGTGTAGTTTTTCAGGTCTCCTCGTAACTTTCTCATAATTATTTCATATACGGTACACCTAACCTGCAACGGTATCAACTGCGATAGTATGTGGAGATCTTCGGCTGGTTAATTTTTCGCTTTTGTTGTTCAGACTATAAGGAAGAGTTTCTCAATTCATATTCTGTAACAGTAAACTGCCAGTCGTGAGCGGATGCTAGGCTGTGAATACATAGATTCTTTTTAGACACAGGAGAGTGAAGGTCACTTGCAACGAATACCATGGGTTCATAACAAGTGAGAAAACTATTGATAATCTGTAGTCAATTTCTATAAATTTAATTCCAAATTTATGATTCCGACTTGAAACAACATTGTCATAACTGGGCAGTCTCGTGGCAATGATTAAACACTGTGCTTTCATTCAGCGTCCAGTCGCTGATCCAGATAGTGAATGTATCAATGGATAGCGTGTGGTTCACTTGTTTTGAACCATACACGGTGTGTACCGGTCATAGACAACCGATAAGAACGGTGACGAGGTACACACTACGAAGTAGAGAGTGTATTTTACGTCCATGTCTGCATACAAATACTGCAGGGAGGAGGAGGAGGAGATAGATGCACCGTGAACAACTGGAATAGAGCGGTACACCGTCGAAGAACATAAACAGATACGTTATCACGAAAGAGAAGGCGTGATATGGTGGAACAGGTATCTTCACGACCCCGAGTTCAAGGGTTGGGACTGAGAGTGTCCTAGTTAACAATCGGCACAGTGGCTGATAGCCGATGAGGATTGAAACCGAAAACCGGTTCCAAACCGAAGCAGCTCGTTCATGTTCGAATGGATTTCTGCCCGCCTTTCAATATCACCGTTGACAAAGCTAATTTTTGAACACATCAACATTCGCTGCCATCACCAGTGCACGCAAACGTACACACTGATCGTTACTACAGCATAAATAGCTTATTACGTAACCGGCGTCGGTTTACATTCATCCTACTATAACGGGCTGCTTTTGTCGCGGAATACGTAAACGCGTGATCGCTGCTTACCTGGAGGTGAATTGGCACCTTCTTCACCGGTGTACTCATGATCCCCGTTTTAGATCACTGCACAGTATCACAGTGGTGTCGACGAAAAGATGCGCACTACCGTGTGTACTACACGATGCGATGCAACACGTATGCTGTTACTATTGGCCTCCCAGGTCCCAGGTCCCGGGGTGTTAATGTCAATAACAGTGGTGCACAGCGAGCCTGGAGAACAGAAGCACAACCCTAACAACGCGCTGCGCCGTTTTTCCTAGAATTATACGGAACACGTTTCCGGAGATCTAATCGTCGCAGAGGCACGCTACGGTCGTTGGGTGGTTGGTTTTGCGACGGTCGGAGTCTGCGCGGCTGGTTCAACGGCTTGCGATCGACTGACTGACGGACCCGGCGAGAACTCACCGCCTGGTGGTTAGTCGGATACTGGTTTAACGAAACACCTCAAAGAATCATCTCTTCGTGTAGCTGGTTCGCGATCCGGGTACCGCGGTGCCGCACAGCCACTTCTTCTTATCGCTATGGCCCTCACACGAAAGAAGATGCTCCGCGTAGAAAATAATCTTACAGATATTAGAAACTTGATTCGTAATGAATTATCTTTAAAGCTTCACCGTTTTCAAAGACGGCGAAAGGCTGAGAGTCTGCACAAGAATTTATTCCCATAAACGGTTTTGAAACAGCGCGGAACTGGTTCGTCGATGCTTGTTACAATTTCTCTCCTTATAGATGATGGCGGAATGCCGTTTGAATTAATAAATGGCTTCTGAAGTTGTACCTTTTCCCTCTTGCATTTGGAATTTTTCGATGCGTATACTTTAGAGCTTGCGGCCAGTTTTGATTCTTTCATTTTCTTTTCCAGTTTATTACATGCGAAAATTTAATCTACAGTAGCGCAGGTTTGTTGAACCCGAAGACCGAATCGTATAATATCAGCTTGACCATATGAGTCGAACCGGTAGTTGCCTCTGCAAATACTAATGAACTTCCTATGGCCACCGTGACGGTAATTTCTTAAGCCTTGAATAGAGTTTGCCTCCGGGTTTGTATACTTCTGAGTGGAGTCTGTAGCAATTTTTCATAACAAATATGAATTACCATGGAGAGCCCCATGCAGCCCATGCCTTATTGAAAACTACAGATTCTCCTTTACCTAACAGGGGCTAGCAGGTAACTTTTGTTATTTTACCTTTCACGGCTAATGCTTTGCAACCTGGTAGGTGAAACCATTGGATCTCACGTGAATAGTTTGGTGAGAAAAGTTGCGTGATGGACTCCCTGAGTCTCAAGGGTCAATACGCCCTTTTCTACCTCTCTAACACCCCGGATTCGAATTCCTCTCGGCGAAAAGACGAATCGCTCAGGTTTTATGCCTCATGGTATTTAAGAGGGTTGTGGTGAAGGTTATTTATATTTAACGAGGTTTCTCTGCTGCGGGAGTCGCTTCTCGTTCATTTTTGGACCTGCATATACATGCGTGCAGTCTATATCCGATTTAGACGGAGGACAGCTGTTGAAATTACGAGGAATTATGTTTAATTTCAGGTTCTCACTATCATACTAAAGGCATTCGTTTTGTGCGTTCTTGATATTGTGTTATTGTTTGGGACAATGATATTTTTAGCTTGGAATTTATCCAGATATCACAGCACTCGTGAGTATGATACCGAATTCCATTTTTTTGTTAAAGTTCACCCTGTTGGCAACGAATATCTTGTATGCTGCGACACGTTTATGGAAGGGATAAATTGTCATCGGAATATGGACTGCATATTGACCTAGGTTAATACTGACACAGGGTAAGAGTTGGGTTACAGACTCTCTGTAATTTGGCTCGCAGATGTCGGTAGGGTTGTTGTTTCATTTCGAAGCAGAGGACTGGTACCGTAGCAAGGTGCTGTGCACTTGCGTTATTGATCTTCGCCTTCGATAAGCACTCATTTCTTTGTCAGCGATTCGTTCCTGACTACCGACATAATTACAGCTTAGAAGGTCTATTACCGATACCGACGCGACGTCGGACCCGTCTGTTGGTCAACTTGGCGGCATGGAGACAAAACAGAATGTTCACCACTACTAGCGGAACCTGGCGCCCAAACTGCGAACCATTTCGGTCGTGGGGTACTGTAGCCTCTGTTGCAAGGTCGTGCGTAGAATTAGTTTAATTGTAAGTCGTGTTGAACAAATTGGTTCTAGTTCTACATTATCGAATGAGTAGAAATACTCCGTGGCTGGAACCAAAGTTTGAATTAGTTTTCAAGGTAAGGGAACAGCATGAAAACCGTGTAGTTGGAATGAAATGGAATGTCTTCAATACATAATAATGCAGGCATACAAAAATATGTATTTATTGTACATAGAGCGTCATCAGCAATGGTTGAAACAGTCATTTTATATAATTCAAATTTATTTTCTTAATCTTAATAATCAATAAGATACATTTATTTTGATATTCGTTAGACTTAAACAGTGATGGTAAAGTCTTTTGGTGACTTGGAGAGGGCGTTGAGCGTGATCCCCTTTTTGTGATGGAGTTTAAGCTTCATGTCCATGTCGCACTCAGCTTCGCTTGTCTCGTGGGCATCCATAAAGCCGGAAGGTGGTTTCAGCTCCAAGGTTGACAACTCACTACCCCAGTCTTCGTTTCTCTCGCGGTTTATAGTTTTAACGGTCCGCCAAAAGTCGCGGGGTTCATCCAGCAGACAAAATGACTCGACGGATTTTCTCTCGTTAAGCTCTTTTGCTCGATTGCTGCAGATACTTGGAGCTTGCAATAGCCGATTACAGACCGTGTTTGCAGAATGACTTGATGATAAGTTCGCCGAATACGGACGCATTCCGGCCTCTGATAATTTTAAAATTGTCCGAATCCCATTTGGATCACGGCCTGGATCAACTGAAATATCTGGCGTTGCTCCACGACTCCTAAAAAAATCAGTGTAGCAAAGTGAAAATACCTTATCAAGCTGGATTATCTGGTCCATTTCACATCTGCCCGAGCCAGCGCTACTGCATGGGCAAAAGTAAGTTGCTCCAATCTCTAAAAAATGTCGCAAAAATTTGCACGCATTAACACAAGGTCTTCAGTTAATGTTGCACACTTTTCTCTACCTTCTACACTAGTGGAAGAATGCACCAATCGAATATGGTTACGTTCTGTAAACTTGATGATTCAGGAGTGTAGAAAAGTGTACCTCATTTTACGATAAACGTTGCATTTTGTACAATATACATTGTATATTTGTAGTAAATTCTAAATCTTACATAGTTATTATTCATTCTATAATATCCAATGTAAAAATACGCAATGCACCTTCATCAGAGCAAATTTTACATACATTCCCCAGTGGTCAGATCAATTCACTTTTTTCGACATGCCATGCCAACGAAAGTTATTTTACAACAAATTGTAGCTGAGTAAAGAACGTACAATGACTGCATACCTCTGCTTTTCCAGTCTAGGAAAAGTCTTTCGTTCAGAAATTGGTGACGCTTCTGTTGATGTGCTCGATTCTTGCGTGTGGTATATCACGTCTGATGTGCATTTGATGGAAAAAGTAGACAAGAAGTAATGAGTGAGATTAGCACAGTATTAGCTGCTTCAAAATCGACACAGAAGTCCGAATACTAACTTACTATGATGAACCGCCCTCGGGACCCGAGCCAATCGTTGTTCACGACTTCGATGAACCCCGGAATTTGGCCCGGGCGATCTCGCTATCATCGAAGTTGGTCCCGAGTCGTCCAGGTGATTTGAAGACTCTGTTCGACTGCTGGTACCAACTTCTGTATCGCTATCGGAGCCTAGAGTATCGTATTCCTCTGATTCCGACTTGAAAGACTTGGATTTGCGAGGGGAACGTCCTCGAACCTTGGTGTACTGATCCATGTCACGCTGAAAGAGATTTAGCAAATCATCTTTGGATTTTCGCTGTCGAATAATGAGGCCGATGACTTAAATTTCATCATCGCAGGCATACCTGAGCTCCTTGAAGCATCGTCTCTCCGCGCTCGTAGAAGAAGGCCTGCCGCATAGGATTAGCAGATAGATTTTCTTGCTCAGGAAGGTGGAAAGTAGCGTACGGGTATATATCCTCAGAATATTCGGGGATTCGTTCAAGACCATGATTAACTTCTCGGCAGGGTGACTGATGCCCTGGTTTTCTGGCAGTTGCGTAGTATTGTTCTCTCTGCTCCATATTATGTTTGTTGTCTAAAGCCGCTTGGGTTTGAGAAGGCGGATCATTTGCGGCTCCAGCTCTTCGGGGGTCTAAAATGCGTTATTGCAACGAATTCAGAATGCATCTCTTTGAAACGTTGAAAAACAAATACTCACGCGTCTTCAAACAAAAACAAACGCCAGCAACAGCCAATATCACAGCCAGTACTGAAACAACACTAGGAGCGAGGACCTGTGCGTCCAAGTACAACGGGGTTTCCTCGACGTCTATCATGGAATCATCGAAGGCCCTTTTTCCACCGTTGTAACTTGAAGTGACAAATGTATACTCTGCTTGCGTAGAACCAGCGTTGTTATACGCCGTCAGTCTTAATTCGTAACTGGTACTACTTGTCAGCCCAACTATCGTATACCGCGAATGCGGTCGAATGTCATTCGAAGCTAAAATAGTATATAATAGTTTATTCATTTTGACGCAAAATGATTAATGATAATAACAAAGAGTACCGTGAACGCTTACCCAAATGCCACTTATCAGAAAGCTTTCTATATTCAACGGAAAAGTAAAGAAGCGGGCATCCACCATCCTGCCACGAGGCTAATTCTAATAGTACTGAAGTCAGATTAGACCTGATGAGATGCTGCTTGGCTGGAGCAATAGGCTTTGACCCCTTAGTTCTTGCACTCTCAGTTTTGCTAGCACTTCCACTTCCAATGCGATTGAAGGCCGCTAAATTGAATTGATACATGGTCCCACATTGAAGTCCTTCAAGCAAATACGTATTAGCTCTTCGGTCTAGTATAACTTCCTCCCATTCAGCTGATTCCTTTCGATAAGCGAGCAAGAATCCTTTTATTGGCGAACCGCCGTTGTCCCCCTGCTTCCACTGCAGTTTAATTGCATCGGTTGTCGTTCCAGTAGCTAGAAGCGTTGGTGGAGTTGGCGGAACTAGACACAAAGTAGGAAGTTTACCAATTAGCTGAAAAGTTGGATAGCAAAGCGAGTTTGATGTATTGTTTCACATACGCGCGGCCCAACAATTTTCAATCTGCTTCCAAACTATGAATACCAGTCAAGGTAATTAGGTACTACAGTTCAGCAGGGCGTTGGGGAAGGTCATATTTGTGTCTCAAATGAAACTTCTGCACGATGATTTATGGATTATTACGGTTTTTACCTTGGACTTGTAAACTGTAAACAATTTGGTCCAATCCCAGAGAATTCCTAACGTGACACGAGTAATTGCCTTGGTGACCACGCTGCACAGTCCTCAGAAGAAGAGTGTTGTCCAGACCAATTTCTAATCTAAAATGATTTAAAACCGAGTGAGAAGACTTCGAATGGCACCGCTTATCAAATGCGACACACCATGCGGAGGTAGTAACACGTGATGTAGCTCACCTCTGCTGCTTCTGCAATTTCACATCACCGAGCCTCCACTCGGTTGATGGTCGTGGGTCGCCAACAAATAGACATGCAAGCGTGACGTCCACTCTCCACGGAACCGAAACCATACCACCGAACGAGATGATTGCAGCTGGAACTAATTTTGAAACGTCGATGATTATTTGTTCAAAAATCAGAGCTGCTATAACATCAGATCTACGATTGAGAATTTATCTGTAGAAATTTCATTGATTTACCTGTTGAACTTGGCTGCAGTTTGATGACAGCAGATTTCGAACCTTCGCCTACTTTCGTCCACGCCGTAACCCAAGCTTCGTATACGTCTCGAACCTTCAATCCCATAGCATCATAGTGCAAATTTTGAGCTGGGACAGAATTTGGTGTAATCTTTTTTTCGTGACCCTGATCATACGTTCTGATGTAGACAATGTATCTTGTCAGTACGCCATTCGGTCTGCGTGGTGGCAGCCAAGAGATCACAACTGAGTCCTCTCCACTAGTTACAGCCTTTATTTTTTCTGGGGCTTCAGGAACTGCGCAGGCGAAAGTATTGAAAAACAAGACAATATTGTACAGAAGTTGAGATGAAACGGCTTATCTTTACAAAGAACTCTGAACTATTGGTTTACCAGTTTCCTCCGTGGTGCAGGACACCGGACTACTGCTTACACCTTCGCCGGCACGAGTATAAGCCAAAGCTTGAACAGTGTAGTTCGTGTAAGGATTTAGCCCATGCAGAACTGTACTCAAAGCATGAGTAATTTTTGTCTCGCGAGAGCCTTGAATTTCAGATGATGTGGCGTCATTTGCTGCTTCGTAAAGAAGTTTGTACCCTTGCACGACACCGTGGACTTTATCGGACGGTGGCGGTTTCCATGTAACCTGGACGTTTTGGGCGGTCAGAGCAACGCAGGCGACGTTCTGAGGCGGAGCGCTAGGTACTGTGTCACAAAGTGAGGATTCGCTACATTTTTGTATGCTAAGGAATTGTTGGAAAAGGTAGGAAACTTATTATCTTACCGTCTTCTAAAGTTTGGGCTATTATCGGATCTGACCCAGGCCCATCCCCTTTGCTATTGAAAGCCATCACGACCACACTGTACTGAGTGTATTTTTCTAATCCTGTTAGTCTGTAGTTGTAGGAACCATCGCCATTTCCCATTATGCCAACTGGTGTGGTGTTGACTGATTTTTCATCATGACTAAAAGAATTAAGGTGTTCAATCAGCGAGCAAAAGGCCACAATTCGCGGACCGGTCTGGACACTGAATAAGACGATAATACTTCATAATGCCCGTACCCTAAATTTCTGTATGCTATATTGTATCCAAGAAGTTCTCCATTCCACAATGATCTGTCCGGTGGTTGCCAGGAAATCCTGAGCTGCTGAGGACCTAAGGGTTCGACAGACACCTGTCTCGGCGGTCCACTAGGAATTTCAACATCAGTTTGTACCTGGAATAAAGAGTAAAAGATTAAGCTGAGTTATTGTCTGATGATAATAATGATCGATATTACTAACGTGGAGTATGTCGCTGGGAGCCGACGTTCCCAGATGATTTTCAGCGTAGACGCGAAAGTGATATGTGGTTGCCGGCTTCAACGGTGTCACAAGAGCAGCTGTCTTATTACCAGTGACCAATTTTTGAGAGTTGTGGGCGTGCCAAACGTCTGTTGAAGAATTGAATATGCAAGGGTGATTAATCTTGAGTCTGCAGCACTTTAAAAAAAAGGTTATTGTCATACCGTATTGAAAAAATTGAATTATTTCTTGAGAGCGTTGACCGAAGCACGATTCATGGTACAAGAATAGTTTATCAGGTTGCAAAAGTTGCTTTCGTCGAGTTAATCGATGGGTTACGCTGTGCGCCTATTGTAAGGTAAAAGCTCACGATGGAAGTGGAAACTAAAGTGGAAGTGAAAATAAGGAAGATGGAGATCCTGGGTGGTTCGTGGTTGTCGAACTAGATGTGTCTACCCACCTTGTGCTTCTTTGTATTGAACGACATAGCTGATGATCGGAGAATCGGGGTGAACAGGGTCCGAATCGCCGGAGGGCGGCGACCAGGCCAGGAGTATCGAGCGACTTCCTTGTTCCGCCACGCGTAAATTTCGTGGAAAGTTCGGTGGTTCTTGTACAAGGAGATGAACGTTTGCGCGGTCGTGACCGTAGGCGTTGCTGGCTACACACGTGTATTCGCCGCGGTCAGCGTGACCGGCCTCCGATATTCGTAATTCCGATATCATGCCTCGCGGAACTGGCGAGTTGTGTAAAGTGTATCTGAATTTCAAGAACAAGGGCTACATCATTCAACCATCAACTTGTCGTTGGCGAAAATCATTCGTATTCGTGCAATAGTTTATACATTGAGACTCACTTCGAGATACCTCTAAGCCAGCCATGCTCACGGTGATAGACTTCTTTTTGGGTTCACAGAGATATGTTAAATAGACACTTTTAAATCAGAAGTTATCACTCCTTACTGTCAATCAGACAAAATTCGGATAGCATCCTTTGAAGTTACAATAGAAGCACGCGCACGTCTTACAGGATTATGTTGCAATCATCTTCCGCATCACCAAGTTTTGCTTTCGCGGAAAATCTCACTTTGTAAGTTCCAAATCATCGCATTCTCTACATACATTAATTACGACCCACGAAAATCGCGATGAAATAGTCACGTACTTGGGTTTGTGGTTTTGAGTTGGGCTTGTGAGCTCTTCGTATTTAGGGTTCGCGGTGTGGTCGGGGTTGCCTACATCAACTATTAGCTCGAGCGGTGAGTGGCGCGAGGTGGTCTGGGGAGACCTACGTGAGTGGATTGGATACCAACCTAATGTCGTAGTTAGGGTCGACCCGACTGCCGCGAGCACGCCAGCTGAGCTCGAGGGGTGAGTCGCCCTCAGTTTCACAGTGCAGGGTGACCGCCTCGCCTCGGCGTACCGACTCCTGTCTCGTCCTCACCGTCACAGTGGGTCCCGCTATGGCAACGAGTCACGATTGTCATGTCATACAATTAGCAACGTTTTACGCTCACTGTTGTTAGATAAGATATTTGGTTCACAACGGTCAGTAGACGTGACGGGTAATAAACAGCATTGTCATCTGTTCGTGTGGTTCAGGTTGGTGTAATGAGAAATGTTCCGTCTGTAGGTTAACCGTGCAAGTTACGACTACCGAAGAAGTATCCGGTACCCTACAAATGTCTTCCATAAATATTGTTCGATAGCGAGGGAGAACCCTGACCCACGTCAGACACTGAATGTACGATATCCTAGATGGAATTTGAATATTTTACCATGAACGGTCAGACGAATGAGTTTGCTGAGTCCTGGACCGATCCCGTTGCTTGCCTGGCAGAGGTAGAAGCCGCTGTGCTCTTTCGCTACGCGAGGAATGACCAAAGAACCGTTGCCAGCAACTCCGGCGCCCTCTGTACCGCCGTAACCCAGCTCTCGATAATCACCAGGTGTTTCGCCTGCAACACAAACAACAAAATGCTTGACGCTAGTAAATTAAAATTATTTTTCACTCCCGGTAAATTACAATTTGAATAATTATGAAAATATCTTTGCGCTCTCATGAGTGTCCACAGCGTCCACGGTTTTCTTAACGGCTTTCGTAGAAACTCAACTCGCAGTTACCCCTCAACTCGAACTTCCGCGATGCAGATGAATAGTATGAGGTTGTTGTAAACTACTTAAAAGTCAAATACTTTGAGCAGCTATTTTTCAATGTTTTCTAAGTGCTGAGTCTACATTTTTCGACCGATCTTCTCTTTAAGAAACTGCCTCTTAACTCACTTACACGACCTTTATGACTTTCCCAAGAGCAGGAAAATATCATCAAGATGTCTGAAAGCACACTGCTTATTACTTTTGGACATAAGATGCTATCAGTGCACTCTACATAGAAACTGTCTTCGGGATGTCTGACTTTAAATTCAACTAATTGCTGTCAGTTCAGATAGACATTGATTGAACAGATCTTATCTTTGCCAAAGTGCAAAGATTTCTCGAGATATTACGAACAAACTCACCTACAGATTGTTTCCAAGCGACTGAAGGAATCGGAAATCCTTCCGCTTGACAAGCTACCGAGACACCATGACCGACTATGGCGGTCTGATCGATAGGCTCCACGGTCCATCTTGGAGGAACTAGAAATACGGTTCCGTTTACCCAAAATCTATTTCCGCCCTCCGGCCACTCGATTCACCAGTCTGCCTCACCGGAAATTCATGCTGAAACCTTTTCACGTGAATATTCTCGCGTGGAGAAAACGACCTGATCTCAAGTCCGATCATATGTATCAACTAAACGACGGTTTCACCATGAAATGTCGCGTTTGTTGGCGACACTAAATGCCAATTTTACTTCCGGGATTTCACGCAGAAGTATGATTGCCATTCGGTAATCGTATTTCTTATATATGTATTGTAAAGAAACAAAAACGGGTGTTCCAAAATTCGTGCCAGGCTACCATGTATTATAAAATGTTACCGAATGCTAGGTCGACTGTATCTTTATTGGATATTTAAGTCCGATTAACGTTATTAACTGGTCACTTCAACGGCGTTAATTAGCGTTGCATTTATTTTCAGTGACGGTACACTGACAAAGAATGAAAATTGAATTCTGTACAGTAGAAAAGAGCGAACAAAGTGAAAAGCAGAGAGCCATATCGTGGAAATAAATAAAAGATTGATGTTGGCCGTGGCTTTGTTTACATCCTCAAGTGAAACAAGGCAATTCCTGCAGGATGTTCGTTAATTATAAACGGTAATAACAATTTCAAATTATATACTAATTTTCCCCGTGTACAGTGATTTATCCGTAGCTATCGTGCTCTCGTGTGAATCTATAGCGGCATGCCCTCGGGCCTTTCGTTTTAGCCCGGGTAAACATCAGCGGTGCGCGAAAATTACACGCGGAATTGGAACACCTCGTGATCACAGACGCACAGATACAGCCTCAGAATATTTCACTGTGCCTGTGCCTGTACCTCTGTTCGTATATATCTGATTCTGAGTAACTTGCCGCCTACCTGCGGCACACTACGCTAGAGCTTCGTCAACGTATTTAAACTTGCTCATTACTCATTCTACGGTAGCTAGACGTAACGTGATATCGTACCGAGAATTCCATGCATTATCGTATATTGAGCTCATGGTGTGCGTGTGTCATGTGTAGGTTTAATGTCGACAGTGTCGGGATTGACGATGAATTTTCATTATGGCTTATATTCAGGTCATTTCACGCGTGGAGCGCATAGGATCGAGAAAATCCGCGGACGCGGTGCTGTAAACCAAAAGAGTCGCCACATTTACAATTAGAATATTTCCAGTGTAGAAAGATGGGAGAAAATTGAGTATATTATTCTGACTGCTCGGTTTTCAGTAAAGCATGAGAAAGAGGTCAACAGGTGTTCAATTATTCGCTAAATGTGAAAATACTATCGATCCGACATATGTGCACACATTGCGAATACTCGTGCAACTTGATACTTTGCATAGGCACGTGAAATTAATTAATTGTCAATTAATATTTATACAGAATCACTTGGACAATCCTGTATTATCTATCGTGACCCGCATACAAGTCCTGCTGCCGACGGGCCGTACCTTCATACCAAGTTTATCATTTCCACTACGTTAATTGACGCATTGTGTCAGACGAATACGGAACATTATACACGACGGACCGGATAGTAATATTTATTGGACAGCGTAGTTGTCGGAGATCAAAGCAAATTGAAATGGAATTCGCGGTTCGTGATTCGTATATTAAAGTTCGTTGTGGATTCTCAATATTGGTCACATTCCTATTCTCTTGAACTGCGCCATCGATTGGTATCAAAAAAAAAACGCCGTCATTTCTGATTGTATTAAAGAAAATGAGTTTTAAGACCGTACTAAGATAACATAATATCGCATTCATCGTCATCCTGTTTGTTTGATGGGCTTTATCGAATTCCATGCTGGACAGTCTTACATCGGTTAATGGCAGGTTGTCGGAAAAAATGTATTCCGTTTTCACTCCAACGCTTTCGCGAATGTGACTTTTCACGCGTAAAAAGTTTTAGACATCGGACAGAATCATCGAAATGTGATTCTTTATAGCTACGGCGAATGTGTCAAAATTACCTACATTTTTTCCAACTGTGAGTGAATATTGTGTACTGTATCGTCTGAATTGTAAATTACGATTGTTTTGTCACGAGTGTTACTCACAATCAACGTAAGTCATTTTATCTGTACATGTACTACGGAACTATCTAAGTAAATGTACTAATTACGTAAAGTAGAATGAGTATAAAATGTAATGGATGTTAAACTGTCACTATATATGACTATATAATAATGATATTAATAATCTCGAACAATACATTAAGTAAACAGTTATTATCCAAGTGTTTTAGCATGCACTACCTATTATTATGTATAACCAAATGAACGATTATGATAATTTGTTTATCAAACTGTGTAAGACTAGTTTGAAATTGGATTTTCCGCAGTATTTATGTATGTACAGTGTGTGTTGGTTTTTACGTGTGATTGTGCCACGTGCATCATGTTGGTCTGGTGCTTAACTTTGCCAGGATGTGAAAACGCAGTTTCCTAACATTCTTCACTCGGTTCAGTGCTATTCGTGGTGTGGCTTTAAGGCGCAGAGTTCGACGTGTCGCCAAGAAAGGAAAAGAATATCAGCCAAATTGCCAAAATGGCCTTTATCGAATGAAGACGAACAAAGCTTGAATATTTTATAATACCAAAATTCTTGTCCTTTCATTGATTCAAGGTTCTCCTGCCACACAAGCTCGGGCCGATCGCTGATGGTTTAAGACTAAGATCTTAGAGCTAGCAAAATGCTGGACGGGTTTGGTGACCCACCGGTGACGAAGAGGCTTGCAAAATGTTCAGCGATACCCGCAGCGTTTCTGATTTGACAGGTGTAGTTTCCGCTGTGACTCGCAGTGACGCTATTAATCGTCAGTATGCTTGAAAATGGTGGATAGTCGCTTATCTGAATGCTGCTAGGTGCGGATGAGGCAACCGACGAGCCCTGCTCGGCGGAGGGCCCAATTTGACCATTCTGAATTGGCCTGTTGTCCATCAGCCAAGATACGTTGAACGGTTGATCGCCCTGGCTAGTAGTGCACATCAGCTGTGTCCTCATACCTTCAGTGACCCCATCCTCGAAATAAAACGGCGAAATCCTCGGTGGAACTATAAGGGTAGTAGCAGTGATGGCATTGTATGAACCTTGGACGCGTCCGCGTCTTTGCAAGAAGGTAGGTAGTTGGATACACCGCGTAACTTTCTCGCGGTTATTTGCCTACTTATTCTTTCTAAGGCCCTACAATTCACGGTCTCAATTAGAAAGATCCCTAAATCACCTCCTGGAGTCTCGGTGTGCGTGTACGTGTACATGTACATGGTGATATTGTGATTTTCGTAACTGCCTTACGTTGCAGACGTGTTACTTACCGGTGGAATTCACTTCTCGATCACACTACTCGTGTTGTTGATGTTTCAACGTTACCAAACGCAGTACAAGTTCATAACAAGATACAAAAAAGTATTGAAGTAAATAATATATGTAGCTAACGATTTACTCTACCGACCAGTACCTAGATCACTTTGTACTCTGATCGATGCGGTCAGACGGAGAGATCCGTTAATTTTTAACCTCTGCGCTGAGGACGAATCTCATCCACCGGGATCAAGGTAAAAAGAAACTGGTTCAGGTCGAAAATACGACACAACACAAAGAGAATATTGTATTTATACGTATATATATATTGTATTTATACGTATATATACGGGTATATATTATAGTTTTCAAATATGATAATTCATGGATAAGAAAATTTCAAAAATGTCCTACTACTTGGGAGTATAGGTATGATGACGTGTACACACAATACGTGTATGATATGTATATTATAATGCGGTAAGATATATGAACGAAAATTACTCAATCGTATTCTCAACATCATGTACAGATTTTCAATAAACGTAATATCAATTATTAACGGTGAGGTCAATTAATCAGTATGGTGAAATTCTTCGATGAATGTCAAATATACAACGTGTGAGCGATGAACGTCAGGCACAACGTGTGCTAAGAATGTTTATATATTCCAACGGATGAAAAAATACAATGGCAATGAGTTCCAAGTTCCAGTGAGTAAGAGTTTTGAGCAAGTATTAAGGTATTTATGTATACAGTAGAATAATGTCATAAGCGTGCAATCAGCGTGCAAAAGAGATTAGCGTGCAGGATGGGGAATTAGTAGTTGATAATAAGAAAATTCATAAGTTAGTTATATGAAGATAAAAGATCCAAAAATCGCGTCAGTATCAGTAATTCGAAATCGAAATCCATTTGAAACTGACGCGATTCGAATGATCGTTTAAGCGTGCAATGTTTTCAAGTTCAATTGTTCAATTCATTCTCTGCCCTCGTGTCTTGTTCGCCAAGAAAAGTTCCCAGCAAGAAATTAACCCAGGAATTTCATCACGAGGTGGTTGGATATGAATTCTTCGGATAATCGGATTGCTGCGAACTAATCCTGTCGCTTCCACAATTCGTTTTTCCACGATCTATAAACTCGTGGCCAGATCAGAAAAGAATGTGAAGAATGAGGTTGGTGCTTGAGAAACACCAACGGTTTTTTACCGTTGACGTTGAGGAGTGCGGAATGTGCGACTGTAGCAGCGTCATTTGCTACACGACAGGTATAGGTGCCATTGTGAACGGGGGCGATCTTTCCAATGCTCAAGGCGCTGTTAAACTCGTCGAATTGTCGTACGGTGATCGTTTTGCCGGTCCGTTCGACCGGGGATTCGCCTTTCTTGGATGGCAGTTCCAAAGACGCTTCAATCGATGCGTTATCTTTGAGCCACGTGAACGTGAGCGGAAGGTCGCCCGTCGCTACAACGCACTGAACGCTAGTTCGGTCTCCTACGTTTAAATCGCGACCGAAACTGAAAGGTGTGATTTTAGGTGGCACTGAAAGAATAATACAAAACAGGTCGCATTCCATATCAAAGCGGTACGGACAGAAGACACATGTGTGTGTATGATGAGATAGGTACACATACGCGAACCTCGCAGAAGGCCAATCATGATATCACGATTATACGATTGATGCTGATCACTGCTTGATGCACGTTCCGATATTTCTTACTTGCCAACTTGTTCAGGTACTCAAAGAGGTCACTGTCACTTCTTTCGTTTTTTACCTAGATTACGATATTCTTTTCAAATAGTAATTCACTCGCAAGGAAGGTCAGTTAAAGAGGGTTAAACCAACCTCCAAGGTAAGGCATGTCAAGGGGCGATTTGGCAGTTTCACCGACAAGAACATAATTTTTTTTTTTAACCAATCCAACTAAAACAGTTTTCTCATAACGGAAAGTGAAAACTGTAATTTTCTCAATTAGACGAAAAACAAAGAAACACTGTCAAATTACCCCATGACATGCCTAACTTTGTAGGATGGTTTCACCCCCTTAAAATGTTTAATGGCAGATAAAATACGAGTCGCTTAATTTTTTGTCTACTATAACATACTACCAAAGAGATCAAATTGGAGAGATCGACTTGGGATACCTTCCTTGTAAAACAATGTTTCAATTCTAATTCGTACTTATGTGGTAGCACTGAACCTGCACATCTTTAGAGACATCAAGAATTGCGAATGCTGAAAAGAGGCAGGTATTTTTCATTGTAGCTGCAAGCGTGAATTGAAGATAAAATGTTTTAAGGAGAATTGTTTAGGTGGTTCGACACTCTGTGGCCTTTTTCTTCCTGTCTTGTAATCGGAACGTACAACAGCGAGTGAGAAGTGCAGATGAAGTAGTGGTAAATTGGTTGCTGGATCAATCGATGGGTCGGATGAGAGTGAGAATGCTTCTTGCAAGCTTTTAACTTTCAGCCCTTAGCCTTCAGTTCAAAGATTTTCGGTCTCGTTTTCCATTTGCATGAATATGGAATTCCCCATTCTCACCACGTTTTTCAACTTGATAATAGCACTCAGAGTTGATATGTATTGCATGCATCAGTATGATTACGGTGCTCTTGGATTCACTGAAGTTCCAACATGGGTAACAGTATAAGTCAATCAGGTTATTTCAAAGTTTTGAAAGATTCACACCACCAATATCGTCCAGTAGATGGATAGTTGATCAGGCGTCGGAGCGCATTTTTATTTTTCTCTACCTTTACCGGAAATCGTTGATGAAGGGGAATTTCAGGTTCGTGTAAACAGAATCAACTTTTGACCGAATCATTTGCGATAGACAGCTCGAGTGATTTGGATTAGTAGGTGTATATATATATATAGAATAATATAGATATATATATATATATATAGATCGTTCTAGTTCCCTGGAACGTTCGGAAAATCCATCAATGAAACAAAGGCGCGTGTTTGCAGCGCAACCGGAAAGCAACACGGTTCCAGAGAACTTGACGATGTTGCAGAGCTGAAAAGAGTGGTGCTTAAACGCGTGCAAGGAGGGCAGTGCTTGAGCGGTGCAGTGAATCGCTGTGCTCTGTGCTTGGATATTTTTTCGATCGGTGTTTCCTTTCTTTCCTTTATCCTTTTTTATCTTGGGAATAGCATTCCCTTAGTAGTTGGTACATCCAACGACAGGTGAAGCGTTATATTATGCACATACATGCGCATAAATTTCACTGCGCTTGCGTCGTTAATTTCGAAAATGAAAGCTTGACGATGAACAAACGATTATCGAGAGACTGACAATTTTAGTAGGAAAATAATGTTTAGGGGCGACAAAATGTATGCATCACATGTCTATTCTGGCGAGAGGTTTCAACCCAGCTTTTATCGGTCCGAACCCTTCGCAAATCATATAAATATCCCGGTTGTCCCTAAGCGTATGGATACAATGCCGCGTTATGAATTGTAGCAAAGGGACGGTTCCTGCTGATTCACTTCTACCGGATGCGATCCCTTTAACAGACCTGAAGTTTCAATACTCTCAATTACGTCGATGGTGATCTGTTAGCTGAATTTGTAATTAGTCGATCCATAGCTCGAATATTTTCCCGAGCCAAGTTGAAAGGTATTTCCAGTCACTCGGATAGTTAATGAAAACTTTGTCATCAGGAGTGTCAACAATTCGTAGGTAAGACGCACCATTTCTGATAATCAAAACTCATCAAGGGGAAAGAATTTCGCGTTTGAAATGTCAAAAATTTTCATAATTTATCTTCGGACATTCTGAATGCCTTCTGCGTTATTGAAAATCCTAAAGATGATCGAATCGATGTTGCTATACGTTGATTAACATTGATAAACGTGAGTGTTACTCAGTTATGTCCCAGTATAAATTCTGGTCACTACGAACATCGACTTCACGTTTGTGTAAATTTACCTTGTTCATAATTTATTTCCCAGTACAATTTTAATACCCACTCTAATAATTCTGCAATATCCAAGGAATTCTCATTCGAGGTGTGAAATTGAAGGGATTTGAATTATGAAGCGCAGATTGAATATTGAAAACTTTTATCGCGCATTACTAAGTTCATTGATTGTAAGATAGGTATTCTCTGGAATAAAATTTTCTCTCCTACTCGGTGATTACTGTTATTTAACAGAGTTGTGGATTAGAAAAACTTACCAAGAACACGAACATCCACCGCTCTCTGCGATGTAAAGTTGTGCTTGTTTTTTGCTGTGCAAGTGTAGGTGCCTTGATCAGCGTTTTTTTGCACAGTTTCAACGAATAAAGATCCGTTACCAATTCGTTGCCGCATATTCGTGGGCAGCCTGACTCCGTCTGTGAGAAATGGCCAAATTATTTTGTAATTTATATTGCTTGTGAATTATTTGTCAAGATATTAGAATCAGGAATAATCGTAATTAATGGGGGAAAAAAGTCGTTTAGAGAAACCCATGCAGAAACCATTGTGAAAAAGTATGCAAATATATTGACCACCGAGGAGAAATATCAAACACCGATACTATCAGTATTTCGCGCAGCAGCAGAAAGGAAGGAAGTGATGCATGACGTGTGCTTAGCGTATGCTCTCTTACCTTTCTCCCAGACAATTGAATCAATCGGATAACCCGCCACGGGGCATTTGATATGCAGTTGTTTTCCAGCGACTGCTGAAACTGCGGGCATCGGTCGGATGTACGGTAAACCTACGGAATTGAAAAAGCGTATTCCCGTGTTATTCCCTCTCTATTATCTATTTTCCAAGCTAGTTTTAACCAACACCGTGAGAATGCAGCTGCACCGAGCAGATAACGAGACACGGTCGGGCGTGCATTTATCGAGTGAAAAGTTTTTTGCCGAATCGAGAACTCTAAATCAATGATCACCCCGAAGTGCCATTCCGTATTTCGGTTCGGAATTGGGTTAATTTTTCACCGTAAATGTTGAGTCTCGCCGCGTTGCTGGCTTCTCCTGCCCGGCTGCTTGCCGTGCATTCATATTCACCCCCGTCTTCCGGTTTAACCGAGGAAATGTTTACGTGGGAGATTACGTCGCCGTACACAGTGACGTATTGCCCGATCAGAAGCCGGTCGTTTTGCGGCAAAGGAAAACCGTCGAGGCGCCACGATATCTGCGGCGTCGGGTTTCCGGCTGCGCTGCACTTCAACGACACCGATGGACCAGGCTGCATCGTCTGCTCGATAAAGCTGTTGACCAGCTGCGGCGAAATTTCTGCCAACAGTTAGACCGGATCAGTTTTGTCGCACGGCAGTGATCGGATCATGTTTAATTTCCCTAGAATTATGGTGAAACCGAGTTGTCTCTATCAAGGTTCAATTACTTATCATGGCTGCTCCCTCTTGCCGGCTCTCTGACTTTTAACGGGCGACAACTGCTTTACGCTCGCAAATTTTCTAGCTTCTAGTTAATTTCAGATAAAGAAATGGGTCCTAAAGAACCCAACAAATAATTCGTCGTCTTTTCATCCCATTTGATAAGTTCTGCTGTTTTAGATTCACTGTTAAAAAATTTAAAACAGTTTTGTTTAACTTGTCCTTGTAGAGGACGACCCGGAGTGCATATTGATTTGTACCTTAACCACAATGTATTCCTAAATCGGCTCTAAGCTGCTCCATGCTTAAATAAATATAAGTCCACGCATCGTTTTTCTCTTGTGTCTCGGTTATTCGTTCCTTTTAGGAATATTTTTTTTCATTCTTCTTACTTTCGGCGCTAAATCTAATATCCTATCTTTCCACTTGTATAAAGTATTGTTTTTTGTTAATCATTTAATGTTACTTTAAGTTTTAACTCATTGACTGATTGATGATACCAAGAAAACTCCCAAGAAACTACCTTCAAAATGATCAGATCGATGCCTGAACAAAACAACGAATGGAGAAATCAATGTACAGGCATAAATTCAAACATCGAAGCTGCAGGATGATATTCAGGACCAGAGAACGAAACGAGAGAAAAGTATAGACTCTTTTCGCGACCCCGGACGATGGGAAAATTCTACTCCCTCCAATGGGACAGAATAACCTCGACTTGGGATCATTTTCCCGGTAATCGGTGGTGGAGTTGCCGCGGGGTTAGAATGGGCTTTGCCTTGGATGCGAAAGTCGCGGGCATCAATAAGCCCGCCGCCTAGTTAACCTATGCAAATTTAGGGACTCAACTATCGTATCGCTTTGCTGACGGCTTCATCTAGTGGGTTGTACGAGGTGCAGCTATCAGCTCAGAGATCACGTAGCCTTAGCGATTGTTGATGGGAGGGCTCATTCCGCGGTGAGAAGTGGCTAATCAGCATGGCTTTACGGTTCGGGCGTAGAAGTCTCGCGTACCGTAACAATGTCAGTTGTGATTGGGATCATTGGCTATGATTGGAGTCGAGAATGTAAGCACATATTCGTGCACACAACCCTCCGAGTTGAAGTGATGCTACCGGTGAGGTAGTGAACCATGAAATCCCTTGCTGCTGAGAAAGCCAACAGAATTGAGAAAGTTTTGAAATCCTAAGACGGGTTTGACCAGTCGGGCTTTAATCGGAAGGTCCCCCATTGTTCTTAGCTCAGAGTAAAGATAGTCGAAAGTTATAATCTCTTGTACTTTGTAGTACGTTTCGCCAAAAGCGGGAAAGCTTGAACAGAGTTGCCACAAATTATTTAGCGCTGCGGGACGTAGATGAGATTGCATTTCTGCAAATTATTGAATAACCAAACTTGCGAAAGTGATCAGATGGCGGTGGATGCTGGTTAATAGTTGTTGTGCTATTCAATGAACTTCGAGAGAATAATAAAGGCTTGATAATACTGGTGACCGAGACGAAATAACTCTAGGTTCGCAACACAGCCGCTACAACCCGTGGTCCACATTACTAACTGAAAACCTAAAAGCACGCGCATTACGAAGAACAATTGTTTATTTCACCCAGTCTTTTGTGGAGCTAGAAGTACGTGGCTATTGACGTTAATACCTCGCCAGTTTCATTGTTCGTTTAATCTTGCAGTATAATGAGTTGGGCACTTGTGGCGAGTGATGAATGATGCTCGTAAGAGATTTTCTGCGGACTGGATAATGATGAGTGATATTAAAAGGAGTAAGCTGAAAAGTAAAGCCATTAGCAGAGTTTTACAATTTCATACCGGAATATTTCGCCTCATCTTCCATGTCCGACTCCTTACGCTTTGATATTTATTTTGAAGTATTCAAAGTCTCGATCCAAGCGAGCTGTTCTGGGTCTAAGCGCGAGCCTAAACTGTCAAGGTTTCCACGGCAAAACAGAATTGACGGAGCCTAAGCTGTCTTCGAAACGCTATCATCCGCAGACAAAGAAGTTCGAATCTGTCAGACGACGTAATCGATTGAGGGGTAGACGAACCGTGGATACCTTGTCTTCCCGAAGCAAAGTTCGAACTCCAAAAAGCAAGGAAAGATGAGAAATATCAGAGGATTTGGTATATGTTTATTGCAATGTCAGAAAAAATCCTAGGAAGCTGGTAGGGTTTTTAAAATTCATAATTATCTCACGTTGCCTAGCGTTCCAAAGTGAAAATAAGAAATCGTTCGCCAGGCCAATAAAACTATTTAAAGATTAGGTGAAGAAAATTGTAAACTATATTGAGTGTACAAATCTTCACTTTCAAACAAAACATTTAACCTTGCTTTCTGAAGGTAGGAATAGAAAAGTATTTTATACAATCCGAGTATGTTTCACGCGTTTTTTCATGCGTGTTTTCCATACACAAAGTACCCGTTGCTATGACGGTAGACTGAGTCTGCAAATGCGCATGCGCTCATCTCCTAGGAGTTAAAAGTGGACTTTTCTGTACTGCGCGCATGTGCTGTCGCAAGCAAATCTGACATTGTGCGACCCTAGCCTCAATTTCGTGCTTCGTGAAAAAACACGTTACATACCATTGCTACATGAAGAATCGTGTGCAACAAAGAAGAAACGGTCTTTTCGCCTCGCGTATTTGCGATATTACTTATTTACTTACTTTTATTTACTAAAATGAGTCGTGTTGCAAACTTACGCTCGACCCGAAAAGACTGAGTTGGCCTCCTTGATACACAATATACTATTTTTGGGGCACGAGTTGAACTGAATCGTGAGAAAATGGCTAACAATGTCTCGCGGTTTAAGCAATGTCGAGAAAGTTCGAACGCCAATGAGAACGGGCGAAGTTCTACTCTCTGCAAATGGTAAGGTTGTCGAAATGCAGGCAAAAACAAAACTGTCTTCGAAGTCTGAGGTATCGTTAACGATCTGCCCCAAAATAATGTAATTCTGGAAAACCTTCTGTGAGGTTCGTTTCATAAACAACAGCCTACCCGAGAATCTTGTGCCGAAGCCGAAGGGTTTTGATTAACGTACCAAGACAATTGGCCCTTGTCGAACAAAAACAAGCAGAGCGAAGTCTGTCCGTGAAACGTGACAGTGGCTGAATAAAGGAGGGTCGATCCTCTGTCACCGAGCAAATAGAAGGGTGTCCTTCCCACCCGATCATAAAACAATACTGCCGTGTTATTGCCTCGTTAGAAATACTTGTTTGAGACCTTCACAAACGTTGTGGGATCACGTCAGATTGAATTTTCATATAATTCTTCACCTTTCAATGTCTCTCGATAAAGGAATTCTCCGTCTGATATAAAAAAACAAGAAAAACACTCGCACACTCACCTCCGAGTCGTAGCTCAGCTATCCCCTGCGCCATTTCGTGTTCATTGCGAACAAAGCATTGATACATTCCGCGGTCTTCCCGCGCCACTGATGTAACCGATATCCTTTCCCTGGAGAGGGCCTTCACTCTGGTGCCGGTGCGTAGAGGCTGACCATCCTTCAGCCAGTAGAGAGCTGTTTGGGGAAAACCGTTGGCGCTGCACGTCTGGAACAGGTGATTACGTGTCAAAGACAGTTCTTTTGCCCTTGCGAAGCTCTACCTAATTTGTGAATCGCTGGACGGTCTTCTATGATTTCGCCTTTCAGCGTAGATCATCTCGCACTTGGCGATTAACATAAGGTGACACAACTGATAAAACGGTTGTTTTCCAGTACGAGTAAAAGAAGAAAAATAAAAATCCTTCAAAGGTTTAAAGGGGTAATTCATTGATGAAAGAATGTAAATTCGAAAAATTGGTGATTTCGAAAAATTAACGACGGAGCCTGGAATCGAACCTGGCGTCTAGAGATGTTTGACCGGAGCCTTACCCCACTAGACCACCTAGCCGTCCTGACTCTGTTGTCGTTAATTTCTCTCATCACCAGTGAGTTCGAATTTGTTTTCCTGTGCCCGGTTTATATGTGAGTAAGAAGTTTCTTCTCTGCATGCACGATGTATAAGGAGACTCTAATGTGTTGATGTTGTGTTTACCCTTTTTGAAAAAGTTTATTCACACCCAATAGAATGATGCGAATCAAAGTTGAAGTTGGCCATAAGAACTTTGTGAAGCTAGCTGTGATGCGATAGCGACACTTCTGATCACTGGTGCCGAGTTTCGCAACTACTCAAGTGTCACTAATTGGTATGGTGATCGATTCGAATCTCGGCAATTGAAATGTAGCATTAACTGAAAAACGCTAATTTTTTAGTTGTGTCACCTTTCTGGCCAAGGTATGATTTCGTGCATCGCGTTCCGTGCTGCGTGGCACACGGCCGGAACGAGCTGATCAGAATTTCTAGTCGGCCAACTTTTGCATCCCCATAATTGAACGACTCTGAGGCCCGTGACTGCAGCCTGAGTTGCAGTAGCGTGAAAAATTCCTACGGTAGGTACTCACTCAGCCCTAACTGTCGTATCGCAGACAATAGCGAGTTAATCTACTATTTGCGAGCCACTTCGTGGCCTCGTGGCTCCGCGTATTTAGTCGGCCCTCAAACTCTTAGTTCGGTGAACTCGGCGGGACAACTTTTAATTACTCCGGCTAATTATCTCCAACTCTCGCGATCAACTTACCTACTCTTTTACCCCTCTTTATACCCGTCTCTATCGCAAGTCATAATTTTATTTCTTCGACTGCCATTGACAAGCATTTTTATTTTTTTTTCTCTTTGCCTTGCTGTAGCGTACATGGTTCTAGTCTATAATTAAGGATATTCTACCACGGAAAATTGTACAGAGAAAATAATTCTGAGCCATTCCAAACTCACTTACCAAATAGGCCGGTTTTCCTAAGTCAACAATTTGGATTGCCGGCTGAACGTGGACTCCCAGAGGTGCCGAGACGGTCAGTCGTACCTCAAGGGTTTCACTCCCTTGATTGTTGCTCGCAATGCAAAGATAGGAACCAGCATCGGCTTCTTGGACGGCCTGGATGACCAACGAACCATCGCGCACTGCTAACCGACCCGAGGAATCCTCCACAGGCTCTTCTCTTTGATTTCGTCTGTAGTACCACCTAAGAGTAAATTCACCGTCAATATCGACCATCGGGAAATTGGCTGGTCGCTGGAGTGGCAATAGATATGGACGCCCACCGTGGCAGTCGGATGAAGTAAATCATTAATCTTGAAATTTCCGAACCATGGTATATGAGTGTGGAAAATTTAGCGATTTATTCGGCATATCTTATTCACTGAATCCTCAACATTTGTTTCCTCACGCAAGAATGTTTCGTCGTTTATTTATTTTGAAAGTCAATCAAAACGGTTATCCAAACTTCCAAGCTGTGTTACTCACAAATCACTCACACCACTGATTCTTCCCTTCAAGAGAAAACTCGTTGAACGATACAGTCAGTCAGATTTCACTGAAAATATTGAATATTCTCACTGACATATCATCGGTTATAAAACCACTTTGAAACAATGAAACGTAATTGAAAAATAATTCAACGCTTGGTTGACCAGATTGGGGGTGAAAAAAAGGTGAAAAAGGATAAAAAAATATATAAACTCCTATGGGCAAACAGCAGGAGTGGATAAGTAATTCTAACTCTCCGATTCGTCAGTATAATATTCAAGCTTGTCTTGCATCTTCATCCGACACCTCATGCAAAAGCTAAGCACCAAAGATTTTAGCCTTTCGGTGATTCTTTGAAAATAGATTGACTGAGCATGTAAGTGGTTTGTCTTGTCCGCGAAGGATAGTGGATCATGACTAGTCGATAAAAATGAGGCAAACTAAACGGAGGAACAGTGCCGTGGTTTTAGACAGTCGACCCATGTCTGGTAAACTTCCACACCGTTATTAACGGGTATGACAAAGAGATGTTGGTAGACGGAATCCGTTAGCGCGAATGTTCAGCCACGTGGCTTACCCACAGACGTGAAATATTTGATGCCCTGTCACTAGCAGAATTCGTAATCAGCGTGATTTGCTTCTGTGCCAATCTGTCTCCGTCGAGTCAAGCCCACGCTCTCAGGGACGCGCTCAGGGCCACATCACTTCGAGCACATCCGCGAAAATCTGCCAGTCGCAACACTCATCAGGCTTGGCTGATCCCGCGCCTGACCAGATCCGCAGAACAATAATTCGATAGCTTATCGTATTGTTGCAATTTATTGTTATTACTAGGGTCCGCATAAATATTTATTCAAAATTAAAAAATATGTATGTACATATAGTATAGACTTATGGGAAAAATATGGAATAAAAAATAATAACTATTGTCGAGTAGCACACTTTATTTTTACATAAATTATGTCATTTTCATTATTTTGACAACACTATTTGATATATTTGACAATAGCTATCATTCTTTGCTTAATATTTTTTCCTACGTATTTCAATTTTTCCAGTCTACCTTATATCTACATATTTTGTAATTTTTAAGACATATTTATTTGGGCCCTAGTTATTACAAGCATTTATCACCGCAGGTTACATTGGATTACAAACTTGTGTCCTTTAGTCGCATCCATGCGGGAACTAATGCAGCATTAGTTGGATCTGTCATAAACTAAAAACTAACAAGAATGATCGATGCGTCTACATTCTCCGGACAATCCTATTTGTCGATACAATCCGAACTGTTTTATTTGCATAGTTCATTGACGAGGAAAAATTTGCGATACTATGGATCCCGGTGCAAGAGTTATTTCAGATCTGACGAGTGGATTTTCGAGGGAAAGAAGCAGTCATTTCGCCTTTAAGACAGCGCTGCAGCGGGTCCTTGCAACATGATAATATGAAATCGATAAAATGAGACCGTGCGTCGAAAGAAGTTACCCTCGTCAGCTTTTTGGACCCAGAAAACGGCTTACGGCACTCAACGACCGGAGCTTAACCAACCGAATGATTCTCCCCAATTCCCATACATATAATTTTTCTCCGGTCGCGTAATTGAGCTGCAAACCGGCGTCCCAACCACGTTATAATCCTGTCAACTCCAGATCGTTTAATTTGGAGATCTGGTTGCTTATTTTCCAGGTAAAACGAAGCGACCCGTTATCACGAGAAGCAATGGATTGGCGGTAATGGCGCTACCAGTCGTTGCTGCAAGCGGGGTGTCGCGCGCTCGAGAAGAGAAGAAGAGAAAGAAAAAATCGTCTGCATTCAAATCCAATCCACCTCTGATCCCTGTTAAATTGATAATTTCATGAGGAATCTACATCAGCTGCAGCCGTTGGATTTAATCGATTAGTGTTTTAAGCCACCGCGGTGGCGAAGTGGCGATAGTCGAGATCCGACATCACGTACGAAGAGGAGGTCTGGCCCTTCCTCACGGACCCTCGAAGGTCTTAGAGGGAGGTTCAATGTTTAAAATTAGCATTAATATGGAAAATACAGCAGTGTGCATTCCCGGTCGGGTTATATACAGTGATATTGTTGGCAGCTATCCCGAGCTGCTTCAGCCACCTGAAAATGTAGTTCCTTCTTTTTCTCTTCTGTCGTTGCGATTTTTTTCCTTCTCCCGAGGGAGAATATCGACATTCGCCAGGGTAACGACGATCACAGAAGGCGCGAGCTGCTGAAGGCACAGATGATAAAACCCACCGAGCAGCATTTTGTGTTTAAAAGGTATCGCATTTCCATAATGAGATGACTGAACGTCTTGCGTGCTTTTTCTTCAACGAGTTTTTTTCCGAGATACACGTGGAACACGATTTTATATTCAGGCGGTTCGATTGAGAAAAAGTTCGGTTGGGTTAGGTTAGGTTAGGTTAGGTGGAACACGGTTGTTTGTTCAGGCGGTTCGATTCAGAAAAGGTTAATTTCGCAATAAAAGGTATAAACTCCGTGATACTCGAAGTAACAATAAAGTTTCGCCTAGTGTGATTATTATTGTGGAGCAAGAATTTAGAAATTTCATCTTGAACTGCGTGGAATGTAGAAACTCGGATTTTTAATGAGCCACACTGTTTTCTTTTCATGCATCAGGCGACTAGGTTGACGCAAAATTATTTGTGAATCCGAGAATGGGGTAGTTGCAATTAACACCAATTGCTTAAGGACTTGAATGTTACGTTAGTGGGCTCGAGTAGGCTTCGTTTTGATTACGATATCGAGTTTCTTGGTATTGTAGTCAGGAAAAACGATGCCAATTCCAGGTAATTCACGTAACAATGATACCAAATTAGTTTATCGATTCCCACCAGCCACGGCTGGTGCTGCACAATATTCAACGTATGTACGTATTGACGTCTGAAGCGATTCGATCTTCTTTACTCCAGGGAGAGATTGTATTACATGGACGCATGTATCGGTACATGTAATATGTATATAGGAAGAGGTACGCCTAATTAGTATTTTCTAAAAGTAAATGAAAAGAGGGTGGAGGTAAGAAGGAATGTAATAATAATCTCGGTATACTAGTGAAAAGCAAAGCGAGGTAACAATAAGCTGTAACTTTGCAAGAAACAATATTTGAGTTAATTCTCACTAACAACGCTTGTTAACGACTCTGAGCGACCCGCTTCACCCTCAACCTAACGAGGATACGAAACACGCTGCGAATTTTTTACTTTTCTGTACTAGTTAGCTGATTTCGAATTAAGTTCATATACACGAGAACAAGCCGTGATTAATTAACGGAGGCTTATCCAAACTTGGGAGCTGTGCTTTCGAGTGAAAAAATATCAGAATCTTGACTGATTTCAACATTTCATCGATGATCGGTTTCTGCAAAACGGAACTAAACACTACATTTTGCTAGTATTGAATTGTCGTCTATATACCTTCCGATTTACAGTTTTATTTTACAATTGCTTAATTAAATCGAACGCGTATTGCGAGAAGGAATTTATCTAATTTTGCCTCGGCATTCTAGACAAAATATAGCTTCACCCGTCTCGACACATGAATAGAGATTTTTACATTACAATAATTCACCTCGCAGACTTCGATAGATTCAGACGATTTAAGTTATTCACATAATATCCAGACTCTTGGAGGATTCCTCTATCTTCGCGAACCAGCAGCAGATATAAGGAATATTCGCTTGCCTCTGAAAACGTGCATTAAATGAAGTTGAGAAAATACTACCACACAAAAAACGTTGATTGCACGTGAAAAAAAAAAATGCACTAAAAAATAGTGAAAAACATTCTAACGCTGGAGTTTTCAACGAAAATCAAGTATCAATAAGAAGTTTAGACAGATGGTCACTAAGCTGAAAAAGCTGAAAAGAGTCCAGAAAAATAATCGAACACGACTCGATTGAATCCGTAAAAATTAATCGATAATGTCGTATTTTTTTGAAACGGTGCATATGAAACCAAAATTTCGTCTATTTCAGTATGTAGTCTTAATAGCGGAAAAGTTTTTTGATAACGTATAGTTTCGTTAAAAACATTTTTCAATTTCAGGCGAAAACATTCATTATCTATCACTTACTGTATCAACTAAGTATACTTAGTAAGTAAGACAATGATAACAATTGATACTCTAATTACATAAATTGATGTTGCATTGCTTCGTTCATGGGAGGAAGAATAATCGAGTTTGAAAAATAATCGATTATACTCGATTAATCGGGAAAATATAATCAATCATTTTTAGTCATTATTAGTATAGCATATCATTATGTCAAGGAAACATTTCAACGATTCGTTTTCACGTTATGGTAACGGCAAATGGCGCATATCCACTACAGGCGTATACGCGGTACGTGAAGTCGAACCAGGCAAACCAAATTATGGTTCCAGATGCCGGACCTGGCACAATGGTGGAATGCATCGAGATGCCGGCCAGCAGACTGGGCCAACAGCCAAGCGCAGCAAAGGCGACTGAATGCGTTTAATTGATTGCGATAATTGAAGCGTCCAGGGGAATTTCGCGTTTTGCGGTCTCCGCAGCCGGGATCAGCTTCGTCACGTTAACAACGTACACTAGCCAATTTCACAATTACAAGGCGGCTTCCGGCTCCCGACCTCCGTCATGCTTTGCGCATAGCCAATTTCTATAATACAACTGCTCTAGACGTACCGTATATTATATACACTAGGATGGTCCTTAATAGGGTTGTTTTTTGAATTTTAATGCTGCCAGGGGTTTAAACGCTTTCAAATTGCTGAAAAAAAAATCACTGAAAATTTGAGCTCCCCGTACCAACCTGAAGACAGTCCGCTTTGCGACCGAAGCTTCTTATGGAAATAGCAGATGGAGAACTTTTTTTTCTCTTTGAAGTTTTATATGTCGTTGACGAATATACCGACAATAATGGAGGATACATATTTTTGTGGAGAATTGAAGTGTCTTCAAGAGAAGCTCTGATGCATAAAATTCGTAAATGAAAGAGTTCATATGTTAACTAACGTGTAAAGTCTAATTTATACATAATTATATCATTCTGTCAAGTATAGCTACGAAATGAACAATCGTGTGATAAAATATGCTGCATATTTCTTGTAGGTTACAAAATTTACTATAGATTCGTATAATTACATTATTCTAAAACCTCATTATATAATAAACGAAAATGAAAAATTATTTTCTACCAGTATTGATCGATGTAACTCTGAAACCAAAGATTTGAAAAAATTCAATCTCGGTCGATATGGTCCAGGTCACAGGTCACAATTCTCCACAAAAATATGTATTTTCCATTAATGTCGGTATACTAGTCCACGACTTGTAAAATTTCAAAGGGCAATAAACGTTTTTCTCACGCTAGTTCCATAAGATAGTTCGATTGCAAAGCGGACTATCGTAGGGTTGATGCAGAAAGCTCAAATTTTCAGGGAATTCTTTTTTCATCGATTTGATAGCGGTTAAACCCTTAGGAGCATAAAAATCCAAAAACAATCCTATAAAGGACTGTGCTAATATACACGTACAACGTACATACAGACAAATCACACAGCGTTCAGCGACGAGATGAAAAGCAAGTAGCCGTAGGTATTCTCTACGATTTTTTATCATCGTTACCTGTTTTCCGGACGTGGATTTGCGTAGGCCACGCAGGGAATGACGACGGTGTCTTCAAGGCGGGCAGAAAAGTAGACGAGCTTTTCATTGAGTATCGGCGGCATCGATCCTCGGATTTCTGTCGACATAAAAGCAGCTCATTAAACGAGGCATTTTGAGAAAACGTTCCTGAAACTGACGAGTGTAATTAATGACCGAGGAATCGGGATGGAAAGCTGATACTGCAGATGACCGACTCCCAAAATGTATGTACCATGGCTTTCCACACGCTGGAAGCTCGATTGCCTAATTGAAATGAATATTGATAGGTTATTACCGAACGAAGGGTATCGAGTGATTCTGCGATGATTATCATACCTGTTTGCGCTGGCTTGTACACAAGTGTAATTTGTAATGTGTGTGGCGGTATAATACCGGTTGTGTATTTTTCCTCTCTCGATGCTTCTTCGCTGAGGTTAATTTGGACTACGATATAAAGGGCAATCTTTCATCCTTACCCGTCTAATGCAGCAACCTCCCGGATGGGACGGAAACGGAGCCGGACTAGTTATCGGTAATTTCTGCTTCGGTCGTAATCCGCGGACTCGTCCGGAGTCTAAACTCTCCTGCCGCGGCTGGAGAGTGAAGTAGCAAATAAACCGAGATATACGAGTCTGTGAGAGAGCCGTTAAGCATTCCGAGTTCTTGGAGAAGAAGTTAGCTGACCCAGCACCTCGACGATACCCGACCCGCAGCGCAGTAAGAAACTCCAAGAGGATCCCTCTCGCGAGCTTCCTCGTCAACTTCTTCAATACACGCTAAATTTTTCTTTCACAGTTCAACTTGCACATCAAGTAGCTCTATCGTTGTAGACGAATAATAATGATATTTGTTTAAGTGTCTGTTACAATTATATTCGTCAAAAACTTTTAAAACCTTTTAATTCTTACAAAAATCACTTCCGTACTTTCGGTATCGTTATCTGCCCTTTACAAGGGGGGTCTGCGATGCATGGGTCAGCGATTCAATCCATTTTTAGTACACGTAGATGAACGCACTGAAATTTTGATCAATTAATTTCTCGGAAACGGCTGAGAAGTGCCCCTTACTGTTCAAACCTGATATATTCCTAGTCATGACCTACACGTGTACTAAACATGGATCGAATCGATTTTCCATGCGTCGTAGCCTCCCTTTGTAAGGCAGAGAGAAAGAAGCAATCGTTTCATGTTCTTTCTTGACGGATGTTTACTACAGATGGATCGGACAGGATTTTCTCATGAGATTGTGAAAAGACATTCCGGCGAGTTATAAACAGCGAAACCATGTGTACGGGTCGCCATGTGTAAAGGCTTGGGTCCTAATGGAAAGTTATGGGGCTGGATAATGCGTATCCAGCTGTACACGTAGGTGTACGTACAGAGTATAGCCAGAATATTCTTCCTACCGAAGGGCGAGCATCGAAATGAATACGGAGCGATTTTTCACCCTTGTAAAACACAAGTACAACGGAACACGCGAGGCCGCGATATCCACAGGCGTTAATAATCATCCGTAACTCTTACGCCCGCTGTCTGATCCGATATGTTCTTTCATCACGAATACCAACCATCGTCGAGATTGCCGTGCTTGCACGAAGGGTCGAACGAAAGAAAAGGGATGCCGTAATAATGAACCGCCGAACATTGGGCAAACAAAATCCTTTTCTCGCGCTAGCTGGAACGACATTCCTGAATTACGACAAGGCTAAAGTTAGTAACGTTAACGTAACGAAAAATCATGAAATAAATCGTTATTCATCTTTAGAAGGATTTTCAAGGAGTTAGCTTTTAAAAATGTGTACATCTTTTCGTTGTTACGATTTACCAGCTGAATTTCAGACCACCCTAAGGGAGCGAACGAACTAATTTCCAAAACGTGCATCGTTAAAGTAACGTGACTAACTTCACCCTCATGAATTACGGCCAAGAGATCAAACTTCGGCAGAAACTGACGAGACTTTCCTTCGAGGGTGTTTCAGTCTGAATAAAAACCGTAAGGGACGAAGAAGCACATGCGATCAATGCCGGAATAATAAGATCCCCTCACGGAGTTATTCTCCTCTGATTTTTAGAAGAACTTGGAAAGGGGGTCTCGAGATGCCGGCACTTCAGTCAGCCGGCTAATTATCCGTCTCTGCATTCCAGTAGTATGGGCTCGGGTGTGTTCAGGCAACTTAGGGACATTCCTCCAGTCACAACGCACTGCAGCAACGCCGTTGTGTGCCGTGGAATTCTCAGTCCTAGACTGCTACACCGTCCTTTCTCTTATTATTAGCGTTATCGTTATTTCCGGAAACGTTTCGGACGTTGCAGAGAAAGAAGAAGAGCTGACAACGTACTTTGAAACGCCTCGCCCCTCATCTCGTCCTTATCAAATTGCCGTGTAAGTTTGTGCTAGACGCTTTCGAACGATATCTATGAGGAATTTAAAAGGCAGATCCCGGCTCCAAGATTGTCTCTGCTTTTCACCACATTTTTCTTTTGTGCATAAGCTGGGTTGAAATCAACTGCTGCTACTGTTCGATAAACATCCGTCTAATGTCTGTCTCGATTCTTGCTGGACTTGATTTATATATGAGAAAACCTGGAGGAAGACATTCGACTATTGGTCAGTGCTTTTTCCCCCATTATGTAAGATCCATAGTATAGGACCATTTCTGATCCCTGCAGTTGTCTGCATCCTTAAACACGGGCGTAAGTGATTCCATCTCCTAGGAATATACAGCTATCCTCGTACAGCTCGAAAATTTCTGCAAGTTACCCTGAAGCTGCTAAACGGAGATACAGCTGAAGCTTTCAGAGCTGTTGTTTGTTTTACCGATAATTTTGATTTTTGTCTGATTTTTGCTCGTTTCAAATCACGCGTAAATTCATATTTTTTAATACGCTGTATGGTGAAACTGTAGCGTTTAGGTTCATAGGCACAAACCAAGCGTCATTTCATGCTTTTGGAAGGAACGATAATAATTGCTTCCTAAGCCGGATCATTTGTCCGCATCAATATCTTTGATTAAAATAACACGCAACACCGGTGACCTGTGAATAACTGTACGAAAAGCCGCAGTGGACCTGAACATGAGCGGCTTTCTGTGTTTATAATTACCTGCCGATGGGCAGTTGGAATAATGGTCCGAAACGCACTGGAATATTGGTAAAAAAAACTTTCCGATATATCGCGAACAATACGGTTCGTACCGGTGCTTGTATTATGATTCGGCAAAATGTGTTCCCTCCGAATAAATTCACACAGCAGCTGAAACAGGAATTTGATATGGGTTCGTACGTGGCGGGTGAGAATCTGACACGGTGTTTCAAAGTGCCTAAGTGAGTCTATTTGAAATAGGAATGGATTTTTTGAACAGCGTGATTAAGATATAGATTTCATATTTCACTTTTACCGGTCTGTTGACTCGTGGCACAACGCTATTGGGAGTAGCGGATGAAAAAAAACGGAATAAAAAATTGCACACAATGTAAAGTTAGGGTCACATAAGTCTTTCAAAAGAGTCATGAAATTGAATGTAAAAAAAATACTCGATTAGCTTCAGAAAATTTGTAAACTTTCAAACATCGGGTTGACATTAGCAGTAAAACCACCAAATCTAGTTCTGTTATAGAAAGATTGAAGCAAAAGATCAAGTTTGCAGAATGACCCTTTGTAAGGTAGAGGTGAGAATATTGATCGAAGTTTACACAACGTATCATATCTCGGGTACAACGACTTCACAAAGAACCTTTAATCCGAGTTCGTGGAGTGAGAACGGAAGTGAGTTACAGCAAAATTTGATTTCTGATATGCCACGTTCGGCGCTCGTGAAAAGTCTCCTCGAAGGAATCTTCGCATGTGTTTCGCGTGACTTTTAGGTTAGATCTCACGCCGATGGTTGGCCGGGGAAGTGAGACGAGGTACGGAATTCGATCTAACAATATGAGGAGCTCCACTGCTCCGGGGCGAAGGAATGGGCCGCGGTTTGTGAATGCGCGTCTGTGGTTGTAAGGGATAGATTGGTTTCACAGGGATGCCACCTGCACCGGCATGGCAGCTTGTACTTTGAGTTATGAAAGACCTACCGCTGATAGTCCTTCTGTTCGCCTAGCTGAAGCACGGTGGCTCCGAGCTTTCGCCAAATAGATAGAAATCAAATAAAGTACAATTCCAGAAGTGCTGCTTCTTTCTTTAAAAAAGTTTCTCTTTCGCGCTGGACTGGACTTAAGGAAGATCGGTACCAGCTGCGCCAAAATACCCTAGATCGGTGGTGATCAATTGTTGCGACGCTGAATTTGCGTAGGGAAAAGATGAGCGGGTCTTTTTAAAAACATCCTGAGACGCTCTACGCGATAAATAATTCCCTAACAATATAGGGATTTCTTTACACAGTGGGTACAAAATTTACTCAAAGGCTTTGATTTCGAAGAAAGGGGCGTGTCGTAGGAGTTTTCACACCATGTACACTCAGATTACGCTCGATACTGATTGTTAGCAGCGGGGACGAGCACCCGAATAATTTTTATTCCATTTATACTATCTTGATTAGCAAAACGGCAGCTTTTACCGTTAGTGCTGAACTGTTTATTCGACGGTTTGATCGACGCGCAATGTTCAGAAATGAACGATCAGTCATATTCAGGTCACCCGATGGGATTTGGTTACCTATGTCGAGACTGTCGAGTGAGCTAACTATCGACGGGGCAATCTATAATTAGCTGAGGCCAACGGGAACCCAGGTGCACAAATTTCAGTAGATACGTACCTCTTATTAATCGGTTGAAATGGGAAGAGTGGGAAATAAGATTTGGTGATATCGCGGATGATTTCATGGTATTTTCAATCTTAAAGTCATTTTTCAGCAGACCAACGCAGCCTTATCGAGCTGCCATCCTCGTTTTCCGTTCCGTATACCGGTTATATGATTCCGTGAGGCCAAGAGGAATTTTTTACTTAATTAACAGCCTCCCGAGAACTTTTCGTCGTGCAGGGGGAAATATACCAGGATTATTCCGTTTTCAGGGTATGCACGTTTAATTTAATATTATAACTCATTTCATGGACTGCAAAATACAGACACCGCGTCTGCGAGGTTGTTAAAATCTGTGATCACATTAACGAATATATACTTTTTCACTACTGCAAGGCATATTGTTTGGTGAACAGGTTGATTACTCGGTGGAATTTGAGCTTTGAGATTATAGGTACTCGCCTGTTAGTTGAACCCGACCGACGTTGCTACTGACAACTGGCTCCTGGGTTAGTCGATGGTGAGTTCTGCATCTGTAGGTCATCTGAGCGTCACTTCTCGATATATTAATTATCATCAATTCACCAGTGGGCAGCATATGGTATTTACCATCTGCAAAACAAACAGCGGGAACTCGATAATGGTTTGCTGCTGTGTTTGACGTGTCAATTCAAATTAAAAAACTTCATTGAGGGTGGTTTCGCTCGGATCGAGTTCAATTTTTACACATGTATTCTACGTAAATGTTACGCATCAAACTCTCTTCATTGTTTTCTATCGGTAATTTTCAGTGCTAATCATTCAACAAATTGGTCCTTTTATCTGATTGTTTATAGTAAAAGATGGCTTATGTGAATCGTTCTGGAAGTATTCACCAAGTTTCGATGCTATGTATCAACTTACCGCTTGTGGTTGACGGATAAATGTTGAAAGATGGCTCCTGCAGCCAGGAAGTAACGGTGACGTGCTCGCGTACAAAACTTGGAACACTGCATCGCATGAGAACGTTGTTGCCCAGAAAACCGCCAGGACTTTGAACCTCAGCGTCATAGCGTTGATTAACCACTACGACAAACACAGGGGGAAACGGTATAGGCTTGAAAGATCGAGAGAGAAAGAGAAAAAAGAAATATCTGGGCTCTTGAACGGGGCCAAGAAGCTGAGGGACCCCGCCGTTGCCGTTCCAAAAACCACTAGACCTCCGCGCGGCGTAAAAACGCGCTGAGTTTTCTACCTTCGAATCGTACTCAGGAAACGAGGTAGGTGTGGAGGCAGAAGCAGACTCACCAACCACTCATCAACCCTCTAAACCTGCCTCCCTACTCGGAAGCATGCGAAACGTCCGTTACTAGAAAACCCAGCCGAGCACAAAGCCAACCGGCATTTTACTTTCTGCGCTCTAAGCTTCGCCTTTCACGTTACGTCGAGCTTATAAGCCATGAATATTGCGAAATATTCACGTACCTGCGCTGAAACGACTGATTTAAAGAATCTCACAATCTGCTCGTGAAAAAATAAACACAGATTGGGCCGTTTGACATAAACCGTAAAAATGTAGCTGCTTGTAGATGCGATACGATATCAGTTCCGGCTGTCGAAAATATCAGGCATTGAGAGTACCGAGAGAAAATAAGTATTGGGCCACAGTTCCTACAATGTTATCTTCGTTTAGCTCGATTACTGTCACAGATGTTGCACGTTTATGTATTTTCATAAGCGAATACAGATCGCAGTCAAAAATCAGGGTAAAATCGGAAATGAAAGACCAACTGAGTGACAGATTAGAGCTGAAGGGATCATGATCAACAGTCTTAATTTAATGTTATCACCGTGAGGTAGAAGCGGGGTGACGTTTGTTTCTTGGTGAATGGTTGGAGTCAGGAGAAGATAGCATGATTGATGGATGGAGCATAATTACGACTACGGAAGTCTGAATGCGCTTCTGACGTCCTCTGAGGGCAGTGAATTAATCACCTAACACACACCTTCTCTTACTTCGGGCTAAACCATTTTTCTTGAATTTTATTTCTTCCCCAAAATCTGACCTCTTTCGCAGTTTTCCAGAAGAAATTTGCATCTCGCATTATTCCATCCGCAAAGGATAATTCCGCGAAGGAGGAAAAGAATTAGGTACTTGAATTAAAGATGGTGTCACGGCATTCGGTCGAGACTCGAAATTGATTTTATTGTTAGGGAAACACTCACCCGCTCTGATGGTGACATCTCGACTGACGACCGCGCCGACACTGTTGACCGCTGTGCACTTGTAAATAGCCCAGTGAACGTCCTGTCTGAACGCTTCTGCCTCGAAGGGTGGAAAATGAATGGTGCCATTCTCAAGCACGTGCCTTATTCCGGGAATGCTGGCTACTCTGCCGCTGTCTGCTGCCAGCCAGTCTACCGTTGGTGCAGGATTACCCCTCGCAGTGCATTCGACTTTGCCTCCACTGACATTCGTAAATTCCACCCTCGATAATGGCTCTGTTGTGAAACTGGGACCCTGAGTTTCATAGGAAGCTCTACTTCCTGAAACAAGCCACGAAAACATGTACGGGTTAATTCAATCAAGCATTGCTGGAGGATTATTTCAATCCTCATTATGTTTTTTTTTTATCGAGATTTTTCTCAGTGTTGCATTCAGTGTTTCATGCATGTCAGGTGCACAGCATCTCACTAGATTTAACGATGAATGGACCAACAATAATTCTGAATTGTCTCAACTATTCTGGAAATCTTTGAACGTTAGAGGGCACCGAGGAGATTTGGTCTGGAATTTGAAATTCCGGGGACAAGGTGAAACCTAAATATCAGTGACGTATTTAGAAATACAGGTATGTTTAAGTGTAGGTGTCGTCAAATTACTGCAATTACCAGTCAAAAACGTTTTCGACAATCATAAGACTGGTACACGAAGCTTTTTATGCTTATGCAACATGAAGAGAGTTCCTCAACAGTTGATGAAACACATCTTCATCAGACTTGAGTTGACGTGAAGATTGGGATGTGGGGCTAGGGTGTATACGAGTGGATTCCACACGTGGCCGGCTGTACGCTAGTCTTCAAGGTACTCTAGCTCCACCCTTCGGTGCACTCGAGGGTCTCAAAGGGGGAATCCTCAAGCGATAGCCTGGCTATTGTGTGGATATTCTGATGAGGTAGTACCTTTTCAAATACTTTTTAACAAGCAATTACAAGCGTTTCTTCCCTCTCGTACTGAATTGATGTGCAGCTGAATTTTTTTCCAGGGTTGTTGCGAAACCGTTTTTGCTTGGAAGTAATCATTTCGTCGAAGAGTTTTGTAGCCTTAAGAACAAGTGATTTTTTAGATCTTAGCTGTCCTGAAAGAAGCCAATTTGCGGAGATTGAACGCGAAGCAATGTGCAATGCACCGGGGAAAGTATTCCTCAATTAAGCTCCGTCGAGTGCATCTCGCTGTATGGAAAAATCGCGTCCTTCCGCTATCACGGCTCATCTATCCTCGAGGCTTAGAATATGTACCTTTTTTTAGTCTGCAGTGGGCAGACGCGTCTGTGCAGTTGTGCCTCACAGACACGGGGCTCGCTGTTGTTGGTCCAACAATGCAAACCAACTTTCCCATTTCAATGTACTGTTTCCATTGTTCCTTCAGCTCATTCCGATCATCCTCCTGTCGTCTCATTTCACCGCTATCCAAGGCTGGCTGGTCGCCGTTTCAAAACTAACGCGAGGGGAGTGTTTCATCAATAATTAAAACCCCCATAACACGGCCCCTTGGCAACTTCGGTAACCATTTTTAATTATGCCAAAACCACTTGCATGAGGTCGTTACGCATTGTAGTGGAAATGGCAGTTTCTAAAGACTGTGCCAAGTTCTCAACAGTATACTACAAATTTCAGGGTACACCGCGAACTCACGCTGCAAGATAATTTTCCATTCAATCCTAAACGAATTCAAGATCAATACAACGGGATGATCAATGGATACCGGTTCTGAAACGGCTTGTTGCCGTGTAAATACGTCTTTCGCGTGTGCTTAGCAACCAATACCACCAATTAAAATCTCCTACGTCTTTGCCGCTAGTGGTGCTCCGATCATACCGAAGAGAATTGATCATGTTTCCATTGTCCCACTTGCAACGTCTCGAGAGTTAACTGGCATTGCGTCCCCGGTTCAAAGAGGATAATCCCATGTGAAAGCTGGTCGAGTACATGTTTGCATACAACATATATTTCGCAGGGAATGGAGAATTTTTCAGCCAGTTGAAAGCTGGCAATTAGAAAGAGAAACGTGGATAGGAGCAGAGTAATTCCTGATAAGCATCGGGAAAAAGTCTGTTAGCTGTCCGCGAGAAGGGCAAAGCTCCATAATGCTTTGATTTGACTTTTGTAAACAGTGAACGGTAATGCCAGTTCAATTTTGCGGTGGAGGGTTTGCTGCAGCTTCCGAGCACACGTTGGCACACAAAGACCGAAATGCAAATATACTGTGTACTTAGGAAGCTGGGAGAGTCGAGAACCTCATACATAGAGATTGTGTGTTGTAGGTCCGGTCCCCTGCAGCACGCCACCACCCCGCCAGACTCTGCCTTCCCGTGCTCTCGGACGTTTCCAGCATCCACATCGCGAAGCGCCGAGCTGCTGGTCCATGTCTCTCCCTTAATCTCCCTCACCTCATTCTCTCCGCTTTGCACAGTATTTGGTAAATTAGAAGACTTCTTTTAATCCACGGTACACGAGGCTTATTGTCGAGTAACTGATTAGCGGTGACTTGGTAAAAATTTCTATTCATCGAGGAACAATCGTCGTGTCCAGCTCATTTTTTCACTGATTAAATTTTTACCTTTGGTATTTGACGGATTTGTAATTAATCACCTGGCCAGGAGCGCCAAAAATCTGCTGAAATTCTCGAACCGTGTAAATTGTATTTACTCGCGATTTGTTTTGATTGAGAAGTGTACATAATTTTACTTCAACAAAAGCTCAGCATTACACCAAGTAAACGTTCTCGAGGTGCCAGTTTGCGGTACAATGACCACACAGAAATGTATACCTATCTACACGACTATTTACCGACCTACCTACCTACCTACCCACCTTACCTATTCAGCGAGGCAAGCTATCCACACACTTTTTATTGCAAGAGCAGTAACAATAGTAACTCTCATTAACTACTCTCATCCAGTCTTGCTACTTCCAGCAAACACACTATAGTTGAGGCATGTTAAAAATGCTTTCATGCAATTTGGAGGATGCTTGCACGACAAGTTGGCTTCAAAGTGGAGAATGAACAAGCCGAAGAAGCAGCACTAATTTCGTTCCATCGACTTTCATTGTCAACAAAATTGGCTTCGTTATTGAATTGACGATTCACTTGAATTGACGATTCACATTTGTGTATATTAAAAACATGCAAAGACTGAAAATTTCAATTTTTCAGTTTCAGCGCGGAAATGTTTTGTTACTGTGTCATAACGCGGGCTAGCATGGAGGTAAGTTTAATGACTTGAAATAAGATAAACAACCCGAGGTAGAATGAAAATTTATATTTGAATAAAAGTTGAATAAAAAGTTTTAAAAGTCTGCGGCTGACGTTTTTGTTCACCCAGATATCATTTTGTCGCTGAATACAGGCCCCGTTTATTCAATTAATGGAATTGAAGAAAAAGAGAAGGCGTCAGAGATCCTGCGACACGAATAATGGCGTCTTGCTAGGCATGACAATGACATCCCTCATGTCAAAAAAAATATCAGACTAAAGAATCGTCACCGTTTTCCTCTCTACTTTTCTCTTAGCCGACCAAAGACAAGGCAATACCTGATCGTCACAAGCCTGTACTAATCTTTTCAACGTGAGTGTTTCTGTCGTGTCAAAGAGCTCTTTGATTGGCCTTATCGAGAGGAAACAGGTTCAGCGTAAAGTTTTATGAACGAGCCGTAAATTCTGATCGTCAGTTTCGTTTACTTCAGTCTCCCCAGTCCTGCTGACTGAAAAGTCCGAGCTAACTCAGCGGATCTTATTTTCGTATTCTCGAGTCATTGCAGTCTTGTTATGCATAACAACAAGTTGGTTATTGCAAAATTTGCAGTTTACCGAACTTCAGCACTACAAGAGTCAATCTTAAACTGGCACAATTTACCTTCATTTATTAGAGGTGCATTTTCCCCATCAGCTGCATTACACATTCCACCTCACTTCGAAATCATGAACGTTGCATACGGCACTGCCTCTTGAATTAGCATAGAACTCTTCGAGTCCCTCGAGGGGAAGAATTCCTGCAGTCGGGAATGAAAATATTATGCTTCGAACAAGTTACCTTCAGAATTTAGCGTTTGTTCGTCCATCCCGGGATGCTACGATCGTTTATTAAAAGGTAAACAATGCTCTCGTCCCACTGTCGTGATATTAATCATCACTCCCGAGTCCTGCTTAATACCGCTGCATCAACGGGTCGAGGTAACAAATTGTTATTCGATTGTGATCAGACGGGCGGAGTTGAGCACAAAACCTTACACAGACACGAGCGTGCTTTGTAGAAAAGAAAGGTGGTGTAGCCTTTGTCGTAGACCCATTCCCAGATGAAATTGAGGACAGCCAACTCAACTAAACATCGTGTTGGTAGTTTACGAGATCTGAAAAGTACCTTACAGAGCAGGTGCTCGGAGACGTTAGTATCACCTGCCTGTGCATACAACTAGTAGTATCGCCAAGTACCTTAGGGAACGAATATACCCCATGCCAAACCTAATTTAACCCAATTTAATCCTGGTACACCTTCCACCACACCTAACCCGGAACAACTTATCCCATCCTTAACTTAATTGCATCACCCGTTGATCCGACTAGGCCTCGAAAATCGACCAATTTCGTGGAGAATTTCCACTACCGACGGCTCGCGCTAAAGCGTATCACACTTGGGACCACTTCTCCATCAGTCAACACGCATCATGTTCAAAATGATTGATTCCCGCCATTTGACTGTATCACGTCGAACACATGGCACGTAAACTATACTCACCAAAGCATCATTAGAAATCAGAACTTTGGGGCATTGCCGTCGATTGATCTGTGACATCTGGCAGCACATGAAACTTAGGTGTCGCTGGTTGACTCGTGCAGGAGTTAATGGGTCTGCAGACAGGGAAAACAGAGCCGAATGTTCAATACTGATGAATTCGCTTTATTCCACCTTGTGTGGTTTTATTATTACGAAAAGGGAACAAAGGAGAGGAGAAATACTCATTTTTCTTTCTTCCTATAGCGTCTTCCTGTAGTTGAGTGTAAAAGTAAAAAGGAAATGTGAAAAAGGGAAAAAGTCTCGTTGCGTCTTTGTTTCAGGTTTTAGGAACAATCTAGGGTCTTGCTTATACCTCGGCTGGATGGGGAGCCAACGGGTTCCGAGCGCCAGAGATGGATCCGGGGCTGGGGACGGGTCGTGGTGGTGTGACGGTAAGGTTGATTGTAAAGTGAGAGAGGGAGGGAGGGAGAAAGAGAGAGAGAGAGAGAGAGAGAGAGAGAGGAAGAGCAGTGGAAGAGAGGTGGATGGTAGACGAACGTGGTGCAAGAGAGACAGAGAGAGAGAGAGACGAGAGGTCGTTCCTTCACCCCTGGACTAATGAGACCGCGCGGTTACATCAGAGACCGGGGACAAATTGAAACGTACGGGCCTGCGACGGTGGGTTGGGTGGATGTTGAAGCAGCTCCAGCCTCCTGCCTCCAGCACCCAGCCTTCTGACGTATTCCAACCCCGCATCGACGTGCCCTTCTCGCGTCATTGGTCGGCTGTAATGAGATTTCTAGGAGCACGTAAATTCACTAATTGCAAATTATCGTGTTGTCCGACTCGGCATGTAGGTGTTTTGATTAGGCTGTTCTTCATTGGCGCTCTGGACCTTGTGGAGGGTCTCTAAGGATCCGTTGATGGGGCCGAAACGCAACGGTACTTTCAGCTTGGAGCAGGTTTTCGGAACCTGAAGGGATCGATTCGATATTTGAACCGACGGGAGCAACTCCTACAGTGGGAATTCAAGGATGAAAATACCGTGGTGGATATTCGTGTCCAGACATGAAAATTTCCTCTATGTCAGACCGAGCGAATGCTCTTCTCGAAGGAACTGAGTTTCTGAAAATATTCAAAACCACCATCTGTTACAGACCATAACGTCTGCTATCAGCCCACTTTGCATGTTCACCCACTCCCGTTGCAAAGTGTCTTAGGTTCACATAACGAAGCTGAACTTGTTCAACAATCGGTGTAACTTGTTTGTATAACTCCAGAATGTTCAATCGCGATAGTTTTCACTGAATATTCGAAGTTTCGAGGAGAGCCTACCCGGAGGGAAATCCTATCTGCGTCTTCTGTTCCTTGGGGAACAAACATCGCGAAGATTTCATCGTTCGTATAAAAAATTAGCGGCCGTGGCTCGGCGCCGTTTCGAAATCAACAAATTATTCAAACGAGAACTCGAAATTTTTCCGGAGAATGCGAGCCGTGCAGCCCAGGGAAAATGGAGGAATGGAGAAGGTCGCGCTTAGAGGTGCTGCGTTGACGTTATCTAGGGAAGTTTGATAAAGGGGCTGACTCCGTGGATGGGTGGGCAGGCAGGTACTTGGCGTACCTAGGCGGTTTTTCTTTCTTGGCACGTTTTCCACGCAAAAAGTTTCTAAGCTTGCATCTTTATTGTTCGTGAACGTGGCCAGACCTCCGATCTTAGTAGAACCGCGACGATCGAGTTCATGGCGTGAATGCATCACGAAAGAACCCTGAGAAAGTTTCGCTATCCCAGATGGTTTGTAACCTTGCATTTTTTGTCGATCACATGTCCAACCCACGCTCATGAGATCTCGAGATGAAAATGGCGCGAGGAAATTGAAGGTTCTTTCTCCTCTCCTCGCCTCGTTGCCGAGGGGGAAAAAAATGATTACCCGCTAGCAAGCTCCAAGAAATCGCGAGGTGGGTTTGCGAAACCTTGTGAATTGAAACTCACTTACCAAAGAAATAACTTGGGAACAGCAAGCGTCAGCACGGAGTGAAGTTACGTTCTGTCTCCACCCCACCTCACGTTTTCACCAGTCACGGTATACCTATAACCACGTCTTTGTGCGCCACCACGCCTTGGCAATCTATACAAAGGTGAAAACAACTTTTGCCATTTTCATTCCAGTTAAGATCAAAGGTGAAATAATTTCCAACGTCTCTGCGGTGCGCGCGGCAATTATCTGAATTCTTGTTTCATCCCGTATACTCTCTTTTCCACTTCCGCTCCGGTTCTTCTACCCTCTCGGTCGGTAGTGGCTTCAGCGCGCGTGCTTTCCTGTTTTTTATGAATGCCCATCTACACGGACAAAAAATAATACACACACAATCATACGAGAAGTCTTTCCTGTTCTTCTTTTTTCCTTTGACTTACGTTTCTCATTTATTTCTTCGCCACGCTGGGCAGCCGGGCAAAATGGAGAAGTACCTAAGAAAAATACAGAGGAAGCAGAAGTCTAAGCGTTGTGGCTGGTCCGCGAAACTGTATCTTGAACTCAGAACGAGAGATGATCGAGTCGACGGTGCAGGTTGTGCACTGTTGTGTCGTGTTTTCCGGCAGCTACAGCGATGGCGTTGACCTGCAGACCGTTCGCCAAACTCGGTATGCACCGCGGAGGCTCTCCTCTCGCTCCATAACCTAATTCGACTCAAGTTAACCGCGCCTAACCTGAGCTAGCCAACCCCGTCCCACCCTTGCCTTCCCTTTCCCACCCTCAGAGTTAACAGAACCTGCCACCGACAGCTGGCCGGTGACTAGCACCGGTTAAGAACCTCTTTGCATTGTGGGCAAAGCCGTTGGTTCTGACCTTAATGGTTCCAAGTACTTAAAACCGCGCTGCTTTGCTTTTCCTATTCCCATTAAGCGTCTGCATTGTTTCGACGTTATTAGTGCAATGGTTTGCTCAGAGGGAAAAACGAATACCCAGTGATTTTACGTCTTGAAGAGAACCGCATTATTTTACATGAAGAAGGGGTTTTCATCTCATATCGAAGAAGGAAAAACCGTTATTTCGTAATTTTAAAATTGTCTGGAATCCAGTAAACCGTTATAAAACACAACACACTCATATTTTGAAATCTTAGATCATTCGAAATCATTGCAAGATTCAGAAAATAGTGTTTTTTCCTCAATGTTTCGTTACGATAATGTTACAAGTCAACATTTCTCGACTAGCTACTTCCGTTGACTCCAATTTAATATCTACTTTCTGTAATTCTTTCCAAACCATCCGTAAAAGTTCATTCGCTCAGAGAATGTCGCTACTGCTTTACTCGACTTCTAATTAGTGGTCTCAGATCTGCGTCACATTTTCAGCGCATATTTTGTTCCGAAATTCTTTGTTGAGTCTGGTTGATAATCCCTGAAAACTTGAACTCTGGCCATGCAAGGGAGAAAACTATCCGGTGCGCCCAGAGTTCGCTGACTCTCTGCTTTTCGTAAACGAACGGGCAACGATCCTAGTTCTATTTGTTCGGAAAACCCTCTCCCGGTTCGTGTAAATAACTGGTAACACTCAGATTTAAACTTTTGTTGAATCTACCCGTATTTGTGGTTCTGTCATCGAATTGGAATACGTCAAATTCCCATAAGACCTGCGCTGAGTTTATTGCGTATTATTGGAGAAATCGCACAGGCTTACACATGTGCGTGCATTTACTGAATTCCACTAGGGAATCGTACATTGTGTTACAAGTGCGGAAAGTGGAGGGTGATTTACGACAAGTGTAAATTGCACGAGTCGAATATCGCCTATCCGCACGTGTTACACGCTATATTTTTTCGAATTCTCGTGAGGGAAAGTTTGACTTGATAAGCATCGAAGTTGCCACTGAGAGCGCATAAAATTGACGTTACGTAAGTGACGTCTAATGGCCCAGTCAGTGACAGCGCGTAAAATTCTATATTTCACAACTGCGCATTCGCCAAAAGACGCTCTAGTGTGGAAAGTAGAACATTTGGAATGAGCGCATGAGTCAACTTGTTATGTCCACGTTGTTCGGAAATAGAGTACCTTCACTAGGTACGCTTATTCGATTTTGAAACTCAAATTTTCTAAGCAGGTATTCCAAAAAGTATGCTATAGATGAATATCGAGCTATACGGAGACAATTTTGATAGGTTTGGGGATATTTGGAGAGAAATTTCAGCTTCAGGGGATGAAAAAATTCAAAACGAACACGAACGTAAGTGAAAGAATTCACAGACTAAAGTTATTCTTGCAGGGTGAAAAAGAAGAAACAAGAAGTAAGATCGATATTTTTAGTTTTACGTGACAGGTATTACGTTGTTTTCTATACTTGTGGTGGTTTTATGCGTCAGAGCAACGTGCAGGCATAGTTACGACTTGGCAAAATATTGTGGAAACGAAACTCGAGGCTGCAGCCGGGCAACCGCAACTTAAATTCCTGAAATAATTGCATTCCGTTCTGGGGAATATACTAACAATAAACTTCACGGTGAGTACACAAGCTCGACTGCAACGAAATCCCCGAATATAAACTAAATAGAAAACTTATTTCTGAAACAAAATGTTTCCAAATTTAAACCAATTCGCTTTAACCGCTACATATTGGAACCTCAAGGGAATAAAATCGAACTCAAAGAGTTTGAAAACTACACTGTATTGTTCAGAAATTGGGTAAAAACTTGATATTATAGAAAAGAACAAATGTGGCTGAAAATCCCTTTTACAGGAGACGTTTAGTATTGCATCGTATAATGGTAAGTGGGATTCACTTATTTTTCCATAAACCGCACGGAGACAAAATAAAGAATCATCAGCTTTTCGATCGGTTTAGAGATGGCGTTCATAAATTTAGATTTTCCTTTATCGCGGGTGGGTGAAGCAAGTTGAAAAAGTCATCTATGCTTACAAGAACGACAAGGTGTGTGAAGCGGGAAATCAGCGACCTGAATTCCAAAAGCTAAACGGCGTGATCATACGTTCGATTAGATTATCGGATCGATTCTGATGGTCTTGGCTTCCTGGTACCTAGAGAATTTCGTATCCAGAGAACGACAAGGTATAAAAATCTTTATCAACTCCTTCGTTTTGGAACAGTCAAGATGTACGTCAGTTTTGGACAGTACCATTCTAGGAGGACAACAACGGTTCCAGTAGACGTAATTCCTCAGGTATGCGCTTTTATTTCTATAGCAAGGAGCTCGATATCGTATGCGAAAAGCTTTAGAAATAACTTCGCCCAAGTAGTTAAGTGTAATTTAGTGGATATTGGATTTTTAATAATGAAATCGCACTGTGTGGCTGCGAGAAGATGAGAGTATTTTAGAAGCGTTACACAAGACCGGGGAAATTCAGTTTCCGCGATAGTTGACTCGACAAAGATTCCTTGGCTTTCTTGACTCGTTAAAGCGCGATGCGCCCGGAGATAATCAGAATGGATTCGGCGCTGAAGAATAAATACGAGCAAGATCGTAAAATGGAATTCCGAAATTTTTTACGCCTGCACCACGCTAATAAAATCCAGAGGCTGTTTCATACCTGCACACAGTGCTCACACTTCCCCTCGACATTTTTACGATTTCCTCAACCATTCCCGGAATTGCTGGGAGAGCTTTCACAACTCCGGGGACCCTCTTCCCCCTTTTCAAACCACTCCTGGACTATTCTTCAAAAATTTCACTCCAACTCGAAGACGCGCGATACACGATACACCGGATGCAGACATGGTCGACTGTTTCAAACTCCCTTAAAGCTGGTGTCCTTGTATTTCTCAGAAAACAAAACTGAGTCTGCGAATAGATCTTTAAATTTTGAGCAGTGGTAGGAATCGGTAGTCAATTGATTAGAAAACGAAGCAATTTGAACGAATTAGAAGACGATGCTCTTGATGGCGTATAAGCTTTTGGACTTTCATCGTCTCGGGTGCGAAAACAGAGCAGACGAGATCTTTGCTTCGGTGTATCTTGATGGCCTCATCAGATTGGCCAGGGGCTGAGGCTTCTGATCTTGGCGATATATAACTGGGAGGGATTCCCGCGAGGGAGCTGACAAAAATAAAGTGAGAGTTAATGGAACAACAGAAGCAGCTTGAGAAGCCGTCGAGGGGTCGCCGCCTCCTTTGAACGCGGGGCTGCTGATACTATGGAAACAAATATAGGTATGGCCGCAAGCATCCAAAGAGGATCATCAAAAGGGCTGGTTGAACCGATCGCTCGTGGTCTTATATCGGCACATCTCATCGAGTCACGAACCGTTTACATTTGCCTCGAAAATATTATCCGTCATGCATGCGCGGTAAAAATTAGCTGATATTTCGCCACCTCCGCAATTTTTTTTAACGAAGTGTATTGTGAACTCTTCAATTGCGACATGAGGATTTTCACTTTGCAATGCCTCATCTGGTGGAAAAAAATCAAACTAATGCAACCAGATTTACAGCCGATCGTTGACAGTGTTTTTTCGCGTGTGGAAGGTAGAAAATGCAGGCATATTATTGATTATGTTTAATTAATTTATGTGACATGAGTAATTTGAACCCCCAAGAATGACGATTTGCCTCCATCAAAATTGGAAACTTAGGTTATGTGGTGATAAAATGGCGCGGACAATCAGGCTGACGTCATGAGAACATTTTTCAATAATTTCGCTGGCAATCGATTTGGGCTGATTTGAGATCCGCGATTATCTGTACGAAGATCTGAAGTGGTTGGATAGTGGCGAGGATGATTAGCTGTGCTTTGAGGGACGCCCCTGTATATGGGGTAAAATCAACAGGCGGCTGCGGGCGGTTGTCCCGTCCTTTTTTCGCCCAACTTTCGACAGTCAATTTTTTTTCGACGGAAGACGCGACTCGGATTGAATATAATATCCGTGCAACGGGAATGCGTTAAGGCTCGCTAACTGCCCAGACGAACTTTGTCAAATTATTTATTACTCAAGTACACGAGACTGCGATGCTGACACTCTGAACGTTTGAGCAGATTTTTGTCGCTTCTGCGATACTTTTCAGCGGTGAATTATTCGTAACGGTTGCGAATTACAAATTAGGTATCGAATTCGTAAGAGCCTCGGGTGGTTTACCGATTCGCGAGGTGGTAATTACGAATTTAACGAGTCCAAATATACGGTGATATTGTGATAGAAAATGTATCGGTAATTGAATTTAGTGGAGGGTAAGGTGGATTAAATCAAACTTTTAAAACATTCTAGATCGTCGCGACGACTCGAGTTGTTTCAAATCCGTTAGAGCTGGGAATAATAATCCGGTTTTAAGCGAGCTTCCGAGTTTCCGGGGGAACCTGAATCCGGGAAAATTTTGAAACTCTTGAATGACGAGGGCAGTCAGGTAATGAGTACAATCTCTGGAAAAGCTCGGAGAGTTTGTCTTTCGTGCCGCTAAAATTTGTTCCCACTGAATACCTTGATAAGCAGGACTTTACCGGAGTGTTCTAAATTGCAAATTCAGAATGGTTACAGCTAAAGCGAGAAGTTTGGGGTGAGTTTTGCGGATTATATTAGCAGACGAAAGCTGGAAAATTAGGAAACTTAAACCTCCCGCAAACGTCAAAAATTCTAGCGGGAAAACACGGTTAAAAAGAATATATGCACATAGGGCATTCCATGACACCTCGATCAAGATTCTAAGTCGATGTCTCAGATTGGCTTTACAATTTTTTGTTTGAAAATATCTCTCTGAATAGACATTTTTTGGCCCATATTATAATGAGCTTGTATGTCCATTGTCATGTCAAAAATGCAATCCAATAATAATAATGATAGCAATAATTTTTAAGTTTTTTATTTATCTTTTCAAGTTATAAAATGTTCATTTTCTAATAGGTTTTCTGACACGTACACCGCGCATTTCGTTATGTTTTATAAGATTTTTCTAAATAGTTTCAGATTTTAAAAAGTGGGTTTTTTATTTTCAAGTTTTTAAATCACACTTCAGAAACGCTGGTTCGAAATGTTCTGAAAAAAATTGCGATTGCGATTTTCACCGCGCACTTTCATACAAAAAATTACGAAACTAATCTGAGACATCGACTTAGATTCTTGATCGATATATCACGGAATGCTCCATACATATTTTTTCTCCTTTCCTTCCTTCTCGCCTCGCATTCATCCCCAAACCAGAACTGTCTGGAGTATACCTACACTTGACAGCGGATTCTGCAGGGGTAAAATCTACCCAGCGTCGTTAATGAGTTCGGAAGGTAATTAGAAGAGCATAATAGTCTGGAGTGGAAATTATCGATATTCCCGTAGTATAAATGTTTTCACAGCAATCTCGAAGCGATGAGAGTCAGCTATTCGATGTCGGTGCTCAAGTTCAAAGTTTATTAATATCGATCGGAGGCAGCCCGGCAGCCAGGTGAAAACATCCCCTTCTTCCCGATTTCGAAGAAACCCGCCGACAGGAGAGCCGGCTTAGTGTATGTATTCGGGTTATCGCCCGAACGTAATATTTTCTCGGCTTTTATGGACGGGACACGTGGACGCTTCGGGTCGTCGTAGGCGAAGGTCGAAAGGAACGGCGCTGTTCCTGGACCGACAGTTTCTCATCCGCCTCGGCATGGGGATGGCGAACTTTTATGGCGGCGGCATGGGGCCGAGTCGATGCAGATACTCGCGCCGTTCCAGAACCCGGATAAAACGCCAGGTTCCGTAACGGGTTGCCGCTGGTAGTCGGAGCTTCTTTAAGGATGCATCGTGGCTCGGTTGGAAAAGTCCCAAAACCGAAGAATTAAGAAACAGAGGCGCAATGTTGCGTTAGTAAGCCGCTTGAGTACTGTCAAGATTCACCAGAAAACTGAAACTTTGGTTTAGAAAAAATTGCATACCGTCAATTTTCCGCAGAACAGCCTCTAGTGACCTATATTATATCTGACAAGGAAGGTATCCCGGGTCGATCTCTACGAATTGATTTCCTTTGTAACATGTTACAGTAGACTAAAAACTAAGCGAAATTTTTTTTTTTTTATCTACCATTAAACACTTTAAAGGGGTGAAACCACCCTCCAAAGTAAGACATTTCAAGGGGTGATTTGGCAGTTTCACCCACAAGAAAAAAATATTTTTTAATCAGTTCAACTGGAAAAGTTTTCTCGTAACGAGAACTTATATATGTAATTTTCTTGAACAAAAAAGAAAAAAAAAAACAAAAAAAAAACTGCCTAATCGCCCCTTGACATGCCTCACTTTGGAGGTTGCTTTCATGCCCTTGAAGTGTTTGACGGCAAATACAAAACAATACGTGTCACTTAGTTGTTAATCTACTTCAACATATTACGAAAGAAATCGAATCGGAGAGATCGACCTGGGATACCTTCCTTATAAGAGGGATACCATAACGGAGCTACTCTTACTAGCATTAAGTTCGTACAGTTTGTCCAATTCTAATCATAAATAGCTTATTTCAATCGTGAACCTCGTTTTTCGTATCCAGGAAACATTATTAGGACCTAATGCGACTTCATTGATTCCATGGGTTAGCCTCTTGATTTCACTCCCCATTTCGCAATTCTTTCGCTTCGGCGTTGTTTTCACTGGATTGCAGACCAGATGCATGGTCAAAACGGCCGGCTAGACCTTCACTCTTCTCCTCTGCATCAGTTCAGTCAAACTTCGTTCCGCGTTATGCGGACTGGCTTTCTTGAGCTTCTTCATAATTAGTGGAGTAAAGCACTCAAGTAAGCCCAGGAAAGCTCCGGAGACCCTTGCTCCCGAGCAGCGGGAGGTTTTGGTCTCAAGAGGTAAGAGTCCAACTCGCACGTTTTCGTTCTTTACGACTTCGCCAGCAACGGTTCACCTTTCACAGGCTGAATCCTTGATGCGCAGCCTGAGGTCAGGTCACCGAAGGAATGAAAAATAACGAATGGACACAAAAAGCGCCGATATTGAAAAATTAGAAGTTCACTCGAACGGTTCTACGCAGTAACTGAGAGCAGTGGTGAGACTTCTCGCGTGTATGGAACTTGGGGTCTTTGCTACAACGAGACTTCAAACGTCGTAGATGATAAGGCGGGCACATTCCGCATCATGCCCTGTATCCGAGCTTGAATATCCCCCCATTTGCCTCCCGCTTTTACCGTCTTCTGGGAATCGGCCAAATCGCGGATCACCACTTTTTATGCCGGTTCTCTCTTTCCACCCGAGATTCGATATCCTCTGACAGGACAATCCTATTACTCGGTTAAATGCTGGGATATTCTGGACGTAAATTCGGGAATTTTCAAACAACACTTACTTGTATCAGTTTTTCTTCGACAAAAATTGCGTTCATATACCGATTGACCTAATCTTTCGTCGGTATTTCATGATTCGCAATTGTTTCACGATGGTTGCCGGGTGAAAAACCGAATTTTGGCATTTTTCTTCTGCAGCCCCACTGTTAAAGGATCGTCTGCAGACATTCTTTCATCAAGAATCTGATCTGTCTTCATTTACGTCTCGGTTTTTGCTGTCGGTGAAACGTCAGTTCCCAGGGGAGATTTATACTTGCCTTATATATTTCACACGGGTAAACATTTTTGCTTTTAATGTATGTATATGTACATATATATTTTCATCGGCCTAACTAGTTTTTTCACATCATTATTCAAGGCGCGTTTCGGGATGCAGCGGAACTTCATCGTTTGTCCGTTGTCAGTTCGTCGTTTGTTGATTCAATGCAGCTTCATGCGGTAATTGTTCAATTATAATGCGGAACAACGGTAACAGTTTTTTTTTTCCGATACTGAATCTAATCGCTAGCAATTTCGAACATAGAACATAATTTCCTTAAAATCCTCCTTCAAAACGCTAACTATAAAACCAACGCAGAGAGAATTTGTTTTCAACAGAATTCGAGTAAAAGTGACAATTTTCAGACTTACTTCAGGTATAAAAAGTAAGTAGTTGGTTTAATTTTCGATTTGAAATAGGAACATTTAATCCGAATTTAACCTTAATACTGCAATCTGGGTAATTTATGTGCAGGTTATATTTTCGTACGTGAATATGCTATTATAAAAATTGAAGAAATTCAGAGTCTGACCTTGAAGTTTCTATTAGGTATAAAATCGGACGGAACATTGTTCCGGTCGATAAAAATCTCCGTTAAATACCTATTTTTCATAACATATTTATGTAGAAAAAAATCCGAAGAACAGCGCCGGTGAAGAGAATTTCGAGTGTGCATTTCCTAATTTGAGAAATAATGAAAAGCTTTGCAGGTGTACGTCTGTACGAAGCTCAGATTACCCCGAAGAACGCCGAGAGCAGAGCAAAGCGGTGACTAGGTCTGTCTAATTCTAATCCATAGCGATCGCTTTAGGATAGGCTTTCCGTAATTTAAAATCCTTACCCGGAGTGAGGGCAAGAAGCAGATGAACGAGCGCCAAGGTGAACTCCACGTGGTCGACGGAGCGTCGAGCGCGTGTCGATTTGAAACGCGTGGATAGCCTGCAGGGACGGACAACCCGCAGCATCGCGAGCCGCCGTCTTCCGACCGGAAGGTCCCACCACTTCCGCAACAACACGGGCACCTACTTCGCGCTTACGGACAGCCAACTTCCGGCTGCACGCGCTATAACCGCTAAACGAAGACTGCTGCTTAAGCCGCGGTCCGCCGCGATTTTCGCCCGTTTCCGGCCCGCTTCGGCCGTCTTCGTCGCTACCCGCAGACCGCGAGTCGCACGCTGTTGGCCGCCGACCCCCAATCGCACGGTGCTCTCCCCCCTCCCCGCCCCCGCCCCCGCCGCCGCCCTCCTTCGCCCCCCACCCCCTTATCGCCCTGTGCAACCCAACCCACCGCGAAGCCACCCTCCGCCGCCTCAAAGAGCTCGACGGCAAAGTTTGTACCGCCAACAAATTAAATATCAAAATACGATTTAACCGCGGAAAACAAGCCGGATTCGCGGCATAAAAAATTTTCATCAAAGTGGCAAAATTGGTGCGCAGTTTTTGAAAGGTTACGTTTTCCCACTTGCAAAACGGGGTGTCGATACACTCTGTTGGAATACCGTGCGATCTTTGGATCTTCACAATTGTGCTACTTGAAAGTTGTTGCGATTGTCAGAAGCAGGGTCGTGCTCGTGTGATTTCTTCGAATGAGTATATTTTGTAAACAAGAAGGTACGCGGCGTGCTTTCCTCTACGAGAAAAAATTTTGTACTATTGGATCTTCAACTAGAAACCTCAAAGAACTTGCCTGAATATTTCAGAATTTTTGGAGCGGTTTAAATGAACAAAATAAAGACATGCATAGGAGGACCTCATGTTTCACTTTACGTATATCGAAATACTTTACGTATACTCGAGAATCGAGATAATGTTTTAGTGCAACTTCGGATCGATATTGAATTTTTCGTACAATGACCGTACAGTTGTTAAAAAGTTCACTCTAATCATCTAGGGCTGAATAAATATCGTACAGATTTTACCTCTATTTATTTCGCTGCAAAACGGACTTTGAGGTTACATTTTTGAAAATTAATCAATTCTTAAGTCTCGTGATAATTTATCGATGCCAACTGACCAGAGCACACTTCCTGACATCACAACTATCACATGGCAATAAATTTCAGGACGAACCAATGTTTTACAGAAAAAAGGGATGCATTTTCGTAAATACTCTTAAAATCGGTCACGTCATTTTGCGCTCAAACAGCTTTTCGAAATTTTTTCCCACTTGTACACAGTTTCGTTACTGCAAGAGGGAAAGAATTTCGAAAGGCTTGATCAGGGGAGACCAGCGAAAAGTGGGTGTCTTCTCGTAACGTTCCCCTTAGCCGATTCTTATTTCATCATCAGAAGCTGATGTACATTATACCCGTTGAAGTTTTGCGAAGAAGGTGTATAATAGCCAGTACCGCGTATTATTGTACCCGGTGTCACGCCCCGGGATACTTTTGCATTTACACCAATAAATCTCCCGGTTATTGTCTAGATAAACTTTCTGACGCTCGCTGAACCAATATATTCTTATTAGGGTAATAAAAACCTTTACCCAAGTTGAAGCTGAATCTTCCGACCTATCGTATATCTTTATTTACAGGAAATCTTTTTACTTCCGGACTATCTTCCTGCGAACCCACCTTACACAGGAAATTTCACCCGCTGTCTACCCCGTTCTCGTAAAGCCCAACTTTCCACAGCGGAAACCTGATCCTCGGAGCTCGATTTTCTTTCAGCCTGCGTGACCCGAATTGACATGAATGAAATATTTTCAGCAAACTTGATATTCGAATTATCTTTTGCTCATCTACGATGCCAACAGCCATGCGAAAAACTAAAGTCATCATGGATGGAACATCTAACTGAAAGTACAAACAAAACATGCGTGAAAGATGAAATTTGTTGAAATCTTTTGAAATTTTGTGGAATCCCTGAAATATTTTGTAATATTTGTAAATCTTTGGAATCGTATCAAACCTTTTGAAATCCTTTGAAATTCCATGAAGTCTCTTCTAAACTTGTGAAATCCCTGAAATCTTTCAAAATCTTTGTAATCTTGAAATCAAGTGTACATCAAATACATGAGTGATTAACCCCTCGGCTTACAATCAGTGGAGCGTTATCGTTTTCTCGTCGACAAGTCAAATATTGGTGTTACTTCATTACACGTTCGCCTGATTATTCGAAAAAGAAGAAATGATCATTTAGCATAATTACGTGATTTATTTGTATGTACTGCATTTTTCTACACAAATTATTCTTCTCTGTGGTGGTTTTTCACTTGTACTTTTTCTTTAAAGGTAACACGGAGGTGTGTCGAGAAGTCTGTGGCTGCAATAAAAGGTTACCTTTGTATTGTATGGCCATTCCGAAACGTACAAGAAATTGCATTGCAGTCCGCACGACACATCACAGCTCAATAAAATGGCGTCGTTAGTGAGCCAATAACACGCTCGAATAAACACTGCCAGGAATAGTTAAATTGTTTCGATGAATTTTCAGCTTTGGATGCAGGAATTAGCCGTAACGAGAGTTGAGTCAGGCCTCATGAGAATTTTCCGCATTGCTATTTAGGAGCAAATATTGTCCAAAACAAATAGATAAATGACACAAGGTAAGGAAAAAGTAAATCAACGCTACTGCACCAATGAAGAAAAATAAATACCTACCTTAAATTTTTCGTAATTGGTTCTGATTTCTGTACTTGAATATTCAAGAATATACATACCTGAAAATTCTGCTTGTTGTTCTTCTTTGCTTTTCACATTTATTTTACAAACTGCAATTGTAAATTCATTCGCATGTTTACTGTTTCTGCATAACGACATGAGAAGTTAATTTAACTGCAGTTACTGGCTTGTCATTCACCACATCACGCGTTATATCAAAGTATCACTGCAGTTGAAGCAAAATGCCATTGAATCCCAGGGTATTATCCCAACCACAAAATGCTTTGATAGAACGGTAGCGCGGTAGCTTGCCAAAGGATGCTTCTGACACATGCAATTCCTGCGGTGTTTCATTCAGACCGGAATCTGTTCTCTGAACGAGCTATTGGTATCAGAAAAAAACCGTAATTTACTTTTCGCTGTCAGCATTCATGACGTGGATTCGCCAGAACTTTCAAGTCTTTAGGTCATGCTAGTTGAGGCGAGATCGGAAAGCAGGCAATTATTTAGGGTAGAGGTAACGTCAAGTGTCTCATATGGGTTTGCAACTGAAAAAAGGTTCACCAAAAAGAGGGAAATAGTGGGTCAACAAGTCACCAGAATGGCGGTCATAAGCAACAAAGGAAACAATCTGATTGGCGCTTAGCAATCAGGGTGCGATCGGGTTCAATCTGATTGGTGCTTGGTGTAACTCTTGCAGCAGCAACGCCATCTTAACCCTTTCAGTCACGCAGTTCAGTTTGTTTTTGACACAGAAGATTAATTATACGTTTCCTATGTATTTTTCGACACTGCATGCGAATCTGATCTCAAAAATTCGTCATAACTGAAAACAACTCGGGAAATGGGGTGAAAACGGGGTGACTTATCAACATTGTTTTAGATAGTGTTCTTGGGTGAAATTTACATGAATATTTATTTTGGGACAGTACGATTTTAGGCCGAGAATAGGTGCAACCCCCAATATTATTTATATGCACCTCTAAAGAGAGTGAAAACTACCGTTATGTATTGAATTTCGTAAATCTAATGGCCATTCTGAGATCCTTGGTTTGTCAACCAATGAATTCCAATCGTTTCTAAGTGTACGTTCAAATTTCGCCGCTAACGAATTACATTCACGCAAATACTATATTTCTCCATATGTTTATTAATAAAAATTGTATACAATTGTGGATTCACAAAAAATCCTAATCATTCCAAAGTTTAAGTTTTATTTTTTTTATCTGAAAATGCAAAAAAATTCAGAATTTCGTATGGGACAGAATTAAAAAAAAATGACAAAAAAAAAGAAAGAAAAAAAGGGGTGCCACTATAGTCTTCATTGTAGGCTTCAGTGACTGAAAGGGTTAATATCCGTCTACTCTGTGGACACTTTCTATACACGGAGATAGTCCTCCTACCTCTATCCTCCATACAGAAAATAAAATAGATTACGATAGGATAAGTTAGGTTAGAAAAGACGAGTTCACTCGTGAATGTTTTTTTTCTCAAAATGCATCGCTATGCCCTTACGGGTTGAAACCCGAGTAGCGTTGTGGGTACTTATTAGACAGGTTTTGAAATTCTCTACAAAAAAATGATTGCGACTTTGTACATGTTCGAGCCCGTATAGCCTGTGAGACAACAATCAACATCAGCAGCTGTCTGTGTAAAATATTTCATCGTGTAGACTCGAAGTGATCACCCCGTATTCCGTTTGTGGCACGAATTCTGCTCGCACGCTGCCTGCCCGGGCGTACATTACTTACGTGACCGCCTGCTGCAGCATGGGGTTTGTTGATTTGCGGCGAACCAGTTTTGCGAACGATGTCTAAACTGGTAATTGCCTCGATGTATCTTTCCCTTATTGGATCCGAGGGAATGAAACACTCATACGCTATCCTGAAGGTTGTACCTCAGGTCACGGATAACGTGATGACGAAGCACAAACAGTTACAACACACATCGCAGATGTATCTGCTGTTTACTTTTTTCTAGTGATGTAACGAATATTCGCACTCGCAAAAAACGTGCGAACATTTTGTGAATGTGACCCTCGCACACACTTCATATTTTACTTTTAAAAATTGCGAAAATAATATTAAATAAGACAGAAACATTAGTTTGATAATGAACTTTTATTATCAAAGTTTGTCTTAACATTTAAATCACACTCTAACCTCAAAATTAATTTGTTTCTGTTGTCAATTTGTCGTTAAATGATGAAACAAACAATCGGCTTGGTTTGGATCAGCTCGGCAATTTTCGGAATAAGATGCAAACGGCGCTAATTTGTGTGTACGACTTACATGGTGTACCTGTCGGTCAATCAATCGTCAACTTTTAGCCATCGAGAAATGGCGCCAGATTTAAAAATGTACATTCGCATTCGCGTTTGCATTCGCGAATACTCAAGAATTTACATTCGTTACACCATTATTTTTCAGTAAATGAGGTATTTGGTAAATTTTAGGGTCTCGTGATCGAAATTCTAGAAACACCATACTACTTCATAACGCTTTTTCGAACCTCAGGGGCAATCTTTTCACATTATTATGTCTGATATAGATTGTTTGCTTTCATTTTTAACAAAATACCGCATTTATACAAATCTAATTTCCTGGAATGCTTGAATGTGTTCGTTCACCGCGAGACGTAAAACATGCATTCAAACAGCTCACCTTTAGAAAAAAAAAAATTAAAAATCAGTAATTCTTCCACTGCCAGAGGCAGGTAAATTGAATTTTATTTCTTCGAATTCCAGATCGTTTACTCGGTTATTAAATTTGAACTCGAGTAAGTACCTGCCCGGAATGTCACAAGTTAAAATGTATTCTGCATATACAACGCTAATTAGTAATATTTTTAATTACAGCTAACGACCAATAAAATTTGTACCTCAAAATTCGAGCTCTTTATTTTTGACCAGCGATACATTCATTATGGATTTCCATTTGCAAACAGTAATGACGCTATTGTCGCTAAAAATATTTGACTGTTAAAGTAAAGTAACATACACATGACGGAATAACAAGCTTGGACCACGATATGTGAAATTGTTACAGCTGTGTTGTGTTTTTAAACCTGGATCGCTGCAGTGCGCTAATTGAACATTTTTCCACCAATTACGCATCAATTTTTTACTACAAATAAAAGTTGCGAAATGTTCCCAATTTTTTAACAAATACAATTCATCATATCCGAGTAAAAGTAACATGTTTTAAAATAATTTACAATTAGCGAGTACAGCGGTACTGGAGCGTTGAAAAAATACTTTTCCTTCTCCAGCGGCCTTTTGTTCGTTTATATGTTACATATTTTGAGAGAAATGTGAAGTTCTTTTTCCGCTCGGCCTTACGTATTAAAATAATAATGTAAGTACTTGACGTGTTATTCAAAGAGCCAAAATACCTGCAGCCGAGTCTTTGGCAGACCCTGAAATTAATAGCGGATTCCCCTGGCGATAAAGCCTCTCTAAATAACCGGAGTGTTAACGTATGGGGATTCCAGTACATCCCGCGGTCAGTTTATTAAATTCAACCTCAATTAGTGCGTGTAATTAAATGGAAGGGTAATCAGCGAATCTGGTACCCAAGAAACGTAACAACCAACAAATATTCTGACATCCTCGATTCACCCCTCCTAAAGTCCTAACTAAACGGTGCAATTATTCATTATCGCCACGAATAGCAGCCGAATAGACGAGAGGCATGTTCATGGTTCATTTCTTGCCAAATTGGAGACTGCGTATCAACTAAAAGCGGACCTGCAAGTGGCCTCTCAACGCAAACTGTGTATTTGCACGACGATCCTTATCTTATTCGAGTCGCTGGCCTCTGATGTCTGCTTCAAACTTTGCTTTCATACTCCAGTAAATAAGCATGAAAGGTAGTCCTTTTTAGGTATGAATCCGGAAACTTGATCCAAGAGTGATTTGATGATGCTGAATGGAATGGTGATGGTAATTTTGCATTAAACCTCCGAAAACATTATAAGAAAAAGGTTAAACCGTTTAATTCGGCACCTAATATCTTTATCAAAATATGTGTAAAAAAAAAGTTGTTGAGGCCAAAAAAAAAAAACATAGGAAAGTGTCCTGTGTTTATCTTCGTATCTTCAAAAATAAGTGAGAAAAAATGAAATACCTTTTAAATGGGAGGGGGCGAAAACATCAAAATTTCAAATAATAATAAAAATATTAAATTCACGTACTTGTCGAGTTTTTTGTTACATATAATTGCTTTCGTAAAAGTTAATCGAAACCCTTTGCATCCCTTTTTTATAATGATCTTGGGGGCTGATTGCAAAATTATTATCACCATTTGATTCAGCGTCATCGACTCACCCTTACATCAAATTTCCGGATTCATACCTAAAAAGTACGACTTTTTGATTTTTTTCTAAGCCTATCAGCCCAATCGCAGAGCTGTGACTTTACAAACGAGGGGCTGAACGGTGTAAGGAATGAAACAAACGAAGCTAATATCCACCATAGAATGCGAATCCCAGTCCCGTGACTAGACGATGAAAATTATGCACCGTCATACACGTCTGAGTCGTTTTGCTACCCGCCGTTATGGGAGATCAAAGAGAAGTAATGGATTCAATTTCAGGGTCAGCAGTTGTTGCATCCGCGGATGAATATTACATGAGGAAAGGCTTAAGGTTCCATTGGGGAATATAAAGGGTCTTCTTCTTCGCCGGAATGATTTGTGGTACTATTAATGCATGGCTCGCGTCGCGATCTTGATCAGCATTGGAAAAATGCTCCGTCGCCTTCCACGATTTCGAGGATTATCATCGCTCCATTGAATTTCCTCGAACTTTTTCACCCTGAGAGTTATACTACGAAACACGTCACGCAGCGGCTAAACGCAAGTTATCGTCGACTCGTCGACCGCTTGCGCATTTCGGCCACGTAACTGCTCATAACTTTCAATTCTAGCAATGAATGTCGAGTCGAACTTACGATCCAATTTAGCCCCAGTCATTCGGGTTACGTAAGTTTTTTTCCTTTCCGTTTTCAGCGTTCCAGTCCGTTAGCTGTTCCGGTTCCACGTTCCTCGGAACAATTATTCATATAATAAATCGAAGGAGCGCCCTTCATTCGTTTGAACATGAATGGTAATCCTTACCTCAGCTAATTTTGTTGTTGCGTTTTGCCTGATTTCAATAAAAGAAACGTCTTCAATAAAAGGTAAATTGACTCCTCGTAAAGTTGCCCGTTGTTCTGGAACAATTTATGCCAGCAGTGCGTGACGTTTACTGATAGTCTTTCACACGCCGGTGTTTCGCATCCCCTTTACGCATCCACTTTACGATTTTTTGGTGTATTTAGAGATGTTCTAGTACGCTTTGATGATTTTTAATACAATTTTTGAAACGGGGTTTTCCTAGGCAATATTTGCGTTCCAACTAATCTCCACAGATGTAACATGCTGTTTATGCCAATGTAGTATCCTACATTTCCCTAGAGACTGTATTACACGATCGTACGTTTCCCTCTATGCGGTTCGACATGATAACCTGGACATAGATAGCATGTAACCTAGATAGCTCACGAGCATGACGAAAGAGACCTTTCAGTAGCCTACCTCACTGACAAGTGCGAAACCTAGACCCACTGTAGTGCGAAAACAATGAAAGCACCACCTGGCGGCTAAAAACATAACCTCACAATAGTCGAATTCCATTCCGTACATTCTACTACCTACCTACTACGTTTTCTTTCATAAAGATGTTACGTTCACAATTACCAGAGTGGCAACGCTGATATGTACTATAATATCATTAAGAGCAGTGACACTTGTTGAAATTACTTTACTATACCGAATTGGTACAACGGAATGCTTACCACGGATTTTCGAATTGGCAAATGAACACAGAGACGAGGAGGTCGTCGCAGTTCGTACATTTATGCGACCCCCAAGGGCCCTTATTTGCGCTAAGCCGGATTATTCTGGTGCTTGTGAAGAAATTAAAAGCTTGTGGACCTTTATATCAAGCTTGCATTTCCGGTAATTTTCCCTTCAGCGACATTTTCGCTAAGCAGGGTGGGGGGGGATTCGTGCTTCAGACTTTTGTGAACTGCAACGTATTTAAACCGTTGAAGAATCGCATCATTTTTGAATTTGTTACAATATGGGTAGTAAAAATATTTCACCTGCATAATTAGTGCTTGAGCATTTGTAATAATGAGTCTTAGGGATCCGGTAACGATCTCTCGCGCAGTCAGCGAATGATCGGAAACGTTTTCGAGGAATTGTGAATTATAATCTCACGCGAAAAATTTATGATTGAAAGAAACCGCCATATTGGATTCTCCCCATTCATTCAATTTCTTTAATTCCGGTGCGAACATTATTTACGATCAAAAGAGAAAAAAATGACGAGTAAAGAAGAGGGGAAAAAATGTCTGTAAAACGAATAGGAGTAAAAATAGCTTGGGGCTGCAGTTGACAAAGGAAAATACGTCTTCTCCAATTCTCCGAGCTGCTATTCACTTGACAAGCAATATTCGTACCGAGGAAAACGTTGGTCGAATCTCAGAATACACGGTGGCTTACAAATTTTCATTTCTCAAGTGAAAATGTTGTGAAACACGTCAAACAAGTGTTGTTGTTTTTCATACAAAATTTATAATTTACGTATAATAATTCTCTAAAATTGATTGAATATTAACGGCAATAATAATTGAGATGCCTTTTTTTTTACAACGAAGTCTCCGAAATCTCTGTAGTTAATCACACAAATTTCAACCGCAGTAGAAAAATTTATTCCGAGGTCACCCGGTGATAACATTTTTAAGACCTCTGGATTTTCGGGCGAGCGTAAATCTCGCTCTTCACCACAAACACGTAATTTCTATGAAACCCCGTCAGGCCATTTAATTAAGAGAAATGTATTCAATTAACTTAAACTGCGGCTAATTACCCTTAACTTGACTCCTGATGCTGGTTTATCGATCTTTGACGTGTTTCTAGCGAACGTCTTCCTCTACCCACGTCACAATATTATACCGTTGTCTATAAACTATTTAGAGTTTTTAGTTTCACGGGAGAACAAAATACGCAACCATTCTAAATAGCGATGGACACTAAACTAGAAATAAGCGGACCCGACTCGATTGAATCGGTAAAAATGGCTCGATTAATCGATCATTTCGTTGTTTTTTTTTTTTTTTGAAACGGTGAAAATGAAAGAAAAATTTCGTAAATTTCAATATTCACTCTTAATAGCGGAAAAGTTTCTTGATAATGTATAGTTCATTTTTGTTCAATCATAATTCCAAACCAAAGTCCCTCCAAGTCGGACTCGATCTTGTCAATGTCGCATGATTATCTCTGTACTTAAAATGAAGAAAGGAAAATTTAGCAGCAGATTCCGAAATTCACAATGAAAAATTGATCGATCAATCGAACTATCATCTATGAGCAGACAGTATCGTGGAATAGTTATACCCGGCACAACGCGAATGAAATATCAATATCGACGAGTTATCGTGGGACGACGCGGGTTGCGTGTTTTTATTCAACTTCGCAGGGATGGCAAATTAATGCCTCGAACCGTAAAGCTAACCGCAAACCGGGGGTCGGAAAGCGCAGGGGTTGGCGCTTGCTCAGGGACGTGGATCCAACGACCCTGCAGCCACAGTCAGCGATAATATCCGAAAGGCAAGCAGCTGGGCTCGACGCAATATCGAGCCAAGCCGTCATCTTCGCTGTATGTACATACTATACACAATCATCGTACGTAGGTGGTCTTGTACCTGTTTGGCCTCCGGTGAGAAATGAACGCACCGCTATGTCACCCGCCAGTAAATAATGTCAATCGTTCGTTGATTGACTTCCTGGGTGGGCGAGAAATCCAAGGAAGCACTGAGTGCCAAGTCTTCGCGCCAATGCCGCCTTGGAATGAGTCAATTTCTCTCTGCGATTTATATTCCGCTCACGAATTACACGGTTGGAGCTTAAGGAGTAAAAAAAAATGTATGAACGAAAAAAAAATAAATAAAAAATTATGTTATTGGCGTAACCGTGAATATGAAGATCGTTTCAGTACGTCAGAGTTGCAAAATCTCTTGCCCCGTGATTCGCGGCATGCTGAGTTCGCGCTTTTATTCACCTTTTAGCAATTTTCTCATGGCCAACATAAAATCCTCACTGTTCGCTTGCTCGATGCAAATATTATACAAGGATTTAAGTCTTGCAAACTTCGGACAATTACTCGATGAATAGACAGGCATGGTTCTATGTATAACATAGGGCTGAAAAACAGAAAAGAAAAAAACCGAAAGGAGACGGAAAAAATGATGCGAATATCCGAACAATTTTGGGCTTTCCGATCAAAAGGTCGTTGATTCGTGATGGCTTCAAACAACTCGAGTCCGCAGGTCTCGGTGGCCTTGTGTCTCTCGGCAAACCTCACTAATCAACCTCAAATTATTCACCCTCGATGTTTGAGACGAAAGTTGGAAGCCGCAGGATGCTCTGCTTTCCCTCAAACCTTCGGGGAAGAATAATTCACTTGGCAGAATTGAACCCCTGGGAGACCAATTATAAAAATTTCTGTCTGCCTGCAGGTTAACGTGGTTCACGTTAGACGCGATTGGGAGAGGATGAAACAGTCTCATTATTCTTTAAAAGATCTTAAGCGACAGGTTCACCCCGGTTTGCCCTCAGCCTTGATTATCGATTGTAGGAGAATTCGCAATTCTTTTCCGCATCTTCTTCATCTGCGGAAATCGGCGACCCTCTGCACATGACGACTTTCTTGTAAGAGGTTGAACCAGATCGAGATCTGGGCACAGAATAAAACGAAACGCTGCATCAAATTGCATTTACATTCAAATACGATGACGTTTCACAAAGTCCGCATTTCCACAGTAAGGAAACTGGTGCGACGCGACGGTGAGTTGGGCACGGAAATGCAACGAGGCTATTGCCAGCAGCCTCAAATCTCGTGATCAGGGCCGTGATATCCGTTTGGCGAACTTGAAAATCGTTCTTTGATTCCGGAACATTAATATCTACAAGTTTGCTAATATTCAGCCCGTGGTTCGTTTACCATGACCGCGTCTAATCGAACGTAGTATAATTTTAGTAAAAAATTTACATAATTACATTTCAGAGGATAAAACTTCGGCTTTGGGAAATGATAGCGATTTCTTATTGGTCAAATTGCTCCTTCAGAATTGGTTTATGCGTGGTAGATACTCACCTCTTCGTTTAGAACGCGTGGAATTGGCTTGGAAACAGCGTGATCCGACCCTGAGCGCGCTTTGGCAAAGCTCGGAGTCGAGCAGAGCGCAAGTAACGTCGATCCCGCATATGCCACTAGAGATTTCCCGAACGTGGGACCACAATCTTGCTGATTTTGGTTCACCGTTTTATCTGCCCCATATCTGCAGACTATGCTCGGGGTGATGTTCTGCAAATTTAAACACTTACCTGACTCGTAAAATTGATGGATGGACGGGCAAAGTCGTGACAGTATGAAACTGAAAGTCAAGTGAAATGTCATTCTTACAAAAAAGACATTTCGGAATTAGTTGTGTTTTGGAAATATTTCGAACAATTTCTGAGTCCAAAGTTTGACGATAAGTGAGAGGACTTTAAATACGAGCGAACTGACCTGGCAGGACGATCAGTCTCGTGATCAGCCCTTAGCAGCGGATCAATTTGAATCACTGACTGGAGACACAGCAGAGCAGCAGCGTCCCGAAAGCCTTGCGACGAAACCGTAAAGGGTGAAGGACCTCGGGGGTGGATAAGAAGAGTGATGTGATAATTAGTCGAGGGTACGATCCTACTTCTCTGACGGTCTGAACCACTAGAAGTACTTGGAAATTTTTGCCTCGGCATCCAGGCTCATCCACTTTCATCTAATATCATCTGCCTCCGTCATCTCTGGCTCGGAAAACATTCTCGCAGACTCTGGACTAAGCAGCGATCCGTATCCGAGTTACGAGACCGTCAAACCCGATGCGAAACACACGGCGTGCACATACACTACGATACAAGTATTTCGGCAAAGTAATAATTAGTAATGAATATTGTTATAATGTGCCTGGCTGGAAAACATCCGTCCTCGCCGGTGCAGCGGTGCTTGAATATTTCCGACTGTTTCAAGTGTGCCTTATTAAGCATGATTAATGAAATTAAAAATATTTACAATTGGGAACAGATGAAACAAGACCTGTCTGAGTGTAGATATATATTTACGCTGCCTTGTGAAGGGTGGTGCGGGGATAATGCGTGATTGTATATGCTCATTTATTTGTACATCAAATTATGACATAGAATTTTGTCAGAGAATTGAACAGTAACCGATGAATCTGCCAAACGCCATGGAATTGCAATACGGGAAAAATTGGATTTCAATGCTCTCAAACTACAGTTACTTTTGAATGAAAATCACATAATATGTATGTACACTCAATAATTGTTCAGTCTTCCTTGATTCGCGGTTCAACGTTTAGCCAGAAGCCATCCTTGGGTTCTAGCACGAATGTTTTCGGATTCAGTTCTATCCGCGGCTGAGTTTTTGACGATGGCAATATGTTGCATTTAGCAAGAAGATGAAACAGAGCCAACTTTACTTCCATCAGAGCAAAACGAGTGGCGATACAGATTCTGGGTCCCAGTCCAAAAGGAAAGTACACCAACGGAGATATTTTCGACTTGTTCTCCTCGTTGAATCTTTCTGGGTCGAATTTCTCCGGGTCCGAGAAGTACTTCGGGTCGTGATGAAAGCTGTAACATGGTATCCAGACGTTTTGTCCCGGTTGTATCTGCAATGGCTCGAGTCCAGGCAACGATGGTGGCAGGATAAAGCTCTGGTCTCCAACTCTATCCATAATCACAGAGGGCGGAAACATCCTTAACGTCTCGCTGACGACGGCGTCGAGATATTTCATCGTGTGAAGATTTTCGTACGAAATTTCTCCCGCGCCTCTTTCAAGTTCTCTATCAATCTCTGCCTGCAATTTCTTCTGAACCTCCGGATTCAGAGCGAGAAGACGGGCTGCGAAACTCATTGTAGTTGCGGGAGAGTCGAACCCTCCGAGGAAAAAAACGAAAGCCTGTGCAGTCATATCCTCGATAGACAGGGGGGATTTTTCCTTCCTGTCTCCTGATTGCATCATCAGTTGTATCATGTCGGGCCTCACGATTCCTTCCTTCTGTCTCGTCGCAATGGTCGTCTTTATCGCGTTTGAGAAAAATTCCTCTGCCGCACGGTCCAGTATTTTGATATTGAACAGCTTCGAAAGCCATCGAAAGTTTTTTATAAAAAAGAACTTGAACATTTTTACACCAGAGAAGTCTGACACCGACTTCCCCGTCCGGTAAAATTCATTTTCACGATCTTTCAGTGAGTTCACTCTCAGTCCGAATGCCGTTGACGCTATAACGTCGAGGGTGTATCTCCCGAATGTGTCCTTCATATCCAAAGCCCCGTGTTGGGAGTCCGACTTGACTAAGTAATCGGAGAAGTTGATCGCGCATTCTGACATCGTCTTGAACATCATTTTCATCTTGCTGGAGGTGAACGCGGGGCTCAAAATCGTTCGCATGTCTCGCCAGGCTTCGCCTGTTAGTGCAAACAAGTTTTTCTGGAAGAGTGGTTCTGTCGGCGAGTCCGCGAACATCTGGTGGTCAGGAAAACTGTCGAAGTTCTTAATTGTGATGGATTTTACCAGCTCTGGATCCTTCAGCAAAATTACCGGGGTTGTAAAGTCAAAACATCCGACGTATTTGGCTTCGGGGTGACATTGGTACGATTCTTCAATCACTTCGGGCAACGTCTTGAATTGAAAAATTGCTGCAGTCAACGTTCCGAAGATCGGGTTTGGTTTCACGTAAGGGATACCGTGTTTCTTAAAGTAATTTTGATTGCGAGTGAAGAATAAATACGCGCAAAATGCACCCACCGCTATTGTCAGTATTACCGTCCACAAATCCATGTTCTTCTATCGATATCCGTTCAATCACTATTTCAGATGAAGACGCGGACTTTTTTTCATCATCACTGGAAGAATACTACAATGCAACTGAGCCACTTACGTCAAGCATCAGATCTTGTCAAGGCAGCGCCCAACCACTTGACCCCCCGATAACATCACGCGTCCGAGCTCAATGGAGTCAATTATTCGCACTTAGATCGCACTCACATTTTCAGCTACGTTTACTATCTCGAAGATAGAGGGGTCGCCTAATTTTCATACCTGCGACACTCATATGAATAACTCGCTGCTTGATTTGAGAACCTATGCCGTTAGCATAACTAATATTATCACTATCCCCGCCAATGCCTGTCGGAACATAAACAACTTGCATGGATATATATTCTAAATTCTTGATCTGCCACGCATAACTTGTGAAAACACGATGTTTACGTAGTTCGGCTAAACTTGTTTTTGTTTTGATACCCGATGTCTTTTAAATCAATTTTGCACTGGGTGGGTAAGAGGGCTCTCATCTTTGGAATAAAATGAAAAATCTTTCATGGAAATATTACGCACCACTTATCAGGTCCAAGAAAAATGGCCTGGCAGATTGTGGAAACGAATGGTTGGGGCAACCACTGTAATATCACACTTCCGCATCATCCACTTGTTAAACAATCAGTTTGGAGAATGCAAGTGTTAAGGGGAAATAGTTTGCCGCTTCGCAATGCCATTATTATTCTCCTTTTTTCGCCCCGTTTTTCTCCACTCCATTTTGTTGACGATGTATCCACCTCAAAGAAGCTCTTATCCAGTTAGTACAAATCCAAGTTCGTTGTGTACGCAGCTCGGGCCGTTTCACCCGGCGCATAATTTATTTCACGAGGACCCGTGGATGAAGTTCCTAGTTAGATTAGGTAGGACAGTGTTCTCTCAGATACTTGACGTGTAACGCAACGTTACTAAGTAGACGGTGGACGGGTACGTAAACCGTGCTGTGTTTGCTCAGGCCTTGATGCCAGGTTACCAGAGGCAACCGCGAACCCCGGAATATAGTCAGTTTGCCTCCCGCCTCTGCTAACCTCTCTTCTCTCATCATGTCCTTGTCTCTGAATATATCGATAATTATACTGAACTTTACATTCTACCAGTAAGCCGTGCCCTGGGTTCATCATCGCCGCGTTTGGTCCCGTTTATTTTTTGTGTGAAAATGTATAGCTCAGAATATAATTACAAGCTGAAAGTTAACCTCGTATGAAAATGTTAACAAAACTATTGCCCGTTGAAGAACAGAATGAGAGTATTTGAACCGGTGTTAAAAAGGACTAGAGGCGTTGACAAAAAGGCACATGACTTTATGATCATGCGGTGGACGGTGTATCAGAGATAGCAGACTGCTTGCCGCCTTTCATAACCGCAAGTGAGCATCGTCAGCAAGTATAAGGGAACAGCGAAGCGACGGTAAGGAAGGTTGGGAAAGTCTAAAAGAAGGTTCGAGTAGCCGAGAAGAGATGGTTGGTGGTTGGAGGGTGAAACGAGAGGTCAAAGGAGGGATGGCAAGAGTGCGAAGGGTGAGATCGTATCTTTAATTCAGTCAGGAGAAGTTTGTTGGCCGAGGCGAGGGAGCCGGTGGATGTATGTCGATAGGAATGGCACACCAGAGTAAACTCTTGGGACAACTGGCTCCATACTCTATCCGATTGAAAGCGGTTGGCAGGCTAGTCGTTTGTCTAGCGGTTCATCTTATTTGATGGCACAGTGACTGGGCTTTCCGCTACAGCCGGTGATGCTATGTATATATATATACCTATGTGTATATATTTCTTTGAGATAAGTAATTTGCTCCTTGAGCGATTCTCTCAGCGTCACAAAGAGACTACTTGAAATGAAAGATTTCCGACTTCATTCTCTTTATGAAAGTTTTGTACGCTTCTCGTTTCGTTCTCTCCTCGGAAAGGCAGCCTTGGTTCACGATTGGTTTCTTAGGACTCGCGTTTTTATCACATGCGTATGAATAATACTATACGTAGTGTCTGCACCATATTCACGACCAAGTTACGGCGAATAGCTAGCCGTAAAATTTGAACGGAGGTTTATTCATTCTGTGCACTATACGCTTCGCACCATAAGACATTTCGGTGCGTACTTATGTGAGCGTGTGTCTGAAGTTTTGATGTGGCGAAGCGCCTACGACTAGTGGCTGACAACAGCATTCAACTCACGTAGTTGGTTCATTACTATCCGGAGTAAGAAACTTCGCGTATCAATCGGGCCGCATGCCAAAAATCCTATGTGATGTACTGATTTGAATAGTGAGTCTGATACAGCGTCAGGAAAAAAGTTTTAAACTCGTAGACGATATCCGTTTACATTTCTATTGGCTTCAGTTCAACTCCGCTGGAAACGAGGTTTCTGGAGCTTGTTATCAAAGCGAGTCGTGGACCTACACTCTAGGATTTTTATTCCAGAATAAAGATTCCTAAGGGTTCCACTTGAACCGAGACGCGCTGGCGGAATGCTGATATAGTTTTAAAGGACGGTGGCCCTTGGAGTTCGAATATTCGAGACGCTCAACGCGACGTTCAACAGCGCTTACGGAAAAAAGTCTGTATTCAATCCAGTGAAGAAGGTCCGGACAAAACCAAACCTTTGAATAAGCAAATTTTGGGTTCTTCCAGAACTTTGGCCTCAATCTCGCGTACGGGTCAATCAGAAGTTAGCTCAAAGATGAATGCTGCATCACACTTTCTGACCTGATATCTCAACGTTACTTTTCTTCGCTAGAGTGCCAGATGTTTCTTTTAGTACACTCAACTCTAGTCTGTCTTGATGAAGAACGAGGTGAACCTTATCTTTCGTCGAATAACTGGAATTGCGGGTGAAGATGTGTAGCTGTTCTCTCCACGATCTAAGAATAAAGCAAGAATTATACAACATGACGTGCGCAATGGGTCGGGTGAAGAGAATTATATTCCCGCATAGCGTTGGCACTCTGGTGATTGAGAATGTAGTAGCTCTGTGAAAAAAATGTACTAGATCGTTAGTAGAATGTAATGAATAAAATTCGACTATTATGACGTTATATTTTTTGCGGCTAGGTGATGGTTTCATTGTTTTCGTACTTGTCAGTGAGGCAGGTCACTGCCCCTGGTTTATGCCCCATCTAGGTTACATACTATCTAGACCCAGGCTATGATGTAGGGTCACATGGAGGGAAACATAAAACCTTATAATATGGTCTCTAGGAAAATGTAGTGTATAACATTGGCATAAGCAGCATTTTACGTCTATGTGGTTTAGTTGGAAAGTTAATATTACCTGGTAAATCGCGTTTCAAAAATTCTATTAAAAGTCATCAATGCGTGCTGAAACATCTCTAAATGTACTAAAAATTCATAAAGTATAGTAGCGTACCAAAAATGGTCGAAATGTACTAGAAAAGTTGAATTATACTAGGAACGGCAATACTGTCAAATCCTCCATCTTGACGTCCCGGATTCTTCTGATAAGCGAATCAGCGTTAGTGTCGATCATGCAGCCTCGTTGTTATTTACAGGCAATCCTTTTCTCAAGTGATTCTCTCTGCTATGCGGGGCGCCTGTACACCTGTACACAAACATTTGGCCTACCTTGGACCGTGAAACTCGAGACAATGGACGACCGGTGGTGAATGGCGGCAGCTTTGAACGCACTATTGTTCCAATATGCACCTCACGCTGGTGTCTGTGCATACCTACATGCCTCTGTGGCCGTGCGCAAGCACAGTCCGCTTCGCCTCGTGCGGACCGAATTTCCAATTAGCCTAAATCAACATTCTACTGTAAATAATACCCCGCGAATAAACCAGGAACCGCGTTCTCCTCTCATCCACGATCTAGTTTTTACCTCGGAATCCACCGCGCTATCGTTTGCGCTCGGTTTAAATTACACCCAGTGTTCGATTTTCAAGTGCTTAAATCGATCTCTCACTCTCTCTGGTAATGATTTTTCTTGATAAATCTGTAGCCCTTGAATCCATCTGTTCTATTTTATCGACTAACTTCACGTGTCGGGTACTTGTCTCACGTCCGTATGAAAACTCGCCTCGGATAATAGAATGAAAGCAGTTCCGGCAAGCGCGAATCATGCGAAGGGAATCAATTCGTTACTCGATTTACTTTTGGGGATGCTCGGGTGTAAACGAAAGCTTGTAATTTGTGTCTCTGGTCCTCGGAAACTCAGTTCAACCATTTACGAATTATTCCGCAAACAAAGAAGGACAACTCGTGTATTCGCGGGATGTGTACTCGTAACCGCGAGAGTTGGGCAACGCATAACGTACAATTAGGTGTTACAGGTTTGGAGAATCCCCCGGAGAAACAGGATGGTGTAGACACCTCCAGACCTGACCTCTGATCTCCGTGATCATAATTAATAGCCTGTCTCAGAGGAGCATGTGCTGCGGTGTTTGGGGCAGGGTGAATTTGAAGGATGGACCTTCGGCGGGTCGAAAAGGTGCGTTCCATGCTTAGCCACCCTTAGATAAGGTGCGTACAGCGGCCGAAGTAAGCGGCTAACGCGAAGTGTGAAAAGCCCGCTCGAGTCCTCATGAAATTTTCATGCAATGAAATAAATTGTTCTGATGGAGGAGTAACTGGTTCGCGTTGGTGTGGTCGTTTCGGGCAGTCCTTGGAAGACTTCCCATTCTGGTCTTGAGATATTTACTGCCTACACCGTTTCATGGTAATTCGATACCCTTCTCCATCGCGTTTCTCAGCTGTCAACTTGATTCTCTGACACGTAGAGACTATATGCCCGGATGAAATGTTCCCCTTAAAGTTACTCGATCCTCAGACATGCTCATCTTCTAGCATGTCAATATTTCCTCCATAGGTATATATATGTGTGTAAGTGTTATAAATATAATAAGCCAACGAGAGAGACACCAACTATAAAGATAGGCTCGAGTCTGAGTTGTTACCCTCTAGACAGTGTCGGTATTCTATGGTCTTCTTCGTTGGAGCTGTATACAATATACCCACTGATGGGTAATATTTGAAATCGTTTAATTTAAAATAGTATTTCAAAATGTAAATGGCATTACGCATTTAACATTTTAAATCTTTTCAAGGTAACCATTTACATTCATCCGTTTAAATTATGTTTTTGATAGGATCTTCCATTTTTTATTTTAAATGGATTCATTGAAGTATTTTACCCAGCAGTGAATATACCTCGTTATAACAGACGCCATCGGTAAAAGACTAAAATAGACTCTATGCTAATTGTATCAGTTTCCGCTTCTTGTTATATTCTTCAAATCCTCTCCCACAATTCATCAAAACAATAAGTATTATATATTTTTTGCCCAGTGCAATTTTCTGCACATTCCACTTACTTCCTCTACCATCGTGGAAACAGTTTCCATGCTCAACAAATGACCTGACTGTCTCGATAATTGCCAATTTCCTTCACACAACGTATCCACTTCTTAGCCCCGGTTGATTGAGCGACCCGTATACTCTCATCTGACGAGTACCGGCCGAATGAAAGACACCGCAAATAGGGAAATTGGATGTCGGGTGATTTGATCGGCGCTCTAAAATCCAGGTATGAAGTGTGGAAATTGCACTGTACGCAATGAAGAGAAAATCTTACTTACGTGGTTTGCGGTAGAGCAGTCACTCGATCAATACTCCACGCCGAAGATGATAAAAAATAGTGTAAAAATAAAATAAATAAATTGGTTTGAATCAGCCGATGGAAAGTCGACGCTGCGAAAGGTCAGAGCAGGCGAGCATCGTATACCCCAGCACTTTATCTTGGTACACCACCAAGCGAAGCTTTTAGGAAAGAGGTTCTGGTCGTTAAGGAGGCTTCTTTTATTATATATCCGCAGCATCCTGATGTTCGCTGTTACGACTTCGCTAGCCTCGGAAAACCTTCGATACCAAAGAATATACACCCACCGCTCCTTACTGGACGAATCCATCAGTTAGAGGAAGCAATTTATCCTGACCTCAGACCCACGATGTTCTGGTGAAACTATTCAGATCTTAGTACAATAAAAATATTTTGATCCACGAACCCGGCTCGGTTTATCACCGAAATTGCAAGATTAAAAAAAAGGATACTTCTCCCTTGACCACCTACCGTTTTGTCGAGTTACTCCCTCGACGGCATGTGGAAAAAATTGGTCTGACCCACCTTAAGACGTGGATCTAGACTTGGGGCTTAGTGGGTGCTACGACGATGGCTCAGCATTTGTATTCAGGAAGGGATACGGCATGGCCTGAAAAAAGTGCAGCGAAAGAACGAACCGAAAAAAGAGAACAACCGGCATTGCCACCCTTGGGGTAACCCAGCAATTTCAAAAGCGGCAATTCACCTTGTAAGCAAATTAGTAAATCACTACCTGAGCATGTAAGAAAAGCGAATCGCGGAGGCGAACGTGGATTCGCAAAGAAACGACTTCGTTAATGTAAATTGGTAACGGTGGAAAGAGTCAACTCGACGGGAAAGGCAAGTGTATCAAAAAAGGACCTGTCCACTTTGAAGGAAGGTCTTCTGAAAAATCGAAATACAGTACTACAGTTTCTATCGGAGATCTTCTAGAGGAGAAGAGGATGACAGAGAAAATTTGAGTTCAGAGGAAAAGAAAGAATTATAAACGTGGAAACTGAAAAGAAGAGAACATAAATAATTCCCATTTTTAATTTTCCTTGTTCCGAACTTCCTTGCATGTTTTTTGTATACACTTGTTTCTCTAATATCTTCGGAAAAGCTTTGGACTCCGGTGAGCAGCATCAAAGATTATCTCGGATCGCGTGTCGAGGTGTCTTAACAACGGGGTCTTAACTCCTACAGGAAGATGTGGACACGTGAAGGAGAGAGAGAGGGAACAGAGGGATTAGGAGAGAACTAGAGAGAGAGAGGGAGAGAGAGAGAGGAAGAAATGGAGAAAGAATGAGCGAGGCAGAGGGAGGTTCCCTCAACGGTTCAAGGCTATTACCAGCCCGTAACATCTCCCCCAGGACCCTCTATTCCACCTCGCCCACTACGTGTGCCAACATATATCCTCCCACAGACATTTCACACATCCTTGTTGGGCCATCCGAGCATGCCTCGGTTATATCCTTCAGTTAGACGCGAAGAACTAGCGGATAGTTCGAGTTTCTCTGCGGCTCGAAAGTCGGAACGTATCAATCCTCTTATTTCCGGTAATTCTGTGCGACAAAGCATAAGGATACCCTTGTGTTTTTTATTGACGTCCTACAGCTTTTCTCCTTGACATGATGATCGTAACGGTTTTTTACTTTGCTCTAAGAGCAGAAACCTCAAGTATTGTCAGCGTTTTCTAACGAACTACGACACTAAGAACCTACATACATCTGAGTCTGATTGAGTCGATAAAATCCATTAATATTCTGTGCGATTGTTTTTCAACGATGTTACACAACATGCATTCTTGCATTCACTTCCTTCTGTGGATAGGCTGAAGTGGATATGAATGGATAAAGAACAAAGGAATTGTTACCTGGCATGGTTTCCAGTTCTTCATTCTATCTCTCTTATTCTTGGCTCTTCTCAAGCATGATAAAAATCCGATTTATATACCGCAGTATAAGACTTACTTTTGTCGCAGTCACGGAGAATGTTTCGGAAGCTCCGACTTCGGGGGTTGATAAACGAAACTGCGGTTCTTCGATGACGGGATTTATCCCATAAAAAAACATTACCTCGCCTAGAGATAAACGAGTATTTCGAAATTCCTTGTGTTTAGGCGACGCATGCATGATGATTATTACAGTACCTAAGGTAATCAATTATATGGATGCGGATTAACTAGTCGTCGAGATGAAAGAGAATAGCAGACGCTCCTGTCACCTTGGAACCATACGACACCCGATGCTAAATTGACGACAAGCTTGTCTGGATTTCGTGGTTAAAGCATTCAGATTTCCCAACGAGAACTTTGCACGTAGAATTTGAAAAAGACCGTCCATTATTCGCCAGTCACCTGTAGTGCGAGATAATCGTAACATATTCATCATAATCAACGACATCGATATCCCCATCAAGGAATCCGACATAATTCTCCGCTTGACAATTAATTAAAAACCTGCCAACAACAGTCGTACAAGATAGAGGAATTAAATTATTTTTCACCCTCTAATTTCGAGTACAAGAATAAAGCCTCGTTCACCGTGTTGCGGGGCAAAGAGCGAGAAAAATTTGCGGCTTGGTATAGCTGATCTTGCGGCAAAGGTGGTGGTGGTGGTTCTGGGATGCGTAACATGGACCGGCGCACAACGCCGCAAATTCTATACCTACTACGGTTTCAGTTCAGGGCTGTACAATTTCACGCTTTTTCCCTCGGGTGACCCGTTCGAAAGATTATTGTTCCCCGACGTCGACCCCGTCTATGGCTATTTTCGTCTAATTCGCGGTCAAAATTTTCTTCAAACCGCACCGATTTTTTTCAAGACTTAGTTCATGTAGTAAGTAACGAAACTTGTGGATAAGGTTCCTGGAAAATTATTGTCAGTCGATTTTTCAACTCTGTGGGACAATTAAGAGTAGTAAAAAAATTCAAAACACCTGACACCGTTTGTGGTGGGAGGGATTTTGTTCGGCTGATTCGTGAAAATTTATTTGGAAAAAGCCTCCTCGAATTGGGGGGACAGTGACGCTACTGCATCTCGCGATCAATTCCTCGCGCCGTCTTCTCTTCCTCCATCACCGCCCCCGGTCTTAGCTCCCGACCCTTTTTCTTTTATTCTTATTTTTCTCCAGCTTTTTCTTTCCCTTTTCCTTTTCAGGCGTCCAGGATCTTTCCACTTTTTCGCATCGTCCACAATATATTTACGAAAATCAAGCTTCCAGATTGAGCCGACCGCACGGGGCGGTTCGAGGCAGGGCTCCGAATCAACATTTTTTACATCCAGAGTGGAGGTGCACACAGATTACGATGCCGCAACGGTATTAGTGGTTGGAGTATTCGCGATTTTCGCTCCACTGCTCAGATCGACCGAGCCCAGAGTTGGGCTTAACTTCATTACACGGAAAATTGTTGAGTATCACCCGCAGCTCGATCAACCTTCTTTCCCAAGATCGTTCGACCAATACTCGAAACATGAAATCTATTTCCGATATATGGTCGCTGTGTTCAACCGGAAAACATATTTTTTTTCGCTTTTTTTCAAAAACTGTTTTTAGGAAGCGTATGAAGAAAAATTAGAGCAAAACTATCGACAACCTTTGCTGGCAGGAGCTGCGGAAAAAAAAATCTGAATAAAATAAATTTCATGCTATGAGCGTGTACGAAATTATGAAACAGCGATTTACACCTTAACATAATAATATTATTTTCGATTTACAACTTGTGTATAATATTATTTCATCCATATAATATTTATAATCAATTGTCAGTGATGTTGATATTTTCATTTAAGTATAATTTACATGAATGGCAGTACTCGTTTAAAGAATATGTGCTTACGAACTGTGAATTATATATTTATACGTATGTACGTAAATCATCATTTTTAAAGATCGTAACACGACGTGTGGTATGCCATTGATCTTTTATTGTTTGTGATTTACTTTTTTCTCCTCGTTTCTTTTTTTTTTTGAAATAATTTGAACAGTATATGAGCACGGCTTATGCGAAATTACGACGTTCGAGTCAGTCGGTTACAATGTGTATTTTTGTACGATCATTATTTCATAGAATTTTAATCTAATAAAGTGTATATTAATGTGATAATTAGCTTATCGATAGTAATTAGGTAGTGTGAGACGCTCTGTAATAATAATTACGATTCATCTATACAGATCACGATATCCTTGCATTATTTCGTATATTTTACAATTCTATTTGTTTATCCTTATAGCATACAACTTTCTTTTTCTTTTCCCTAGCATCCAATCGGAATTTCTCCCGTCCAATATTCTATCATTCGTTTGTTTACTCATTTGCTTCTTCACGGTCACGGTGCTGAGAGGCGTGTATATGATATTTGAAAATTGGCATTATGGTTTTCGCATTTCGAAACAATAAACAGAACTATCTCTTTATTCTAATGTTCAGAACCATAACGGCTGTTTAATGGCCCAATTTAATTAATTTGTATAAAAATTATCTTTCATTCGTAGAAATACCTTATCTGAAATATAGAAAAATTTTCTAACTTTTTTTCTTCTTTCTCCTTTTTTTCTCTCAATATTTATATGTATATATATATTATATATTCTATTTTGGGCGTGACCCTGATTTAGAATTTAGTATTTTTATTTTTTATTTTCATTATAACCTAATCAATACATCTTGGTCCAAACATCATAACCTTATAAATGTCATACTCGTCAAACAAGTTCGATCGTTTTGTACAAGGGGAGCAAACTGCTTAAAGCAATACAATTTGTTTTTCTCATTCGTAAATAATTCGTATAAACGCGACCTCAGCAACGTTCCCTTCACAACACACTGCTATCAATTTGATAATTGATGTACATATATAATTAATGGTACCTAATCAATACCGCCGGTTAAGTACTCCCAAAATTCGATTTACTATAATCATATAACGACTTACGACGTATTTCACTTTCTATACATATACAGATGAATTAATTTAATGACTCTTATTACATCGTTTTAGCGTTGTTCCGAAACAAGCTTCAGGTCTCAGTCACTCTATACCACCATGAAGAATAATAATATTATACGCGTGCAACATGAATTCAGCCTCTTGTTTTACTTAGGATTCGTTACCAGTTCGAGTTGTGGTAAATTAAAAAATCTCATGCTGATTCTACAATCTAGTGTATAAAGAATTCCTTGCTGGATTCATCGATCAATAAAAAGAGTTCGATATTCAAATAGTGAACTTTGAACGGACAATTCGACTGTGATAAGCGATAAAGTATAAAATCAAACGAGTGGTAGCGTGGAATTCGAGTTTCCTAATCAACCAAACGAACGATAACGTTAATTTACACAGCGATTGTGAAGTCACGTGCAATACGATGTCGTCCACGACCTCTGTCAATGTCACACTCTGCCTCGCTTAACTCAAGCGTGTCGGTGAAACCCGAGGGTGGATCCAGCTTGGTGGCGAACAAGCTTCCTGATCCGTCGTTGCTCGACTGGTGCTTGGAACCGGCAGACATGGCGACTGACCCGAGGCTTGCACGGGCCTCCTCGCTGGTATAACGCGCCAGCTGTAACATCCTTAAAAAAATTTGTGATGAGTGTGGGACACTAGTAAATGTAGAGAACAAGGTTGGGTTCCAGAACTTGGCTTATCGAAGATACTCACTTGGGTCTTCCTCTTCGAGGAAACGATTTTCTCTCAAAAATCGGTGAGGGTTCTGTAGACGTGCTAGATTCTGGTCCATGGTACAGGAAGTCTGTAAACCAAAAACAAATGTGTCACACAGCGTCGTAACCAAAGTCGAAAATTAGTCGGTGCATTCGTGCAGGTGAATTATACCAACAGTGCAGCTGACATTTAGCAGGTGGCAGGAAGTTAAAAGGCAGTCAAGATTTGGAATTGAAGAACAAAAAGTTAGCAAATAGTCGCTGAGGTGATGACTCGAGCGCCGATCAATGCTTGACTAGTTCGGACTACAGTCGTACTGTGAACACGCGAATCCGCCATGGTGACCGGATGCCGGGCGTCCACTAGGTGGTTCGAAGATTCGGTTCGGCTGCTGGTCCCCACTTCCGTGTCACTGTCCGAGCCCAGGGTGTCGTACTCTTCGGACTCGGATTTCCCCTGACCGACCTTGTTCATTTTGTGCAATGGCACGGATGACGAGCGGCCACCGCGAACCTTTGCGTACCGGTTGCAATCCGACTGCAATCATACGGGGGATATTTGTTTGTTGATTGGTGCATTGGTTCATTGCTTGGTTGATGGTTGGTCTGTTGGTTTGTCGGTCGATTAGCAGTTCACCGGTTGAATAAACATGAAGCGAGTCAAAGGGGGACCAGCAGACGTAACGTTTGATTCGTTAACCCCAGCCTCTACTTGGCTCTCGGCATTCTTTGGAAAATTTTAACGATCACTGAAAATGTCGCATTTCAATTCCCACGAGAAACTTTCCTTCCAAGTTCTTGAGCTTCACGACGCGATCAACAAACGCCAGGATAGGTAACAATTACACCGTATACAATCGAGCAACCGTGCATTCAAACTACGTCAACACAGAGTGTTGTGTAACAGGAACAGGCTATAAAGTGCAAATTTCAATAAAACAGTAGCAAAGGGTGAACTGAGCAGTGTAGAGATATCGAGGATTCGAATTTTCATGACCGAGCTGTGTGGAAGAGAGCGTGAAGAATCGATTACAGGCGGAGTTCGGTACTTACCTCCCGCAGCTGAAGGGTATCTGCAGTGGAAAGTCGAGGGTCGTGATAGACGAATGTCTGGAGAGGCGCAGCGGAGCCGCACCGGCTCTCCCCCGACGCAGGGACGCTTTCCTTCAGCTGGAACGTCGCGTAAGGGTAGATGTCTTCGGAGTATTCTATAATCAGCCAGCCATCGCAACCGTAGTAAAAGCTAATCACCAACGTTAAGGCATTCTACCCTTACAGGTGCAACTAACTATCGCTTATTTGCGGTAATTACAAACATGAATCAGGTTTCAAATTAATTGGCACTATCAGAAGGATCCAGAAAACAGTCCCCTCGCCAAGTTCGGAAACTGAGTTGGTACAGCAGTTCACTGTAGTTACGTTAGAACACGACTTTTCCGATATACGATACAGGAATGTAACAGATGCGATAAGAATAGGTAATTTTTTCGAAGAGCTTTTACCTGGTATTCTCTCAAGCGTTGCCATTTCGTTGATTGGCGAGCGAAGGGTTTTGCGAACTGTCGCATAGTACTGTTCACGTTGTTCCATATTTTGTTTGTTGTCCAACGCTGCAGCTGTTTGGGCGTCGCGCAAGCTTCCTACATCGCCCAAAAACGGTCCTATTGACAATTCAAGTATTCGTATTGAAATACTTAGGAGCGACTCTACATATCAAAAAGTTCCATAAAGCCTTACGTTTTCTGAAACAGTAGAAGACCGCGCCAGCAGCAGCAATTATTGCAAAAGAGCTGAACACGAGTGGAAGAATAAGCTTGAGGTCCGAGTACAGCGGCGTATGTTGAGGAATGAACTGGTCTAAGTCTATGGCGGACATTGTAGAACTGCCGGCTGGCTGCAGGGTCGTAAAACGATACTCAGCAACAGCTGAACCCGCGTTGTTGTGCGCGCGAATTCTGATCTCGTAACTGGTACCAGGTTGCAGTTCGTTCAGCGTGTAAGTTCTTTGTACCTGTCGATAAATGATGTGATTCGGTCACAAGTTTCAGGGGACATCAATGCTAACATTACCCGGGAACAAGAACTACCTCTATGTTGTTTGACACAAGCGTCCACAAGTCCTCGCCGCTTCTTCTGTATTCCAATTCGAAATACAGGAGTGGACATCCGCCATTGTGCCATGTGTGAAGATGAAGAGTGATCCAAGAGACATTGACTGTGATGAACTTGTCCCCAGATGCCGGGGATGGATCTGGCTTTGAACCCTCGGTCACGGCGTCAATGATGTCACTCCTGAGACCCATGCCGATGCGATTGAATGCTGTCATGTATACTCGGTACTTGGTGCCACACCATAACTGGGAGAGAAGGTAGCTGCTCATTTTGTGAGACACCTTGATTTCCTCCCATTCTCCGTATTCTCTCTTATACTGCAGAACGTAGCCTCTTATAGGTGCACCACCGTCATCTCCTTGTTTCCACTGAACAGTGATCGAGTTACTCGTTGAAATAGTTGCGTGTAGAAGTGGAGGCGCTGGAGGTACTGTTGAAAAATGAACGAGGTCATTTAGTTGAGCACTGAAAGTTTTGCGCCTATCAATCTTTTTAACAGTGTGCTTCTATTTCGGTTCACCTTGAACAGTCAGCCGATGCGTTATCTGGTCAGACCCATGCCTGTTTTCTACGATACACGTATAGTTTCCGCTATCGTCACGTTGCAGCTCTGACATTCTCAGCGAACCGTCGATCTGTACGGCTATTTTCGCAGATGTTTTTATTAACTGACCGCCCCGCTGTTTCCAGGTTGTCGAGGGTTCTGGCTTACCGACACTTTGACAAGGGAGAGTGATATCCTGCTTCCAAGGTACTACGAAGACCATACCAAATGAGTAAATCGCCGCACGCACTGAAAAACGGTAAAAAATAAATCTCGCAAGTCCTATTTCCTCACCATTCGATCCTGTTACCTTCAGCGGACGGTCTGAGTATTATGGAGGCAGTGTGTGCTCCTTCACCAACCGAAGTCACGGCCGCAACAACGAATTCATACTGATTGGGCTTGTGCAAATTCTCAGCATGGTAGCTCGTGTGCTGAGGCGCTAGGGTCCTGCGATACCATTTCCCTTCAGTACCAACAGCCCTGTAATGCACGTTGTACGAAGTGATAATCCCATTGGCCCTGAGAGGCGGTTGCCAGGAAACAATTATCGACGTTGCAGAACTAGCCACTGCCTTGACATTAGCTGGTTTCTCCGGAAGATCTTCTTCCGTCAAGCAATAAAGCGGCGTCGATGGAACGCCGTCTCCGGCTCTGGTGTAAGCCACCGCTTGAACTGAGTAATTTGTATATCTCTCCAACCCATGCATCACCACTGTCAGGGCTGTCGTGATTTTGGTTTCAGGCTTAGCATTCGCGACAAAGTTTTCCATGCTCTCCCAGATTACTTTGTAACCTTTCAGGATACCGTTAAGACTGGAGTCCGGTGGTGGATCCCAGGATACCTGAAGTGACTGAGACGACAGTGCTGTGCATCTAACATCCTGAGGGGGACTGCTCGGCACTGGAATCATATTTAAAGGTTTTACCCCAATCGACGACATTGTAGCTTATAGTACTCTGCAATGGTATTTCTATTCAACCGATACTCACCATCCTCGAGAGTTGATATCACGATTTCTGATGTTAAAGGTCCCGGTCCGAGGGCGTTGTAGGCCTGTACCACAACGCTGTATCGTGTGAACTTCTTTAGGTCTGTCAGTTGACATTGTCGACCGGGTATCGATGTCCGCGCAAGCCCCAGTGCAACGTTGGCAGTCGATACTCTTCCCTCGACCGTTCGATAAGTGTACTGCTCAGCGGCGAATCTGCGCAAGGTCAAAGGGTTACTCCTTTCCGCCGGGCTGTAATACCGCACGGAAAGGGAACTTACCGACTGTGGGCTAACATACTACAGGGTATCTCCATATTTCGTTCGAGAAGCTATGAGCTTTCCTAACCGAGGCCTTGAAATTTTTAATTGACTTACCGGCACTCGGCAAGCCACACTGAATTGATTTTGACATCAAATTTAACTTGTTGATGATGCAGAATCAAAATCAGTATGACAATACGCGATGGATTATGTGCCTTTATTCTTGTATTACCTGTGTTCTTTGTAACCGACGTGATACCCAAGGATTTCACCGTTCCAGAGATCATGATCAGGGGGATCCCAAATAACTCTCAATTCCGTTGAACTGACAGCGTCTACTTTCAAATTTCTCGGTGGTCCCCCAGGTATTTCTCCTTCTGTTGTAACTTCCAGAACCTGAAAAATGATTAACGTTATGTAAGAGGCTAGCTGCCTAAAGGTCAAATAGAACATGTTTGAGCATCTGCAGATTTCATATTCCAAAGTAGTTGGAGAACCTTTTAGTCGCATTCAATGGGAATGTATTCGTGAGCACTTGAGCGTGCGTTATACCTACATCACTAGATTGACTTCGACCCAGTTCATTCTCCGCAAATAGACGAAACTGGTAGCTAACAGCCGGCCTCAGGGAATTGACGTGGCCAAAAGCTTGACTGCCCGGGATGTTCGTATGAAATGTGTGATCATGCCATACTTCTGTTGAATGAAAAAAACAAAAATCGACTAACGTTAGTTACATCATCGAAGTACGCTTATCAGCATCTTCAAATAGCATCGATACTCACCAGCATCGGTCTTGTATTCGATGATGTACCGAGTTATCGGACTGTTTCCATCCTGGCTGGTGGTCCAGCCGAGCTTCACGTACCTGCTGCCCTTCTCAATAACGTGAAGATCCCTCGGAAAATCGGGAGGCTCTGGAATTAGACACAAGCAGAGAATTGCCAACGTTCTCTTCAATTTTTAATCCCCGTGTGAAACACGCACCTTGTATATATAACTGTACAGTCAGTTCATCACGGCCGTAAGAATTTGAGGCAATGCAGAAGTACAAGCCGCTGTCTTCTCTCGTTGTGCTTACTAATCCTAGAACACTAACGGCACCGTCTGTAGTGTTCAGTTCCTTGACTACGTAGCGATAGTCCGGAACGGTCGGCTCTAAGGAAGAACCCGCCTTTCGCCATGCAATTTTCAACGGGTGATCGCCCTTCGCTTCGCATCGCAGATTGGCACTCGATCCTAATCTCGCAGTTTGATTACGATGCTTTTCTAAAAAGTGCGCTGGCGCTGGAATCGATCAAACGAGCTGGTCAGTGATTGAACGTAAATTTTTTCATCAATTAAGTTGCGATTTGTGGATTTGAGAAACGAATTTTACATGGATGATCACGTGGTACGAACCATTGACTGTCAAGTAAACGACTTTACTGAGACCTGCACCAATTCCATTAACAGCTTCGCAGACATAGAATCCTTCATGATTCTCTTGAACCCTGCCGAACACCAGTGATCCGTTTGAATGGATCCTCAGATCCTGAGCATGCTGGTGGCTGACTATATCTGTATAATTCCAGGGGCGTCTACCAGTCGCTCTTCGCCATGTAACCGCAGGTTTTGGAAATCCATCAGCATGACAATGCAGCTCTAAACGCGACATGCCTTCCGGTGCGTGAACATCTTGAGGTTCCATCACCCAACGTGGTGGTACTATTATCACGTACAGGAAAAATAAGTTAAAAGTTGGTCCGCATTCGTAAGCCGAGTTTGAATTCTTGGTTACTTTGAAAAGTGCTAAAGAGGCTTTCGACATTATTACAGAGACGTCTGGAGATCTCGACTGTGTAAAATTGTAATACTGTTCACATTGTGCTCTCCTGGCTGATGAGAATTTTACGAGAGAATAAGACGGCGCAAACTGTATACTCATTGTCAGACGTCTCCTTAATTTTGTTTAATTGCTGCAGCGCATTACACCAGAGGCAATGGCAGAAAATACGCACAAATAGATCTTTACTACTGCAGCTTTTCATAGCTCAGCGCTTTCTTAAGCTTTTAATGAAACGAATTAAGAACTACTGCAAGTGAATTACGTTCCGTTCAATCTTTACGTTATTTATCAAATTTCTGATTCTCAACAGAATGAACGAATAATGTAGTAAGTACAGCAATAGTGACGTAAAGTATCAAACTCGAATTTCCATTTATTTACTGTGACGATAACAGTGCTGTGCAGACATTTCGACACCCAGAAACTGTGCACCAAATTAATGAGAAGTGAGGTAGAGGTTCGTAAACTGGAAGAGATAGAAGAAAAAAATAGATCAAACATCATTGGTGAGATGTGCAAAATGAGATACAAAACAGAAAACAAAGAGAGACCAGAATAATGTGTTTCGGTGCTGACTGTGTGGTGCTGGTGCTTGGGGTGAGCTGCGTTTTAAATTGGTTCCGTTCCGTATCCACTCTTTCATACTCGTAAGAAGAAGGTATTGTATAACGTGAAGACATGAAAAATATTGAAAAAGGATCCCGAGGAAAAATAAATCCTGACAAGGGGCTGATGTAAGAAATGAGGTCTGGTGCATGTGCAATTTACTGTGAAGTATTGTGTGCGATGTGCTTTGTGCTTTGTGCGTCGAGCGGTGGCTGGCTGCGGGCGTTGCTGCGTTCTATGCGTGGTGGCGTCTATATTGTAATAGAGTCATGCTTGAACAGACGATTAATAATGCGCGATCAGTCTAAAGAATTGCTTAAATTTACGAATGACATTGAAACGTGTCGCGTTTCGCAATCTACTTTACCACTAACGACTAACTCGGCCATCCAAGAGACCTCAGCGACGGAGTTGCGGGCGACGCATGTATAATTTCCGGTGTGGGTAGCACTGACCCGTTCGATAACTATGGTACTGGAATGTGCGTCGATACTGGTCACTCTCAGTCCGGGAGATTGAATCACTCTGGATGATCCAGAGGCTCCTAGTGAGCCAAAGTTCGCGCCGCCGGAGGCATCGATCTGTTCGCCGTTTTTCAACCACGTGATTGTGAATGGCGGATCACCTTTTTCGATCATGCAGGTCACCTGGGTCCGCACGCCCTCGGATAAGTCCTTGTTAAAACTAAAAGGAGCTATCCTAGGCGGAACTGTAACGCACAAGAAGAAACACTAGGTTCTAATGACTTTTGTATCGCTTGGTTTTACTCGAATTCGCCAAAGATTCACCTCGAACTTCTTCCGGAATGACCGACATGGAGAAACATTGCCTACGATGTGCCCCCAAAAATTAAAAATAGCGCTGAAATAAACCGTGCATACCCCTGAAAATTTTCAACACAATTTCATCACCGTTCCAATTTCTTTTTACTCAAACGCTGGTGGCAGAATTACAACAAGTTTTACTAGTAAAGCTCTTCACAGCTTTGAGATAAAGGAAAAACTTGATACTACAAAGATTCGCTAAACAGCACTGTCGGAAGGGGGTTCATCATGATATGACAGTCGCCTTACATTGCCTGTCCGGTCGTAGAATAGCCTTTGGCGATTGCTTCGGTTCTTGTATGGCAGCAGGTGGGAAACTTCGTGTGAAAGACTGTATGACCGTCTTGTTGTGTAGATTGTGGGAGACTGTATTGCACTGTGTATGGATGATGCCTCGCTGGTCAGAGTATCTCAAGCAAGGAAGTATTTCTGGCCACAGCATGCAGCAAAGTTTCATATTACACGGTAAAAATTCATGACGTACTATTTTTGGTAAATTCATCTTTGCCGGGGGTACATTCGATGATTATTTTGAAAAAAGTTTGATATTACCTAAAATATTTACTTTCCACTTACTCTGAAACGAGTTGAGAAACTCTGGCCAAGAGGCCAGATGGAGAGGGGGGTGTGGAACAAAGGGGTGGCTGTTTGAGAGTAATTGAGAAAACGTAGAGCCAGAGGGTGTCAGACGAGTAACGCCCAAAGAGCGTGTAGTGGCGAGTCTGGAGTCTGAAGTTTGGAGTCTGGTTCTGGTTGTCGGCACAACACGCTACGGAAAATCAATTCCGAGGTATTTCTCCGGATGGGATCGATTTGTTTGAGCCAAAAATTTACCAGCGGTGGTCCGATTGCAAGGTTGTCTTTATTGCGATCCTGCAGGCGGACCTTTTCCACTTTGATAAAATGATCCTTGAGTTCTGCGAGCCGTACCATGAACCAGCAACAACGCCGTGTACGCCGTTTTCGCGGCATCGTTGCTCGCCATACACGTGTAGTTGCCATTATGCGATGGCGAGGCACTTTGAATCCGTAAAGCAAGGTCATACTCTCCGATTTGATGCGTCATGGCTCCCCTCGCCTTCAACGCATGCCCATCCTTCAGCCAGGTGATCTTCATCGGCGCGTCACCCTCGCTGACGACGCACGTTACGTGAACTCTGGCCCCAGCTTGGATATTAGCGGGAAAGCTAAACGGTTCGATTTTAGGAGGGACTGCAATTACACCAACAAAAAACATACTTCTTCACTTTGGATCGGATAGGTGTTACTGAAATCAATCGTGACTGCTCCGTGATTACGATTTCGATGTATGTACATTATCGAACATTCGTATTCGTAGCGCATCGGCGGAAATACAAAATCGTAACCAGAAACAGGCACAGACTGCTGCATCATCACACGATCATTGAATCATCAAGTATGGCTAAGTGAAATTTCTCAGGACTCGGCATCCTCCTGATACGGATCATTGCGGCATAGGTGGGTTCTTGGGCTCATGGTCACAGGATCCAGTGTCCAACAATTGGGCTATTTCGAAGATGATTAGAGAAATCTGTAAGTAGAAGCTAATTCGTTTAACCGGGGTGTCTGACTTTACTGTAGATCGCAGGCCTCTGCAGCCTGCAGGGTGACAGCACACAAATTTGAAGAATTCGTTGAAGAACTGACGAAGAGTGAGCTCACCTTTGACCTCGATGATCACGGTTTCCGAGGAAGCGTGACCCTGTTTGTTTTTAGCTGTGCATGTGTAGGCGCCACGATCAGTACTGCTGTCGACGTGGTGTAAGACCAAAGTCCCATTGCTAGAAACCTCTTGGCGTCGACTTGTTGGGAGCAGCTGACCGTCTGAAAAGTGAGTAGGAGAAAATCGAACACAATTAAACTCCGATGACGAAAAATTTGTTCATTTAGGGGTAATTTAGGTCATACTTTTTTCCCACGTGATACTGGCGATCGGAAAACCAGCCACTGGACATTTTATAATCGTTGTTTCGCCGGCAACAGCTGCATAGTTGCCCATCGGACGGACGTGCGGCAATCCGTAGATATTCAGACGTGCCGAGTGGTGAACCTTGGAGACACGGTTCGATGCCGTGCATCTGTATTCACCGCCGTCTTCCACGCGAACTGCACTGACATTCACGTGAGATATGACGTCACCGTGAACGGTAACGTACTGGCCAATTACGAACCTGTACATATTTACGATAACAAATCATAATCTGGGCTTGAAACACTAATCTCTATACTAACAGAATGGCTGACTAGCGTCCTCAGCCTGAGTCGATTAGCAGCAGACGAAATCGACAACAGCTTTTCAATAACCTCAATGGAATGAACAATTCACGTGGTTCGCTGTATAGTCGTTGGTTAAAGTGACAGAACCATGTGACTAAACCTGTTTCTGATAGGCTATCAACCACATGATCCGTTAGTTTAACTTCGGATATTGCAGCGCTAGTGTCAATTTTTGGGGCTTCTAACATGGAGACTACACAAGGAGACCGCACTCCATGTAAACAGATATCTGCCTAAAATAAGATGGCACTAGCGTTCCATATGCACCGAAGGCAGTGGAGGGAGTATAGGGCGACAGTTTCAATTGAAGACTTTCTTCCAGTCTTATTAACAGATTATCAATTAATCGATCTTGGGCATATCTGTACCCAATAAAACTGCAGGACAAAAGGAACGCTAGTGACTTTAATGGTACAAGAAATAAACTCAATGTGTATGAATATTTTGCGAAGTTTTTTCAATTCTTCCACTTGAGTTCGATCTCCTTATGTAGTTTCCATGGCTTCTAAGGTCAGTGACTCGGAATTATTGGGTATGAATAAATGAGCACCACAAGCGGTGAGTAAACGAATCCGTCGACCTAAATTTCACTTGAACGATAGAGCAAAAGAAACTTAGTATACGAAAGAAATAAAATGGCGACGGCAAAGTGAAATAGCACAGTGATAATTTCACGTAGGTACGGGATAGACAGATGCCGCTGGAAGCAATAACGAAGTAAGCTAGAGGAAAATTGGATTTCAATTTTCATACAACGGCGAACAACATCGACCTTATCCCTCTGGCTCCGGAAACTTTCTCCGCTGTTTTTATATTTCAATCCTAACTTTGCAATCGTATACGATATCAGCTGTCTTTGAATACCGTCTTGATTTTAAATTAATAGACTCATTTTTGCGCACACGTGTTCAAACACGATTTTACTGATTGCATTTTTTCTAGTACCGAGAGAAAACTTCTCTGAACGTAATCAGTCCGTGGTTCATTTGAGCAATTCAACGTTTCTCTAACATCTCATTGATTGAATTTACTCGCCGTTCCACTAGGATTATAATTGTCTCCAGGCTAGACGATGAAGAATGCATCAGTAATCCTACTTCAAGTCTATATTTAGAGATGGGAATGCGAGGATCGATGTGTCTCTTGAAAGGTTTGAAATTAACTATTTATCGGCTATTTCTGAAGATTATCCGGGGCCGCAAACAATGCTTCGCCCCACGATCGAACCTAGACACAGACTCTGCACCTTTATTCTTTAGTTTCTATCCATTGTCTGGAGCTTTAGCGAATCCCGGGGGTATTAAGAAACACTTTCTATCTAAAGTTAATCATCATCGTCAAGTTAGGATCAACTTCATCGAGATTGACACCCTTCATTCATATTTGGATTAACAAAAATTGTGTAATATTACAGGACTAGTGGCATTTGAATTCGAGCACACGAATTTTACGCAAAGTAGAAAATAACAAGCGAGCTTTCAGGAGAATTACTCTCCAGTCTCGAAATGAGATCAACTGAAAATGATGAAATTATCATTTTTCGATTATTTCTAATAAAAAATCGCGTCTCATTAGACTTGAGACGAAATCGATTATGTTCACGTAGACGTACTGGCAGCAAAGGGGTTGAGAAGTTCTGCGTGGCAATCGTTTAATTAATCCGTGGCGTTAATTAAAGAACTCCTTCATTACATGTCGAATTAAATGACTGTCTCTTATCACGACCTATTTGAAAAAGGTCTCAAAGTGAAGCAAGAGGTATTCAAATTGGAATTAACATATAGATGACGACAGAAGTCCGACGTCGGAACGCTTTGCCGAAACAATGCGCTGAAACAATTCCTTACATTCCTGTTTCACTAATTACATCTCAGCTACGCCAACGCGGCTCTCCATTTCCACATTTATTGCTTTCGTATCGAAGGAACATTTCTTTTTTGAATAAACAAGCAGCGTTCAAAAGCACGTTTCAAACTGCAAACTCGACACCACACTGAACCATCATTCGCATTCCCGCTTCAAATGCTTTCCATGTTTCACTCCCTCTTCTACACTCTTCACCCTACGGCGGTTGAAGAAGAATGGTAGTATCAAAAGCTCAGCGGTTGAAACTAGTACGATATTCTTCTTCCTAACGTGAAGTTGAATAATTATTTCCCCTGATTTACGGAAGTCATGAACGGCTCAAGATATAAATTAAGCTATGCAGATCCAGCTAATTTCCAGGCTAAAACTTTAAAGGCTTCGGAAGAAAAGCCAGTCACTAAACTAAAATTACTTCTTTTATCCAGCAGCAAAAAAAAAATACGAAACCTTCCTACCGAGGGTCCGCAGTACCCTTCACAAAATCTGTTTTTCATGCATCTCACTGAATACCGTCAACGAACACCCTAAGGATGTAATCAAGATTGCCGATCCTTTCACAACGCAATAATTGATTTCATAGTTTATGAAGAGTTCTTTTTGTGAAGGCGTATTTTTTCTCTATTTATTCAAAAGTTATTCGTTAGTGCACTAAACTCTTCTTTTCCATTACATGAATGCTTTTTCGTTTTGTTTCTGTTACCTCACTTTGAAAACTGTTACATAGACAACTAATGAAGAAAGAAAAAAAAGTACAGCTAAGGAAATTATTTGTAAATCACACCGATTAGAGTCAGAGTTGAGTTTTCATATCAGTGTTCTATTAAACCTCGAGAATTGGACGCACGAGTTGTGAAGTATTTTCTTACCTGTCGTTCTGAGGAAGAGCAAACCCATCCAAAGTCCAGGTGAAGTGGGGAGTCGGATTTCCTGCTGCTATGCATTTCAGAGAAACGGATGGTCCCGGCTGTATTGTCTGTTCGATAAACTTGTAAACCAGCTGGGGCGAGGCATCTAAACAGAAACCAGTATAACAAATGAAGCGATCCAACGGGCTGAATATTTTCAAACAAACGACTTCTCCTGTCCTTGGACGAAGAGAAAGTCGTCTGGAGGTGTGGCCGCGTCATATCAACCCTTATACATATACGGGACGTCCCTTCAGGTTACACCCTCGCCTCATATTCGTCGGTCGGTCTGTCAGCCCTCCGGGACCACTTGACGTAACACGAGAATATTATGCAGCACAGACGACGTTTAGGCAACATCCACAAGGGGTTGGGTGTATGGAGCGAGTTATCGATCTGCGGTTTGACGCCTAAACTCTGGTACTGCCTCGCGAATTAAGCCCCAAAATTACGCAACGACGCACGGCTGGATGTTCGTGTAATGTAAAACACACTCTCGGTCACTTTGTCTCGTCAAGTGCTCATCATTCACTAGACTGCATCACAGCAATAATAATCGCAATTATAAACGCAGGATTAGTGAGTTAGAGAAAATGAGCTCCGAAGATGTCATCCGGGCCCACAATTCTTGGTCCATTTTATCATTATCGTTCCCGGTGACGCCGGTTTTTCCTATTAATTATCATTGCTATTTTCATTGTCGTTGTTATCCAAACTTGGAAACTCTTTACGGCGTACAAAAGACTGTGGCGTATTCTAAGTTTGCAAAGATTCTAGATTGAGACCGGACTGAGTTTGTGAAAGGGGGAGCCGATTGTATCGCGGATAATAATTTACCGTGATCGTCGAAACTTTGATTGTGTTTAGTACACAAAAGGTGTATGAGGAAGAGCTTTCGAAAGTCTTGGTGGCTACCGATCACGAAGAGGCACGAGGAAAGGGATTATCCCCAGCGCCCGGCCTCCTTTTCAATCCATTAATGCAGAACTTAGGTATCGATCCCTGAAGATACGCCTCTTGGATTCATATTATATTCATTCCAACTATCCGTGAAGACGTCTGTTTGAACAAAAACTGATGCTTCATATTTCCGGATATACCATGCACCATTGCTTTTGATTCATTATGCCTTCCGTTTGCACGTTCCGATCCACCGAACAATCATTTATTTTACATATCCTGATGGAGGAGGATATCCTTTCTGTCGACGCGGTGACACCGCTTTGACGCTGATAAGGTACGTCAAATTATGGGGTGACCGATACTATCGATGCTATAGAGTCTTCCGCGTTCTTAATCCTCGTTAATTTCGAGTTACACGCGTCTCGCTGTAACGACGTAAGCATAACTTGTTGACCGACGACTTGACCATCGTTGTCTTATTGATTGTATAGACTTAGCGCGTACTGTTGTAATTAATTTGCCAACTATACAAGAGTATTCATCGTTCCGGGATAAAGGAAAGTCCGCCTTGGTTCGGGAACCGTAAGATGCTTAGACGTGACGGGAATTCGCAAAGTCGTTGGGAAACAGCACCCATTAACTTCCCACTTCCAGCATCACGTAAAATGGTGCCAGAGTGAGAACTTTCAAACTACAAACCATTAGGGTCTGATGCTCTCAACTACTTCGGCGTACCAAATTTTCAGTTTACGTTGTGCTCCGTGGAATGTACTCGGAAAAAATAAGATTACTTTCCTTCCCCCAGTTTTTCTTTAAGATGATAGCAGCGAACGATAAGGTTTAGGATTCATAGAATTAGAATCGATGCAATGTTGGCATTGGTCTGCGTTGCCTTTTCCTCGGTAGCCGATCGAACGCATGAATTTCGGGTTCAAAGATGGCAGCACCGAGAGGACTGCAGGAACGTTGGCGCTATTTGTCTGCGCTATTTCACCCTGACGTTTTTGCTGTGCAGTTCTTTCTTTTATGCGGACCGTGACAAAGACAAATTGGATATATTTATTTAACGAAACGTCAGTGTGGCGTACGCCACTCGAACTGTTACTTCTAATTCTCTTTTTTCCCTTTCTTTTTCGTGCTTTCGGTGTTCAAGCAGCCACACTAAAGTCACTCTGCCCTCCAGATCATCCACTTTTTGCTCAACCGACCGAAACACCCGAAAAGTCAAACGATGCTCGACGAAAAAACTGTTCATTCTTCCTCCTTTCTTGCCTCCCTCGCCGAGCAAGGATGACTTCAGGGTCACAGTCAAAAATGGGTGGAATCACATGGAGGAAGGTTTCGGATGGATCGAACTGTTGCCCCTCTGCATATACTGCCGCTATGACTGTTGAACCGTTGTATTTTTGTCACAAGGGTAATGAACGTTCGGTAGAAACGGAAGCGCGGACCCTGGATGAGTCCTGAAGGAAATTGGATCAGTGAGATAGAAGCGAATAGGGGATTTGTGCGTTTTCATATCGGGTGAGGTCGTTATACCCTTGGAATGGCCTGTTGCGGACGGCAATGAAGCCCAGTGGCATCCTTTCCCAGATTCCGGCCGGATATCACAAAGTATAATCCGGCAGGAGAATTACGTTTCACCAACTTAGGGAACTCTGGTTTTCTTGATTATCAACCAAAAATGCTGGTTATCTGAAACGCTTTTGAATCAGCTATTCCAACTTCCTCCGTCACGACTTCGATAGGCTCAAGGAATGAGTCGCAATTTTTGAACTTTGCCTGCGGTGAACACCTCGTGCGATGAAAAAAGATGAAACAAAGTGCTTACGGAGTCGATGTCCCACCTCCTCGTTATGCATAGTTTTCATGAGACTTCCTCATCTCCGAGGACATGGTTACGAAATTTTTAAGCGACCTTAAGTGAGAAGGGTTACCAACTCAATTTACATTAAAATCTCAATGATAACCGAGGAGGTGGTGGAATAATTAAATGTCGAAAGGAAAGACAACGCAAAAGTTCAGTTTATAAAGTGAAAAATGGCAAAGAAGCGAAAGACATACATTTCGATTAGCGAGTAGTGTAAAATCTACTAGACAAAAAAACAGTGCAGTACGTAATCATAACACTAATATTATTGTGTCGTCTAATTCGAATTCTAAATCATCAAGGACAGTTGCCGTAAAGTCATTGCCAGGCTACGAACACTGAAGCTCCCACTGAAATTCAAGCTGATTCGTTTTATTTTTCAATTAAAAAAACTTGCATGATTTCTAAGCGTTGAGTTGACTTTATCCGGTTTCTTTGAGAAATCTTTGTAGCCGGATATACATGATTAAACTTTATTACTCAAGTATGAATATGCATGCCTTTTGTTACCATTTTTAAGTCACCTTACTATTGTGCGTCACTGAAACCGCATGTATTCTGCTGACTCCATTCTGATCATCGATTTATGCACTAAATTTTAATCTTATTTCTCCTTTTGCTACTTCATACAATTATATTAAAATATTAATCATGTCTTTGTTATTAAAATCATATTCATGAAAATTATATTCATATTAAAATTTTCGTTTATATTGCTGCGGACTATGAAAGTTAATTATCGCCCTCCGGTGTTCCAATCGTGTTGTGATTTTGCAAATATTCCTAACGGTAAAGTTATAATAATTTCAAACATCGTACTAAGTTTGAAATGAAATTTGCTAAATAAATACTGGGACGTTATGGGTATGTATATACGGACACTGACGTACACCCTCACAATGCGAACTGAGAATTCTTTTTTTCACATGGTTATGAAGCGGCAACCCGAGTACGTACGCAGAGGAAAAGAGGGACGTTATACAAGGTCCAGCTGTCATATTTTCAAGAGAAGTCAGCATCGCACCTTTTTACTGATTCCAATGAAAAGTTAGAATTTCTCACTTGAGAGAGAACAAGAATATCCTGGTCGTTGTTTCTCAAAATGCGTTATTTTGGCAAGGCCCGGAATTTCCTGTATCGAATGATTCTTAGGCATGGATCTGACTGCGGATGTTATCATGTTTCGTTATTCTAGCGACGATTCTTCTAATATTCTCGACAGAAATGATCGTCCACGTCTACTTAACGTTCTGCGTTATATGCTTCGTACTCATATTCAATATCGCTTGGGGCGTCAATAGTGTAGCGCATTTTTGGGGCAGTTGACCGTACAAGAAATGAAATTTTACTTTATACAACAATTATACTCAACTTTGAAGCAGTACTACAAATCAAAAATTTAATAACAGGTATCCTTTATGTGGCAAGTGTTTATAATTCAGTGAATAATATGAAGAGAAATAAATTCTTCCTTCGCTTTCTTACTTCTATCTCTGTTTACCCCAACCTCCTACCTCGAATGTTTGACATTCCACTAAGTAATAATTTCATTTCTGAAGCCGTGAAGCTGAACCTGATTTTAGTATTCGCTCTCGTGTCTTGAGAGGAGCTTTAGAACGTGATTTTCTCAACTAGTCCCAGGACAATACTTATATCTCTCATTTTGCTTCAAAAGCTCAATTATCCAATCACTCTTTTCATTGCTCGCCCTCTATGAAAGAGAAACAGTTTTTGTACTAACCAGGTTGTATAATCGAACATCATTTGCCATCCTCATCTGTGCCCTGCATCCGAACCATGTAGTTCGTTCTCGCTTCATTAGCAATGGCCAAGATTATGTGGTAAAATGACATGCCACTTAATTTCGCGGAAATCGAAGGCACGATAAATCCTTCAGCTGATTTTTGTTCATCCCGCTGTTACACAGGATTCCATGAATCTTTGACACTAATTCATTTGAAAACGAAAGATGTTCACCATCCGGATTCACTACACTTACCTCCCAAACGCAGCTCCGCAGTCGCTTGCACCATCTCGTAGTCGTTTTTGGCAAAACACTGATACATTCCGCGATCATCCCGGCTAACGCCAGTGATGTGGAGGGTCGAGCCACTGTGACCAACGACTCTGATCCTGCTGGAAGACGTGTCCCTCAGCGGGAGACCGTCTTTGGTCCAGGAAATGACGGGAGTCGGTTGCCCGCTAACGACGCATTGGAATTCCGTGTCCTTACCAAGGTCTACCGTGATCTATTCAAGAAAAGTGTCGTGTAAGGGCGATATTAGTTTGACGAAGTTTGGGTAGTCTGCAGGAGTTCAGGATTGATCAAGCACCGCAGAAGTGAAGCCCTCGAAAAGCCCCTCATCACCCATCCCTAAAGTTTCCAGCGTTTAAACAACGGCATGCAAATTTCTGTCCCAGACAAATCAGTACATCGGACTCAGAATTCTAAAGCTTTTCACGTTTAATACGAATCAGAGTCAGGGATCATTCAACGATAGGCCGAAGTACCTGGAAAAAGTATGAATGTTAAGTATTGAAGCTTTATGTATTGCAAAATTTCCCATGTATTATCACTCCGGAAGTTGTCTGAACGCTGTACACATGAATATCATGTTTTCCTCAATAACGACATTTATTGGACATTCTACCTAAGCTGAAACCCGGTCAAGCAATACAAGCTATATCTGAACACCGATTTTGGCAACATTTGTATACTGTTTCTGTACGATTGCATTACGTTCTTAGTTCCTTTTATTAATTATCACTGACCAACCCGAAACAAAATTGTTTTGGCCCTGGGGTCCCGAACCTGATTCATATCTGGCAAGCGGTTAACGTGACGAACACATCTCAGATTTGATCACAATCCGGTGCCAAACACTGCTTCCCCTACCGGACAAGGACCATCAAATTGAAGTATCTTGTTCGAGCTGATAGGGAGTGAAGTGAGACCGCAATCATAAGCGAATCGACGAATATCGCTCACCTGTTGAGGTGTTAGATGAACCGACAAGCTGCTGATGACGAACACCTCGAGTTCCACCCTTTCCGAGCCAGCTGTATTATTGGCGTGGCAGACGTAGCGACCCGCGTCTTCGGTCCTCGCCGATTGAAGCACCAAAACGCCGGCTCTAGCGTGGACTCGTTCCGAATTCCCCACCACCTCAGCCCCGTTTCCCTTTTCACGAAACCAGAGATAGTTAGGGGGTGGAATTCCCTGGGAGATGCAGGACAACACGGCTGTTTCCCCCGTTCGAACAGGCGCCGGGCTCACTCGTTCGTTAAATCGAGGTGGTACCGGGTTACGGTGTTCTGAAAACAAGAATTCACACGTTTATATCTGTCCCTTCGACCAGAGATGATCGTTTTCCCTGAAGGGACCAGTCGAGCCAATGATTTTCCCGCACGTCTTTGACCCGTTACCACAACGTTCAAATGATACCCTAGCTCAGATTGCAGACTGCGTCCTCCTGCTGGCCACCCGGTATGTATTAAGCAATTACTCCCCCTCTGACACTGTGTTATCCAGCTAGGCGGATCCAGGCATCCTCTGGCATGTAATTTACCAGGTTCCGGCGGTAGCGCTGATGGTGTCCACCTCCATTTTCCTGCGTTATTCCAGTAGAGATAAAGAAGCGAAAGAGAACAGGTGCACCCGTTCTTCTTCATCAACGACTTCTGCAGCCACTCGTACAACATTTAACAGCATTTGCGGAAACGGAGAAGATGAGGAACGACTGTAGGGATGTTCGATCTTTCGTGAAAAATCGATCTCTGGATCAATTCGGAATCAGACGTGTGAAAACTGATCTTTTCATGACACGTGTCTCAAAAAATCCAAACTCCAAATTAAGCGCATGATCGGAAGTTACAGTCAAGCGAATAACCAAAATCCAAACCTGGAGACCCGCCTCGAATGAAATATGCAGCGCGGGAGCCGAATGCACTTTCTTTTCTTCCTTGACTCTCTCTCAGTAGTACAAAGATTTTATGGATCATGAAACGTTGGAGAATTGACTCAAAAGATAGATTTTTCTCACCAAAAAGATTGATTCTACGGAAGATCGATTCAGAATCGAATATCCCTAAAGACGAGGGTCGATTAGGTATATCGGTTCAGAATGTCGGGGATGCGAGAGTTGCGTGGCGTCTGCTTGTAGACACAAAGCGTCCTTTCACTAATTGCTCTTTGAAAATCCTAATGGACATGGAGTGGTTTACATAATGGGTTTGGGAATGCGCGCCAGGCGTTGTTGAGTCATTGCAGAGGAAACTCTCTGATATCTCAGGGTGTCACACAATCTTAACGCTGGCGATCGAAGGACCTTCATCTCCGCGGTGTCCTTGCCTCATTCATGAAGTCCTTCGCCTCACACTTATACGACTCCAATGAAATGAGTATTGCTGGAATTGAAATTCTCCTTATATGCCGGAAGGTTGAAAGATTCTCTTGTTTCCTGTGAGACAGGCAGCAGAACAATGATTGTGCGAAATTAGATTCGGCTAAGTATTGTCCGACGTTACTTCCTCGTAACCAAATTTCCGTCTTCGCGAACAAGCTCGTTGTTCCACGAACAGTACTCCGTAGTTGGTGCAAGGTAAGTAGGTGGTACCCATTCATAAATCCCAATACGTTGTCGGACTCCGAAGATAACATCCGGCAAACAGTTTCTGATTCATTTCCCTCGTCTTTTGAGTTAAGAGCCGCCTGTTACAAAGAAATATTTTAACGTACTTCTTCATACATTAACTGGCTTGACTGACGACGCTGCAGCTGCCAGTTCGCGATACCACCGAAAGCTTCTTAAGTCGGAAACTCGTGTGTTCGTAACTAAACCTGTACTTTGTTCGTAAGTAGCTTTGAACCCCTGAAAATTTCCGGAACAGTTGTGAATGGACAATATTTACACTAGCAAACGGACGGGTCAAAGTTGCACCCACCTCTCAGTCTTTGCACAATATCTCGTCCTGGTCTCCCGTTTCAGTGTTTAAAGTACACGAATAGCTACTCAACTCCGCGAATAGTGATCATTTCACTCGTTAACCATATAGATGGTAGTCGTGTTTTACCTACTTCGTTGCGAATTACAGAAGAGGAGGCTCGTTAATTTTAAAATGACAAAAAAAAAATCCTAATCAGCTTGCATTATATTTTCGCAAACCTTAACGGTATAATGTCCTTGCTGATAAAACTCGAGCACTAAGCATTCAACTGGGCAAATCGTCAAGCATAGGCCATTAGTAATCAGCAGACTGTTTCGTGACGCGTCGTTGCTCTTTGATCAGTGCCAATCAAGCTTCGTCCATGTTACGTAGCCAGCGTTGATTGAGCTGTTACCGAGCGTGTTTACGAGCAGTTTGCTCTTCCAGTTTGATTTAGGCTTGCTTACGAATATTTGAGAAGGAAAGGAACAGCATCGTAGTGAGAGAAATCTTGTACCTACCACCACTGGCAAAGATGCGGGGAAATGAGCCAAAACTCTGTTGCACAGTGGTTTCTAAGGTCTTCACGCTACCTTAAAGTCTACGTCAGTATGTCTTAATTAAGCTAAAACTAGAAGCATGTAAGCCCAGCATTAACCTAATGAGAATTGAAATTTAGCATCCCTTTAAACATCACGTCTTTTCTATAACTGTAATCTTGAAAATGCACCCGTGCCAGATTCGTACTTTATACGGTAATAAGGACCCGACAAAAAAGTACAAGTGATTCTGAGTGCAGATTCTAAAACGTGTATAACTCTAAAAGGTTTATCGGAGGAAATCCGGCCAGGAAAGACTGCTGTGGAAAATATTGATCCTCTTGAGAACTTGAGAAAATTTTTGTGAGTCCAGTTTGTAATATCCGTTGGGAAGAATGCGTAACTGAACGGATGAGAAGGGTACGCATGAAATAAGCGAGTATTATACACACGAGACGATTATGAATTTGAAATGCATACTAACGAAGCATATTCTTTAGCAGTCGAAGTAAAACTTTCGGTTCAAGTCTCTGCCGCAATTCAAGAAGTTTTCAACGCTCACAAAGAGCATTTTTCCCCAGGAAAGGATCCGCAAGAGGCTTTACACGAGATTAACCTTTGGAGTGACTTGCAGATGGAATTCCTCTGCCTCACTAAGCAGCCAGGGTAAAGCCAAATGTGGGTACGCCGAATAAAACACCGTGAAATGGGACTCGGCAATCTGAATATTTCGTTTCATTCACGGGTATTTGCATTATTTCAACAATATCACCTTTTTTTTATTTCAATTCTATAATCACGGTAATAAATTCTAGATCACGATGCACAAGTTTTACCACAGAATGTACAAAATGAATTACAAGGTTTTTTTCAGCAAATGGAAATGATTCCACGTTTAACGAAGCTGGGCATGATTTCTCTAGCAGAGCGTCGCGATGGTTTTGTTTTCTTTGTATTTTTTATCCGCACCTCTGTCGCTCTTTAATACGACTCGACCTGACTCGCCTCCGTTTTCACGTATTATTGTAATTTCAGCTGATGATATATTGATCGCAGTCCTGGCCACACGTACCACCCACGCGTATATATTCCCAGGCTTTGCATATATCGCGTCCGGTTTCGCACGGTCCAGTTTCATCATCCGCCATTTGCGAATTGTAACGTGTGATCAAACGAGAGATGAGCAAAGAGTGCGTCTTTCGCGTCAGTGGTCTGGATTAAGTGCGGAGATACCTTTAGCCGCCTAAAAAAAACGATAATTTTTTCATTCCAAAAAATGTTCGTATAACATTTCAAGAGTCTAAATCCCGTGGCTTAGAACTAAATTCGCAGTCCTTCTTGATGAGGGGCGATTAGTTCGTCAGCAGCGCAGAAGCTCAATATCTTCTGAAGAAGCTCGAAAGCCCGAACAGAGAAGCAAATCCAGGAAAATGAACTTTGCGAAGAATCCGAGGGCGTGATTGAAGGTATTGACGTCATACAGTTTTTACTTAACAAAACTTTAAACGCGTTTTTCTCAAAACTACATTTTCAAAACAGGCGTGATACATAGCTAAAAAAGTAATCCACCGATTTCGACGAAACTTAGTGTACATCTTCCTAACTTTATTATCTAAAATATAAACCTAAATGTTTGTGAGATTAGATGAGAACAAAGAAGTATTATTTTATTGCGAAATATCGACATTTTATTTTCAGAAAATTCAACTGTTTTGTTTCCAAGCGTACCATTTCATCAATTTTCAACTTTTCTCACTTTTTATAGGTTCATATTACGCGTTTGAGTATTATTGACAGAACAATCTTTGTTTCTTTCGTTTTAGATTAATCCATTCAACGCCACACGACACCCCGTCTGATGAGGTTCGCCGCAACCCGAACAGAAGACCGTGCCGTATCTCCGCCTTTTTGAAATATATCAAAAAAAAAAAAAAAATACGATATAGTTGCGAAAAGTAGCAAAAAAAAAAGTACGAAAAGGTTGAAAATTTTGAACAAGTCTTTCCTTGTAAAAAAACCATGAAAATCAGTGATTTTTTCCTTGCTTAAAGGTACTCCCCCCCCCTCATTAAGCGAGCTGCAGATTACTCATCTAGAAATATCGAGTTATGGATTTTCATTCTCGTTGCAAATGACCATTAGGCTTTGCCAAATCGGTATCACTATTATCACGTAGGCATAAGACTAAACGTTTCGTTAAAAACTGCTCCACCCTAAACTTGTTAGCAATTGCAAATAATCGAATGGATCATAAATATACGAGCCTTCTTCTTGTATCGGTGAAAAAGGAATTGATATTGTATGTATGGGTAATGGATTGGCTGATAAATTACGAACGGAAAACCTCTACTTGTATACTCCTGCCTGCCCGTCGTTCAGCTCATAACAAATGGACTACTCCGCACGCCACGTCACTTCCTTCCACGTATACTCCCCAAAAAGTTTCACTCTAAGCGAGTTTTTGCTAGAGAAGAGCTAGCTTAAGCTAGATTATACCTACTTTTTTACCTCCTGCCGTTTCAGCCGAAATAATGGATCCCGAATCGCGATTTTCTTCCTTCGGTGCTGGCTGTCTATTAGAAAATTATTAACATCACGGGGATGGGAAATTTCTCGCGGCGAGGCATAACGCGAGATGCTTTCCGACAGGTGGAAGTGATGTTTTCCCCACGACGCGATCAAGCAAAGAGACGAAAGAAATCACCATCCTCTGGTTGCAGAGCACCTTATGCCAGAGTGTGAACACTTACTACTCCCCTCCACACGTTATTCGAAAGGTTTGGACCAAAGCGATACAACAACAATGGGACAAAATTATAGAACATGAAATTTTATTTCGTAGCATTCTTGATTTCAAGTGGCGCTTTCTAGTGTACATGTTCAAGATAAAATCATCCATGGATCGAATAACACGGATGAGATCATTCGTACGTGTAACCCATAGCATTACTGCTATATCAGCATTCGAGAATGTGAGTATAAAAGTAATTCATCGTCAGAGGTCGCCACAAATACTGAATTACCAACTACTTTAGTGATAATATAAAATGTTCTATAATGTCTGTAGTGGAAATCATTATTATGTTGGCTACAGTTTGATCCAAGCCCAGTGAATAATTCGTTCTTGAAATGGTAAAGTGTCCACACCCTGCCTTATGCCGGCGTGGATGACACCACCGGATACGCGCAATCGATGGAAATACCGGCTGACCCAAACCTTTTCTGGACCCGTTAGCGGACAATGCTCAGTGCCTCGACAAGTGGGCGGCTCTTAGGTAGTTGGAGAAAAAGGAAGACAACGATTCCCATGAGAATGCTGAGTTGCACTTGCGGTGGTTCCGCAAGACCGCATGTGGATCATATCGTACGCATTGCAGCAAGGAGGTAGTGCATGACTGAAGACTTTTCGTCGTCCTTGAGCGAGAAGAGGAGTAGGTATCACTAGCTTTACGCTTCAGGAACGGTAGAGCACCATGAAATAACCGTCATCAGCATAACGTACACACTTTACACTCTTCCTGCAGTCTTTACTTCGCGGAGTGGTTTTCTGGAGATGGGGTTTTTCTCAGTAACGCTTTCAGGCTCTCGTGTTAGACCGGAGTCCTTCACTGCTGAAGTTCCCGAGTGGTTTTTGTGACAGCATTTTCCATCGTCCATTAAGAGGGAATTTTCAGGATATTTCTCAATACCATGCAGTTGACGAAGATGTGAAGATTTGTTACATACAAATCAAAAATGATCAATCAGCTTATGCCTTATCTCACAATCAGATCCAACTTTTTCCCACGTCCGTAATTCAATGGCCATCGATCAAACCTGTTGATTTGTTTCTATCTCTAACCGTAAGAGCAGCAGCTCTGCTTTTGTAATAGAGAAGACAGATGACTAGAGTACTGAAAGAGACCGTCAGGCGAGAGTTTATTATCGGGGTTCAACTCGCATAAGAGATTATCATTTGTGCCACTAATCCATTATTGATAAAGTGCGAGTGATATACAGGAATGATTCTGCTGTATATAACGTGATTGGACTCGGAAACATGATACCCAATAGAAAATGCACGAGGAGCTTTAAAATGACGGGCGAAGAGACGGTGACGTGTTTTGAGAAAATAAACCTTCTACAGCATTCATGACCTTACGTGCTAACACCAGGATGCCATCATGCTCGTGATCCAGTCTTCTTTTACAAAGGAAAATATGTCTTCCCTGCGTCTTCGCGTGGCTTCCGCTTTCACGTTAAATAAAGACTGCAGTCAACAACAAGTATACGGTATACATGTATGTATACGCGGTAACAAACAATCGGCAGTGCTGAGTTTTGTATTGTAGAGTAAGGCTTGGAGAATACATGTATGTTTCTCGGCGAATCATTCAGCTGGTCGGATTTCAGAACTCTATAGCCGTGGAGGAGCTTTTGATGGGAATTCGAGAGAAAATACCGACCTCATCTCGGAGCGGAAACTCGTCTCCAATTAAGGCTCTGCTCTTTAGCACCTGCAGCTGACAGTGAAACCTTGTCTTTGAACTAAGGCTGACGGACCAATACCATCTCCGTATCGACCTGAGCGTTGGGTAAAGCCGGGTATAACTTTCAGACCTTGTTCGCAAGATGCTTCTAGCCTTTTTCCTCGTCACGGCCAGTTTGGTTGGCTAAGATCCCAGACGATGAAAGCAGTATCGCATTGTTTCTTGCCGATTCTTCGTTCTCATATAGACGAAACAAGACGCCAATGTTGCCTCGTCGAAGCCAAAAGTAGAGGGTGGCAAGCCCCGCAGACAGGAGAATGGCGGTAGTGGACGACCGTCTGATCCAATATCTCTTAAAAAATTTTGGTTCCCTCTCAACCACCGATTAGCGAAATGCTCCGAGTTGCAATGGCCGGAATTCCGGTCTATTTGGTGGGTGGAAAGTCTGTCTACTCGTTTGTTGAATTGAATTGAGCATTCTTAGAGCTATTCGGCGTTGATAATACCCCGGTGGAGTTCAATCTGGGATTCGTAAACCCATCAGAACTTTAGATTGGTTCAATGTTTCCACTCTATCGCAGTTCTTTGGCATTAGAGCCGGCAGAACCACAAGAGAAAAACAGTTGGATTAAGGGGGGAGCCTGCTTTAGAGGCTTCAAAAAATCTATTTTTTTTTTTTTTTTTTGCATAAATGTCTTCCCGAACTATCCAAGAATGTGTCCCTAAAATGTCAGACGCAAATTGGAAATATTTTCGGAGTTACAGAAGAAATAGTGAGCAAGCGTCCAGCAGGTATACGAGCGGTTTTTTGAAGTTTTCAACCAGTTTTTTGAAGAGTCTGAACCAGTTTTTTGAAGTTTTGAACCAGTTTTTTGAAGAGTCTGAAGGGCAACTCTATGGACCAGGAATCGCTGATTAGCATATTAATGCGGTAAGTTCAAGAAAATTACGATTTTTTATGTACGAAAACTTTGACGCACGATTTCTCCGTTTTTCATTTTTACGCTTTTTCCTAATTGGCGGGAAAGATAGGGAAAAAACTAAACGTCCTATCGAAACGAGACAAATCGCATTGGACTCGGGATGAAATTCTCTTCTAGTTGAACCTAAAAAACCTTAAGAAGGTTAAGATTAACCCACTTTTTAAACAATCTAAAGTGAAATCTTTTCTCAAGAAAAATGAATTTTTTTTTTAATTTGCGAAAAATTGTTGAATTTTTCAATTTTTGTGGAATTTTCTTGGTTTAACTAGAAGCTTTACTATTAAGAAGTAAAAATTTTTTTGGTTTCTTTGTTTCAGACGGAAATTACGACCTGCACCTTTCCCGCCGCACGACAAATGCATACTCGAGACGCCTCGGTGAAATGCTTGTACCAGGCATAACACGACATGTATCCTAATGAAAAAATTCGAGAAGACTGTTGAAATACATAACAATAAACCCTGAAAGTTTCGCTTTAATCGGATATTTCTTTCCTACCCAAAAAAATCCTCGAAAAAACCGATTTTTTGAAGCCTCTAAAGCAGGCTCCCCCCTTAAAGGCTGAACAAAGGCAAAAAATACCGAACCTGTGGAATGAATTAGCTGGAAGCTTCAGGTCTAGCCCTCAAGCCCGTTTTGACGTGTAAAAAATTTTAATTGGAAAAAAATTGGGTGAATGTTGTGCCGACTGCTCCCAGCAAGCACTCGACACGAAACATTAACCCATTTCGACCGAGCCACGAGAATACCGGAGGGAATGTGTAATCTCCACCTAGCCAGCCCTGGACCGCAATAACGCTGCTTGATGTCTCGAAAAATAACAAAAGTCAAGGAAAACGAAACAATACGCGTGGGAACCCACGGGCAAGCCAATGGAGGCCGCGGACCATGTGATAAGCGATTATTATTTCGAGTATGCCGAGGTGCTCATCCCCCTCTTGCCTCTCTCACACTTTTCCAGTCGATCCCATATTCGCCGCGGTCCTGGATCATATAATATGCAAATTGACTTCAGTTGGACTACAAACATGAATTCAGTATTTGAACTCGACCCTTCAGGTGAAATTCGGGCTTCTATGCGAAGAGAAAAAAGTCATCGAATCAACCAAGCAAATTCAGTTAGAGGAAAAATCGTTGCTCCAGCTATGATTTTGTAAAAATGAATATACCGTGGTTACCATAATAAATTCTTACAGGTAGAATCGAATAGACGAATGTTTTCAACGTCAAGATTGATTTAATTAGAAATTCGACAGTTCGTACCATTGTTTAGTAGCACCAACTCACGGTCAGTATACATGGTCGAACCAGGTTGCACCTGCGGTTGAATGGATGCCACCGCTTTAATTAAATATTCCATCGTCATCGTACAGAATATTGTTTTTAATACAAACCACGTCAAATAATTGTTGCGATTTCTGCTAACAACAAACATTCGGTCCCGCCGACCATGATTTATTAAATCCAGCGAAATATCACCTCATTCGACCCAATCTTTTGTTCACTCCAATGATATCAAACTAAACTTAACTCGGCTTTACCATTATTCAATCAAATTGTTTTCATTTCGATCGAGAAAATTGATTCTTTTGTCATTTCGACACAATTTTATAATACATAAGTTTGGCCGACGTGAACACAGAATTTGTTAGATTGTGTGAGTGTGAGTAAACAGATTTTTGGTCAATTTGGTTTCTGTAAATCGACCACTACCTAATTATCGGTGCAGTGTAGTCCTATTTCTGCATCTGAACTTTGCCCAGAAGGATGCCTATCGAGTTAGTCGGAAAGACAAATATCATTTTTGGAGAATAGGGTTGTTTTTTATGTTCTCGAATAAGGTGCCCTACAGAATGACGTTCCCCTGACGAACATCAATAACGTCTTTATTTCGGTTTCGGAGTTGTTTGCTCGACCACACGAGTGGATTTTGTGTTAATATTATTGTTATTTTTTCAAGTGAGAAAATAAAAATTTCCCCGCCTGGATGGCGAGAGGGAAGGTTCCGTTTACGAGGCACATCCGTTAACTGATACACAAAGCCCGTCGAGGGCTCGGAAAATGGCGAGATTCACCGCCAGGAGAAACTCCGTTTCCCACCATCGGTGCCTTGTTGTTTTCCCGGCGGTGTCATTTTTCTCTCGCTACACTTCCCCCATTATCTGGCAGTGCCTTTCTCGGCTCCATTCGCCGCGCAGTAGGACTATCTGCTCCCATCAGCACGAGCGCCGTGCTCCGCAAATGGAGCCCTCCTTCAAACTACAGACTTCGCCACCTGACACACACACATAAACACAAATACACCTTGGATATGTAATGCCCGAGCTGAAGGGATCTTCAGTTTCAGTTTCATCCACCTTTCTCCTTCCTCCTTGTTAAGACATCTGATTATTCCTCATTATAGTGTACCGTAACCTAACCTAACCTAACCTGACCTCAACCACATCACTTCGATCGAACGAACGATTGGAACGAAATTTCACCGAAAGGGGATCAGTTTGAGACGAAGGAACGAATTCGTGGGTTATATGAAGATTAATTTCACTCCAATATCGTTGTGTAAACTGATAATCCTCCTCGACTGCGATCAGCTCTTCTAAATCACTCCCCTCGTCCACTATTCAGATGCACCCTTCTCACGCCTTGCAGCTAGTTGCAGACTGCGTCCTTTGACCCCTCGAGGGGTGTCGCCATAGCTTATTGCCCCGGGTTCTCGACGTCGTAAATTCTTGGACGCCTGTTCCTTTAATTAAAAGTCTTTACCGACCGTCGGTACTCACCGGTCACCACCAGGCGTGCGTACGATGAACTTTCGACCGTGTCTCCGGTCACGTGATGGACGGTTCGGCATCGGTAGCTCGAATGTGCATCGGCAGTGCTCACCGCGAATATGAGGAGCTCTCCCGTCGGCAGCATGTGGTATTTTCCATCTGTGAACAATAGTTAATTTTTCATTATTTACCGCGTTGGTATCCTTGAACTGATTTTTTTGGATATGAATAAACTTGAGTAAGAATTTCTGGGTTAATCTCTGTCATATTTATTGCGATCTGACCTAATCAAGTAGAACTTCCATTTAATTCATTGCGCGTGAATGTTTCACAAAGGGAGAGGGAGCGGCTGATCTAGTTGGATGAATGAGAGTTTGTACTAAGGTGAACATTCGACGGGTTTCGGGCTTTGTCATGTTGCGAAAGACGAGATATTACGGATAAAGATAAAAGGATCCAAGTCCCACGGGATTGCTCAACTTCTTCGGGAAATCTGCTCTCTAGCTTCTTCTACGCTTCGCCATCGTTTAACCGAGTTGGTGAAAGTCTGATGAGTCCAGAAGAAGACGGCAAAAAAAGAGAAAGCAAAATACGAGATAAAAAAAAGTGTGTGTGTCAGCTCCGACGCACTACTGGAGTTTACTCCTTACGAACGATAATTATGATATATTGAATAGAAAAAGAGGGTAAATGAACGCATCTTCCAAAATGATAAGAGAAACAAACATATATCTGTAATTATTCGGATTATTTATATTACTTCAAAAATTTCCAAATTTTGAGTGCATATTTGTAATAAGTGACCGCAAAAACCTCCGAGTACCAACTTTCTCTCTTGTCAAACGACTTTTTGCGTTTTGGTCCGCCATATTGAATCCGCCATCTTGAATCCGCCATCTTGAATCTTAAAATTTTTAGTGCAGATTCGTAATCAGTGACCCCAAAAACCCTCGAGTACAAAACTCAAGTCGATAGTAAGTAAGGAAAAATGTTTGCCGCTAAGGGTTAATATAAGTATTGAAAATAATATATAAATATAAAATATATTAAATCAATCAATCAAAAATAATAAAAACACTAAATAGAAGATCTAGTTGTTCGTATTTGAAATGTATATTATTCATAAATGTAAACGATAAGCTTACCAATTAACCGCATCCATGTGTTTTTCGGATTCTTCTTCATTATCATAAATCAATTTCTTCCATATTTTCAAATATCTTGACGTAATAACGTCACGTCTTATAAATTCATACGCAGGCACACAACACACACGTACAATTATACGCACACATTCAACTCTCAGACGGGAGGTAATGAACTATACAGTGAAACTACGAAGCACCGCACAAAGAGGAGACCCCGAGTACAGGAAACGCTGTGTAATGTATTCCATCTCATTCTTTTGCACGTTCGATATATATGTTTGTCTCTTTCTATGACGCCTCAAGTTTTCGTGTTACACTTGATTTTACTCCTCATATAATTTCCGTACCGGGCCCTATAAGTCAAATCGTTTCTTAAGGAGTAAACTCCAAAAAAAAGCATCCCCCGGAACAAATAGATAGAATGAAAACAAAGAAGCGTCACAACTTTTCTTATTTCTTATCTCATAATCGCCGCATCAAAGAAACTTCAAATCTCTTTGTAACTCCCTTAATAGAATTGATTTGCACACCGGACTTTAATATTACCGTGTACCGATGGATTCCACACTTCTCCAGCCAGTCGTTAACTATTACGGTCACGTTGTATTTTACTTCCATGTCCAACTAGGCGTGATCCATTTACACAGCCTGCACTCTCTTCCATCATAGCTGTCAGCATCTGAGATTGAACTTCAACGAGATAGCTGAAATTCGAAGTCTGTCCCCTGAGCTCATGGCAGAGAGCCGAAATTCGCGCCCTTCGCACCCGGTTGATAATCCCCGTGTTGCTATAAGGCGGAGGCTGTCTGTCTCATCCTAAGTTCTCAATTTTGGCGGATATTCAAAACCATGTCTTCTCGTGTAGCTTATGAACCACGACATACCAATAATTTTGTGCTTTTCTATCCATGCAGCAGGCAGCAAAAGTCCAGAACCAATTTGTCAGACTAGAGAAAAATTGTATGCGTGTAATTTTCTGTTAAAAAATATCCTCCGACCGGCTGACTCGTAGCGTACAAACATGTGTGAATAAAAGTATCCTCGTGTTAGCAATATTCAACGTGGCGTGTTATAAAAATTCCACAATGTATGCATACCTGTATCTCGAACCCCATTGCCCACGAGTTGGTACGATATAAAAAGGGTTGCTTCATGATGAGCGGAGGCGGTAAGAGGAATGCTCGTTCAAATTGCTCTCCGTTTTACGTATTTGAATTTTTTGATTGGATTTTTTATTGGCGAGCATAAATATTATACACTCGTATAAGTGAGCTGGCAGAGTAGACAAAGCGAACGAAATTTCACGAACTAAAATCACCGTATGTTTTTAGGCCCATTTCTCACAGTAGCTTCCATCTTCAACTGCAGGTTATGCACGATAAAACGTCTGCGTTTTTTCACAACCTCGCATACCTACACTCTGCGGATAGCCTCATCGCGTGCAGAAAATCGCTGCGATCCCATCGCAACAACAACGTCAATATCTCGCTCCTCGTCCGTCTCATCCGTCGCCTCCTGCCGTCAATTCAAAAACACTCACGGTTCGAATATTTGTTAAATGCAGCCGCGACGTGATCGCAGCGCCATTCATTCACGTTTGCCCGAATGCCGGTGTTACTGTACGCCTCATCACCGCGTTGCAGACCCTCGAGCTTCCCGTTTCGCATTGATTCGTGTTATCGACTCACGTAAGGTACATTGGCCCAAGCCTCGATTGGTATCCCGTTGAACACGCGCCCCATAAAGCATCCGCTTGACGCCTCATCACCCGCTCGACGAAGGATCGTTGGAATCGATCCGCGCAGTTCTGTACCCTGATTCGGACTGTCGGAAGAATGCCCCTTCAATTTTGTCAGCTCTCAAAATCAGCGAACGAGTCGACGATGACGCGGAAGAGTGTTCAAAGTCATTTCTTCGACCGGAGAAACGCGTTCAGCTTTAACCCTTTGAAGCATACATTTTTCCTTGCAGTCGAATTTCTCGAAACTGGGTATTTAAGGATTCTCGAGGTCGCTGATTTCAAAAATGGGGTCAGATCTGAGATATTTTCAAAATTTGACGAATCGGATCAATTTTTATATTTTTATTGCGGCACGTTGAATCCGTTATTTTGAATCCTGAAATTTTGACGTCGGATTCGTTTTTAGCGACCCCAAATCAAAGAACACTGAGTTTCATCTTCTAGTTCCCATAACCTCCCCACAATTACATTTATTCTGTAAAAACAAGAATTTTCAACACTTTGTTTATTTATATCGTTCACTATATTCCCGGAATCATCATTATCCCTCTTGAAACATCAACATTGACATCTTAGAAGTCCAATTATGCTACAAAAATGACATCGATATCTTGAAATTGAATGTAAATCTTTAATAACCGATTCAAAAAGGTGTCTAATATATGTAACGCTGTGCTGCGAAGGGTTAAGCGATTCAAACTATGGCTTCAATGCAGCCGTCAAAAGGAGGCTGAAGACTAGTAACGAATATTTACCGTGCTTATTGGCAGAAGTGCAATTGCTCCGTGCAGATAATGGGAAAATAGTTGTGTCAACCGCGGAGCTGTGAAACTTGCAGTGCGGAGGATGAACAAGAGACGAGCATAGCTGGCTAGTAGTGAGGCAATGATAATGGTGGACATTTGAACACAGCAGAGCTGAATTTGCATTGGGAGTTTAGTGCCTGATGTTTGAACTGCAGTTTCGGGCGAGGCGAGAATGTCTGCGTTGCGTTTGTGTGCGTGGATTTTGGTGTGTGATGCAGAATGGGTCGATTGAAACTTTACCAACATTTGATGGGCGGCAGTAGGAGGAGAGACTGCGTCAGTTACAAAGGAAGAACAGATTTCTGCGGGCGAAACTTTTCTCCCGACAGTTTTCACGGTAAAACGCAGAAACGTTCAGGACTTTTCAGCTCCTTTGTTACAGTTGAGATTAAAGGCTTTTGTTCTGAATATTTCTTCAAACGTTGGTTTATTTCAATAGCGTTCAGATATCACAGATGGAGGTAGGAGGCAGTCTTAAAAGGTTTCTTGTCGCGGATCGCTAGGACTGGATTTTTTTTTCAAATTCAGCGCTTGTCAAATCCCCCGAGAATGAAAGCTCCCCCTCCGTCAGCAGCTCAATATATCTTTTTAACCGTGCTATCGGATCACAAGACGCGATAATGAAGAGTCGAACTTTTGTCACACTTTTCGCTCGTTCACTCTTCACCTCTATAGACACCATTGGAAACTTTCGGAACGCTTATCAACTCGACTCGAATGTTCTTTGCGGATGTTTTATACTTCAGCTCTTCGCGGTCGATTGAAAAGTTAGTCGACACCAATCTCCACCTTTGTGCAACCGACAAGAGACTGATGGCTACTTTTTCAAGTCAGCACATAAACCCCCAAAAGCTCTATCCGAGACTTTCTTTAATTAAAGCGTGAATCGCGCTAGAAACGGATAGATGTATCTCGAAATTCGTGGAACGAGGAGCGGCGCTCAAGGCACGCGAACAAAACACCCCAGGGAAGTGGAGGAGCTGTATTCCAGACTTACCAGGCCCTTATTACACTTCCCAGCATTAATGCACGCCGTTGAATTCGCTGAGCAGCAGCGCAGATGCGGCTTTCCACACTCTTGAACGGTAAGCTCCGCCTATCCCGGTATGGATATAACAAGTTTGCAGTACACGCACTTAAAAATTGGCCCCTCTCAACCACTAATTAACCACGATATTTACTCGAAACGTATCATTCCGACTCTAATTCCATCCGAGCCGAGGTCAAAAGTTTCGCATATCCTTTCGGTTTGCGCAAATCCGCGTTCAAAATAAATCTCTAAGCGACCCCACCGTTTCCAAGGTATCCAGAACCGTCTTTTTACAGTGATGACAGCACATGGGGCATACCGAGGGCAAACTTATCCTCTTCAGTAGGTCAACTTATGTATATGTTGCTGACTCTTGCAGGTGGTTCGGACGTACTAAACAAGGTCTTAATTGGCTCGAGAGACGGATGGAAGGTATGCCCTCGTAGAAGAGTGTCATTTCAACAATCTGTGCATCGTTAGAGGTATTCGAGTTGCTGTTGTAGCAGAGCAAACAATTTGGTGTCAAGTGTACAATGCAGTGCCAACAAATCGATGCTACAAATCCGCATTGCAATTTTCCGTTGCGAGCGAACCAGTGAAAATATTGACTTCGCATTATATCGATATTTTTTTCCTAAACCCATTGTTTATTTATTTCCTTTTTTTAATTTTATATTTTTAACAACCACTTTCCAGTACCAGCGTGGAATTTTCTGGAATTTATAGTCGCGCACGTCATATAACGCATCAAATCAAGATGGCGTCGTTAATCGATTCCGCCTCACCTCGACATATTGGAATGATGACGTTATCCTGACTCCCTCCCTCCTCATCTCTCCCTTTCGCCCCTTTCCCCGTGACTCGAACGCGCATATTAGTAATCAAAATAATATTCAATAAGTCTGTATTACTATCTGCACTGAAGTGGATATTCATCCTCTTCATCTGCTACCATGATGCAAAGTCAGAAGCTTCCGAATTTTCACACAGAGTAAATGTTTGCTTTGTAAATCACTGTCAAACTCAGGGTAGGCATTAAATAATTGCTTCACACAGTGAAAATTTATATGTTGCACTAACCGTTTTTTGGTTCCGGGTAAATGTTAAAGGCGGAATCTTGCACCCAGGATGTAACAGCAACGTATTCTTTGACGAAGGTCGGTATCTCGCATCTCAGGACTCCCGTGTTTCCAGCCAGAACGTAAGTGTCGCGTACTTGAACCTCGTACTTTTGCCGGACAACTGTAAATCCAGGAAGCGGAAGATTTGTTTATTCGATTGACGAGAGTGTTGAACTTGTCATAGATGCAGCAGGAAAAACCATGGAGACTACCTAAGGAGACCGAACTCAAATGGGTGAATTGTCAAAACTTGTGAAAGTAATCGTACACGTTAGGTTTATTTTTAATACCACTAACGTCGCTAGTATTCCTTTTGCACCCAAGTGTCATTGGTTGCAAGGATGCCCAAGATCGAATAATCGATGATCCTGTAATGTGATTCGTAGAAGGGTTTCACCGCCACCTCATACTACCCGTACCGTCGTTGGTGCAAATGGAACAGCAGTGTCATCTTATTTCAAGCAGCTACTAGTTTACACGAAGTTCGGTCTCCTTATGTAGTCTTCATGAGAAAAAGCGGAGGACTTACCGGCTCGGACGCTAATCTCCCGGCCCAAAACTCGTCCAACACTATTCGAAGCTTGGCACCTGTACATAGCCGAGTGGACGTCATGGCGATAGCTCTCCGCCCCGAACGGTAGAAAGTAGATTGAACCGTTCCTGAGCATTTCACGTATGTTTGGAATCGGCAGCACAGGGGCACCGTCGCCCATTAACCAGTCGATCCTCGGCGCTGGGCTTCCGTGTGCAGAACAATGCATCATTGTACCACTGTCGTTGGCAAACTCCACCGTCGATCGTGGCTCTGTGACCAAGACCGGTCCTTGACTGTCCAGTATCACTCCTCGTCCTGGAACAGACACATTTGGTATAGAAGGGTAGAGTTTAGCTGATTTTTTTCTCAAGCTTGAAGCAATTACCCCGTTACGTTGGGTTGCGATATAATCCCCAGCAGTAATTATCCCCCATTTCGAAGTAAGCGGTCAGTTCGATGTTTCAGATTTATGAGCTTACCTCGCGATGGCTTGCATGACTCGAGATTAATGCGCTACCATAAATTTAACGGATGGATTGACGTGAATTCATCAGTGGTACTAGATAATTATCAGAAATATAATATGGTCGTGTCTGGCTTCTCTTGCGCACAATTCAAAATTGTACAGTAATGTTCGTTAATGGTTGCCCAATGGCTCGCTATTTTTTTGGATTGAAAACTGAAACGAGTTTTCTTTCTAAAAAAATTGTATGTGTATATGATCAACGCATCGTTTTTTTCTCCTGCCTTTCGTGTCCCTATGTTTTGATTTCAAAATAATAGTGAGCCACTAGGAACCCATTAATAAACATTACCGTACCTATAGAAGTGGACAAGGATGTGAGAGTCTTTGATTCTTGGGTGATTCGTCGTTGTTTTATACTCTCTATCAGAGGTTCCTTGTTTGCGGCTTTATATCTGACAATCAACAACGCTTCACTAAAAATAAAATATAACGAAGAAATATATTCGTGAAAGGGCTTTATCTTCTTCTTTGTTAAGATCTCTTCCGAGTGTCTCTGGCACGCTTCTCCGCTTTCGGGTGATTTTCCACAATCCAGAGAGAAGCTCCTTTGACTGATTCATCGCCATCCTGGGCGTTTGCCGAAATATCAAAAAACAAGCCCGCTCTTATATTTCTCTCGCTTTTTCCCCGTGCTGTCCGGGTCCTTGATACGGACACAAGACGGATGGTTGTTCCTGGCCCGCTATCTATTTTTAAAGGTCAAATCGATCGGAGGCGATATAAATATCATTCGTCTCGTCACGTGCAGAAGACCTTCATATGTTACCCGTTACATGGTCGAGAATAATGCGAAAATACCGGTGTGCGTTCCTGTAATTTGTTAACACCAAGGCTAGCCAAAATTACGACATAAGACAAACGAAATCCTACGTTCATTACTACGTGTTTCTTCTCTGTCAAAACATACCTCATCCCCCACGACAAACGCCACCAGACCACATAATGCAATCCGCCTCGCTCACAGCTCTTAAAGGAAGACTCTTGACTCTCTCTAATTAAGATCGGTCCTAATTAGCAACCGGAAATATCGCGTGGCACATTCCGAAACACTCTCAATTGATCCCTCTTCCTGCAATGTCGCGATCATTTCGGGGAACATTTTAAACGGCAGTAACGGCCATATCCATCAAGCTTGCGGAAGTCGTCGCGGAAAGCATTTGCTCACGTGTGCCCTTCGTGTTCTCCCGAGCCTCCGTCCGAAGACCATATATCGTCGAGGTCCAGGGTGATCTGTATTCAAGCACTGAGCAGTGATTAATTACAGAACCGCGTTCTACTGCGTCGCCCCGTGGCACGGACAGCATCAACATCAGGCCAACACTCAGATATATTGGATTAGCGAGCTTATATGGTAAAGCCTGGATTCTATACGCTCCGTGTAACTTGCGACACGTTTCATCCGGGTTACGCTCGCGCTACCCTTTCATGTAAATGTCCTTCTCACTGTATTCAGAAAACCGGAAGAATTCTGCTGACAACCCTAAGGTAAGTGCACCAGTTGTCGACACGTCTAGATCCAATTATTGACGCTTTTATTTTCCAAAATTATAAAGTGACGAAACAAATTGTGAATTTCTTGCTGACTGGAACCAATTGCTAGACGGCTGGACACTACAAATTTATTTTTTGGTAAATTTAGAACAAAGGATCAAACAGGCACAAGCAAAAACAGGTCAGTAATTGGTACGAGGTTAATAACTGGTACGCTTGCCTTACTCGAAAAATGTGAAGAACAGCTCGCAAGCGAGTGTCAATACTCGTTTGATCTGGGAGAGTGTCAAATGGCGTGAGTAGCTGATAAAAAATTCACATCTCTTGTTCATATGCTTATATTCCATAGAATACACTGACATCTCGGACGTTCCTCGTCGTTACATCGAACCGCATTTCCAATCGTAATTGGAATCACAAATTACGCGTTATTAGTCAAAATTACACTTATGGTAATATGCAATTAACCGTAACGTCTTTCGAATAAATATATGTAAAAACTCCTTAGCTATGCGAATCAATTAAATCAAGGGTCAGTATCAAGATCCCGCGACGCCCGATGAATATGTATACGTATTATTCAATCTATAGAAAAGTTGTCACGTGGTTTTACAATGTACTGTTCGCGGATTATCCCCACGTCGTATAAAAAAATAGACGAATAAAAACTACTGCATTTGTTCGTACGGTCTGTTGGCTGACAAAACCCATGCTAGTGGTGATGGGTCGCATTCATTTGTTCCGCTTGGAATGAAAACCCGGCGCTGTTTCATCCGGAGCACATACAAAGACCGTGTATGGCGATCAGTACCCAGTTAATTTGCTGCGGGATTGATCGGATTGGAGTGATACATTTGATGACGGCAGTTTGCTCTACCGTGAAGAGAAATTCTAGATGGAATTGCCAGATTATTTCTTAAAGGTACCTTACATAGTCCTTCACTGATTGTCGGTAGCTGGTCGGTACTTTTGGGAAATATTTTGGTAAATTTCACGATGCAGTAGAAAATACCGGGTGTATGAAGATGGTTAGAGAGAGACAGAAAAAGAGGGTTGGGTTATATCTTCAAGGGTTAATCTCCGAAGCCAGACTGCACGTGGCGATTCACGCAATTTTCCCCGCCTCAATTTCCATCTCCGTAATATTCTCCCGCTCGTTGATCGATTCGCCGATTCGTAATAACACGAAACTCACCGTAAATGGATTGTAATGTTCGTGGAATTCAGCCTCTTCCCTGCTCGGCGGTATCGTAGATGCTCACCGACTGGCAATCAACCTCAACTTCATGCTAGACTGAAGTCTAAACGTCTGAACTTCTGCAGTTCGGTTAAGTTTCCCGATTTGGTTACGGATATTCGCCGTTGGCCCGATCAGCCCGAGGAGTCTTCTACTTGGTCTTCATGAATTTGTTATAAATGAAACCCTGCACTGCTTGTGAATATTTCTGTTTCTTGATTTGTGGCTAAAGAAAATTCTGGTTTCATTACTCTCGTCTCAAGGCTCTGATTGTTAATTGCTTGGAATGACGTCTCCGAACCTTCCGACCTCTGAAGAGTTTTCAATTATCCTTTTATATACAGAGATCGGCCCTGATCACGTTCAAGAGGCACGGCGCACTTGAAATCCTCCGGTAATTCGATGGTTTTCATCTCCGACCTCCCTAATACGTCTCAATTCATAGCCTATAGGAACCGTCGAGGCAGCCAACATCTCGTTTTGCACTAATCGAAATTTACGGGTACTTTACGAGCTACTTACATCCGGCTTTCGACCCTGTCACCTCTATCTCTATCGCTCTTACACCATCGCCGCTATCAGCTCAGCGATGGAAAGTCGCGACGACTCGCGTAAACACGCGAAAGAGACCCCTGAGACGTCAGGTTGGAGGAGCCGCCGCTACACCTGCTATCTACCATAAGCACGTAATTGCTTACTCTAGCGTAAAAGGCAGTAAGATCCCCCTATCTGCCCGGGGGAGCAAGGATAGACAGAGATAACGTTAACAACTCTTCCGTAACATACAACTGCCACTTTCCGAAATGGCCTAATATCTGCTCCAAGTAAAGAGACAAATTATTTCATCCCATGAAAGCCAAAGTAGCTATACTTCCGAAAAGTCAGCCATCATGGGAAATTTTATAACTGCAGTGCTTTCGATGTTATTCGATGGTTGTCTTGAGAACTGAACTTGTCTAAAGTGAAGTTATATCAGGTCAGGTTAAAATAACGAATCGTTATGTCAACCCCAGTATCAAAGAATACGGAAATACCCAGATGATAGTTTGGGGTGATCCAATTTTCAACAGCCGGTTACAGTGTTTGCAATACGGTTGTACAGCGTCAGTCTTTTTTCCTTGTGATATAGCTCTAACAGTGTAAGACTATTGCTGTATACCAACTTTCAGTATCAGGTGCAACACTATGAATGTTGCTATGTGCTATTTTGGTTATGGTTTCACTTCAAGATTCCGAAGATTAGGTTGGATCCGGTTATCCGTTATCTTCCGCATATCGTTACTGACTTCATTATTTATAAAAATTGATCCAGATAGTCTAAACGCGACGAACAGGGATCAGAATATCATTTTCGTCGCTTTTCATGACTGAATACAAGGTGTGAAAAACACATGCCGCGAAGGTACGCTTGGCTCTTGTTACAGGGTGAATTAATATAATATGGCTCGAGGCGCGTCGCAAGGTACGAAGAACGGGATGCTCGAGCGGTACAACACAATAGAATATCGATCAGCACAGGGAGATAGTCACGGATGCGAAGGGGTGACGACCGTCGAGATACGTGTACGAGGTGGCGCGACCATAAGCAGGCGAGTTCAGGCAGAGAAAGAGGTTCAATGACGCCTCCAGGGACACCTTAGATTAACTACTCATCAGCACTCGCTGTTATCATCCTTGATTGGCTGGTATAACCTCAGATCTCTATTCTCACCTATCCGGCAATATCCATCAACCAAACCTTCCATTCCCGCTTTGCTCTGCAGTAGGTCAGAAAGCGATTCTCTCTCTTCCGGCGTCTACGGTATCTTCGTAAACTGCGCAGTACAGCTTCCCCCGGCTGTAAAGATCGTCAAATCTACTTCCGTCACTGAATTTCATTCAGCTGTTTTATGCATCCGCTTGACTTTCGAACTCGAGGGTTAATGGTGCCTATAAATTAGATTTTTTGAGCATACTGTTGGACCAATAAAGATACGCGCTGTTTTCAAAGTATTGAGTGTAGCGAAGCGGATTCTCACTGTATAAGAACTTCTTTTCACGCAAAAGTAAAGAAATAGTTAACTGTCTAGCATTTCGGCGCCTTTTCAATTACTTTTACCTTCTTATCGGTGAAGTGATCATAGATTACATAACACCGTTACTATTAGAGGCCAATATCCAGCCGGCATAAGGTTTCGGCATTGAGGCCATGCCTTGCGGTGCTGGGATAATTAAATGGGCTGTATTCGATACGTGAGATTCTCGTTGATGACGGGATAGACTTGTGGATTCTGGTGTTCAGTGTAGCAGGGCATGAGACAGGCGATGGTTCAACGCGATATCTGGTTATTGTACGGCTTTGGGTGATAGTCCTGTTTCCGATTAATTAGTTTGTCGAAATTAACGGAGTCCCCAGGGGTGGCTATTCCACCTGATGTAGATTACTACAGCCTACCCTGTGTAGTCGAAATGTCCATGTAAGCCCGCCTCAATCTCTCTCCACCAGACATTTGACCACAAAGGTGCTCATTCAGCTTTGATGCATAATTAAATAGTCCGTAAAGATAACTTCGTCGCCTTATTGGATGCTGGGGGAAGTTTTCCCCTCGACGGAAGGTAAGGTATGAAGGTACGAGCTGTACATGATTCTGGTGTATTCCGGAGGTGAGGAAAATAGAGAAACGGATGATATCCCGGCGTCAAGCTGGGAGGAAGGTGAACGTTGAATATTCCAGCTCTATCGGGGATTCCGAATGGAGGTTACTCGCAGCCCGGCTCTGCATGACGGAGTTGGAGCTGGAATCGCGTTAGTCCGGTGGACAGCGATTGTGTGCACGCAAGCGTAATACGCACTCTCGCATACACGCCCCATCCACGATTGAAGCCCCGGTAGGCACGACCAAGGGGACAGAGAGTTCCGACCCAACTGAGCATTGCAAACTGACGCGTGACACGAAGCGTTCTTCCACAGGGCCCTTCAGCTTCGCTTTGATATCTTCACTCTCTTGGTCGAGCAGGTAATGCCAGCGTAATTCATCAAACGTCAAAACTTGTTCCCTCTTCCGTCCCACCGATGGGGATTAAACCCGGCATTAAATGACGCGACTAATTTCTTGATATACGAGCTTTGAACTGCAACCCGGGTTGGAAAACGTTGCAGGACTCCGGCACACTCAATAGAGCAAGTCAATCGACCCTTTCACCTCATATGCTGCAAACGACGTGAACCTCAGTCATTCTCCAATCTGTCTATCGGCTCAGCTCATCATCGTTCAATCAAAACTTCTTGCCGTGTCCATTGATTCTGCCGTATCCACTGATCGTTACTGAAGGATTGCCGGTAGACAGGTGATAATATTTTTATTCAAGCGGTTTGGTCCGCATGGATATTGAAGAGATTTTCCCTGTAAAATTTCGGTTCCTCGATAATTTTGGACACCTGTACATGTAATTCTTCGGAACAACCTTTCTCCATTGCGGAACGTGTATAAATTTTCTCTCAACAGAAATTGCCAACGGTTGTACAAACATTTTATCGTTTCGAATGACTACGGGAGACAAGGCTGAGCCCGGTGCCCTGCTCTTACAACCAAATATAACCCTATTAGAGACAATAGGACCTTCTCCGGGTGGCATCCACTTCACTCTCCAGGCTTCGCATCCCTCCGGTTCCTTCCCTCGGGCTACGGGTCCGCGATTCACTAACAGAATTAATATTGATTGAAGCAAGTCACGTCTCTTCGCCAGCTGAATACCCCGAAAGGTGTTGCCGAAATCCCTTGACGGTATGGAGTGTCGAGGATTCCCTCGCTCCAGCTATTCTCGACCGAAAACAAATTCGAAGTGGGCAAGTTACGAGAGCCCACTTCCTGCGAGTTCTCCAATCACGAAACACGCATTCTGGCAAATCCCACTTCTGACACCGTATACAACGAACCAAGGACAAACCACTGTGCCTAATTACTTCGCGCAATGTTCGTTGGTGATTTCGCATGTTGATTCTAGTCACTCGAAAGAAACGGCTCTTGGATGAGAGAAGCAGCGTCATTCTCGGATGAATTTTCACTATATAGTAATCACTATAGCCTCATGTTATGTACCGCACAATCCTCCAATTTTCGTAACTTCGCCTTATTTCATTGACGATGTTTTCACGCTCAATTAAACCAGCAGAAATTAGGGCTTCCATCTCTCTCTCTCGCTCTCTCTGCCTCTATCTCATTCCTTCGGCGCCATTTCCCTCTCTGAGAAATAATTCTATCCTCGGGCAAGGCAGCAACATCCAGAAGTTTACGAATTTATAGCCGTTCCAAGCTATTTTAGTTTCCAAACACCCAATTTGCATGTAATATTGATGCATTTTTTCTGAAATCAACAATTACGTTAGTCTCAACTGGTTACTGCCGCAAAAAGTATCGGAAAATAAAAACCCATTTTATTTTCTCAGTAATTGATTGTACGACATTCTAGTTATGTATTTTAAGCTCCTAAGGGTTCTGCATTTAGTGAGGAGAAACTCTTGAAAATCGATACCGCGACGAAAGGTTTTTGCGCTTCGAACATTCTTAAAATGCTTCAGCGGACTCTTTTACCGTATCAATTTCCGCCAAAATTTTGATCGATGTTGGAAACTGCTAGAATTGTGTCTTACACGGGTATACTCATATTTGTAATCTATAATTATACAGTAATATACAATTATAATAAACAACAAAAAATAGTAACAATATACAATTATGCATTGCTAGTTTGATGGCTTCAATTTCCGTAAAAATGAAGCTCTACAAAATTTTCCAGCCCTTGTGAACGTGAAAAATTGTACAACAAATTTGAACAACAACAAGTAAAAGTGTACGCGTCAATCCAAAACGAATGGAACGCTAAAACAGACTCGGCTGTGGAAAAAATTGTGATAGTCGTTCGCACCGTGCGCCGCAATTTCGCAATCGACTTTCAGCTTCTTAATTATCGATTTCATCAGCGAGAAGCCTTTTCTATATGCGCAAACCCTCTCTCGAGACGGCGTCGCGTGGGGAACAATAGATCCATGGTTTTAGCTGGCATAGAGCATTTCAGTATCCCATGACGTTATTCACAATCAGGTGAAGAAATTGCTGATGAAAAAGTTGAGAAAAATATACCCATATATTATATGCATATGTATATATATATATATATGTATATAATGCGCGTCGGGGCGAGTTTTCCAGCGTCTATTCTTGCAATAATTGAAAAGAAAGCAGGCACGCCTCGGGGTATTCACAACAAATATTATAACCGCGAAACAACGGCGCCCGTATTTATAGAACAAACATATTCTCAACTTGAAAACTAACTAATCTTAGGAAATATCAAAGTTTCGTAAGTTATTTCAATCGCATTGAAAATACTTTCAAAGTAGGTACAATAAGAAAATAGCTGCGGAAGAGATAAACTGACAATACCAAGTGCACATATAAGCCGTAGGTATCGTTGTCGACTATGCGGACTATCAAGAAAATATCAAGAGTGCGAAGAAAATTAAATGTTATAGAATTTTTTTCATCTAACAACGTTGAGTTTTTGCTGGCCGCGTAATTCGGCTGTGATTTTTAAGGCTATCTCTGACGAGAGTTCAAAATAGCCATGTTGGAAATAAAAAAGGAAATAAAGAAAACCGGCACGAGGATTAATGTAATGGCTGAATAGCTGCGGGAAGAGGAGCCCATATGTTTTCTGAAAACCCGCGTACTTCCCAGCGTCCGTCCAAATTTTTCAACGAGGTATGTGTCTGTGAATCTGCACGTGTACATATGAAGTACATTTATGTGTATAGATGTATGTACATACATATATATAGCCAGGAGACTTTTATGCGGAAGAAGAATATGAGACACAGTCCGTAATAACTTATGCAAATGTAATCCCTCCGAGCACAGATAATTCCTGTTTTGGCTCGGAAAGGGTTTAAGAAAGTTTAGCCAGCTCAAGCGAACTGAGCAGCTACCCTTCTCTCCACTCCTCTCCTCTCCCCGTCACTTTATTCCGCATCTCTTCTCTCCGCGGACGATCTCGCACCTCCGTTTCATTTCTCTTGAGGGACCTTCTTCCCTCCATTTCTTGGTCGTTTCCATCCCCCTCCCCCCCCCCCCCCCCTTCGCTCTTCCTTTCTCCCTCCCTTCTACTCTCTCTCTCTCTCTCTCTCCCTCTTGGGCTTTTACTTTCCCTGAAGGTAATCGAATAGTCGCGAGCGGACTTGAACGTTAAAGCGCTCAATTAAGCTCTATCAGCTAGTCGCAACAAATTGCGAAAGACGTTCCAGAGACGCGAAAATTCTCAAACACCTTTTCAACGGAGGGCTGAAAACACTTTTATACATCGAAATTAGATTTCAGCGAAACCGCGCAAACTCCTCGACAATTTTTAAACTCATATTCTTTTATCCGCATTATCAAAGAGAATGAAAATGACGAGAGATCGCAAAAAGTACAGAACCGGAATCTTTAAAACTCCTCCAGAATTGCAAATGAAAACTGTATGCTCGTAATTTATCAATTTTACTGCTGGTACGTAAGAGCGCGTTTCAAATTTAAATTATAATACAGAACAACAGCTCATACTCGTAGGTGTATTCTCGTTATTTAAATTCGCGACGAGTAATTAAAAATTATATCATTCTTTGACAATAACGACCGTACTTAAATCATCTCTAACGCGAATATAGGATATTCGGTGATGAAATCTCAGATAAAAAAAAAAAAAACATAAAATGTGCTGCAGTGCTTCGGTTGAATTTTAAATTTTTTCACAAAAATAAAAAACTTCTTTTCTCTCAATTGAGCCAACAATATATATATATATATATATTACGTATATGTATACGGCTGCAAATTCTGCACGGGGTGAACTTTTAATCCTTTTACACGCGTTTCGCATGCGCATTGCAACCGCGGTACGAGGCTCGACTCCGCGGATTAAAAACCCTTAATTGGGAACTGCTGGAGAGGATGTTTACTCGTTATACGAGCTAGGCACACGTGTACATTCATACACGCATACACACGTATGTTTATACGTATACCGGCGTGCCTGTAAGGCATAACCGAGGCTGGAAACAGGCGGCGTTGCCTCCGCGGGGCTTCGATGTTTCCGTCTCCGTGCATTCTCACCACTAGATGCTATTTTCATACCAGTTTGTTGGATCTTTTCTGAACAATCGTGTTCGAGACCTCAGTTTCGCTCTTAAACTAAGCTCTGATAGCCAGCTGGGTAGTTTTTTATACGCAACCTTCGTAATTCTACGTTTCGTAGCGAAGCCGTGAATTGCGAAGGCTAAGTCAGACGTCATGTTTAAGGAAAATTATACCGCCAAAAGATATCATTAAAAGCTACGTAGGCTGCGGAAAATTAGAAAAAACCCCAAGTTCGAATTTCGAATTCGATTGAAAATGTGAAAATCGAATACGAAAATGAAGATCAAATACAACCGAGCCCAGCGATTTTTTAGCACACCCTTTTCAACGGACAACGGACTGAAATTTCCATCGCACGCTATCAATCGTTTTAATTACAAAGGGTGAAAATTCACATCGCTTTCGTTCAAACGGAATAGCAATTTCCTGATCACCCAGCAGCCATCAGTTTTCTGGTTGTCGATTGTGTGCATACGGTATAATCGGTATTACATGCGATAATTTCGAGCGAACAGAAAATTCGTCGTCACAGGGAGTGTAATTTGGAAACTCAAATTCGTCCCGAATTAATAACACATCCTGCACGTTTTTAATTACCGCAAATATTACATTATAATTTTGTAACATTACGTGTCCTCGTTGATCCGTTTATGAATAATATAGCATCGCAACGAGGAACGGAATCTACTGACCGATTTAAAAACAATTCATGCAGCTCCCCAAACTCCCGGGGTAAAATAAGCGAGCTAAGTAAACGCAAGGACTGCAAGTAAGCGAAATGTATTCCAAGTTAATTGTGGGTATTAAGTCCTCCGGTTGGCTTCAGACGGGCAATCATCAACGAACACGCAATAAAAGCAGCAAAAAATTAGTCACGTCTCCGAAAATATTCAAGACTTTGAAGATAGAATGCATTAATTTTCGAATCCGAAGACCTTCTTAACGTCTACATTCGTTTAGGCGCATTAGCGAACGTCCTCTTTAAGAACGCTGGTGAAAAGTTAAGCGGGAAACGGCTGCGACTTCGTAGTCCTTTGAGCGAGTCGCGGGGATGAGAGCTGCAAAAAGTACTCGTGGGTGAAATAAGCCATCTCCCAAAGAGGCGGACAGACGGTAATCAAATAGTACGACAGCTAGGGTGTCTTCAAAATGGTTGTAACGCTCTCCCTTGTTTTCTCTTCACTTTGCAGCGTGAAACGACGGCTTCGCAATACCTGCGTTAATCTCTTCAGCTGCGGAAGCTGAAGACGTCCCATTGACTTTGCATTTGAAATCGGCGAAAAGAAAAATGTAAAACAAACGGAATAAAAATCTCCGTGCACTTTGGAAGCTTGCGACAAGAATACCTGTCTCAACGACGACTTCAAGGGTGCGGCACTGTCTTTCAAAATCGTCGACGAGGGAGCGGCGAATGTGACTTGAGAGTTTGAGGCGGTAGAGTGCGAATCCCTCTCATGGAGCGTCAAACAGAAGCGACCAAGCGTTAAATCGCCTCTCCCTTTTGAGCTCCTTCGCGGACTTATGTCGGGTCCTTCTCTCATCTTGGATTCTGAACAGCGATGAACATTTCAGGCCCAAACGAATGCTCGCCGCCTCTTCCACCAACTTTACCATCAAATTGCTTGCCGTCGTTTCGATTGTCCTGCATGGTCTTAATCAATTTTCTTTCACAGCAAAATTGCGCTCGCAAGATATTGAACTCACTTCGTGGCAATCGAGTGTTTTTCTGGCCTCGAACCAGCCTTGCAAATGAGTTAGTCAGGCATATAAGGCCGTTTCTGCGTACAGATTCCGATACTGATATTTTATCGAAATTTTTAGCCGCTTCGCAGCTCAGACACAAACCCTTTTTTTCGTGGCGGGGACGATTTCTACTCTGGTTGACGCCCCACTTTTTTCAGGCATTAGGCATTTTCAGGGTTATGCCCATTCCGAAAAAAGCGTTTGTGTCTGAGCTGTGAAGCGGCTAGAAATGTCGGTAAAACATCGGTATCGGCATCTGTATGCAGAAACACTCCAATAAATACCTGATAACTCATTTGCAAGGCTGGTTCAAGGCCGAAAAAGTACTCGATTGTCGCGAACACCATCCACAATAGACGATTTGAGGTCAAATTCAAACGTTGTAATATTTACATTGCATTGAATCTGCACGAGGCCAAAAAAGGTTTGGTATGGACGGTGATATTTCATCGTGAAAGGCTTTTAAATCGAACGAGAAACGAACGCTTGCTGAACTTTTCATTCGGCGCTCGTGAAGATAAAGATAAAGATAAGAACCCGCTTGACTTGGTAGCTGCCAGCGAGAAAATCAATCCCAGAAGTCACTCAGATATAACCTCATGGTCGAAGTATATCAGCTCCGAAGTGCTAGAAAGATCTCTTGATAAAGGTGTTTGGCGGTAAGTTTTTCACGGGAGAATCGAATTGCAGCAGTTCATTCGCTGTACCGATTTTCGAAATTTTTCTCGTCAATATTACCGTATCAAGACTTGAAGATGAATTCGTGATTCTGAAATAGCCAAGCAATTGGGGGGAAAACGGCATTGTCAAAGTTTTCTTAGGGAAAGATCGAGGCGGGCATTGAAGACGGCTGACAAAAGAACCGCGTATAGAATGAAGACCGTCGGTATAACCTAGACCTGATTTCTCTTCCTAACCAATATTCCCGCAGAATCGACATCATGCGAATAATTCTAAGGAAACGGGTCCCAAGGGATAATTGCAGGGCCGTTTTGCCGCCGATTTAATGTCGAGTGCCCGTGACTCTACGCCGATGTGTTTGCCCCGGATTATCTGATTGAGATCCAGGTAATAACAGTTCTAACATCCGGACCCCAGCCATGCATGTGCTCTATTGTTTTAGGGTCCTCTATAAACTGATCCCGTTCCTTAGTGAGACACGTGCGCGGCACGAAACCGGTAAATAAATCGAGGAAAACCCTACTCAGTCAAAGGAGGCGGGTGCAGGGTGCAGGACGGTAACTCGAGCCGTAAAGGAGAATCAATTCGATTCCACCGTTTCGTCCCGACTGCCATTCTCACGGTTCAGGCGCGACACTACAGACGCGATTCGGCGTCGGTGAGAACTGCCGAAGGTGAAAATGTTCAAGGTGGAAGCTTCGCCTTGCCACCTAGCCAATGCAACAAGTGTTCACCTCCCTCGCCGTCTTTAAGAAACCTCCCCACGATCACTAGCTCAACCTTCACGACGCCCCGCAGCTACTTTCCCCGTTCGTCGCTGACCAACTTGGCTTTTCTTTTTTTTCACCGCTTATAATCACGCGCAGCATTAAACACAACCTGACTCTGGCCACAATCTCCATAGATGCGAAGAGAAACTTTATACAATCAGCTCGGGGTTAACTGGCCTTGTTCAATCTTCCTCGATAAGTCCCGTCGCACTTTGTTCAGATGTCAATCGAGGACCTCGGGCCTTCGAATTCTATGGACAAATTTAGCTAATCGCACATTTCTCGAATGATAGGGCTTACGGAAACTTGTGCGATCGAGAAGACAATTCCGGAAAATCAATGCATGAATAAGAAAAATACAGTATTCAGATAGAGCTATCAGTGTTTGCATAACCGCTAAGTAAGTAAAAATTTGCTGTGAATATGCATTCGGTGTTGTCGAACTTTTATCAACGACTATGCGAGCACAACTGTAGCAAAAACTATAATTTCTCAAAGTTTGAGACGACTTTATTACTCAGGAGATGAAAGAGGGTAAAATTATACGATCCTCTTATTCAGCCGGTACTCGAAATCCCATCCATTACGAACTGATCCTTTCAATCGCAAATGTGGCATTAAATTGCAATAATATCGAGAGCGAATGACATGACAAATGCAGCCTTGAACTATACCGAAGATTTCCGGACTGGCTGAGAGTGTTTTGGCCGGGTAAAAGGCGAGGGCATTGGCTTTTTCCTGGCAGACATGGTGGCACAGACCGAGAATGAGCCAGTTCTAGGAAACTATCGGTATAGCCAACCGGCCGGCGGGTGAAGTGGCGAGTGAAAAGACGGTCGAGAGTGGTAAACGCCCGGCAACCCCTAACTGCAATAAATTCACGCCAAGGAAAGTGCGAACGTAAATAAGCAGCAATAAAAAATTTAACAGCCAGCTCTTGGAGCGCCCTGCACGCCACGGGTTGCTCCCAAGGCCAATACGCTCACTTATTTCCATCAGAGAGAATTTCCCCGAGAAGCGGCGTGTGAGGGTGAAAAAACTTTGAGAATCACTTTGGCTATCTGCATGATGAAACGTTCATTGGCCCTCAGCCGGTTCTACGTTCGGCTCTTTTTCGAGTTTATTAAATGACTTGGTGATCCTTTTCGCGCTTTCGGAAATTATTCTTTATCCAAATTCATTATACTTCCACTACCAATGAATTTTATTCCAGCCCTAAAATCAGGATCTCGAACACAGGGGATGAAGATTAATGGGACCTCCGTGAATTCGGGTGCAAAATCTTTTCTTGCCTTTTTAGGATCATTTTCATTTTATTTCAGATTACACTGCAGCTTTTTACGCAACGATGATGCCGCGGTTCCTTACTTTCCGAGTTTGCCATTAAACCAGAGCAATGACAGTCAAATTCTTCAGCCAAAGTTTCTTCGTCCCTCAATTTTTATTAGAAGCCTGCACGCGAAGCATTCCTGGTATTTTATGCCCACAGTGACAAAGTAGCTTCTCCTTTAGCGTGGCTGGTTGTCGGAACTTTTAAGAAATGTCAAATTTCAGTCAGCCGTAAAGTACTCTGCCTTAATACTTAATTACGTCGAGGTATTTTTACGGAGAATATTCATCATTCAGCATTAAAAAACTCGCGCTCATTTAAGCCTCTAAAATTTTCTTTGGCCGTTTCCTCGATGCGCCGTTGATTCACTTACAATACGTAGTTTGCATCCGACAGGTATGCACATACATACGTCATATTTGAATTAATTTCAATCATTCCTTCAAGTTCAAGGTTAAAAGGAGACTTCGGAGAAATTTTGATAAATATGAGTTTTTCGTTTTTGAAATGACTGAAAAAGATTTGATGGAAAATTGGTTGCAGCAAGATTCAGATTATAATAGTATGCGTCTTGATGAAAAAATTCAAATCATCCGTTGCTGGAAATATAATAAGCCAATGAGAGAGAGGCTTACTATAAAGATAGATTTAAGACATAGACTGAGTTGATCCGCTAGACAGATGTTATTCTATGGGCTTCTCATCGAAAGCTCTATACCGCTACCTTGTTGTAACTGACGCCATTAATAAGGCTACAATAGACGCTATGCTAATTGTTTGATGTTCCATTTTTTGTCATACCGTAAGAAATACATTCTAAAGGTTAAAGTGTGCCATGAAATAAATCCTGTCCCATAATAATCTTTGCAGCATCCATATTATCAAGACTTCACCGAAGTCCCCCGTCAAAATCGCTTCGCTAGTCATAGCTCAAGGTACTCACCACTGACCAACACGACTATGACGAATAGGAACACGGCATACAAGGCCGTGTTTCGCTGGAGATAGCAGGCCATGGAGCTGGCCTGAAGCGCTTCCTGCGCTACGTCGATTCAGGTTCCTCCTGAAACAATACAAAGCAGGTACAATCAATCAACCTATCGATCCATACATCACCCTACGTCCTGTTCACAGCTCAAGGTTAGAGTGTATGTATATTCCTCGTCAAAATCTACGACGGAAGTGTTGTAACCTGAACGCAAAATAGTTCGTCCAAGGTCCGATAGACAAGCTAGACACGTATGTGTATGAGACGTCCAATCTAAATAACTAACCTTCTGTGTCCGACGCCAAGCAGCGTCAATTCGTAATTAAAAGCGTAATGTAAAACAATGTGAAAACCAATTAATCGTTAATAAATATTATTCGCTGTAATATGAACCCATGTGGGATTTTATTTAAATCAGACCGGCGAGTAACCTCTTAAAGATACCACAGAAGTATGATTTGTTTAACTTGTTTCTGACGATGAGACGGGTGAAATGGAATACGATTCTGAGTCGACGGCATTAATATGCCCGATTTTAATGCACGATTTATTGTTACGGTTACCCTTCTTGTTTATCCCGATTATATAGCCTCGAGGGTATAACGTCTCCATGAATAGTTGAATAAGGTTTCGCTTGTCGAGTCGAATCCTGATGGGATCACGTCTACCGTAGAACGTAGAAACAATCATTCCGGTTCCGCGGGATGTTGTCCGTTTATTCTCGCTATTCTGCAGCGTGACGTTATTCGCGTGAAACAAAGTCTTTCAATTTTTCGTTAAATTCCGTCATACCAGTTTTCCATGCCTCAAAACTTTGATAAGAATTTACGAATGTACGTGATTGTTTTAGTCTTAAATTCCTGCTGAACAATATTGTTACGTTAAACTTGATCTGACAAAAAATTTAGGCAAAGGATTCGGCTATTGATCAAAGGATTATGGTCAAGACGAAGTTGGACAAAAGTTTCTCTTGGAGTAAAGAGTTTTTTTCCTCCGCAAGAACATTGTCAAGTGCAGTTGGCTGTTTTTTGCCTTCAAGATTTGACAGGCTGTAGTCTACCGATGAAAATATCGAGCCTGTAAAAGACAGAGAGAAAAATTGACTTTCTTACAGGATAGGAAATGTTGAAGTCTCTGGAAAGTGTTGGGGTGTTTCTTCAATTTTGAAATCTAAAATTTATGTACCTTTCATACCAAACTCAGCCATCTTCGAGACGCTGCTTTTAGATTTTCGCTAAAAATGCGTTGAGCCTGAGAATGAAATTTGTCCGTGAAATGAAAACCGACATTTCAATTCCACCTACGGAATCTCATCGTCAAGCTAAGATGGATAGCGATCAAGGTGTTTCGGTTTGACCTCAAATTATTAAATATTTGTCAGCACTGAATAATTAATTAAGCAGTTTGAGCTTATAATCTTCTGCTAGGTATTACGCAACAAGAAATACCTTTTCCCTCTCTCTCCCTCACACTCTCCAAAATTTTCGAAGCTGAAATTTTACTCCCTTTTTGTTTGTTTTCTTCTAGCTGAAATCCCGAAGGAAGAGTTGCACATTTCTTGCTAAAACTCCGAAAATGCGAGGCATTACATATTTTAAAAGCTGCGTTATTTTGACCTGAGATGCTTTTTCAAGAAGGAAAAATATTTCACGCCCCAAGGGACCGCCTGCTTGAGATTCCCTCTGCTGGGTCGATATATTCTTTACTGCCAGATCGCATATGGTGTCTTCCTTTCATATTCATTATTCCGTAGGTAAAACCTGTGTTTTTGATACATAATTGGTGTACTTTCAGAGTGGAGAATCACAATTGGGTTAAGAAAAGCATCTTTGACGTGTGTTGTTTCACCAAACTCGACCTTTTAAAGCTGCTGCTTGAATACGATTTCCCTAGGAGAAACGGACCTTGAAGAAACGATTCCCTCAATTTTTCCTCTCTGTTTCTTCGCCTTGCCCGCGTGACAATTTGAATAATTTTTCGTTGAATTACTTTGCATAAAATACGTATTCCGGCGTTCACGGGTCTTTCCTCGGAGAAATGCTGCCTTGTCGAAATGTGCGGATGGAACAAGGAGCACAAAGAGCTGTCAACAAGTTTCGAAGCTCTTTGCAACATCTCTCCAATGTAGATTTCCCTTTCATTCCAAGGTTCAACTTCTTACCCGTCGCTGCTCGTAAATGTGATTGCTAACACGATCTAAACTGCGATTCCATGTCCAAGTCGGCTGTTTTTCTCAGGGAAAAGCTGTGCAACTTCCTTTGACAGCGAATTTAAAAAATTCGTCTCTCACAATGATTTGAGCAAACGAAGCGGTGGCGGAAGAAAAACCAGCCCCCGAACCTTCAGTAAGGGATTCACCAGCGACACTTCCATGAATTTCCATCAGCTTGGCTACCTCGTTGATTCAAAGAAGTAGAATCTGGAGCGTGAAATCGTTTGATTCGCCTCACGGCTGCACAGTCACGTCTTCCACTCATCCAGTTCTCATTCACCCTTTTCGAACTCTCCCTGCCGAAATCATCCGATCTCGCGTTCGTCCTGCAGGAGTGGAACGACTCCCCTCGACAACGCAGCAGCATCCGACTGACGTGAAGAAACAATTCTCCTCTGGTTTGGACATAATTGCCGCAGAGCGTTTTTGTCAGAATGCCACATTTCATAATGGTCAGGACACAATTCATCCTACCGCCGGACCGAGGATGGAACTCTCTCACTCAGCTCGTATGGATGTCTCGTTTAACTTTAGGCAACCAGCCAGCTTGCACATTGGAACGGCAAAGTGAGGAAACAATCTTCCCTTCCCTTTTCACCTTCCAATTCCTGTGCCGACTATTCTCCATACGCCCTTGTATTAACCCGGGGTGATCCAAAGTCGTCATACAACGAATTTGCATGGTAAGAACGAGCCGCGAAGATGTTCTAAAAGACGTGTCTCTGATTACAATCTCTGGATGAAATATAGAAACGACACTGATTCCGCGGCATGTTTGGCTTCAGGGAAAAGATCTTACGGCTTGACAGGGGATCAATTTTCGGTTCTCTACTTTCCATCGCTGGGAACTCGAAAAACGTTCCTGCAGGGCTGTCAGAACGACGTCTCTCCACGTCGTTTCCACCCTGCCACCAGTACCACCAGCAGCGTCACGAAAAGCACTCCGTGGGTCCGCCTCTTCTTCCCTCAGTTTCTCCACTCATCCATATCCCTCTCATCCTCGCCGTCGTACTCAGGCCTCACTAACACTCCCGGCACTACTGACACACGAGCAACTCCTGCGCATTCAACCCGAAAGAATCCAGGCTCTCTATATTCTATCGCCGTTCACAAGTGCGGAGACCACTTTCAAAATTAGTACCTGTCTGTCTCAAAGTCCTGCAGGGGGATCGTGATGAACGGCCATAGTTTGTCAGGTTGCAGTGGAGTTTTTCTCTGCTTCTTGAAAGGCAGACCATCTTGACTTTCCAAATATCAATTGTACACCCCGGTTTCTGATGAGAACTCAACAGTGCAATTTTCAATGTACCATCACGATCCTCGTTATTTGTCAAAGATGATGCCTCCATCTATAGGTATTGGTATAGACACGGGAACCGCAAATACCTGGAGAATTTCATTAAAATTATGACTCGGATATTGGGAAGCGAATGTACGCCGAGGATCGCGCGAGGTATGCGGCTACGACGCAGCGAATTCTGTGGGCTGAAAACGAATAGAGCGAGTTGGCGATTGGGATAGGGAGAGAGAGCTCGCATTTTTTGGCGTCGTGACGTTCCAGCTTCCAGCCGTGATGAATTAGACGGTATTTATCGATCGGCGGCGTGCAGCTAGTGAATTGATCGTAATACGTAACGCGCGCAATTTTTCCACGTCTCAACTGCATGGACGAAGTATGCGTGTTCCGTATTGCCATAGCGATTAAACTGCAGTCGCTATTGATTAATTTCGCAATATGAACGCGTACAAAGAATGGAACGTACGGCTCAAGCTTCAGAGCAAGCTAACGGTCCATTCGGTGACATTTTATTGCGGGGTCTCTCCGCTGTTTCCCTTGCGGCAATACTTGCATGCGACGGGGTGAATCGCTACACCTGTTTCTGTGAATTCCTTTGTCCCGGATTTGTGGAAGAAGGAAACAAAACCGGAAAATGAAGCGTACGCACCCAAAGTTTATCCCTAGTGAACATGTGTAATTTTGCATATCCCTACGACTTCTGGAGATATTTGCTGGCGTAGTTCGGGGATTTTCGGGTCACTGTAAACTCGGCGATTAACGTTTTACTCCGTGTTTTAATATCGACCTTTGAATGTAACACGGAACAGAGGAGGATGCGTTAATCTGCCTAAAATTCTAGCAACCTTTCGATGTTCCTTCCTCTCGTGAAATTCAAATAATTCAAACATCAAACACCACATCAGTCATATAGCTGCGATGTGGAACATGTCTGAGAATACATGTATGGAAATGTAACACTGATCTTCCGAAAGCACAGCATACTGGTAGAACTGCAACCCTGTGACGCCGGGCTGAATACAAAGCGAGGATTATTTCATCGCCGCTCGCTAAAGTGTCCGACTACCCGCAATTTTCATATTGACACAAGTTCTCGCCGATTTACGGCGGTCTGGGAAGATTTATTTTCGAAAAAGCGTGCCGCCTATTGTGGTTTTATTGACCGAACTGAACATACCAGGATGGCGAAAAGTAAGGGCCGAAACATGATATTACGGTGTCAAGTTTCAGGCTTGTCTATAGAAAAAAGTTTTTATGGCTCAAATTTACCAAAGAGATACTTCGGGCTGGGAGAAGAGAAGAGCCACTTTGCCCACCATTCTTTGCAGCTGTCGTCGATAAATGTTTCCTTTGCATTTACGATGGGGATCGAATAATTTTAGGCAAAGATCGCATGAACGCAATTCTCGATTTACAGTATATCCTCGACATTTTGTCAAATTCACCTTTCTTGAAAAACAAAGTTTCGTTCCCCTCCTGCAACATTTCACAGGTCATTGAAAGATGTAATCAGGACGAACCATCCTTGCGGAAACTACGTCGCGGCATTTCTCCATCTGATTGTCCGAGCAAAGGAACAAAGAACTCCTCAAGAGTCAGAAAGAGGATTGCTGTAATCGGCCCTGCGTAATGATGCTCAAAGTCAGCGTCACTTTTGTTCAGGCTGCGGCGAGAGTTGAAATATCGAGCCATTGAGATGCTTGAGAAAAGTTATCTCGTCAATTTCAATTTATACAGCACCGATCGACTGTAACTACGGTTCAATTCGTAACTTTGAATCACTCGCACTCCTCGGCGCGTGATGAAGTGCAACGGACCAACGAACGAACGGCTCCGTCACGTTATACAGAGTATTTCTTGTGAAGCTAAAACAAGTTGAGAGTTTCGTAATGGGTTTGCGGAGTTGAGTGCATATCGCGACAGGCCATGTATAAGAAAGTATGATACTTTGTCAGGCTATTGAAAAAATTCTTAAACTTTCCTCAAAGAAGCGCCATACAGGCTGGGTGCTGGGTGATGAACACGGAGGGAGGATGGACTGGCTGGTGGAACCCAGGTGCCGGAATGTGAGGTGAAGTTATACGAACCTCGCTGAATCAATACTCGCGCGATTATCAAACAGACACGAAGGCCCCTTTAACGCTGGTTCTTAATTGTCAGAGATATACTGGGCTTAATAAACGCGCACCAGCAGTACGGATAGGCAAAACTCATTTTCGGTCCTCCCGTCTAATTGGTAATTAAACATTCACCAACCCGATACCCTGAGCTAAGTTACGCCGTCAACGCGATCTCGGAGAATCCCCTAGGCACTAGGCTAACACTTGCAGGATGCCTAAAAGGCAATTTCATTTATAATTTAGATTCGTAATAGGCGAGGTTAATTATCAAGTGCCAATTTTGGAAACCGTTAAGTCTTCTGCGCAGCTCTAGTTGCAATGCAGGGTTGATCTCGTTGCTGAGAATAAAACAACGCATCCGAATTTAATCGTTGAATTCGCTTCAGGAGAGGACCGAAGCCCGTTGTTCGGGTACTTGCAGCAAAGAGGTAATCCGAAGAACAGTAGTGGAGTCCTGCAGCTGTATGAAGTGCATAGATGGAATTGGTGTTTCGTATGCACCGAAGACAGTGTAACAAGTATAAGGTGACGGCTTGAATTGAGAACTATCTAACAATCATATTGCGAGATCATCGATTGATCGATCTTGAGCATTCCTGCAATCAATGACACTCCGGTGCAAAACGAACATTAGCGACGCTAGTGGTATAAAAACTAAACTTAATGCGTTCGATTACTGTGACAAGTTTTGTCAATTCACCCATTTCAGTTCAGTCTCCTTCGTTGCGATACTGTAATTTCATTTTTCACATTTCCCACCATCCAAGCATTCTGATTGGTTTGCAAAGTTTGGTCAAGCGATCAGAATGCTTGGATGGTGGGAAATGTGAAACGTGAAATTACAGAATCTCAACCCTTGTGTAGTTTGCATGAGAGAAGGACTCGATCCCGCATTGTCCAATTAGCGCGGAACAGAGTGAGATCGAGTATTATTGTTTTCGAATTTTCGTATCGCCGCGCGAGGCAGCGACGGCATTTTCCTGCCCATGGTGTGCACCGCGCTAGTTCAATCTTCTCCAATTAAATTCTATCGGAATTCGCGCAAACGCCAATACTACGCCGGGACGAGGACGCCGGTCATTGTGCTCGGGTAATGAGCGCGCGCACACCATTCGGGAAAGCCGTGCAGTTCAGCCTTCCCACCTTCGAACTCCCAGTTTCCAATTTGCAGCTTATCCAATGAACCGATGCACCGCCGCGCCAGCTTTCCATGCTTCCCTACTTGCCTACCACTTTATTACTTCCAGTGAGGTTATGGCCTCGCAATGCCGCGCACTCGATGCCCGGGACGCTACCGATATTACCGGTCGAGTCAGCATCTGCGAGGTGGATTCCACATGTTACTGATATCCCTCCTCACCATTCCTTTCCATTCTGCGCCCTGACATTATCACGGCAAGTGAAGAAGGAGTCGCAATTCTTGCTCGTGTCGCCACAATTACGCTTCAGGAGTTGGTCAATTAAAGCCGAGTGCAGATAACTATCAGCCTGTCTGTTCCGTACTTGGCATCCGATGCATATCCTGCTCACTTTGCAGCCGCAGCGTCCAGAGAAAATAAGAAATGCAATATGCTGAACCCAGGAGCCGAAATATCGAACTCGCGATGCCTTCACGTGGAGTTGCGATGCACAGAGGATCCGTTCCAGTCCAATTACTGCCGTGACTGAAGGGCACACGTCTGCCGCATACTTTTGGACAGTCCTGAATAGTTTCGCCTTTTTCCACAATAACCTGCAGCATTAAAAGAAGGTATATAAGCTGCAAACTCATCGGCAGTAATTGTTGCTCGAGTGGTCTAGCCGGTTTCCATGGCCCATGATTACAAAGCGGACAAGATAAGAATGAAGAACTTGTAGAATTGGAAACGGACAATCGGTACCTACGGCTTTTCATTCCACTTACTCAAATTTCGAGAACTCGCGTCCCGCCTCGAAACTAAACGTGCCTGGAGGATGTTCCGCCTTTCAGCATGTGCCTGCAGCATACTTCCCAACTTACAACCCGCCGCGAACCACGAACCACGAACCCTGGATAAGTGTGTAGTCCCTCATTGTACCTCGGATACTTGAGAGTTGAGACAGAAGGGTGATCCTCGCGGTGCGAGCCGGGTTCTCTCCGAACCCTCCAGTACTGGCATTTCAACAGGACGTTCCACGCAGACATGGAGGATAACAACACACAGCCTGGCACACACACGCCGCGGGATAGCCCTGCATTATTTAGTCAATATCGCGCCGTCCCGGACCCATCGACCCACACCCCGTCGCCCCGTCGTTCACTGCCGTCCTCTTCTCTTCTCTCCTCTTCTCTCCTCTCGATTCTCCTCTTCACTGCCTCCTCCCATATCTCGACAGTTTTCTTGCCCTCTTCTCGCGTTTTATTCTAACCAATAGTCCGCGAATTCGTACGGCGCGATCAAAGTCACGTCCCTTAGAAACCAGACGGGAACAAGACCGTGAAATCTGACGTGAAACTCAACGACCCGTGTTTCTTGTAAGGGTGTTCCTCGAGTCTTTTGATTCTTCGGGCACGAAAAGCAAAATATACATATAGATACACACATTCCTTTCCATAGCTGTGAATGGAGACGATAAAATGCTGAGGACGAAGTGAGTAACGTTACTGTAACAATGGGTGTTTAGGAAAAATCGTTACTTTCCACTTTTGGGAATGTCTGACTAAAACATCGACTAAAACATGATAAACAAAATATACTCATATATTGCAAAACGAACTACTCGGAAGTCATTCTAAAACAGCGCAATAACGATATTTTCCCTGATCTTTCGTTACGTTAACGTTGTTATAAGTTCAACCTCATATAAAATGTTATTTCGCGTCCGATGATGATGATGATGGATTACATGTCTGCGGTTTGAATTTTACCTGTTGGCGCTAAAATCCACGAAAACATCAGCCTGCAACGCATGCATCGTTGTCATTGTTTCGAGAACATCGCCGTATCGCGTCACAGAATTCTCGGAATACAAGAATCGTTATTATACTGTACCAGAACCTTGTTAGATATTGTGAATAGAATGCTCTGCGAAGAAACCAAACGAAACTGGCGTGAATGGCCAGAACACAATCTTGGCTTCTCGCGCGGTGGCGGGTGTAGGGTGGGCTGCCTGCGGATCGTCAAGGACCCTCCGCGAATATATTTCCGGTGAAAGATTTATTCTCATCCGCAAGGCTTCCGCCGTATAGCGCGTAAGTGAAACGAACTGAATACAAAAGCACATTGTCCGTCTGTTCTTAGTCCCGCACATTCTCCATCCGAAAGTTCTCAAAATTCCCGTTAGCCTTCCCTCCATTACTCGGAACGATAATATCCACACATCAAAAACACGTCACTAATTTTCAGGGCGATTTAGGCAAATCCGATGATGGTGAAAAAGAACCAGGGCAAAAAAAGGTGACCCAGTTTTTCCCAAACTTCTATCTCTATTCCGTACAATGTCACTCTCCTGTAGGACCACCATTTATTCATCCGTTTCGTACTCTTTACCACCTGGCCTTACAGAAGAGATTTCAGGCTTATCAAATCACTCGTACTAGTTTCAACTCCAAAGAACCTCCAAGGACCGAAGACACTCGTAATTGTTACGTCTCGATCTCGATGCAATAAATTTTTACACATGTATGCGGGGTGGCGCACCTCGTCTCGTCATTCCGTATTCTGTTTCCGTGAGCAGCGACGTGTTCTGCAATGGGGGGAACAGATGCTTCGAACTGTGTAATTCCGAAGGAGATTGCTCCGATAATTGGTATGAAGCTAGAGTGTGCGCAAGTGAATGGCTTTATACACTGGTACGCACTGGGTACAAGCCCATTGAAAGAACCGAAATTAGTTGGGCTAAACGAATGCGAAATTCCACATTTCTGCGAATCTTCCAAGGTTCGCCGACAGTGTACAAAGTGTTTGATATTCTTACTCCCTCGGGTTTTTTTCAAGCATAGCACGCCGGGGTTAAACATTAAAGATCTCGTCGGGCTAGAATTTAATGACGCAAGAGTATTCTTCCGGTCCTAATCCGGGGAGTAATTGCTACCGGATTATTTATTTACGTACGTAGTTACTTGTTCATCAACTCGCCAACTTCTCATTTGCCCGTCAGAATTTTTGCACCATGTGGCTCGTTATTCCATCTATTTATTTTTTATCTTTTTATCTCTTTTTTGTTGTTTACTTTTTATTGTACAGGAGATGCCTGTCTTCTCTTCTGGAAACGAAAGGTAATTTCACTTTGCTCTTGCATTCCGTGGATATTTTCTCTCTCATATACCTGTACGTAAGTAATTTCGTCAACGTGACACTTTCTTGGGAAGAAGAAAAGAAAATTAAACTGTCACGATGCTGTGTACGAGGAATGTTTAATTACTTTACTTTTGCCTTAGTTATAACTACAGAATGGTGATTTAAATACTCGATGCACGGTTTCAGTAAAATAAGTTAAAGTATTCCTTCATGTACTTCGGTTTCGTTAACGATCGATCGAATTTTTACAGACTTTCTAAACCGGTGTAATGATCCTACTGAATAATTCTGCCCAAAATTATGTTTGGACAAAAAGAGATTCCGATGCTCGTAAACATCGTAAAATCCCATAGATAATTCGATGCGGTGTTCTGTACGTCCCGTTCGAAATATTCTACATCTCGACCGGTACTAGAACTTCAATATTTGTAAGTTCTCTTAGTAATCTAATAGTATTTTTATTAAACAACACACTCAATTCGCTTACTGAAACCAGCCAGAACAACGATTCCTGTTCCTCAATTAGACGCATCGAGGTGGAGAAGCAAACAATAGTTGACTCCGCATTGTCCAATTATACGCCCCGTTCGCATCTCCATATGGTTCTATACTATCAATAATATCAATAATATTGCTCTATCGGTCCTTTAATGGCAAGTAGCCTAATTTGCCAGTTCCGGAAAGACTCAGACAATTCGTGTCTATATCATGACGATCGAAGGACAAAATAAACAACTGATAACCGGCTGAGATTATTCTCAGATATAAAACGACGATGAGAATGATAATGAGAGTGACGTACATTGCAGTCGCCGGACATTCCGAAAGTTGACGGAAGCAGATCCGAGGCTGCCACGTGTGAGAAGTTCCGAGGGATGATTCCAGTAGTCAAAAGTGCGAGAACCGAATCCAAGGGCCGGCCGGCGGAGTTTCACTGATAATTCACGCCGCGCGGTGGATGCCTCTAAACACCTGGGCTAGCCTCAAATGTGTCGAAGGGTGCACACCACTGATCGTGAAGAGATCGCGCGCAGAACTGACGCAGAAACGCGCGGATCCAGCATCCCTTAGCTTCGCCGAGCCGAGCCGAACGCTCGCGAAACCCGCCCCCCGTGGACCACTTTCCGCCCCCACACTCACAATGCCTGCCTACCACCACGGACGTCGCAGGCAGATGGAAGCTGGAAGCGCGCGGAAACAACGACTTGCGGTAAAAGGTGTCGGGGGCTGCTGCGACGCGTCAGAGCCTCGCTGACTGAATATCGATTTTTTAATATATTAAGATTCGGAGTCGATTCTTCGGCTCAGGGTATCACGACTGCTGCCAGTACGAAAATTCCAATTCTTGAACCTCTGCTTCTGGCGTGGAATAGGAAGTGTATGAATTTTGATATGATGACGGTAAGCTGCGGTATTTTATTACCGAAGTACAATTACACTGCGAATACAGAGGTGTTATTCAAGAACGACAAGAAAACCGCACAACAGGCTTTAACCCTTTGAGTCACACGTTATTGCGCTGAGTCAATTTTTATAACAAGATTGCATTCTGTAGTTTTTGAGATCGCTGATCACGAATCTGATATCAGATTTCGTAAATTCAAGATGGCGGATGCAATATGGTGATGAAGATTTCAAATTTCATTGAATACGGCCAAAACACTCTATGCAGGGATTTTGGGATGACTGATTGGATTCGCCTTAGTGAATTTTTAAAAAAATGATTTCTGATCCGTAATCGGTGACCCCAAAAACTTATAATTTATGTAAAACATGAATATGTGTTGAAGGGTAACTTTCTTCGCAATGAATTATTCCTTCAATTTTCAAGCTTTTTTTCAATCAATTTGTTTCCAACAATAATAATTTACATTATATCGCAATGATTACTCTCGCGTATTGAGAACCTATCAGTACACTATCATAAATAGCAGAAAATCGTAGAGGAATATGTTTCAAAAGTCCTTTACATGTATAAAACATGGATGCAAAGTAGGTGGTAAGGATACTTACCACCGTGACTCGAAGGGTTAATGCATCCCTAGTGTTTGCAGTGTGAAACGCTAACTCTTAAATCAATGCAATTACACAAACATAACTACGACTAGTGATTCGAGCAGGCTTAGGTTACGCTAAATTTCTCCCGTTGACTTTGGCCAAAACCAAATCCGCAATTTTTATGTTTAAATCTACACCTCGACACGTGCTTACATAGTATGCAGTAACGGAAAACGCAGGCGTCCAGAGAAAAACCAAACTGCGTCCAATATCTGGATATTGAAAGTACGCAAATATCTTTATAAAAACCGAGTCACGTTAATCACCACACGCCAATGTGTTTTCCAAAGTAGCGAAGGTATGGGTTCTTCAAAAGTGACTTGATTCACTCGGTAAAAGCGATTTGGAAGGGGTGCTGATTTCCAGGTGATCATTCTGGAAGACAGAAAGACAAAAATCAAATTTTCAGTGACAACACATTTCGTTGGTGCATATTGTTCGAAATTGAAGGCCTGTTTGTTAGAAATGATGAGGCAATGACATCAGACCCTCAAATGTCTGTGTCCCCGGGTCATCGTGCGAATCAGTAGAACAAGAATTTGACTCTGAGAGGGCCGTCCTTTGCGATGGCCTCCAGGATTAAGTGACATTCTCTAATGGACCTCTTAGAGGAAAACACGGCGATGTTAGAGGTGAGTGCACTACGTAGACTGGTCCGAGAGTCTGGTCTAAGTGATATGAAGCGCCGGCATAGTCCCAGAACAAGACCGCGGTGCGACGTAAAATGGATTATTGTATTCATAGTATTGGTATAGCTATACTGGCTTCCCACTCGAAGCAAACGCTGGCATATTCTCTAATAGGAGGCAGGGGTTGCAATTAATTATAATTGCAGCAGTGCGCTAGAATTGTTGGGAAATAGTTGGCGAGGTCTGCATCCTCGGCCTCCACCCGATTCTACCCTAACATAGCTCGTCGCGTCTGCATTGTAGTCTGCCTTAAGTCTGTACGAGGTACTGAGCCAAAACCAAAACCAGCAACTCTTGGTTGGACCACAACAGCTTCCCTGGCCGTCTTGGCTAGGAAAAGTTGCTCATCGGTCAACCGATAACAAGATTTAAGTATAACTTGTTACCCACTATTAATAACGCAAACGGAACACCACTCTCTTCTTCTATGCACGCTCAATCAAATCGGTAGTCTAATTCATGTCCGTTCCATTCCACTCGGTGCTATTGGGGGTGGAAATAGAGCGCGCTTTAGAAGTATCTAGTTGCACCATGATTACAAAGTAGGCCACCACAGCGCTGAATATCTGCAAAACCATATAATATCGTACCTCATGTAAATACTGCATCATATTCTACAATCGAGGTGAAATTCTATGACACGAGTGACGCGCTGTGAACAGACTCTTCGGAAAAATCAATCTTACCTTGTACAGGTAAGAATAATCCAGTGAAAAAAATCCGAAAGCAGATATGCGGAGTGGTCTTTGGAGTAACTGTAGAGAGAACATCTGAATCTGTAACAGTGAATTACACGAATCATTGAAAAGATTTTACTATTGTTGGAAGTTCCCGCAACAAGACCAGCACGTTTTTATGGCAGATACCAACTGTTCGAAATAAATAAATAAAATTTAAACGTCATCTTTCAGATCAATTTGTCATCGGTTTAAACATACCTCATTTTTTAACTGGGTTGGATGGTATCGAATCCAAATTCTATGAAGAATGGTTCCTATCGAATTTCCCTGAACAAATGGCATTATTCTCAAGTTGTTTTCCATAATGTCGAAAGTTGAAAATATACCTTCTTACCGTTGCTTGAATCGAAGAACAAACTGTGGCGATAGTAAATAGCTCCACCTTCAGCAAAATCAACCACAGAGAACAGGAAAAAGCCACGTGTATCTGAGAATGACTCCATTCGTCGTTTGTAACAAGATTGTATAAATGAAAATAATTCACCAGTGTTTCGAAGGTGTAAAAAATAATCGTAGCTATCAAAGGGAGAGAAAACAATTGAATGATTTTATTTGTTGCATCGTCAAGCTTGTCGTGCACATCTTGAATCTTGATAAGTTTATCGAATGATTTCAATTTATCACTCGGGGGAAAAATGTCAGAGTAAATTTCCCTCAATTCGCTTGTAATGCCGAGCGCATTTCGGTTCATGAAATGTTTGCGCGAATTTTGAAAATCCGGCGAATCGACAGTTGTCGCACATACGTTGCTTAATAATTCGTTTAATTGTAGGTAACGTTTCTTAGCGAAGGTCATAACGTTGGAAAAATACAACACTGCCAAATGTTGCGGAGTCCAGACCATTACGGCGTACATTGATAAAATAACTCTAACTACCTGAGTCCAATCCTTATCCACGATGAACAGAGATACCACTAACATATAAATTTGTACACAAATTATCACACACGATGATATCCCAACAAATATTGCACTTGCCTTGAGCTGTTCTGTATAATTTTGCTCAATTCCCAGATGATTTAGGCGTTCATCAATTATGGCAAATAATCTCATAATATCCACGGTTGTATTGCTCTTACGCCAGAACGTAAACGTTATAATTAAATTTGCAAAAACTCCAATTTCGAACGATGTTATGCTACCCGACTTTATTATCTTATTCTGACCCTCAGTATGCATGTTGGCAAAAATGATAATCACTTGGGCAACGATGTGTGTGACGGACAAAGCAATACACCAAAGTTTATCAGTAAACGATCCATAAGACACTCTACTTTTTTCGAGGGACAATGGCGCCAAACCCCAAATCCTCGCGAAATAATATAAAAAGGTTGCCTGCGGAGCCGATGATTCAGGCATATTTTGACACACTTTGGCGGTTGGTGATGTAACCTTTCGTGTGTCTAACTCCCGAATGATCTTCACAAGCCACCAAGGTAAACGCAAATATTCGGTCGATATTACTGAGGTGCACATAATATGCAACGAATCGCTGATAACATAAGTGTGCAGCTTGAACGTATATGTTCACCTTATAGCCCACGTGTCACTGAGTTGGCGCCTAGTGAAGCAAAAAAATTTTCACCCCAACAGCATGCATAATTGATAACAATGTATTTGTAAATCATATTTGTGCCCCGCGTAAATAAACCATCTTATCATCGATTCAAAGATTGAAGTGGCTTATCATTAAATCCGAACTTCTATTCGAGGCGTAAGGTGTTGAATATTCATAGGACATGGAAGCACTGCGGAAAGCACTTACGAAATTGATCGATCAATGAAAAAGTGATTCCAGAATTAATCTTGTACTTCTATACCAAAAATATCCATAATCTTTGCGAGAAGAACAATACCGTTGTGATCAACCGCGCGGGTATGATTGATATAAGACACTATCAAGACTACTGGATAGAGAGTACTTCAAGCGACAAATGAGAGTAAATTCTGTCGTTTGCAAATCAAAATGGTGCTAAGCCCCAAATGTTCGTTGTACGAGACATCAACTTCAAGTGCGGACTTAACAACTCCAGAATGTATTGTGAGGGTTCTTAGAAAGGTATATCGTCATTAGAAAAATCGTTTGAAATTTTCCATTTCGTTTCGACGAACGCTGACCTAGAGTAGAAAAAGCTGGGTATAATAAATAATGCAACGTCGAGACTGACGGACTTGCGCACCTAATTTCAGTTCGTTTTTACGTCTGGGAAATTATCGGTTACTCCACCACCAGGGAGTCGTAACGCAACAAGCAGATGGCGAGTGGTGTCGGTGATAATTTGAGGTAGCACTTTGTGAAAAACTAGAAAAACTGAGGTATTACCACTCCAGCTGTAACCGCAGTTTAAAATGAATCTCATAATTATACACCTGACGATGGAAATCGATGTCACCTGCAGCAATGTTGCAGCGCTCGTTGACTAAAACTACTTACCAGCACGCACTCTAGCCACATTGCTCTTTTGCGAAAAATATTGTACTAACAGTTTGCTTACCTCAATGTAGGTCATCGTGAGGCATGAAAAATGCTAATGGTTGTTTGATCACAAGATGTTGATTCAGATGACCTACCTCATTCCTTGAGTCCAATGGTCTGAATTTTATCTAAACATTGTGGAGAATACTGGCCATATCATTTGCCTGCAACAAAGAAGCATTTAAGGGCAATTTGAGTTTGAGGGCTTTATTGTTTGTAGTATCAAGAACATTTTAGAATTTTTTTTATTGAAATTAATAAAAAAATGACGGCATGGCGCATATATTAGTAGTGAACGACCACGTTTTCAATCCGATGGCGCAGATTCCTCGGTCAATTTTAATCCGATTCACTTGAAATTTTCACATAACTTTTAAAACTTGTTTATCGATTCGAGCTTGTAGCTAGATTTTTGAATTTACGTTTCGAAATTGTTTTATAAATATTCTTACAACAATTTTTGGTCAAAAAATAAAATTCATTGTTCATAATCGTATATATTTGAAATGTTTTTTTTTACATTTGCGCTACGAGCTCAAATCTGAAAAAGTGTTGTGATCTGAAAAAAATATTTCTATCTGTCACAAGTTGGACAGTGACGTCAGGAGATGCTCCATCGCAAAAGCTCTCGAGATCAGAGTCGTTCGCTACTTATATGCGCCATGCCACCATTTTGTTAGCAATTTCAATGACAAAATTCTAAATTAAGCTTGACACTATAAACAATAAAACCATCCGACTCAAATTGCTCAAAGTGTTTTCATTGAAGAAAAAAAAAACAAATAAAGGTTTGATTTTCGACCGCCCAAGCTGTAAATTGAACAAGACATAGAGAAACAATAGGAACTTTACGGCTGTACACGTTGATCAGCAAAATATGGCTATTGCGAGTAGTACGTTCGTCATCACAGCAATATCAGTGATACTCGCGTAGACTTGGCCCGGATCGAATGGTCTGTCAAATATCCAATGTGCATGCATCGCCACGTACATGTACCAGGTATTCGCCAGTAAGCCCAGTAAGTATAGAGATATGGTGAGCAGGAGCGGCCCCGAAAAAACGTCGTTAATATCTTCCGTGAGGTCGCACAAGAGCCCGTGCAGCTCTTTGATGCTCCTTATTTGTTCCTGCGCCTCGTAAACGAGTCTGGCTCCTTGATCCGCAGTTCTTTCCGAACAAGGTTCTCGTTTAGAAAGGAAGGTATTGGCTCGCCCTTGAAATATCGGAAGCTCGTCCGTGTCTGTGCTGCAGACCTCGAGCAGCTTTCTGCTCAAAATGTTGGCGTTTCGCAGAGAGCAGAACATTGACGAAGATCAAAACGATGCAGTGGCGAACCAAGTAAGTCATGTTGTAGAAGTACCAAAACGTCACATCGTAGGTTGACGTTGGTGAAATCAGCACGTGGGTTATTGTTTCGAGGCCAATATTTCCACCGACGACTATCAGCACCTGAATGGCGGTACATCTGAACAACTGTTTATAGTTTTGACGAACGCCGAATCCGTCTTGTAACGATGTATCTATCGCGTAAAAGGTGTCGATGATTTCGACGGACTGATCGTGCTTGTGGATGAAAAGAAGCCACGACGTGACACAAGTGAGAAGTACTCCGCACTTCCAAAGGATGTAGGATATCGTTGACAAATTTGAATCAATCACAAACGTAATGTTCGGCCGGTGCTTTAACGCTTTTACAAAAAAACGTTACGTACACTATTACAAAGATCAAAGGATAACAACGTTCATAGACAGAAGCCTTGAGAGCCTTATCGTCTATCAAGGATAACGGAGCTAAGCCCAACATTTTTTCGACCAGATACGTTAGTTGAATGAAAAATCTCATTTCGATGAGGAATTCTGGAACTTTTGAAAATAAAGACCAATGCCCTAGCAAAGATGCAATAGAAATGTAAAATAACGATTTCACAGCGTTTCGAAGGAAGTGTAAAGTATAACTGCAATGCAGTTAACTGCTCGACACGATTGTTAACTTGTATGATAATTTATTGGAGATATTGATCCGATGAATATCCCTGAATTAACGGAAACCAATAAAGGTTATTATATTCGTATGGGAATAGAAACTATTCTCTACGTGAACGTGAGCACGAATGTCTTTCGGTCGAATTATGCTTCGACGATGCTGAACATGGCAAGAAACTATATTGATCGATAATTAGATATTTTGTTACTCCTGAGCATGTCAACCCCTATGATATTTCGTACTATAATACGAAGAGAAAAATACGTTACATGAAAATTGTAGTAACGAAGTCCCGTCAATGAGGAATACGGACTATCTGGCACTGTGTTCCCTTTGAACTCGTCGTCAGCGAAACTGTATTGTCTAGAATTACGATAAAAAGATCGTGTCTATTCCTAGCACATTTTCGCTACCAGAGATTCGAATTTGCAGAGACTTCTAATTGGGTAGCCACCGTTTGAAAACACCTCTCGTTTGTTATGCAGGGACTTAATTAGCTTCGAATGGTCTCACTCCATTTTTCGGTGAGTTTGCGTTTGAAAATACTGGCTAGTGAGCCTAGGTAGATCATTTGCTGCGATTTTGATCTAACTAATATATGTTGTAGCGCATTGAAAACTGAGAAACACGTTTTTTTTCTAGTTATGTGCTAATAAATGATTCAAAGGCGTGAAAACGACCCCCAAAAATGGACACCAGCAAGGTGCCTTCTCAGCTTCGGATAGAAGCGCTTGATGTATTTGAATGAAACCACCCTGCTTGGTGTCCATCGTCAGGGGTCGTTTTTGCCCCTTTAACCCGTTAATTAGCAGATGAAAAAAATCCGGGTCACTTCGTTTTCGATGCATTACACATATATGAACTAGATAAAAATCGAAGGGGTCAACAGAATTAGGTTTCCTTGTAAGTGAGTCGACAATTAAACTATCCATGGTATTACGAGTGATTGAATACGGGTCAAACCGTAAATACCGTCACCAATTCGACCATGATTTGAACATTGCCTAAATACCAGTGCAATATATTTGTACTCCGTATTTGAGCCTACATGGTGTCAGAGTACTGTCTACGTGTGTAATTGATTGTCTTGGTGTTCGTGTGACCATTTACATTTCTGGTTAATGACTTTTTGACAAGTTGAAAGTGTCGGTAGACATTTGTCAGACTAAATGGAATGTCAATCGTCTAGACGCCAACTTAACAACTTTTTTCATCGCTCATGAAAATTAATTTCCATCAAGCATCGCGAATCTGGACCGAAAAAATACGTACATGAAGTATTCGAGCAATTATGTGAAATTTTCTATTTCTTTTTGTCGCCAATTCCGCACAAAGGCTGTTTCTACAAAACAAAAGCATGTTCGAATAGTGGAACCATTCACATGGCACAATTAGGATGGACTCTCCAGGCAGCCGTGTATACAGAGATCCGCACCGCATGGTCGGGGCTTGCAGACAGTTTCACTGGACGAAACTGGAAGTTGTTATCAGCTATAAATGCCGGGTGGAGAAGGGGGTTTCAGTCTATCGCTACCGCTGTTCGATACTAACTTCTCCTCGTCGGGATAGAGTTGATTATAATGTGACGCCTGCCGACAAGGTGCAGACCTATAGAATTACGATCTGCAGAAAGCTCTCAACTACAGGCAAGAACCGCATAACGCACGTTTCTCATTATTCAAAGTTTAAATATGCGGCGTTTGAAATGATTTTTATGGTCTTGATTCACTTTTTCCACAAAAAAAATTCTCATCCACTTTCCGCGGTATATTTTCGCGGATCCAGAGCTGCGGGATGATCGCTTGGATCAGATTGCTGAACAAAATTAGTGCATTTATTGCAGCGAAACTAACTATTGGCACCTGCGGACTGCACGACAGCAAATGAAAGACAAACTATTGGAAATTCCAGCAGCCGGATGCAGAGCAGTCTGGCTGGTTATCCGATTATCCGATTCACCGGAACATTCACGTTTTGTATCCGTTAGCGCCATTTGCTCCCATCCGCTTCAATGGAACCCTAACCAATTCCCCATCGATGGTTACAAGTTTAACATTTCTCAATGCATCAGCCGCATACATCAGGAAATCTCAGAGATTACTGATCCGGCCTTCAGAATCGAATAGTGTCCATATTCCATACACGATAGTTACCGCGATTCCGTGTGGAACCGTTGATGAGTATACATCAGGGTGGTTCTTAAAACGGTCATGTTTTAATTTCGACCGATTTCCCCATTCAACGCTCTCAGGGGCACATTGAATCTACCGAACGGATTTCGATGAAATTTGATAAAGTGGGTCTTCTCTGGGTCTCTGATTACGAATCTTGACTCGAAATTTCAAAATTCAACATGGCGGATGCAACATGGCGGAGCAAAATACCAAAAGTCACTTGGTGTTGCCATATTGGATTCATAATTTTGAATCTTGTAATTTCGAGTTCGGATTCGTAATCACCGATCCAACAAATCCCCCAATACCAAATTTTATCGCTATCCGTCCGGTATGTGTAATATGCCCTGAAAGGGTTAAATGAGAAAATCCAACCTCTTGCTGACACGGGTTAGAGTTGAGATAAAGACGTGAAAAAATAATGGAATTATTTTTGAATTGTTTGGAATGGATTGGCGACCTGAGCCGGTCGAAATTCAGAAATTACCTTTTCAACGGTCACCTTAGTTACATACATACGGTTTCTTATACTCGTAAAGAAATCCAAGAACATTAACTCCTGTACTGCCCGAGTTTTTACTGAATTGTCTTTCTTTGGCTATTCAGAGTGGCGCGGATCGATGGATTTCGCTCCGTTCACCGAGGCGCATCGGCTCCTTTAACAAGGTTCTGATTAAAGAATCCAGAATGTAACTCGAGACTGGGGTGCTGAGATACAGACAAAGCGTTCGGTGACACGAACTAAAGCTGCCGTTGGAGATTGTCGGATGAATACTTATACTCACCGAAGTTGAATATCAATTCATGCGATATAACCACACAAACTATACCACGGTGAAGATTATTATTCATTTATTGCCGACTCGATCATAATTTTAACTTTCTTGAACTGAAAAGCGGGGCAAAAGCAGCATATTGTTCCCTCTAAACTTTTTTCCCTAATCTGCGTGAAAAGGGTAGCAATTTTCTCCCGCATTTGCGGGAAATATGAGATCGTTGCAAATTATTTTTTCAGTTCTCTCCTTTTTTCATCTAGTATTGGGCGCCGACAGTTTGCTAGTTGGGGAGCGGGGGGTTTGTGGTGAAAATTGAAAAAGTTGGCAAAACCGGCCGTATGTATTGTTATAAACTTATTACGCGTGAATAAAAAAACTATGAAGATTTTTATATACTAATACTACTACTGCTACTCTTATCTTCTAATTATATGCATTTTTTAGAACGAGTTTTTCAATTATTAATCCAAGTTCTCAATTTTACACCCAATATTGATAACGATATATCGAGTCACTATTTTCAAGTCATTAATGTGGCCAGAATTGAGTCGGAAATAAAGTCCTATATGTATGTAACACAGATCTAAAAGTCGACTTTATTTCCTTGTTACATAATGTACTATTATTTGGACCTTTTCCAAGTTCAAAAGGCTTCGGGCCTTTGAGTCCAAGATATCAATCACTGCAAGGCATAAAAATAAAGTCATGACTCTTCGTGCAATTTCTATCCGTGGCACCGCCCAGGCATAATTGTTCGGTTCCAAACGACCTTTGAGTGGGCCTGGTACATCCGGTGTGTTTGAACAACGGTGTGGGCAGTAAGGGTGTCATGCATCCAGCGTGAACAATGTCATTAGATGACGTACACACACATGACACGCCTCACACGTGACGTGACGTATGCCGAGCTAATGTCAGGACACGTGCAGCCGTTGTCATAGCGAAGCGTGCACCAGGCGTTGGTCAAACAAAAAAAGCTCCCCCTAAACACTGGAATTTCATGGGCTGTTCGCCATTTTCAAAATACACCCCGCATCACCACGGGAGGATTTCACAGACGAGTAATATCATTCGGCCGAAGGATGTAACGGAACAAAAAAATACTAGGAGGACATGGAAATTTCAATGAATAAGGGCTGCTTCTTTTCAACCCCCAGCATACAGCGCGCCTCGTTTACCGCCTCTGGACTTGCTCCGTGAAATCAATCGATGACAACGTTGTGCTAACAATATACCGGCTTCTCTACATTTACATGCGGCTATTTGCGAATGCTCAATAGAACCATTGAGCAGAGCATGGGGCTCTTTTCGACGTTTGCATACTGAGAGGTTTAAAAAAAATATCGTTAATTAATGAGGATAATGAAATTCAATGGAAGCGGTCGTGGATATTTGAAAAAAAAAAATATATATATATATATACATATATCATGGGGCTGTCGTTTATGGTCGAAATATTCAGCTGCATGATTTACGTACCTATGCGAAGAGGTTGAGTGGCATCACGTGAAAGCAGACACCTAATTTTAGAATCTATTCCTGATTTCCAACGGTAGCCAATGTCGATTCGTACAACGAAAATGTCCACATCGTGAGAAAATGTTTTCAAAAAATGAATTTGAACGGACATTTTTCTTACTGCGAAGCAGAAGTGTGAAGGATCGAAGGACTCTGCAGGGTGACATTATGAATAAAATTCCGTTCGAATATTCCTAAACTGCTGTACGAAACAACTTGACTCCTTGACTTTTTCAGACGAGAGGGCGTCGCCCTAAGGTTCCTGCGAATTTTTCAACCTCATTTCGCTTGATTTTGCTGGGTTCGGTTCAACGACGCGATTTCGCACACAGAGGACTACCCGAATGAAAAGGAACTCCTCGTTTATTGCGTTAGGTGCAGCGCTCGTTCGAATTAATCGATTCCATCACCACACGGGTTTGCAATCTACAGGGTTCATCGTTTCTATCGGTCCTATTCAAAACCTCAAATCCCGCAACGCGCCTCCGTGCACACGTGTAGTTCTACGACATTTCACGGTACTCCTTTCTTCGTCTTGATCGTTATCCTCAAGAGTCGTGCATCCGGAATCGCAACGCTCGGCGTGGATGCTATTCACCAATAAAATCGTCTCGGCTTATACGTGCTTAGCTGTTGCGTTATAAGTATTTCATTATTTTTCTCATTTCGTGAATTGGTTTAAAAAACTAGCGGCTTTAGACTGGCCACGAGCCAGCCCTCAAACTTCCCGTTCTCACACTGCAGATTCCAAGTTTATAGAGAACAAAAACAATAATATCGAATTCGAATTTCGAACTGTAAATTCAGATTCGTGGTTAATGCTTTTAGAGCCCTGGGGTACCACATTACATGAAAATATAACGATATTTTTTATTTTAAACCATTGTAATGGATGCAACATTACAAACTTTGCAAGTCTGACCTTGGGCTCGTTATCGGTGACCGAAAAGCCTCTGTCTATCAATTTCTATCAAAATTGAAATATTTTAAGATTTTTTTCACCACATTGCACCGCCATTTCGGATTTCGCAATCTGACTTCAGATTCGTGATCAGACACCCAAAAAACCGACGAGTACCAATTTTCATGAAAATCCAAATGTTTTTTTATTTCAGCTTATTGAATACGCCGAATTTAAACTTCGCAAATCTGACGTTAGATTCGTGATTAGGGACCCGAAGAACTCCATAGCACCAATTTTTATTCAAATCCGTTCAACCATTCTCAAGATATCATGATTTTTGATTTTTTGAAAATTTGATATTTATATAATTTAAAAGGTAACGTAATCAGTACCAAGGTTGGAAAAGCCGCGTCGATTGATAAAAAAATCATTGAAACCCGGTAACTCGTTCCCAAGATATCGTCGGGGAAAAAAAATTGATCACATACATACACGCGTGCATAAATACGCGCAGACGTCCGTCCGAAAATAATCGGGGGTGATTATCTAGACCTTGAAACGTCGAGATCCAGTGAAAACTCGACTGCTTATTCCCGGAGTGATTAGAATAACTTCATTTTTTTCTCTTTCTGCGCGAGTTTTTTGCATAAGATCTGAAAATATAGACGATACGGCGTTATAAATTTTGCCGCTGTCTGTACGGAAGGTATTCATAAAATAGCAAAAACGTAAAATGCAGACGCGCTCCGTCTGTCTACCTCGACGCGGCGGGTGATAGAATAGCCTGCGGTTGTTTTAGGGCGTGAGCCGAGAGAGGAAGAGAGAGGGAGAGAGTCGGGCCGTAGAATAAATTTTCTAAAAGCTGTAGGTATGTACAATATCGTGGCATGTATTCTTGGGCAGCGCAGCGCCCTCAGCCAGGGTTGTGAAAGCCGGTCTCAACGCCTCTTTATTCATGCATAAAATCTATATTCTTTCGAGGAAACAACCTCTCTTGTCACCGTATTCACCTGCACAGCCTGTACTAGCGCACAGCCACGAGCAATAATATGGGGCAAGTTGATCACGTTTTAATTTTTTTTTTTTTTATTTTTCTACTTCTTTTAACCGGTAGCTTATAGAGGTAGTGCCGACGAAGATTTTAATCAACATTTACCTGTCCTTAGTGTTCAGGTAAACAATATATTGTGAAATTACGCAAGTCGTACAACTGGTGAAGTTTTCACGATAATTTATCGTTATTTTGTCCATACGAATTACACAGCTCTGTAACCAAAAAACGGCACAGGTTTTTCATACTGTTACTTATAGATTTTTAATCACTGGAACCGGGCGAAATATTCAAAAAATTCCGCCACGTGAGGTTTTTTCTTGAACTCGTGTCTGCAATAGTCATTTACAGTGAAACTCCGGCTCAACTCAAAATCTGGTATCCTATTCTTGACTCTAAAAATCCTGTGGAAAAGTAACTTCTTATATTCATTTAATATGTATTAGAGTGAGACTCAAAAATACATACAAAAAGAGAAAGAGAAAATGAAAAGCGTGTTCGGAGAGGTATTAAAGAGAAAAAGAAAAGGTATCACAGGCAAAAAGATTGATCACGGAATGTTAAGTACGTTTCATGAAGAAATTGTTTGTTTAATTTTATAAGAAATATTGTGTGGCTCATTGCTAATGAAATGGTGGTTTTTTCATTATTGTTGGGCTTTTCTTTTTATGCAAACACCTCCTACTCTGCAAAAATACTGTACACGATGGAGGGAAACGGCTGTCATTTTTTAATTCAGCACACTCGAAAACATAGTATTTACCAAAAACATGGCATTTAACTGAAATGAAATATTTTTTTGCAGACCTGTTTTATTTCCATTCTTTGTAACCAGCAGCTTTTTGTAACAAGGCTGCAACGCACTCGAGGAAAAACACGCGGAAGAATAAGAAACTGAAACACTCCGCGGAGCTGCAGATTTGAATAAGATTATTTTCACTCGTCATTAATTCGTTACAAACGGACGACTCGGTGACTCGCCTAGCGTGTAGAATTTAATCCTCTTAAACGAGTCTTTGGAATCAGGGGGTGTATTCTAGCGACCTGCGTGCTCCTGCAGTGCGCTTTAAAATACCTTTCATTTCAACAGAGTGAGCGAATAATTTCTCTTCTCCTCTTCCATCGCCCGCGCTCCATCGACGAAGAGACAAAAAACGTCCCGATTACAGCCGTGAAACGCGACGTCGTCGGATTGATCGGGGAATTTTCATCCCCCGCAGATGCCGCAGCTGCTCTCATTTATCGTCAGCTATGAATAAAACGGGGAGAGGATTAGGGTCACTGGCTGGCTACAGCTTCCTGTCCGACTTCTGCATCCCCCTGCAGTCTGGGTGCATGTGCTGCAGTTTATGGGCTTAGAACTGCGCCCAATATTCCACATCGGAATCGCGAAAGATACGAATCCTGCAATTCGGTTCTCGAATCTCTTCGAATCGCGACTGAAGCGGAACTTGGATCCCCGTAAAGAAGTAAAAAAAGAAAAAGAAAAAGACAAAAATCGCGATGTTCCGCCAATCTTTTCACCCTCCGTTCGTCGCGGTCACGCATCTTTAGATGTATACGTGCGGCTGCAAGAGAATCGGAGAAGAGGGTACTTCGCGGTGCCTTCCTGTATATTTATCAAGTCAAGGCGTCACCGGGAATTTGAATTGCAAATCGTGAGTCCCGGCGTCGCGGTGCTGCCTCCATGTTGTGTTATGGTCTGCTTATACAGGAAACGAGGGTAGCTGAGCTTGGATTTCAAAATTTTAGGGCAACAGCTTGTTGCCGCGGCTTACGGGAAAAACCCTAATGCGATCATGGGGGCTTTTATCGTGTAACACGACTCATGACCGTTTCACCGCGAGCTCAAACGGTCCGCTCATTCTTCGCCACGGAGGCTTGGTTAATCATGTTTGAAATTAATATAAGCCGCGTATTTCGGTGCATGTGAGGCGAGTCTGACTAACACTGCAAGTTATGCATTTCAATAGGGTCATTTACCCACACGTACTCCACGGCATAACAAATTCAGCGTTAATCAACCACAGTGGGTATTTCTAATTATGATTTTAATTAACATGTTGTTGCCACTGCTGTGGTTGATCACGGCGAGTCAACACTGGTATTACACAGATGTACTATACGTATACTAACAAAGGCCACAAAGAAAGTGGTTTTTGTTTTCGAGTTTATATTTAAATGAATAAATTTTCATTCTATACATCGAATAATAACCAAAATTTGTATTTGTTACTTGTAAAGTTTGTTTTCATCTTTTTTACGTTGATAAATAACACCGGTCAACACGATTTTTGAATCCGATTTCGGTACGTCAAATTTAGATTTATTCCAGGTAACTAATGAACGAAAAAATAATTTTACTAAGCTCAAGTTTGCCTTTGTAGAAACAAGAACGATATGTCGGATTTTAAAAAAAATTGTATATTTTCTCAAACATTTATTATAAATAACAATCAAACAAACTTCAGTTTCGTATTTAAGTCACTTAAATTTAATGAAAACAGGTAACTTTTTTTAAAATCCCGCATATCGTTCTTGTCTTTACAAAAGCAAAGTTTATCTAATAAAATTATTTTTTGTCGTATTAGTTAGGTGACAGAAATGAAAATTTGACATCTAAAACCCGGACTCCAAATTCGTGTTGACCGGTTTAATATTCCACCAAAAAGTATAAAGTATATAATCACCGCATTTTCCTTCGGTATAAAACAAACGAGATCTACAACGACCACAGCTGCAGAGTACTGAAAATCAAAAGTAAAAAAGTATATTCTGTTTGTATTTCAATCGTACGGGGAAATAAAAAAAAAATTGTAACAATTTGCAGAGCTAATAATTTATTTCACAGAATAAACAGCCTGTATTGAATTTCCGTTACAGCCCGTTTCGTGTGCATAGGTATACCTGTAACCTGTAGCACCGGCACGACTGTGAACCGAAGCAAAGTTTTGACGAAAAACGGTCAACACACGGTGATTGATAAATAAATAAAATGAATTCACACTCGGTTTGTAAAGCAGAGGTCAACACCACACAACAAACATTGAAACTCGCTGTAGGTACCGGTGCGTGTTTCAGATCGGATGCAGGTTTGCCTTCAACTCTGCGTCAACATTAAACGGCAAAATAATATTTATCGTCACGCGTGTCGAATCCTTCCCACGTATAACGACACGTGATTACAGCTCTGCCTGCCAACATCATCTTGAGTACGCGCGTGTTTCGCCTATATGCGTTGCGATTTCAACCGATCAATTATTTCCAATCCAAAGTCGTTGACCGAAAATTCATTTTACACCTTGAACTGAATCCAGGTAGGACTTGTACCCGTTCCGAGTTGTGGTCGAGGTCGTAACCCTAATCGGTCAATCGGGGTGAATTTCACCCCGAAAATTTTTCAAACTCCTCGGAAATGTTCTTGAATTTGTTACGGACCTTCTACTGGACACCATGGTTCATGCGAAATAGGGACTCTTTTTTTTTTTGATATTTTTGGGACCTTCGTCAAGTTTTCCCATGTATTACAATATTTAAACAATCAACAACAAGTCACTTTTGGGGTGAATTTCACCCAGTGTGACCGTTATGCGATTCTACCAAGGTGTGAACGAATAAGGTTAAAAATAAATTGGCCAACTTCGGGAAAAAAAAGGTTCAAGTCTTTGCTATTTCGACGCGGATATCCAAGATAATGCCAGTCTAAAAACTTCATTCCCACAAACCCATTCATTAGCGAAGTTTTGACCGCGGGCACGTTCTTCGAGTCACATATTCATGAGGCGTACGAATAGAGCGGGCGTTCCGTGTGGACTTTCGAACAATTTCGGTTGGTCCTAAAGTTCCCGCTTATAACATCTCGATGGTCCTTCGAAAGCGCCGCCTTTCACGCTCGGCGGTCTCTCTCTCCTCCCTGATTTATTTCCATCTTCCTCACCGAGTACCCACCAGCTGCAGCCCTTTCTCATCGGGTACAACGATGAAGAGACAAAACAAAACAGAGAGAGAGAGAGAGAAGAAATAAGAAGAAAAAATAACCAGGGCTTTCATAGGTCCGCTAAAATATTCATTGTCTTGAAATGGGTGTTTGTTTAGGGTGGCAAAGCAGGTAATAGTGTGTTGGCAACACTCGGGAAATGAATAAAAAAAAATTTAAAAAAAAACAAGAGAAGAAAAGAGAAAAAAAATTACTAGAAATTATCCACGCGTTAATAATAACGCATCACGAGCTCTGCGGGCGAGTGAAAAGAATTTACATGACGATTAAATCGTGGATGCAGGCACAAAAATTGTTCTTTGGGATTTTCATTAAATTTAAGCTTTATTTCTAAATACGGTAAGACAAGACCTTACATTTTTCGAATAATTCCAGTGAAAAATTCCGCTTTTTCAAAATTCTTTTCGAGCATCTGTCGTTGTACTTTGCTGTGATATATCGACGAAAAGTTGCTCAGAAACAGTGGCAAAAATAAAAAACATATATTAACCGTACGCGTATCCGAGTTTTTTCGAAGCAGTTTGGCAAAAATTGAAACAAAAAATGCAGTAGTGAAACGTGAGGAATAGAGTGAAGAGATTTTCAGCTTAATAGGTAAATTGTACATCAGTTATTGCAACGTATTGTATAAAACAATATGGTATAATTTATTAATCAGCTAATATAAACGCAATTAGCTACAGGCAAATAAAACGACTCTTCCTGATACTCGAATATCCCTTCAAACATTTTATTGCGATTTGGCTTCCTCCTTCAGCTTCCAAAGGACCAACTCCATACATGACACAGCATCTTCGTTACTGTCATGACCTCCAACTAAGAACAAAATAATACACCTATACACGCGTATAGCATTGTGTACCTGGAAACTTGTTAACGAGGTAGGTACATTCATATTCTTGCCCAATTCAAACTATTAAGGACGCATTTACAACGTACCGTCGTTTTGTATGATTTTTTGAAGATATTCCGAGCACAAATTTCTCAGTGCCCTCTTTTGCGGATATCCGTTACGATGAGGAAACATAACGCTCGTATCTACAACGGTATCGTGAACCAATTTGAGTGCCTTAAAATCACTCTCTAAGCTATGCCCAATGAGTATCGTTTTGTCAGAGAACATTGTCAATAGAGTGGCTTGTACATCTAGGAGAGACGTAGTGACTCCTTCCATATGTTGCTCTGTAATCCCTGAGAATCTGAATTGACATCACACATATATTTTTCGTCTTTCCAATTATTTTGAAACAGAATTCATCAATTCATATATTATCTTCCATCGTATTCCGATAGGCCAAGCTATATTTATTACCTTGTGTTATAGTCTATGACTGGATGAACTGGTTTAACTAATGTTTCGTAGACGACATTGCATTCCTCGTTAATCACCGTCACCCTTGTCAATTCGAGCCCCTGTGTTGTGTATGACATTTCGCAGTCCAGGGCGTAAACGCCTTGCTCTTCAACCGGTATGTAATCTACGGTAAGAATAAACTAAAGGCTAGTGATTTTCCTTTGAGAAACATGACTTTTCAGCCGGAATTTGTTATCATCTTATTCAAAGATGAGGGAACAACAATAGCAGGAACGAAGAAAACGGCTTCTTGCGGTCGGATTTTGGCTTACCTTTCGGTAAAGTTTTCACGTAACCGCGTAAATTTTTGTAATCAACGTATTCCCAAACGTGAGTTTTGGCGTCACAGCATCCAGTCGCAGATCCGTACTGCTGGCAGCAGCTGTACCTCCCCTCCCCTCTTATCGTAAACTTCCGACCCCAGTGATATATACAATTTTGTTGAAGCACCGCATTTCCGTGCTTGTCAACCATGTACGGCTGGTTGCAACGACTGCAGAATCTTTCGTTAGGCACTTTGGACAAAATTGACTGATTCCGGGTGTTGGTGACGTAGATTTTAACGCGACCCTGGAAACAAAATATTTTTACGCCATGTCGCTGCTTCCGGTTATCATCCGAATTCTCTATGATCTTGCCATAAAACCTGAAACGTGCATTCTCCTTATCTCACTCTCATAATGAGTGATAGCTAATTTTTTACCGTCGGTCCGTCTGGATGAGGCCTCGGAAAACCGTTGTCTTTGAGTTGCTCCTCGGTCATGATCCATTTGGAAAGAAGAGCGTAGAGAGTGGCTCCCTTGAACTCCATAACAGATCTCTTGGTTTTTACAACGCTCCATGAGCCTTTAGATTTACCCGCGAGAACAGCTTCGTGTGAAACAGTTCCGCTTGCTGGGGAAGAACCGCTCTCTGCGCTAGATTGTTGGTCCAATTCCTTTCTCAGACGGTGCGTGGCTAGCATACAAGAATTTTTGTAAACCGCTACAGCCTTGCAACGCTCGTGACACGCAAATTCTTCCCTCAAGGCTCGCTGCGCCGCATCTTCGCCGTTCGTATATATTTGTATGCAAATGTCTTGCATCATGTTCACATAGTACTGACGTACATTCAAAGGGAACTTCTGTGTCGCTACATGCAGTGGTTCTGGCCTTATAAGTTGAGGAATCTGGGAAAAGTTCCAGGTGAAAATTTGAAGTATAGGAAGCCGTAATGTTCCTAACTATTTACGTCAAACGCACCCTGACAGACAATCCAAGGTTTACGTATAATAAGTTTTTGGTAAATCTCAGTGGGATAAAAAGGATATTTTTTTATCAGGAACATCGAAAACTTACTATTTGAGGAACGTGGGCAACGCGAGATCCACCTTTGGCAGTTTGGGCGACCGTTTTACTTTCGGAATTCTTGTTCATAGCTTCAGAGACCTTTTTCTTAGCCAAGGCTAGAGATGTGGCATAAGGCACATGAGCTATCCTCAACCGGCCTGAAGAAAAACAAATTGGTAAACTATAAATCAGCATACGCGCGCCGTTTCATGGAAACTAATTGTATTACCATTTCCGTTAACAATCTGATCTCCTTTTGTCGCCATGTTTGTGGTTGGTTTATGCGAGGACTGAAATGCCGAAGGTGTTGCGTCTGAGGTCTGACTCGAGGTTAAGGACGCAGAACTCTGCAAGGCAGCCGCTGCTGCAACTTTTTCAGCAATCGCTTCTCTCATCAATCGCCACCTATCAGTCAATTTTAGGTGAGGATTCGGCGGCGCCTTTACCGGCTGGATTGGAGTCCTTTTATACTCGGTGTATTGACCGGCTGAGGCATGAGCTACTCTCTTCCGGCCAGGTTCCTCAGCCTCTTCGGGCTCTCGTCTGGGATGCTCCTTCACTCTTACTTCTTTGGGATGTTCCGTTACCTCGTATTCCTATTTTTGAGTTGAAAAAATAGATAATGAAATGGGACACAGCGATTAAGCTACTACAAATAATTCGAATCTGTTTACTTCATACCTGAAAAATTTTCAGACATTCTTCCTCAATGTCATGATCGGAGTCTGAGATCTCTAAAATTTCTTCCAAATATGAAGGCGAGCCTCGAAACCTGATCGAAGGGCTGTTTTCCTTTTCGTCATGATCTTCTGCGCTGCTTACTTCGTCGTCGCTCTTCTTTCTGGCCTCCGTTTTCTTGCTCGAACTGCTTGACTTTGTACTTGACCTAGACCGACTCTTGTCTGTTTTCTTTGAAGAATATCTATCTCTGCTTGACGACGAATTTGATTTACTTTTGTGCTTTTGATGGCTACTTGATTTTGTATGCTCTTCATTTTTGTCTTTATCCTTACTAGACCTAGAAGAATTTTCTCTTTTTTTTGAACTCTCCCGCGTACTGTGTCTGCTCTCCTTTCTTTCCCTTGAACTCTGCCTTTTGTTTTTATCCCTACTGGAAGATGAGGAATGATGTCTTTCCTTTGAACTAGAACTTGAACTATGTTTACGCTTTTCCCTGTCTCTACTCGTGTCCTCAGTGCTAGCTTCCTCAGAATCCTTTTTTTGCACTTTTCTGCCCTCCTTATCCTTCTCCGACTTATCCTTTGACTTTCCTCTCTCCTTGCTGAGGCTGCTGTCTCTCCTCTCTTGCGCCTTGCTGCTGTTACTAGCCTCCTTAGATTTACTGCCATTACGCTTATCCTCTGATCTGTTGCTCGATTTATGGCTTGTCTTAGGTTTATCTTCACTTCTAACTTCACCCTCTGCCTTATTGTCTCCTTTGACTACGCTATTTATCATCTGATCTGGCTCTTCTTCTTCAGAAAATTGGGCTTCGATCTCTGGATCGTAGTCCTGAGAATCCTGAATTTCTAGACGTGCACTGGCTTCTTTTCCGGCATTTAAGCTTTCGTCTATACTCATCAAAAGTTCACCAATACCAGGCTCTTCTAATTGCTGCACAGTTTTGAGCGGTGCTTTTAGTTTCTTAGGCACATACTCTTCGCGCCGTTTCTTTGACCTAGGCCGATACTCGTCCTTATTTTTGAAAATATAATCATTCGAATTTCCATCTTCATACGAGTTTGAAGACGAAGAATCAGACTTGACTGTCGGTACATAGCTGCGCACAAACGAAGCATCACCGCTGCTTGATATGGCCGTAGGTTTGTAAGTTATTTCGGTAACTTTAACACTTGAGTAACTTGGAGCAACACTTGCTGTATTGTCCAAGGAGTTTGCGATCTCTTGTGGGATGCTCAGCCAGGGCTTGAATCTATCCGGTGAAGACTTTCTCTTGATCGCGACTTTGCTCTCCCTTGTTGGCATATAGGGTACAACAGGTATATGACGCTTCTTTAGCTCAGCTATAGGCGTTGGATTATAAACACATGGCGTGGCCTGCACTGTAGGTTTAGTAATCAATATCTCTTGATGAGAAACTGAACCTGCCGCCGAGTTCAGAGTTGGATTCAGCTCTTCTACTACTCTTGACACAATTTTCTGTGATATTTTACCAGTCTCTGCTACCTTGTGATCAGCCAGTACCTTTTTGACCGCCTGAGAAACCAATTGTTGAAATGTATTCGAATCCGACGGACCTCCATCGACCCTTTCTTCTTCGTTCGTTGCCACACTCTGAGTGGGGACTCCAATGTTGGATGTTCCATCATCTGCGACAAACAACTCATTACAAAATTGTGTTTGGATCACTCTAAACTGTTCATTTAATCAAAACCAAACGAGGTATTCCTTGAACAAAAATTTTTTACACCTCGATGTGATTGAAAAGCATCATGGAATAATATTTGAAATGGGCTCCATTTTGTGAAATTTGTAATAACATAAGTGAAACTTGTTGTAATTTCGCAGTTATTGAATGAAATATGTTGATAAAGAACAATCGCCTGAATAACAGAATTTTTCAATTAGATTCACTAGCCTTGCCCTGATAGAAACTCAGTGTAAAATGTTCTTGCGCACTTTTATTTAAAAGTACTATCCCTAGTGTTGTGTTGTTAAGAAAAAAATTGTTCCTAAATTTTCTCATTATTGTACAGATTATACACATCTATGTAGTTATCATTCGACCAAATAGTGTCCATTTTTGTTGATTCTGAAAATCATCAAGTCATCAAATTTCAAGTGATGATTGCTTATACCTACACATGCTCACTATGATGTGCATGTGCAAAGTTAGATTTGTGTAACCAGCGAATGAATTGAAAATGCTATCTGATAACATTTGTAACTCATGGGGGGAATGCTATGGAAGACATGATATTTCGTCGGGGGCGGGAGGGGAAGTGGGGAGATTGAGAGGCGGATCCTATGTTGTTTCACTTGTCAATGAGAACATTCGCGTCGCAAAATTATGACCTTAAACACCCAAAATTGGATGCGACGCATCGACAGTTGAAAAAATTAGATGTGGATGGGGGGAGGGGAGGACGGGGTTATTTGGTCATGTTTTTATAAGGGTTCAGAAAGACATTTAAATTGTTTATTTTTCCTCATTACCTCTCCGTGGATGTTTGAAGTGGCAATAGGGCCTCTCGCAGAGTCCGTTGTCATAAAATGGGCAGTTTATTGTCTTGAAATATCCCGTCGACGGCAACATAACTGGATGTATCTCATTACTTCAACGAGCACATATTATCATGGTGACGAAAGAGTGGTCAGTTTAATTGTAACAGAAACAACCATGAGTTAACATTAACGATATGATGTCAACGCATCTTAATTATTTGCATTCATCTATTTCTTTACTTTTTACGTACAGGTGTATATATTTTTTTTTTAAAACAATTGTTGACAGATCTATCTATCTGCCGAGATATTATCAACAATCGTCACGCGCTCTACCCACGGCAAAAAAAAAAAAAACCAAGTGAAATGTTGGCGTGCAGATTTGAGGTTACGTACATTTCGCTTTGTGTCTTCCTCCACTGTATTTCTACCAATCAGTGAGAACTCTGAGAGGAGTGCCAGCGCCTACCGGCACCAAACAATTTCTTGCAACTCAATTCCGCTGACTTACGCCTGTCGGTAATCGACCTCCTTTACCACCCTACCAGCAGTGAATAGACATCAACAAAGAAAATAATTTTCTTTTGAGTTTATATTTAGATAAATTAATTTTGACTCTACATATTATAGAATATTAAGCAAAATCTTCATTCATTATTTTTAACGTTTGTCTTTCGTCTTTTTTAAATGGATAAATAAGTCTAGAAGTGTTTGGTTGATAGCTATGACCAAAAACTTGAAGAGCTATTTATAACGTAGAAAGGAAAGAAGCAAACTTTATGAGTAATAAATGAAGATTCTGATCATTATTTAATCTACAGAACCAAAAGTTGTTTATTTATGATTGGATATAAATTCAAAACCAAATTTCTTTCCGTCGACCTGTGATTAATTATTATTTTTTTAACACAAGTGATTTAAATCTGAAACTGAAGTTTGTTTAGTTGTTACTTACAATAGATGTTTGGGGAAATAGGTAATTTTTCTTAAAATTCGAAATATCGTTCCGTTTTCTAAGAAAACGAACTTCATCTAATGAAACTATTTTTTGTTTTATTAGTTACGTGGAATAAACAAAAATTTGACATCTAGAACCCAGACTGAAAATTTGTATTAACAAGTGAGTTGAGGATGCTTATTAAGGATACCACGTTAAAAAAAACGATGGTGTGGAAGCGAGCATAACATATACTTACGTAATTTGTTCAATATTAATAATTCTATCTGAGTAAGAATTTGTGTTTAATCGATTATTTTCTTAAAAGTTTTCTACATCAGGCAACATTAAGCGATACATTTGTTTCAAAAATGTTCAAATGTTCTTTATTCTCTTATGTAATACATGTTCCTACACGAATATTAAATTGATTAATAAATGTATAAACAATAGCGTCAAGATTAATTAATTGATCCCTAATCTTTCCATCGAGTTGTTTGGAATCTAGTCTGATTGCTCATTCTCAGCCACGTTCTCAGCTTTCTCGATCGTTATCGGCGGGCAACAAACAGACGTTACCATCCGTCGGCTGCAACCAATTTTTCTTATCGGGAGACGGTTTTCATAACTCTGTATTACCGATACCAACATCAACGGTATGCAAATATTGAAATATCGTAACAAACACATAATTGGGGTTGTTTAATATCTAAATACAGTTATATACTACACATGTCCATGTTTATCCATAAGAAATTTTCAATTCAAGTCAGGAGCGGACAAGTAACGAGAACCACCATTCAAACGTGAATATATTTGCGGCATACCACCTTCAAAGAGACGGCACCAGTTTCCACTGAATTTATATTTCAGCAATGTGGAATATCTATCGGCAATTATGATGTCATGGTAAGTAAACTTTCATAACTGTATGATTATTCCTAAACAATAATCATATTATGCAGTGTATACGTATATATTGTATGTATGTACAATGAAAGTATAGTTGCAATTTCATCCAATATTATAGAATCGATTGATATCCAAGTCATCAAATGGTATGTGTCTTACATTTTTACCAAGTACCCATTCAAGTCTGACACTTATAGGCCTGTACGTTACAGTTTAAACATTGATCTAATTGCTCGGCTGCTCATTGAACCGTTATCAAGAGGTTATCGAATTATCATTTGTACTCGTGCTGTGTTATTGAAAGTACTAAGCTGCCGCTTAGAACTTGTTCCCCGATTGCCGTAGATAACATCTTACAACTGTCGCGTTTCGTTTCGCATCGCGATGGAGTTCTTACGTACCTACCCTGTGCAGTAGGTGAGCTTAACATGTACACGAACACTGCGAGTGCTTTGCCGGAGTTGGATTGGGTACGGACTCTGATCAATGTCTCAAATAGGATAGTTTTATGTAATTTATAGAAAGAATCGAACTAACACACGGCAGCTTGTCAAAGAGTTGATGACGGCGAGGCAATCGCGGCTTTCGTTATCTGCGTGTAATTCTTATCCGGTCAGGATCTTCGACTAACACTTCAACGGACATCTTGTACTTGGGACTGAAACCTCGTTGGTCTCCAAAGTCATCAGCGTGCTTCCTGACGCAGCTTCTGCAGCTTCTGGTTTATCCGGTCCGGTGGTTTTAGTCAATAAGAAAATATGAGTACCGATAAGGAATTGTCAGGTATTTATTGCAAAAAAAAAAAAATTCATAAAACTTTATGCAGAATACGTGCGTGAGCGTGTTTAGCTTCGGACCAATATAAAGAGAAAGAAATTCATGCCTTACTGTGCCATAGGAAACATGTTTTTATTTGAAGACTGATGTTTTGTACGTTCATGCGTCATATGAATTTCTATATACTAACATTCAAAACAAGTTTTGTCGATAATGATTATTCAATTTCATTCACGAGGATTCAATCTGTCAATGATATTTATAAGTACTTAAAACACATCCTGCCGATGTCAATATACCAACTGCGAATATATAAATTGAGTAAATCAGACGTTGAATACGTATATTTTCATATTTTGAGTATACTGCTGCTCTTGTTAGCGTTTAAAAATTAAAGCCAACAACAGTCTTCAACTCAATACAAATTTCAATATACAATGTCAACATCATTAAATACGATACTTCTTTGTGGTATCTACGTAATTATGCTGGATGATTTAATATTTAAAAAATTATCTATCGTGCATGAAGGTTACTCGTTACTACGTGCATCGCTATAAGAATTTTGCATTATTTATCAGTTCAATACGCGGTTACTGAAAATCTGACCATGAGATCGTATCGTGTTTGTCTCTTTTATTCCGTTTCACTGCCGATTTCTCTATTTTGATATCTGCTACTACATGAAGCCACGTGTTTATCAGTTGGTAAAAAAATTCTAGAACATATGTCAATAAGGTCAAAAATACAGATGTTTCGCTTTGCATATCTTCCATGCAAAACATTCCACTTATAGTCCGCGTGTATACCTATACGTATTATAACAGCAGCGAATTGAGGAGTCATGTAATCTGCGATGTTTAAGGCGGAATGAAATCTTTCGCAGCCGCTAAAATGTGTATCTTGTCATTAGCGGGATCAGTAGTCAAAAAAAGTAGAGTGCACGTACATGCAATCCAGTCGTCAGCACATTTTATATGGAAAATTTTGAACAAAAAAACAATTATACTCGTAACTAATGTTCAGAATGATGCTATACACGAGTAACTCTATAAGAGACGCTCACAGTGATTTCAACTCTCGGTTTCACTCTTTTAATCGTCGAATAATTGAATTGTCATTATCAGATGTACAGAAATAGAATGTATAAGTTGATCCGGGTTTCGCACTTCTCTTATAAGAAGAACACTTAACGGATATCGATGAGAAATCAATACCTTCCATAAGTTCCGAACGTTCAATTGAACGCAAGTTCAGTTGGCAAACCTCACAAGTTTTTCCACAAATTTTCACAGAAATTAAGTTACAAATCTATCAATTCGTACTATAATTTTTGAGGAAACTGTCGAATACCTTAAACAGTGGCAAAACTTAGCATAGATTAATTGATCAGTTTATTTTATCACATTGTATCAAGTCTGCAGCTGCCGATTACAGTTAAATAAAACATTTGTCACCGTTTTGTCCTTGACACACCGACTTTGTCCGTGGAATAATTGGCCTTGACTGCACCGAACGCTTTCCATTCGCGTACACGATCTGAATAAAGTTTACTCTTTAAACGTACTCGAAACTCACTCGGAGCTCGGCCGTCACTACCCATCAAAAATAAACATCAGCTGTGCGATGATATCGGTGGAAAATGAAGGAGCCTGGCTAACAGCTATTTGGACGACAGCGATATGTTCGGCTGCACGAAAATGACACAGCTCAGTTATTCTTTAACGGATTTTGATAACGCATCAAGTTCCAGTGTTTCATTAATTTACAGCTGGGATTCCTTAGGTACTAAAGAGAAAACGTTCGTCCAAATCATGTATGTAATAATTAATGAAATTTCCCGTCTCATTTTCATCCTTTCTTACGCTTTACCTGTCTCATGTAGTGAATCGTAATCGTTTTCACTTTAATTTCGCAATCGAACTGACTCGGCAGGTACATTGAGTGGTTATACTTAGTGAGAAGTCTGAAAAAAGCAATTTTTCAAGGATATTTAATGAAGAAACATTTCAATTCATTATTATCAAAATTTATATACATATTGGAATAGCTTTGAACATCATTCTACATAGTATATTTCTTATTTCTAAAAATAATGATTTTCAAAGCTGCTATAGTAGATCTCCGGGAGTACCTATAAAAAAAGTCGTCTTGCGGTGAGCAAGATATCTCTGGTCTGAAAATCCTGACTCTCAAGTTTCTTTCACGCTGCAATAAATGGAAGATAAATATTTTGCAGTAACGACAGGCCAACGTACGTGACACAATAACCATAATTATCCAACTGAATCTGCAACCGTGAAATGATTATACAACTTTTAGATCAATGTTTACATACAATGCAGATGCGTACAGGAATTTGAAGAAATTTCGAATAATGAGAATGACTTTTTTCGCTCAACGTAGTTCCTCCAGCGTGTTGTCATGTGGTTTATCGTTATCATACGTTATAAAAATAACTCAATTCGCAATGATCTCTAACTATGTAATTTACATGCTGTAAAGATCAGTTGCAAAGGATGACCAGCTGATGCATAATTCATGAACTGGAGGATACCCTAAGCGAATTTTCAATTCGCTGGTAATGGTCGCGGTCGATCTTCGCTAGTTATTCAAAGTGTGAGCCAATGTATTGCATGAGGACAGCATAGTTGTGTAGGTGCGTTCATAATCAGTTGAGAAAACCAGTCGGGTTGCATGGGTTCTTACTGCTTGGTTGCTTTGTTCGGCGAAAAATCGGACTGCCGAGTTATTGTGACTTGATTGCTGACGGTTTATCATCACTGATACGATACACGTATTCGTATGTATTTATATATTCGATTTAGTTATTGTCTAATTCCTTTACAATATCACCTCCCGTTCGTGTTGAAAATATATGTATATCGGGCCGGGATTTACCCACGGGCGTGCATTAACATTTAGCTGTGTAGTCGTTATAGTTATCAAGAAACGTGGCAAGCTGGTCGCTGGCTTTATGAGCTGCGGTTGTGCTCGTGTGCGAATTTGCGAACGGAGGCTGGAGGGAATAATAGTGGAAATATACGGAAAGTAAAGCTGCAGAAAAAGTGATCGCTTATTGGTGTGGCAGTGCCGATATAATATTATTATCGTTTAACGTGAATCGGAAAATTTTCACATCTCTCGGTCGAGTTGCCTGAACATATTTTCTTGTTATTGAAATGGTGAAAAAGTCGTTGCCTATCACAGGGACGCGGAATGATCCAATCGACCCTGAAGCTCAGGCTGAGAAACGAAAGAAATGGAGGAACTTGATTGCTTTTTGGATTCTTGGATTGTGCAACAATTATGGCTACGTTGTGATGCTGAGTGCGGCCCACGACATTATTGAAAGCAAGTTTGGTTCCACGGTGAGTGACGACTCGCTAATAATACCGCTCGACGGAAATACAATCGTTATCGTTTTACTGCCCTTCCTCCCTCTGAATGCAACAATTGACTCGTATCATGTTAGCAGCATTCAAAAGGGGTATCTAATCACTGTCAGTTTTACTGTTTCACAAGCGTCTCGAAATCTTCTGTACTTAATTGACGATGCAGTGCTATTGAAATGCGTATAATTTGTACTAGAGTTTTTTACCTCATCAAACTGCTTCATTTCGGGGCAATTTGTGCAGATTAAAAAATGGCGAAGGACGAAAAAGCAAAAAAATTCCATCTTCACCGGCAATGTTCGATTCTATTTGTCTGAATTATACTCGGACAACGTTGACGCATATAGGCCGAGCCATGAACCACAGGTTTGCACACACTGTTTTGAATATCATTCTCTTTTCTCTATAGTCCTCGTCTTCAGAAACTACCAATAACACAACGACGTCGAGAGATTGTAATACTTTGTCGACAGGTGCCATACTCTTGGCGGATATAATACCGTCGCTTATGACTAAGATCGTCGCGCCATTCTTGCCATTTTTTGTACAGTGAGTAAATGACTGTTTCCTAAATTTGTATAATTCGACCTTCTTCGTCTGGAAATCAGGCTACATCGAAAGTTACACTTGCAGCTTGAGATTATTGTCATGCGTTATTCTGGCTGCTTCCGGATTCGTCATGGTAGCTCTGGCTACTTCGGAATGGTTAGCGATTTTAGGTGTGATCGTTACTTCCTTATCTTCCGGCCTAGGTGAAGTCACACTGTTGGGATACAGTCACTTCTTTGACAAGTAAGACATTGAAAATTCCAAAAACTTACACACTCTCGCATCACTTTGTGCATTATTTATTATGTTCTTTTTTTTTTTTTGCTTCTATTCAATTTTTTTTTCATCATCGTGCATGTGAATTCTTCTCATGTTAGTTTCTCAAATAAATTTCAATGACTCACAAGTAATCCGTTATCTTTATTGCTCTCGCGTCTTTATTAAGATATGCGCTCTTTAATTCTTTGATACTTGAAACCTCGTATAAAATATTACAGCAATGTATTATAAGCATATAAATGACCGTAAAATATGTGTCGTTTAATCATTCCAAGTCTGAATTGAGACGGTACAAACACGTGTTTTGTTCATTGTTTGTTATATTTTTATATTTTATACTGTTATATTTTTTATAGAAACGTTATTTCAACGTGGTCATCGGGGACAGGTGGCGCAGGTGTAATTGGAGCGGTTTCTTATGCCGGTCTGACGCTGTGGCTGAGCACAGAAAACACTATTCTTGTGATGCTGATCGTGCCGGTAATTGAGGCGATCGCTTTCTGGATTATATTGGTTCATCCTAATGAAACTGCTCTGCCAGTTTCGAGCCTCGGAAATGGCAGTAAAGAAAATAAAAAAGAGGTCATTGCGATTCCAGAAAAGACATTGAAGGAAAAATTGGCCATAGTGCCAGGACTGCTAAAATATATGATACCGATTGGGCTCGTTTACTTGTTCGAATACTTCATCAATCAAGGATTGGTGAGAATAATTTATTGATCACGATAAGGAAATGTTAAAGCGTTCTATGGCTTGATCTGTTCACGATGAATTTTTATTTTTTTTTTATCTTCTTTGTTTGCTTAAACGGTAAATTAAATTGAACCCAAACGTTACTGTAACATTTGTCTTCAATTATCTGCTACTTCTATAGTTTGAGCTCATCGATTTTGAGGGAATATGGTTGGACCACGCTGCACAATATAGATGGCTTCAAGTTGATTACCAAATCGGTGTTTTCATATCTAGATCATCGGTTAATTTGGTTACGATCAACAGGATCTGGATAATGGCAGCTCTTCAGGTAAATAATTAGTCAAATATTTTATCCAGGAAGAACTGAGATAATTCGAATAATCATACATATATTACAAACGTTGTATCCTCTAATCGTTTTCCAGTTTGTCAATGTAATAATAATGACCTTCGAGACGTTGTACTTCTACATTCCGAATATCTGGATCGTATTTGCGATCGTATTGTGGGAAGGTCTTCTCGGCGGAGGAGCGTACGTCAATACTTTTTACAAAATGTCCAAAGAGGTGAGGAATAACGAAAGAAAGTAATTTTTTTTTTTACACTTCGGAGAACACGATGAATTCATTGTTAAATGGTCAACATAGGTGCCGGCAGAAGATCGAGAATTCTCACTTGGAATAACAACCATGGCGGATTCAATCGGTATCGCTTTAGCTGGTTGGATAGCGATGCCAGTGCACAATGCCATTTGTAAACTACCTCAACCAACGCGACTAGGGTGAACTAAATCGAAGTCAAATTATATGTATTATAATTAAGATTGCGTACTGCAGTGATCTGCAGTTCAAGTCACGAGAAATGGCTCGAACAATTCAGGTACTTAATATTTATTTTTTAACTTCCGAAGTTCTGTCCTGTATACTTGGTGTACTTGTTATGTAAACGAGATTTTCGTACTCAAAAACCAATCAGATTGCATATACATAGGCGAATAGAAATAGAGCTCTGAAAAATATTATCGTCAATATGTTTGTACGAACGGTATTTTTATGCGAGATAGTAAATTTTATTTTCCATCTGTTATTGTTGTACAATATTGTTAAATTTATTATTAAAAATTGTTGTATAGATTACAGTTATGATAATATTTCAGGAAGAGCGTGGGTACTTAAATACAATAAACCTACTGGATGATTCGAGTAAAATGACCTATACTTCGTATACCTGTATATACTCTAAGGTTTTTTAATTACTTTCAAATGATCATACTATAATATTCTCCGACATGTCATACCCATTATCTGCAGTATGAAAATTGTTGAAATTCAACATTGAATCTCACGAACATCTGTCTAAAATTAATTTACCAGACTCTTCGTATTCCTGACGTGACAACCACATCTGTTGAAACGACCCGAGCGAACTTAAAATCGAACCTCCGATCCAAGCCCCGTATCGGCGTTCGCTGGAGCTATTGGCACATATTATCTTCAGTCTCATACTCTGCGAAAACAAGTCGATAAAAAATCAAACATCATCCAAATTTGGTGTATAAGTAGGGACGGAAAATGATGATAGTCACAGCATAATTACCGGTGGCGTTTTGCTGACCAGATCTCTGTTGAGTCGATCGCTAAATCCCGCTAAGCAGGAGTTGCCACCCGTTACAACGACACTGCCGTACAAACTCTGAAGCAAATAGCAAAGTGAAAATACTACTCGTACCTACTCTGTCCAAGTCTTGGGTGGTTCTAGAATTCAACACCTACGGGTCGAATGTCCATGTCGCACATCCCGACGCTCGTCGTGACCAACGGACCAACTCCTAGAATACTGGCGCCAACTCCCTTCACGTTACTCGGGTCGAATAACGCCTCCGGTATCATGAGACGAGCCGAGCCGAAGTCGTCGTTATAACCAGTTGGGAACTCGTATCGCTTCATCGGCAACGAATTCGCGATGTCCTCGTCGTAGGGGCCGTCCGATATCTGTAACGTGTTGGTTTGAAAGTCCTGCAGAAGCTCCCGGACCATGTGATTCAGCCAGCTGGTCGTCGGCTCTGGACCTGGACGACGAGTCCAGCGCGGTGGATCCTGCTCTCGAACGACGTCTGAAAAAATCCGTATTAAGAAACGTTTCAATTTCCTTCGCGCCCCGAATAACGACGGATTAATTAATGTGCATCATATTACACCGAGAGGTTGTCTCGAGAAGACCCGCTCGTTATGCGCGATATTCAAGCTGCTTAATTTTTATTGGCTGACAATCATTCTCACAATTCTTTGCCAAAAAAAAAAATCCCTGGTATCTCAGTCAGTTGACAAATGACAGTCAACAATAAGCTTTCGAATAGATCTCTCTATAAGTCAATGGTTACGACGCCGCCGTGGCCCATTGCGCAACATTCACTTTGTCTACCACGCTACAAAGACTTTTACAAAGTTGGCTGCGCGTATAAACTAGACGAGTTGCAATTGTCGAGCGGGTTCTCCTTTTAGGAGAACCTCACGGTATATCTGTACCTTTAGATGCGACCAAATAGGCTGGTGTCAAGTCGATATCCTTTTCCTCGAGAAACTGCTTGCACTGCATCGTAATGAAGTCACCGCCGAGTGGACTCTTCACTATCCCCTGGGTGATGACATATCCGTCGTGAACCGGGACGGCGCTGGTATGAGTCGCACCACTGTCAACGACCATTGCGGTCGATCTGCCGTTTGCGTACGCTGCCAGGACGGCGTTTTTGCAAATGTACATTGCAGGCACGTTGAACTTTTCGAACATTAATTCCAACAGCTTTTCACGCTTGAATCTGGTGTTCCATGGGCATTCCGTCATCAGGATTGGGTGATGCTCAGCGACAGCGTGGAGCCGATTTTTGTAGGTGTATTCAGCCAACTTTTCAAACATGTCCCAATCTTCGATCATGCCATCCTTCATCAAGCTAACTATTTCCATGTCTGCGGAAAAAATATGTGCCTATTATGGTCGATCGTATTTTACGAATCAACTTGTTAAGAGTTGGGTCGAAATAGAACAGTGGATGTCATTCTATAATATATGTTATACGCAGACGGTCGTACGTCGGTATACCATGCACGCCATACCTTTCTTGCGGACTTGTATAGCCGTAGTATCAATGTTGAATCGTTTCTTGTTCGTTTGGTTATCCTGCTGCTGATCCGCGGCATCTTCCCAAACACCAAGGCTCGTCGGTACCTCAGCTTTCGGAGAATCCTCACCCCCATATCCCACCCGCAAGCTTTGGTGACCAATGTCAAATATAATAGCACCAACTTCGTCTGCATGGAAGAGAGTAAAAATGCGTTAAGATTTAACGAAATCACTCGCGTTTCTACCGTTTCCACCCAAACATTCCCTGCATGTATTAATTGCTGCTTCACGCACATTGACATGAAAACGATAAATCAATAAGGATCATTAGTTTCAACCTCCTCTCTTAATTCAACCGTATCCTTAATTTAAGTACTCATATTAATGACTGAGAGCAACTTACCACCGCCGTAGACACCACCGCTCATAGTAAGCAAAAATCATACGGTGCTGTCTTAACGAATGGGCGCATGCGCCGCACGAGAGGGAGACGGGTCCATAATCAGGGACGCGAGATTCGCTGATACTGGTCTGCGCCTCCGTAACCAGGTTACTGCCAACCCCAGACCCAGGTCGACGACCTCGCCGTCGTGCAGTTCGATTCCCGGCCTGGTAAGGTATACATTATGTCTGGGCGAGGTGTGGCTGTCGTTCCGGCTCTTCTTCACATACCATAACCATCCACATTCCCTCCGTCTCGCTTGTAGTGACTGCAGATTTTTCTTGAACTCGGACTGCTTTGAAATTTCACGTTTATATTGATGATTGTGTTGAGAGGGATGGACCATTGCATAATCTGTTTGTGAATCGTATTCTATTACTGGTAGAAAACATTTTTTTTATAATACCTGTATCAAAAACATTGTACGCAAAAGAAATTTCTACGCTTCATTTCCAACAAGAGGATGAAACTTTATCGAGTAGACTATTCGCTAAAGTCGTGGATATGTATCGAAGGTATTAATCGTGATTCCGTTTTATTCACAAAATATCTTATACAATGTCTTAGTGGCAATTAAGTTCATACTTCTAATTAAATCCACGGAGAAAATTCTGTCTAAATTCAATAAAAAATTGGTAATTACAAAACACAATGTGTAAGGGTACGACACTTATGGACAAACGAATCCAAATACGTATACATAGTTAACAGGCATCGTAAAGTTAAGAATTGAGATTGGCACTTACAACCCTGACGATCGATCATTTATATACACGATATTTAAAAGTTACACGAAACAATATAATTAAAATATAGAAGTGTTAAAAGATTCATGAACAGCGTAAAAAAAAAAAAAAAAAAAACAACACAACAAATGATGGCACACCATTTCCTACTTCTGTACAGCACAACTATTGAGCGTAAAAATATAGAAAAGTCAAAAAATAGAAGAGCCACAATATTAAATTTTTTAAGAAGCGAAAACTTAATTTATAGAATTTAAAAATGTGGTAAGCCGAAGTATGGAGAAGCAAAAAATTAAAAAGGTCAGAATATAGAATGCCAAAATATAGAATCGTCAGAATTCGTCTTGTTAACAGACAATCCTTTACGGATTCTACATTTTGCCGTTTTGTATTTTGATCTTTCTGTACTTCAATTTTTTACGTTTTGCATTCTTTACTTGGACTTTCTAAAATTTGATAATTGTTCGAATAAAATTTTCAAATTTTTGTAAATTCGATATTTTGGTCTTTCTATCAACCCGCCATTCTAATTTTTTACGCTCACCCAAACTATTCAGCCGTAAAAACGCTAATCTGTTTGGGTCGACTGATGAGCTCTGGATGGAATTGGAAGTATGGTGTCTCCTGCCGATAGAGAACCCTGCTGAAAGTGTTGGGTTTCCGAGGAAACACCTCGGGTAGTTGTGGAGGCATCTCTGCGCATTCTGGCTATTGGGTCACGACCCCTAATTCTGTGCCAACTTCTGGGTCGCTTTGCAACCGGACTGTATCCCGTCTCGTTTCGAGGGCTGCGCAGCTCTCGACGGTAAGGTGATACTGCGTCGTTTATTGAATCTCTTGAACGCTTACCGGGACGGCGCAACAACGATGTTGCCATTGTCGAAAACCTCGAAGGACTTGTTCGTAATCCTGTAGAATTCAGCCCTCTACTCTCGCTTAGCGTCTCTGACACCCTGGTTGGAGAACCTTTCGATGGACCCGTACCTGAAATTGATTTCAGTTTAGTGCATACATTGTTGGATCTATGACCTGTATACTTTTCATCCACCACATGATTTCCGGTTTTGTTCTTGGCCGGGAATGACTAGTTTGAAAAGTGTTCAAATTTTTTGCGATTGTTCATTTAGCCTTACCCGGAAGTCCTCTAAAGGCGTTTCTCATGACTTGAGCCACTGCTGAAAAAATCCCACCAACATGAGTCAACGACTCCGAAGTATTTTTCTGAGGTTCGACGGGTGTCATTGAAGATGTGTTTGGCGTTTCGTAATAATAATCAGTGGATGAAGCTGTGTAGCTATCAATTGATGAAATCGATCGAACTAAGCTACTGGAGGGGTGTTGAATGTGACTAGAAACGTTGGGCAACGAAGAAGTCATATTCTTAGTCAAAGACTTGCTCTGATCAAGTTTTTCCAGGCTGGAATTGATAAGCGGCATGAGTTTAGACGTTGATATTTCAAACCCATTTTCAACAACAACCATCATTACGACTCTTGATGAGGTTGCCGATGGGGTTGATAAGGGAGTTTTGAAAGACTCCGAATCCTCTCGATTCTCAACATTCTCCTTGTCCGAGTTGTCCTCGTTCTGTTGCACGATCCGAGCTTCCGAGTCGTTTTGAACACTGCAGGCCGATTTCTCCCCGAGAATCTCGGGAGCTTCATAAAATTCTTCATTATCTGAGACTGGGTCAGCCGTACTGTCGGCCATGATCTGGTGCTGATCAGAGAACCGCACAACTTTCTTGGCAAAATCTTTCGGCGCGGTTGGTGAATCCGTATCCTTTGGGGCATCAAACAATTTTTGGAGATTATCTTGCGCTTCGGTTAAATCCATGCAGATGGAAGTTTGCTCTTCCTGTTCCTCCATTACTTCCAAAGCCCGGCTGGAATTCGTTTTGAAAAATTCTCTCGAATACCCAGAACAACCCTCTGACATGCGGTTTGCAATCGCGGTAGATCTCGAGGGTGTGCGAACACTATCAAATGATTTTGAGCTGGAAGAAATACTGCCGGCTGCAATCGCTGAAGCGCAACTGTCAGTGTTGATATCCTTTGAAGTGAGCAGTTGGCTGGTTGCTGAGTAATAGAGCGTCGGCGATGGGTTTTCCTCGACCATTGGGGTTTTTGGGGTTTTAAGAAAAAACGATGGAAACTTGGACGTCTTATTGTTGAAATGAAACACCGATCTCTGATCAGCGACACTGCCGTGCATAGGAGTACTGGTGTTTCGCATTAATTCCTGGGGAAAGGCGAAACTCTGCAAGCTGTGAAATTCTGAATCGACAGAGGGCGATTCTTTTCGACAATATGCTGGACACGACAGAGTTTTGGTGATGGGCGATGGCGTAACTTGTGCAGAAAGTTTTTTCACCTGTTCCGGAGGTAAGGAGTTGCCATTTTTTTGCTGCTGCCAAAACTCACATCTTTTAAAACTTTGTAAATCCGAACTGCTGCGGTATACCTGACCGCATAAGACGCACATCAACGGCAAATGGCGGATAACCAAGTGGCAAAGAAACTTTGCATCCTCGAATTTTTCGAGTCGTAATTTTTTCGACAAACACAGACAGCAATTCGCGTCCGTTTTGGGCCTTGGGTGCTTCTTCTGTTCATGTAACTCACGGCAACTGCTGCAGCAGAAGAGTTTCTTGCAGCTGTGACAACGGTTATCCTGTTGACAATAATGCGCACAAACTTTAATTGGTGTCAGCTCAAGTGATTTATGGAATCGGATTAAATATTCGAGAAGTTTACGATCTTCTTGAACTTACAACTATTAATCGCATAACGTAATTGATTTATCAACTTTTATTCAACATAACTAACATTCTTTCACTATGAAAACAGTACTAGCGTTAGTGCAGTTTTTTCATAACATTTTCGACCTTCAATGGCACGAGTAAGTTTTCAAAAATCACGTACCGTTAGGATTAGTCAAATTGTAAAGAATTCCACAGACACTACGCGTTGCAAATTCCACTCTTCATCGTATAACAGAAAATATAACTTCATGTGACAATCGACCCGAGAGGTTTCCGTTTAATGTGGAGCATTATTGCGATATATAAATACCTCAATCAATGAATTCATGTCTGCGCTTCGATCAACTTGACCAACTACAAATCTGTTTACACCTGTCACTGCCTGAACTGGCGGCTTGTTGCCGGATACATATTACCGTAGTTTGGGCGACTCCTTACTACCTGCTTACTACTACCGATTGCAGCGCTATTGGTGGTCGGAGATGAAAACGACAGAAGAAAAGAAGAACGAAGGTTTGGGCAAAGGTTTGGGCAGGTGGAACTGTAATGAATAAATCAAGAGTCGGTTGACAATATCTCATTAATTTATTACTTCGATTCATCATCAATTTCCTTCAATGCTTTGTTATCAGAGATGGATACTGTAACCGATGGCTCTTCTTCTGGAGAACTGGATATGGTGCATTTTTCTTTGAAGGCAGAAATTGAGCATTCAGGTTCATTAAATACTGTCAGACTTGTCCCAGGTTTTTTCAGTTGAAGTTTTCCTTTTTCCAACAGTGTTATCGCCTCTTCGTATGGTGGAGATATGGGGGATTGATTGGGCTCATGATACTTGTACTCCTTTCCTTCATACTAAAATATTGACAGCAAATTGTTCGCGTTTAGGGAAATCTAACAGCATGGTAGAATGAATTCAACAGCAAATTAGTATTAGTCATTTTACCTCAAGTGAGTAGCAAGCATCTGAATCAGGTTGACTTAAATCACCGCATACTACGAATGGTACAACATATCTGTTGATTCCGGTTAACTGATTGAAATCACAATGCTCGTGAGTAAGCAAAGGGTTTAGCATATGTGGCTGGTAGCCTTCTGGTGGAGAGTAGTTTTTGCATACAACAAAAGCTTCGATGCTAGAATTTCTCGAACTTCTTGGCTTAGTGCAGTAGACATCTTTGAAAAATATTTTCAACTGCGAATACAGGAGCGATATATCTTTACCGCGGAAAATTTTTGCCACAAATATACCGTGTGGCTTCAAAATATGAGTGGTAATATTCAGTGCAGCCAAGAGTAGCTGAGACTGAATATATATATCCATGTCATGGAGGCCGGTTACTAAAAAAATTTTTGTTAGGATAATTATTGTACATGTGCATAATACGCTAAACTTACCATCCGGTGCTCCGTCGCAAACAACCAGGTCGGCATGCTCGTTTCGAAAGTGTTTTATGATTTCTTCAGCAGTACTAACTTTGGTGATGTCGCCTTGAATTTGTACAACTCCGTCAAGTGGAGCCATAGCTTGCAAATCGACTGCAACAATTCTGGCTGTTTGATTCTCATCTTTACTGAAATCAAAACGACAATCATCCATTTGAATAAAAAATATTCGTCTGTTATATCGATACTCACTTTAATTTTCGTGACAAGACCTGACTCCAGCTCCCAGGCGCAGCGCATAAGTCTACAGCCTTGGTTACACCTACGAATATGTAAGATTATGCCAATGTAATTTGTGCAGGGCTATAATAATAATTGGAAATTCATGCTGCTGGTATTGACCTTCAAATATGTGAAACTCTGAATCAATTTGGAGAAGTTTAAAAGCGCTTCTCGCTCTCCATCCTTCCTCCTTAGCCCGTCTGTAGTAAATATCACGTTTATCCTTTGAGGTCTTCCCCATGTTTCATCGTTTATGCTGAAAAAATACGCTGCAACGAAAAATTTCCAGCCACGTGAGAGCTGTGACGGTATATTACAGGTTATGTACACTATTTTCTGAAAATTGGCTACCTGACTCTCACGAGCAATTGAAATCATTCACGGTTTATCGATTCAGGCGTTTCGCACTATTTTGACATTTTAACAATAGAATTGAATCGTTGTAGCCAACAGTGACAACAAATTTCGATGTGATGTCACTACTCCTACTTAATCATTTACTATACGATATGCGTCTGTCTGTTTACTTGCTGTTTACAACAACATTGTGGTTACAGCGCCACCTCTGGGCTATGAGGAGCAAGTAGTAACCAATGGGTAGTAACTGTTGTAAATGATTGTGGATAGTACGTTGCCCGTGGCGAGGGGAAGGGAACAACAAAAGGTGCACGCGTTCGTGTTGTTACTTGTCAGTGCGATTTGGCGCGCAACAGGTCGTGAATGTGGATCCCTTGGTAGTAATTTCCAAGATTAAGTCAGATCACATGCCCTGAGATGAAGAACGCTAGCAGTCTGTTTTGGCGATTTGTCGGTGAGTTGAAGGACTTAGCCTAAATAGGTATATCTCAATATTGTTAATTGACGGAACGTATTGTGGTTAGTTTTACTGGGCAGTATACATCGACGAAACGACGCGGCTAGAATTTTTATCGCGTCATTGTGAGATTGATTATTCGTTTTTGAGAGTTTCATACGAACGTTATAGTACGACACGAATTCAAAGAAATGGAAATACGACGCTTCTATAATATTTGACTCTAAACTTCAACGTGATCTGGGTCGCGACGGGTACAGGTGTTGCATTTTTTTTGGCCCTAGTTATGTTGGGATTTTACGATACACGTCTTTACGCAGTCCTTAGGGTGAAGTATAGATTGCAGGTATGTGATCCAGGTAATTTGCAAAATATAACGTGAACGAAGCGTATATTAAGAGGAATTATGAAATGGACAACGAAAAATTATTTTCAACGGTCTTCACAAGGGTAGCTGATACTTCGACTGACTATTTACGTACGTTTACTACATTAGAATAATTCTTACGCTGACATAGTGCTTCGTGAAATAACAGTATTTCGCACTTTGTGAGTATGATGGTATATCTATATGATATTATAATTCTCCCAATACCAAACGAAAAACAATGGATCAAATAAAAATCAGAATGTGTTCAAAAAATGCTAACCTCATATAATTAAAACATCAATTTCATTGTTTAATTTTAGGCAGCGTATAGCGATTGGCATTCGAGTAATAATTATAAATGTTTTACATACATATGCATATATATTTAAATATATGATAACGTAACATTGAAAACAAAACGAACAACAAATATTAATAGCCGTATTTGCAATACATGTAGCAATAATCAATTGGTGAATTTCGTTACATAGGTATAATAATCATTCATTCATTACAAAGTATGTACGATATGAGTTAACGTCATTTATAAATAATATACCTAAGCTCTATCTTACATTTTCTTTCGTTTTGTATAATTTATTATAATTACAGTTAAACAATTGTCTATTATCGTTATGTTTACCTAAATTACTATATTTCATTAAGCTATAATAATTGCTAGAGGAAACATCTGATCATGTTTCTTCGTCTTCTTGTACTTCCTCCTCTGGAGAAGGGAGCTCCGCTCTTGTGGCCAATTGCAATGCGTTTATCCACCTAGAACAATGACGATAATTCATTCATATGGCAAGATTCCTAGTGAATAATACATTTCTACTAAATTTCTCACAATACAATACAATACACTAACTTCTCGTGGTCCTGGTGGGTAAATGCCTGGAAGTAGTAACTTTTCTTCGAGTGATGAATTTTAAAAGCCTTCTCCCGGTCCCTGAAACTGAGAAGATCTTCTTCCGGAAGTTTTGAGCCTTCGGTGACAGCAAAACCGGGCATCGGCGTAGCCGTCATGGCCAAACTGTCCGTGTCAGACTTAAAAGAGTACAGGACGAAGTCGGCATGCAGTGCGAACCACCGTTTGGTCCACGGCTTGCTGGCCTGCGTTTTGAGCAACAAATAACCGGATAATACTGACGTAGCACTCGCTGATACTTGGAGCAAACTTTGTGCTGGTCCTGCCGGTGACGAGGGCGATTTTTTCAGCGGCTGCGTCAAAGCCGCGTGACACAAACGACATACTCTCATATTTTTGTTGTCCTCAAACAACAGCTTCTGATTTGAACACTTGCTACAAACCACCTGAAAATTCATCCAGGTTTATCGAAACATGTATTCACTTCTAATTAATTTCCAAACAATTTGGCATCGCCGCGCGATTTATTTTCAAAACTGATGATTAAGATAATAAGATAATATTAGGAGAATAAAATGCGCCTACTATTCCACAAGCTCTGCAGTTGTGCTTCCTTTTCATGACGGAAAAAATTGCCTCGCAGACCATGCACCTCGTCACATCGTCGGCGGTGACTAGAGTTGATTTAGTCTCGCCGGTTTTGAGACTAGCCTTTCGCCTCAGGATCTCTTGCATTGTTTTAAACAGGGCCTCCAGCCAAGCTGCCTTATCCTCCGCTGTGTGAGTGTATAATTCGACACTTTTCTTCTCATCCCTTACGTAAAACGTATTTGCCGTTTCTAAGTTATCTCCTTCGATAACTTCGAGGTTCTCGACCATGAATTTAGCTCGCAATCGATACAGTGGGCCAGGTATCAGTCTCATAGAACACAGTAACAAGACGTCGCTGAGCTGCAAAAACAGGGTTCACTAGTAAAAAATTGCAGCGAGGAATTGCATGAGACGCAAATTCAAGCGAATAAAATTGTTTAGTGACTGCAAAATTTTCGATTATTCAGTAACATTGTAAATTTTCGGATTCGGCCCATGTGACTAACCAGAAACAAGTATCTCTCCTGATGATCGCCACTTCTAGCCGATATTTTCACGATTCTTCCCTCCTTCACAAGCTCTCGCGTTGCACTGACAAGATCGATAGCGTCGTAAATGCTCTCCTGTATCTCGAGTAGTTTTTTAAACTTGTCGATTTTTTTCATTGCTTCGTTTGTATGATTGGCGGCTGTCGAAACTAGCTCCAAGGCTCCTGAAATTGAACGTCAGAGTTGAGTCAAGAATTCACTGTCTGCGTGTAACGGATAAGAAAACTTATTGAATCGTCTTTTATTGAGCAATTTAGTTTAATTACCAATTCACCTACTCCGTATTTGTGCCTCCTTAAATCTTTAGGTATAGTTAGGGCATTGTTCTCTTGAGAAGAATTTAGCATGCCGTAAAGGTGGCGTTCAAAAACTTACTTTTTGTATCCTCGTAGTCGGGACTATCTTCGGTAAGGTTTTTCAAGTAATCCTTGAGAAGTAATTCATAGCGAGGCAGTCGTTGAATCGGACTCAGCATATGATGGGCCAACGAAAGCTTGGCGCATTCGTCCCGTTTTTGTATGTCATTGACAATCGCCGCAAATCTTGGAATCTTTTGTTGTAGTGTATTTATCAGGTTCATCGCGTAATCAAAGTTTTTCACGTACTCGGTGTACATTTTTAGAAATGGTGCAAAATTCTTCATGATATCCCCTATTCTGGGATCATCGTCCCACAATTGCATACGGGCTTCAAGCTGTGGCAAAAGAAACTCGTTATGAAACTTGTATATCGATTTTATGTTGGAAAACATGTGCTGCACAGTTTCTGACGGAAACATTGGATGAGCGCGATTTTCCTGGTCTACTTTGAACTGAAAGACTTGATCTATCAGGTGCAATATGTTCACGTAATTTCGTTCAGTGGTCAGCAATTCGTTTGCTATGTGATGACATTTTTTTTGCTTTTCATCCAACCCATCCCTTTCCGCTTTTATCTTTAGCTCCGAGCTCAGTTCCGTTTCAACGTCCACCCTCGTCGACGACTCGACTTTTGAAGATTCAGCACTCAGCTCCTCCGCCTCCTCTTCACTATCAGATTCGCTGATCGCGTAAGTATCGAGCTCGTACTGATGCGAAGTCCTTTCCGCCACGACGTATCTGCTCAATGTTGGAAATAAAACATCATTAGAAGATTGAAACTTTCAGATGCACGCAGTTTTTCAGTTTCTATTTTGTAGAAAGCCTTCTGGAGTGACTGACTTCCTTGTAAGAATTGTTTAAGGTTAGGTTATTTTTTCACCTTGTTCAAAGGCTACTGTAATCATAATGGCCTGTAAATAATTATAACGTATCAAGTTTCTCATTATTATTAATTTGAACCGAAGAAACCTACTGGGCCCTGGATAACGGATATATTAACGGGAAGTCGTACCTGTTCGTACTGGCTGTCTCCAAGCCATAGTAAAAGACACTGGTTCTTGTCTGTTTATGGTAGTGCGGTGGAGCACCGAGAGTCCACCGCCACCAGTCAGTTGATAGCATTTCACAGTATCGATAACTGACCTAATATAACTGTAAATATGTGTCTGTCATTGTTTCGTCGCATAGAAAATGATTTTTGATAGCTAGAACTCAGGTCTCCATACTTATTTTATGAGGAAGCGATCCAACGAATGGTCAAATAAACGCACAACAATTTGCATCTACGAGGATACTAACTATGACTCAATTGTCATCACTTACTAACAAACATGGCTTGGTTACGAGCGCCACCTTCTTATCGGCTACAATAAGATACCTTATCGCGGTTTTACTCACGATTCACACGCTCATTTATTTTTTATACCTCTATGCACGCCTGTTGTATACAGCGGAACCTCATTTTGACTTACCGATCTGGTCAGGTTTTTGTATCGTGGTCATTGACTGTTACTGGGAATGTATCGGAAAAACAAATTGTGCTGCTTGTGTATGTACTTAATCGTATTTCAAATTGTTCTAAATTTCTTACTACCCGTGTACCCCTTAAGTATATACAAATTTCTTTGATAATAACATCATTCATCGGATCAATCAGATTCATTAACTACTTTCAAGCTAACAATAAATATGTAGTTTCACAAGCGTAAACTTTTCGAAGAAGAAATGTTTGAAAATTTGTTCATAAGTGTACAAACAAGGTTTACAAGAAGCTGAAGTTTGATAACATCAATCCGAGAGACAGTCGTGAAAAAAGTGGAACATATGACGTGAAACATTTTAAACAAGTTCGGTTTGTTAGGAGTCGTTTTTCAACCAAAGACGAGATGTGTCGATCGTAGAATGCTTTATGACGTCACCTGCTACTACGGTACTCCAGGACACTGTGAGACATTTTGACGAAGGACGACTCCGAAGATTGTTCAACCACACTGCCGACTTCCGCGCATACGGCTGGACTTGAAGCTGACATAACGAAGTGCTGAAACCTCGGGAATCCACCGTAGCTTGGAATCCTGTGAAATGACGAGCGGGTTGGATTGTCCTGATGATCCTCCGAACCGCCCATCGAGTCTGAATCCTGCGAGTTGGCATCCTCGCTCGTCGTGCTTTGACACTCTAATAATCGTGAGTTTCTATTATCCCGGGAATTTGAATGCTGTACGGTTCTCTCCTCTTCGTCCGTCACCAACAAGTCCGTGTAAAAGGTACTTGTGGACGACGTTATCTTTGAACTGAACATTTTTATTGTACCAGTCGTTCCTTCGGATGGCTCCGGAAGTAGACGGGCCATCCAGGACGTGATGTCTCTCAGCTGCCCTCGCTGCATCCTGCAGTCAGAGGAAGAAACAGAATTAGAAGAATGAAATTTTCTCCATTAAAACTACTACGAAAGTTTGAGTGCGATTTTTTGACGAGTGATCGCTAGACTCAAACAGCTTCTGTGGGCCACGTTTTACAGACTATTCGTTCACGTTGACGTCCAAGTTCAACATTTGTTATATTAATGCGATTGTTGGGCGTGCGCGGTGATCGTGGGTAAATTGCTGTGACGCAATATCTCGCCGAGCGAATCTAATAGAGAATTTAATCCACGTAGGCTGCATAATTTTTTCATTCAAGAGCGTGAGATGACAGCAACAGATGCCAAAGCACCCGTGTGTTTGACAACGATTTTACAGAAGGCTTGTTGAACTGCGGAAGTAACTGACTACTCGGTCCATAGTTTAGGAAAGTTCTACTAAGTACACATAGAACGGATTTACAACAGTTTCCGCGTAGCGTTTTGCTTCAACTTTTCCGAAATAGGAAGCTACAGAAAGTTGCTGTATACTGTCGTGCATATGATAAACGCTTCAATGACGGAGTCGGAAAACAAATTCTGATACGTTAGTGTCCGTTGAAAATAATGTTACGGGTGACGCAGTATTTGATCAGGATACAGTTCGTTTCTTGATTACGGGTTGTAATATGACCACGCAAGAATTAGAATTGAAAAAACAATTGCAAGTGTACACGAATAAATCTTTTCCGGCATTAGAAGAAACTTCAGAAGTATAAACAGTTCACTATATTTTCTTTATTTTAATCAGTTTGGAATCTTCTGATAAATATTTACACTAGGGCATTTCAAGCGGTAGGAATAGTTGCGGGCGTTCATGAAATGTAAACACGTTCCTAGGGTTTCTAATGGGATGCGCATTGCACGCGTGTTTGAAATATTAAAAAGCAATTATTCATGCATTTTACAGTAACTCATACAGCTAAAAACAATTTATATTTATATTGCAGTCTGTCACACCTGTATAATTAATTCTACACAAAAGATCAAAAAAATAGTTCACGTCAGAAAAAGTAAGTCGATTCCCGCGCATCAACATCCAGTAGATGCAGCGTATAACATCAAGTCGTATTTATCTATTTACGAGAGAAAAAGCATGACCGCAGTTGTATATATAGAACCTGATCTATTATGGTATAGTAGGAAATGATCCTACGCTTTACGATTAATGAACCTAATTGTCGAAAATGTACTATCCTCGATGTGGTTTACCTTGAAAAATTATATTCCATCACGATATCTGTAACAGTTTATTTAATCTTAATCAATCGACTTGCGATATCTGTTAATGATTTACGGATAGGTATGCATCGCTAATAATACCTTCATTGACGCGGAGTGGTTTATAAATTTGATCATTCTTAAATCCGGCCAAAACCAGGCAAGGGCGACGTGAATCTAAGTTTACACCGTGATTGTTTGTATAACCGTATAGCGTTCCGGGAATGGATAATACCATATTCATTCGTTTCGGGAGCTTATGATAAAGTACCCAGCTGTACAAAATTACTATCAGGTAGAAAATACGATTTGCAACATAATATTTACCGTTTCCCCGTTTTTTCACGCCTTGCGGATGGATGTAATGTAGTAACAAGGTGGATCGTCTTACGTCTAGCATAGTTTCAACTTATTGTTAGTTAAAATACTGGAAAAGAGTTGATACACCTGCACCAATGCTCCAATTGCACTGATAATTAATTTATAAAGCCAATAATTGACACACTTGATATTAGTATCGAAGGTTTGAACAAAGAATCAGTGCACCAATTCACAAAACTTGAACCCTCAACTGTGTGTTCGGAATAATGCACCACGAGGCACATGATTGAAGCGGTTCGCTTCAGTCCACACCAACCGAATGTCGTTTAGGGTGAATCGTGTCTACTGCACTTGTTAAGCCAATCACTAACAGAGTCACAACATTTTCCGAACAGCGTCCGTAAGGATTATTTTCCACTTGTGATCAACCGAGGCTTGCGGTCTCGACCAAAACGTTCTCATCTCCTCTCCTCGTCAGTGGGCTAAAGTTTGATTCATCGTCATCCGTGGTATGTTCGATCTTCATTCTCTCTTGCTCTCTTTCTCGCTTCCTCTCTCCTGCCTCTCACGTCTCTCTGTCACTCTCTTGATCAGATAAATAATCAACGACGGTGTATGGGGGGTATCCCTACCAAAAGATGGCGTATCGTTGAATTTCCCCCGTTCCCCTCTCCAAAAAATCATGCCTGTCAGTTAATTACGACGAGGCGTGCACCCGCACTTTGGTCAGGCACTCGCCACACTCCACACTACATAACCTCGTCCAAGGAACCTTTTCCCCTACGTTCCGTCCAACTCCGGCTCGATCTCCGTTCTCTGCGCATGCCAGGGGCGTAACTATACCGCCTAAATTATTTTGCCATTTTCCTTCTCTTCAGGGTCGATAGTCATTCGTCAACATGCTTTTAGATGTTTTGGGATTGCTGCAGAAATCTAGCGCCAGGATCAATTCGCTTTGTTGCAAGGATCTTTGGAATGGCAACTAGTCACGTCATAATTATAATCACATCCAAAAATCAGTAGGCAATACTTCAATTTTTACTTCATCTATTTCCCACACGTTTCACAACCACAAGCCTAATTGGATTACAATAAAAGTCTTATGGTCATATCAATTGAATCAATCGATCCCGAAGATGAAATACCAAGGTAACATTTCTTCTAGTGACCTAGTAAACAGTAATTTTCCTTTGACCACACTTTGCCCATTACTAATTATTTTACGATTTTTCAGCCTGATCAACGCTGGAACTCTTGCAACAATATGGATTTCATACACAAGGTACGTAAACCATAAGTTCATGCACCTTACGTTCACTAAACGTTCAGTTCGCAAGAATTGATCGCTACGGTTGAGTGACTTCGTTTTTGGTCGTTCGTGCTCTACTGAAATTCATTCGATTCTCACTTATATGTGAAACAATTGGACTACTGGTTGTGAAACTCGGCTATTGGTAGGTATACAAAATTTATTCTTATACTTTAACGTCGATTCTAAGTGTAATAAACACCATTGCAATAATATTATTTAAAAAAAAAAAACTATGTACTGACGAAGGTTGAGCAATTCTTTCAATTTTTACTACCACAATAAAGTTTGGGACACAAATATTTGGGTGAAATCTATTTTGAATACGTGTGTACAGTTACAACATTCGATGTAGGCATAATTCTCGTAATGCTATACAATTTCAATTCAGCAGCACAGGGCATAAAAGTTTATGTGGCCTTCACTGTACGAAACTCACCCGCTAGACGTCGCTACGTGTGCGTTTCAATAATAGGTACTCTAATCTTGTCACCGGATTGGCGCTCAATTACGAACACTGAAACGATCTGGTAGTTGCAATTAGCTTGTCGTTAGCTACAGGAACAATACTTCGCGACTTCGACAAGGGCAAAACACAGCTAACCACCCGTCACCAATGTTATTTAGCGCATTATATGAGCAACACTTGTATTAGTTGCATACTGATCGCGGTAATAGACTACGATGTCACTACTGTGCGCTCGTGTAATTCCTTGCAAAAAGCAGCACATCGACATACATCTTCAAGAACAGTACTAATAAAAAAGAGAAATGAAATGCATCTCTTTGGTAACAAGATGGTTACAAGATTTGGGTGATGATCCGTCTGTTTCTTGGAGGCTCGCTCAGCTTCTTTACTATTTGCTCACGTAAATCGTACTTGAGGCTTATTTTTCATTCCGGTCAGGCAATCGGTTTGGATGGGTGTAAAATTCATCAGTCAATTCTGAAATGGATGTCAGGGATATTTTATACGATCATCGTTGCCGTCGCGTATAACGAATCCCCACGGAAAACTTTAACGTCCTTTAATTGAAAATTTACTTTAGATTATTCGTTGTATGATTTTCTTTCCGAAAATCCGTCAGCCAAACTCTCGAGCTAGGAGAAGACCGGACATGAGTTCAGCATAGCAATATTGCGAGACATGAAGCCGTAAGTTATTATGAAACAATTCACCGATTGATGGCGCCAGTTCTCGACTTGTTTGTCCTTTGTTGATACTGTTGACCCCGTCGGTAATATCCAATGCTCGGTGGACAGAGTAGGAACAGCGCGAAGAATCCAAACGATCCATATCCCCCAACTAACGAAATCCGATTCAGCAGTTCTTGGTGACAGTGAATGTTGCGATAGCACACGAAATTATTCCGATTATGAAGGGTACTATTTACACGGCTTAACCGCTCAGAATTATTCAAATACTGAATTCTGATATCGTGTATTGCATGTAGCGTGAAACGTGACGAGCAGGTGTTCATTGAGCTGTAAACCGTAGGAGACTTCAGTCTTAAAAGATATTTACCTGACGCATATTTTTAGCATATCGCTCACTAGAGGAAATGAAAACGGCTGATTACACGTGAGGCATTCTATTTACCCATGCGACAGGATCAATTGAAAAACACATTGTATAATATCTTATCATACTGTGAAATTTTGGTGCACATGAGGCTTCTGATCTCTGTCCATGTGACAATCACAATGTGACAACACATCAGTTATCTTTCGTCTTCTCTAAACTCTTGTGCAACGTACAAGTCCTATGAGCCGGTTGCTTATCGAGAAATCACGAGAAAAATTGAGGTGCAGATATTTCTGACAGAATGTTATGTATATTTTTTAATAGCGAATTATTGATCATTTTATTGAATCAACAGCTTTAGAATAGTTTGAGTTTCTGATAATTCTGATTTGGTATTAAAAAGAAAAATTTTGAAATGATGAATGCAATGTTCATCGAGCTTGAGAAGTGAGAATGCCATGTTTCAGGTGTTTACTTATCAATATTTCTGGTATTTGATGTTTCCATAGCTGCAAAAATAACTGTTAAGCGTTCGAGAACCGTTGTATTCGTCTGCAGACCTACCAGAAAGAGTCAAAATATCCCTGACACAAATACAGCGGTATGTTCATAAAATAAACGAATAAAATATCGTTCGATGGCCAACCACGTGCTAATTTTTCTTCTCGAAATTCGAATTGACCATTTCCACGAGAAATTCTTGCGTATCGCAGAGCTATACAGAAAATCGTATACGCTTTGAACCGCAAGAATTCAAAAAACTGCAATGGATTTGGCTCACGTGATGTAAGAAAGTGACAAATTGGCCACGAATTGCAGTTTGCGGCATCCTTTTGGTTCCACGCGAGTTATCGCACTGACGCAAGACGATATGGTAAATATGGAGAGTGATATTTTCAAACAATGCAGCAAACTCATTACTTGTTTCCGATGGTGTCACCCGTATTCTTCTCATTATCATGCGACGTGGAAGAATCATGAAACGAGCTCTGGCAATACGCGTCTGTATTTAAAAGGAGTGCTTTTATCTGAATTGTCATATGAGGATTGTTCCATTTGTCGCTATGTCTGGATTAGTCGGTAATAGCAAATCTTCTCCAGGTTGTAAAACGCCGGAATCCCACCAAAGCCTCCACGCCTGCGAGCACGTGTTTTGCTGCAACACTCCCACCTTGAATAGTGTCCCCTAAACGGCAAACTTTATTTGCTTCTGGTTGCGAATGTGTACAACGAAGGTGTGTGTGCAGCCGTATTGTAAAGTCTCTGCTATTGAACGTATAATATTTACTGCACAAGGATTAACAACATGTTAGGGTCGATCCCTACTCCAAAGAGTTAATGCCAGGCAGCCGCTGCTGGTGTGGGAACTGTTATGTGTGTACACACAGATCCATTCAATCAACCACTGCAACCTTCTCTTATATATAAAGTGATAAACTCGGTTCACTCACATACCAAGTCACGACTTCGCCGGACACAAGCGTCAGAATTTGCAGTAGATCATCAGATCACATCCGACCTTTCTATTCGATTATCAAACGGCGCGATCGACCGAATCGTTAGTCCTGTATCGAAAGTATTTTACCGCTCGAAATTATGAGTATCACTTTTACTCCTTGTTTTACCCACCAGTTAATTAATATTGATTGATGAAAGGAGAAAGTTGGGAATACGAGAAACTAAAAATCGAAGTAACCGTTCCGGTTTCACAATTTGACGCTATTAATTAAGAGTGACGGTTCTATTCTGAAGATTTTCAAACAAAGAAACATTAACCGTAAGTACAGTTTGCCAGTTATATGCGTATAGTCCAAGCTTTTGCAAGTAATATTAAAACTCCGTTTACAGCATTCCACAAGTCACATTAGTGCTGCATGTGAAATTATCTTTATGACTGCATCATTCTGTTAGCCAGGTATTCAGAGTAGCTGGATATGAAATTCTAAAAGATTCAAAACGATTAATAATTTTTCTCTATATCAGAACGGTTATGATGGTTTCAACCCTCCTTCTGTGCACCCTAATTGGCTTAAGTTCGTCACACATTCTGCCAGATGTTCCCACGCATTTTGAAGGTAGGTTTATTCCAAAATATAACACATCTTTTGGGTGCTTTGAACTTGGACTACTAGTAACAATTACGTAGAGTGTTACACGTGAAATTATCACCAATTATTTCCACTCAGTTAGCATTTGCCTTCTGCATAAATTTTTCACTCACCAACAGCGAGGTAACACCTCAACCAGACCTTGGGACGCTTTTAATTAGATCACATCGAGACGAGGCTTACCGATATATTTATATATTAAAAATAATTCGCCGAAGTTGGTATTAATAAAAAATCGCCTTATTGATTATTCAAAAGGTTGCGACGTTTCGATCGGCTACGCCAATTGCCAATCATCTTCAGGCAATAATTATTGACGATCCTACGAGCTTAACGTATTATTGTCTCGCCATGTCGATATATTTATCGTCTATCATGAAAAGGAATTGTCATTTCTTTATTCAGATTCTGATAACAGCACTTTCAAATTTTATAAAATCATGAGTGAGAGTATTTGAACATAGAGGGTTCATAAGAAATGTATTCAGAAAGTCTTCTCAAATTAAAGTTGACCCAACACTAGGAGTACATTTGTTGAAATACCTGAAACAAACGCTGGGCAGTATTTCTCAAATTTCATTTTCCTTGACGTTTTTATATTGCTGCTTAAAGAAAATAAATTGCAAAATTTTCAGCGAGACAAAAACTGGATATGTCTTTACTGAACATAAAGTTATTACGAAGGTAAAACGAAATGGTTGATTGGACTAAATTATAAATACAATTCCGAGGGCAATGGAGCATATGTTAACCATACCGATGAGTGACTGAAAAATTCTTGAATAGTTGATGAAATAAGTTGTTCAGGGCATTCGAAAGCCTATAATATAAACCGAATTACTTACGTTTACTTGCGCAGTGAAGCACGTGGTATCAACAATGTAGAACGATACGCGGTTGATTGAAATGTAAAAAGTACCCCCCTACTTCGTGAACCGGGAGAAATTCGTGCCAAGGCAAATGCTTGAACGAGGCTACAATTCACCTACTATGCAGACCGTACTGCTCTATAGTCGAGGGTCATTTCTCATACAGTTTAAATGGTCTTTTAATATTCACTTTCGTAGATACTTCCTACTGGATGAAATCTGGGCAAGAAAATCTACGAAAAATTCTCTCATTACACGATAATGAGAATCAAGCGAGGAACATTATCATTTTCATCGGGGATGGAATGGGAATGACATCTGTAACAGCTGGTAGAATTTTTCAGGGCCAAAAGAAAGGCGGCTCGGGAGAAGAATATAAGCTGAACTTTGAGCAATTCCCAAATACTGGTCTTTCCAAGGTAAATCATCAGTCATTTAGAACCACCTACTCTTGATTAAAACCAGTGTTAACAAATTTAACGTTGCTCAAGCTATGATTTTGAAGCAGTCCGTAGAAAGAAGTTGACAAAAAAAAAAAAAAAATGTAATTCAGTTTTGTTTCGCACCGGAAATCTGCCATGCCACTTATGTCTCGTTGCGTTTTCTTCAAGACTTACAACGTGGACAAACAAGTACCGGACTCAGCTGCCACAGCAACTGCAATGTTCTCTGGTGTAAAATGTCGCTATAAAGTGATCGGACTGGACTCAAAAGCCATTTTCGAACATTGCGATAAAACTGTGAACAAACGAAGCAGATTGTCAACAATCGCGGAGTGGGCCCAAGTGGCTGGTAAAGATACCGGTGTGTGCTCAATGTATTTATTCAAACATATTCTATGCGACGTCTGACAAAGATGTTGCGCCGACACACATAAAATGATTGAGATCGGTATCGATTCATGCAATTTTACTTGCGTCCATTTCGAACATCCGTTTTCACAAATGTGGCTTTTTCTTTTATTTTTGTCTCAGTAAATTTTTTGTCAATATATATAATGCCTGGAATTGAATGCAACTTGAACAGGTTTACGACGGTTGTAACTGAACCGTCGGTCCCGACGCGATTTTCAAGTCTTACGTAGGCCCACGAATAGGCAAGATTGGCAAGGCCACTTGTTAGTCGTTTTTGTGTCCTCACAGTCTAATCTGCACGTGTAGATATACCGCATACATCGTATACTCGTCCCCATAAGATATGATATTATTTCTAACAACCCGTCGGTGTCGTGTGTCGCGCAAATTGTATTAGTATGCCAGATGAGCAACATCCTAAAGATAAGAAATGCTAAGAATAATTTCGAGATTAGGTTTTTATTCACATCCTCCCGGATTGCGGAGGTACAGGTCGGTAACCCTTCGACCTTTTACATCCATATAATTTTACCTTGCGTTATTGTTATACCACAGGGTTCGTAACCACCGCCCGAGTGACACATGCCACACCGGCAGCGCTTTACGCGCACGTGAACAGCAGAAATTGGGAGTGTGACACGGAAATTCCTAATGATCAAAAAGACTGTACCAAAGACATAGCCAGGCAGCTGGTCGAAGACGCTCCTGGAAGTAATTTCAAGGTAAACGTCACTTCCGAACTATCAGTCACGCGGCGTTACCGTGCATCACGTTCTGTAACTTCAAGCACGTAAATAACAATTTAACTAACATTGAGTGAAGGCCGTAAACGTTCACTGTAATCTTCTCTTCATTTCGTAAACTAATAATAAAAATGAGTTATTCGTCAGCTCGGAGTGCTTTACATGCTACGTGTTTATCACTCTGAAATTTTCGACCTGCGTATTTCTGGCTGTTGAAAGTCACGGCCAGTAATTAGCAAAATGCACGGACAACTCCAAGAAAGAGATTTATAATCATGCTTACAAGTGCATACTGTATCCTTACGGACTCTGACTAAGATAATTGTCTGGAAATTTTTAATCCTAGGTTATAATGGGCGGTGGTGCACAACCGATGGGAACTATTAATCGGCAAATTGATACAGACGTATGCATCAGGAATGACAGTTTAAATATAACGGATCTATGGCAGAAGAAAAATCCCCAAGGCAAGTTTGTCGCAAATACAGGAGAGTTGATGAACCTTGATATTGGAAGTGCTTCGAATATTTTGGGAATATTTGCCCCCAACCATTTGCCCTATCACGCGGTTCGTGATGTGAGTGAAAAAGGATCTCCATCTTTGGCAAATATGACCTTGCAGGCCATCAGAATGCTACGAAGAAACAAAAATGGGTTCTTCCTAATGGTTAGTTTCTTGTTTCATAGATCATTCTTAACGCGTATTTTAAAGTTACCTTTACAACCCTTCAGGAATACCTTGTGTCCCAGCTTTTCTTTTCTAAAAACGCCCTGGCCAAAAATTCCACACTGATCATTGTCTTCTATTCGCAATATCACAATAATCGACCCTCTCACCGAGGTTTCCCAAGTTGGTATTTCCAACTTGGCCACGAGTAACTAGCAGCTGAAGTTGACGCATGGCCAACAGGTTGAAAGTGGCCGTATAGACATGGCGCATCATAGCAATTATGCAAAACACGCGCTCCACGAAGTCGGGGCCTTAGAAGAAGCGGTTCAAGTTGCCTTGGACCAAGTGAACGTGGAGGAAACTCTGATCATAGTAACGGCGGATCACTCTCATGCCTTCACGATGAACGGCTACCCAGAAAGAGGTAACGACATCTTGGGTCTAGCTAACAAGCCGGGAGATGTGGCCTATGAAACTCTCGCCTACACAAACGGCCCAGGATTCATCTACCACCGCATAAACGACACTAGCTTACAAGGGCCCAATAACACATGGAGATCGGTCGCCGATGATCCGAACAGAGGCGATCCTTGGTACAGGAACTTTGCTGGATTTTACATAGAGGATGAGACTCACGGCGGAGAAGACGTGCCCGTTTATGCCGTCGGTATGTATTTGATACTCGGCTTGTTTTCCATTAGGGCGGTCCTGGAAAAATTCATTTTTAAATTTCGTCTATCCTACCGTCCAAATCGGGGTTGAACAGTCAAAATCAAAAAAATGACCTTCTTAAGGTCCACCCCAGTATTCCACTAAACATTTGAAACATTTTTGCCACGTTACAGGGCCTTACTCCCATCTTTTCCGTGGGACTTTTGAACAGAATTACATTGCTCACGCCGTTGCCTACGCAGGCTGCCTCCAAAACTGGCCTTCCCATTGCGATAACTCCTATCATCACGGGCGGGCTTACAGCAAAGGGACCACGCTAGCTTCCTCATCTCTGCATTTAGCCACTTTTGCCTTTGTGTGCGTGGGCATTGCGCTCGGTAATAGAGTCGCCCTATGACATAACGAGGCGCACACCGTCGAACGTGTATTTATTTATTTTATTGTAGCGAGTACTACTATGTATGATTGTTATTGTAAATGTTGTTACCTGTAGGATGACGTGGTCGAAATTCTTGATTATCCAATACATCGGAAACCTTGGATCTTCTTAACATATCGATATACCAAACGAATATCTGAATACATAATAAATAATTCGAGATGAGAATTGTTGAACGATAAACATGAGCATTTATTCTTTACAAATTAGTTATCCAGCAACTCTTACAATGCTTAAATAATAATTTTTGTATATCAAAGGCACTGATTCGTCGCTAACGAAGTTTCTATCTGGCTTCAAACTGGCATACGGATTCTTTTGCGGTGCCAAAACGATTTCCAAGTCCGAACAGACGCCTTTTATTCTTTCGATATCCATCGGTATTTCACGTTCCGTATAAGCAGTTACTAAAATTGGGACCTTGCTTTTGCACAATTCAAAAATAGTCTGTGGCCACGTGTCTTGACCCCGGAAACCAGTCGCCCGGTACAACCCAGCGTTAAACAAACAAGTCAGGTCTGGTTTTTTATAATTCGGAGAATAGCAAAAGTCGTGATATAACGTCTCGGGAACGAAGGAGACGTCGATTTTTCTGTCCCTCAGTTTACATAAGCGGCAAAGTTTGACGTGGCTTAAAATATCACGCGGTACTAACTGGGGCAGGATCAATTCAGGGCCAGTTATAATGACTCTGAGCGTTTTCAAGTTTGGTAAAAAGTGAAGGAAAAGCTTCTCCCAAACACGCAAATTTATGCCTTCGTACTGAAACTCTGCACCGATCAAATGCAGGACTATGTTATCGGTAGATTTCCAACTACTGTAGGATTCCTGTAACGCATACAATGCTGTCAGAGGAACACTTGCCATGTGGGACAAAGTGGTGTAATTATAGAAGTCCATGTTTACAAATCGATCGGAATCATTACCACTAATCATAGACGCAACGGTGTCAAAATTAAACTGGGAAAGTTTTGGAGCCACAAAGTACACATTCGGAATCCCGGGATCCACATTTCCGTGCGTAGCTTGAGCCAAAATTAACTTGTGAAATAATCGGTACTGCAAACACCATTCAGAGTGATCGTCACGATGTTCTTGACACCAGAACACAACTTTGCAATCCGGGCAACACTGCAACGATGCACCCTTATTTTTACCAAAACTATGACACTTGAAACAGACCCGGGGGTAGAGGATTACTTCCTTTTCCCAGAGCTCGAGGTAACGGTTTAAAAAAATTTCGGTCACTTTGATGAGGTTGACCCTTAATATTCTGTACTCCTCTGGACTCGGCGTGTTTTTCCTGTCATCGATCCCGTCGCATTTTTCCTGGCAATTTTCGGCCAAAGCTCTGCAAAAGTCCTGATGTAAAGCTGCGTCTTGACTTCGATGATCCTCCGTGCAGTATGAAACCATGAAACAGTTTTTACACACTAACTTTGGATTGGAGATGTGGGAACAAACCAAGCATGTGTTTGAGAGGTACGTTTTTCGTGGTCGGAAGTCAAATTCGATCGTTTCTTCATCGTCTGTATCATCCTCCGATTCAAATTGCCCAGTGTTAGTTGAAACAGGAAAGGATAGCCTGGATAAAATGTCAATATTTTTCTTCAAATCGCTTCCGTTATTCTTATCTGTAGATACTTTCAATTTCTTCGGCTTTCTTTTACTGCGACCCATTTTTCATTCTGCTTAAATGCCACTCTGAAAGCAATAATTCAACTTATCATAAATAGGTTTTGGCGAGATGTTGAATTATTGAAAATTTAATATAACTTTAGAATACTGGCAATTATTTCAGCATGTTAATTTATCGAAATTTTCATTTATGACAATACAATCTCACCATCTGCCTTAACGATTCGTGCAACACTTACAACGGTCTGCTTTCTAGTGGGCTTTAGATAGCCGACCGAAATCGCGCGCGGGTCTGAGCAATGTGATCTGTACCTTGTAATTGTCTTTTGGTTAAATGGAAACACACGTAACCGAATTAGACGGGGGGGAATGCCAAATAAATGAAGTGATGGTGACATGCGCAGATCTTCAACGGGCACAATGCCCAGTCTGGTATTATTTCTAGCAAACGATCTGATCCGGGAATCTAAGCCACGCATTGTCCACGGTGTCTATTGATGCCTATAGACACGTGTAAGTTATTAATGTCGAACAGTTACAGCTGTGAACAAAGTTTTCGACTTTTTTTTGTCCCAATTTCCAATATTAAGTCATGGGTAAAACCCTGATGAGCCTGGCCAGGTCAGAGTGATGAATAAATAAGAACCACGGATGATTGAAAAGTCCATAAGTTTTTAATTTATGAAAATTTATACTAATATTTTCTTATATTTGGGTTAATTAGGTACTTTCAAATTATTGACACCCGGTGTCTACGTTCATAGGAAGCGCCCTTTCAAATTTCTGCGGGCATTTGCCATTCGTTTGAACGCGGTACCGTTGTGCAGGTCGGCTGCCGAGCCGAGGTCTCATTAGATTGGTAGCACTGAGAACGGGGAATCACGTCTCAGCGTATCTTCAGCTCGCTGAACTCTGCTTATACTGGAATGTACTTATATCTACTACGCTGACCGTGCCGAGAGCGAGAGAGAGAGAGAGAGTTACAACGGCTGCAGAGTGGTATCTCGGATCTTTGTCCTCCACTACTCCTGGTATACCAACAGTTATAAATCAAATTTATTGGTATCGAGATCTTTGTCGGTGCTACTCGTGGTAACCTCATATGATACCTTCTCTTTCGGCATGCAGCAGTCTAATGGAGCGTTTCAGTTGCAAGAGAGATCAGTGTTTTCTGCCACCTGTAAAATAATAAATGAAACGGCAAAAGAAGAAAAAAGGCTTTATTAATAATTAATCAAAATCACTACATATGTATTAACTTTTTTTCCGAATTCCAAATTTATTTAATGTGAATTATATAATACGTAGTAATCGTATTTCCCCGTAGATGCTTCAGCCTCGATTATTCAATTTTACTCAATTACTGTTGAGTAAACATGTATAAATTTTCGCCCTACTAGTTTGTATCCAATTGTCTTGAAATAACAATTGAGTTACGTCAAAACGATTTGAAATTATGCTCAACATAAATGAAACTCAACGATTGACGCTTATTCTTATTTGCTTATTTATATAGTTCAACTTTAACAACTTTAAGTTATTTCTACAAAATTGAAAACCCATCCTGTTCTCAGCTTTGTTAGTGACTAAAATATGAATTCTTGGTGTTTGATTTTACGAGAGTATCAATTTTCAAGGTAATAATAATTGCTGTACAGTTATTGTTTGAAGTTTGGACCTTTTGTGATTCGCAAATTTTTGAATTTTCGAACAGCTGGTTCTATGTAATGACCGTGACATAACATGTACTCAATTATTGACTGCCAGTATACTGTCAACAGTCTCATGTGCATGCTTACGTGCTTCTATTTCGGCTCCAGAATGAGCTCTGTCTCACTTTCAATGTATTTTCAATACTGGCAGTCGGTAATACAGCTGTAACAGTAAGGATTAGCAGAGTCCTGAATTTAAAAATTCTGATGTAATTTAACCTGAAGAGCATTCGTTATATTTGAAATTTCCCCAATTATTTCTGAGTATACTATAGTTTCTTATTATTACGAACAAAATACAGTTTACAATTTCATTCTAATGGAAAAATTTTCAAATTATGCTTGAGGTGCTTGCAGCTGCTATACTGCAACGATCAGAATATGCGATTTCATAGGCAAATGTGATGGAAACATTCTAGTGCCAACTAATCAACTTATTCTGACTGGTAAAACAAAATGATAATTTTACACATTTATGAACATACCTATAATATAACGCAATTGAGTTCCGAGCATATGTTAATATGACTTTGTGTTCAACATTTCAGTTTGTTCTGATACTGCGTCATCTCGAGTTGATAACACGTCGCGCTACTCGTATACGGATAAAAATTGACTAATTGTAAGCTTACCACCGTGCACCGGCGCAAAATCACCGATACGTACTAGTATACTTACATACGCGTCACAAGTTTGCTTCGCTGAGCAGTGCCACGACTCTATTTGTACATATGCCGAATACACACGCTCGACTAACCCCGCGGTAGTAAAATAATATCCCTGCAAACTGGAGAGTGAATCCTGGAAAGAAAAGAACACAACGTTGCAGACGTTGCAGTGAGTTCTGATAATAACGGACAGTGCGGTTGAACGAACGATTCGAACACACGTTGGCCGTTGCCACGCGTTTAAATGGTGAGCGCGCAAGACGTTTCAGGTAGGTAGACGCGTAAACAAGGATAGAAACAAGCCCCGGTGCAGGCGATCCAGGTAGCTACAACGAAAATTCACAATACAGGCCGAAAATTGACGTTGCATGGTAAGAACGGTGACAAATGCAAGATAGTTTGCGTGTAAGGTTTGAAACGTGGATCATGGAGAAGAAAAACCGGTGTGAAATTTAGGTTCGTGGAATATATTTTCAGGTTATGTATGTAGGGTCGAAGGTCCTTCTGCTACTCATTATGCCTATGTAAACTGTTTTTTTTTCAAATATGTCAACAATGGAACGAGCTCTGAACGCGGTAAAGTTTCGACGGTTTTAAATTTTCAAATTAGAGGTATTTTTGTAACTGTGAATGAACAATTTTTTCAGTTGAGATAAGAGGTCCCAGACAGCACGAAACTTAACGGCGTCAAAAAGATGTCTCATGCGGCACTTTTTCATGTCTCTAACCTCCCAAGAACGTATTTCAGGCACAAAGATATCTTTTAGGCGTTGGGAAATGGCGTATAAGCCATCATTTACACGTCTTTTTGACGACTTTAACTTTCGTGCTATCCGGGCTCATTGATACCTATCAGATAAGTTAGCACAGATAATTCAATCTAGAGCATTAACTGATTATAAAGCATTGTTGCAAGTCAAATCTTTTTTTGTTGAATACACAACTTGAATATTGGCTGAAACCTGCTAGTCCTCTGATTTATGGATAACCTCAATGAACGATAACACTCTTTATGCTTACTTACCACAATCTCTGTTGCTTTGACCTTACTTTATGAAAAATATCAAAATAATGCATACGGTGCAGGCAGTAATCGATATGAATCCATTAAAGTGACACTCTCTTCGTTTATGTAGAACTGTAGTTGAACTGATATGTAGTTATTATAATGTATATCATAAGGTTTGGATTACATGTTGCGCTCAAGGGGGTATGAAAACTGTGAAATGTATATTTGAAAAACCAGGGCCTTCGTTGATGAGGTTCATTAATACCCGATATATCTTTTTTATATTGATACTTCATGCATGAAAAAATTTCTTGTTCATCCAAGCAGTTATCCAATTATTAATTGACCTGGTTCCTTACGTTTGCTTTTACTAGATTTATATATCAATACAAGCAACAGTGTCTGAGGGAATCACGAATTTTTACTGACAACTATTGGTGAACTGCTAAAATATAAATGACTTTTGATAAATGTTCTCAAGTAACTATATATGGTTAAATGAAAATGTTACCAATTTGAGTATTCGTATCCCCTTAAATCATCCACTAAAGCTAGGCCTATATCACGTTTTAACCCAGTATTTGTATCTTTGTTTTTATCCAGAAAATGATCATGAAGACCTCTGATAAAAGAACGGTGAGTCCCTCAAAGTGGCAATATTTGGCATGGATGAGTATGCATCTTGCTGTAACAAAAATTCAACCATGATATTTACGAAGCTAATATACCTTAAGCATGCATTTTTAGTTAACAAAATTCAAATATTTATTTTTAAAATGTACAGATTACATTTTTGGTTGGTGATCTTATTACTTTGGTGTAAAAGTTATTTCACGTCGTTCAGAACAGAAAATTTTGTCATAATAATTTTTGTAATGTATGTAAAAATGTTCAGAGAAATTTTGTCCACAGCTTTGCAAAATTGTCCTTATATATGTGAAATCTGTAGATAACCATTGATCCGCGATGACACAGCTGAATTGTAAAAAATTGATTAATACGAGTTTGTCGATCGATAATACACTTCTTTTATTTATTCTCATTTGTAGAAAATTTCCATGCTTTCGTGAAGATTATTATACAATCAAAAAATTAATTATCATCTTTTCATGAAGCAGTTGCCAAGGATTTGAAGCTTATGAAAATAGTTTAAGCTCTATATTTAGTCTACTGAGCCCTAGCTTTTGCATCCAGCTCAGATTCAGATGGTTCGCTTGCCTGGTATTACATTTTCTCTTCACTGACCGCGAATTCGACACGTATTGTTACGTCAAGTCTTTGATGTTTTACTCCTGATCGATATGATAATCGTTAACTAAATGACGTATTTACTGTTCTCAGTGTTTTGTAGTGACCTACAAAATCGTGGCAAAGAAAAATGGACGGAGCCGATAACGTTGTAACAACTGCTGTGAAGGAAAAGAAGCTATTACGGTATCGAAAACAACCAGACAAATTATATACCTTCAAGATGGTTGGTTCAGGTGGCGAGGAGTCTGTAAATGTCAACATGACTGACATTGCAATGGAACTCCAACCAGACTCAGAATTTGAAAATAGTGACGATGACACAAGGCATTTGATATCTCAAATACCATCGTCAATGATCAAAGGATTGAGAAACAACAACAACCACCGCAAAATAAATAATGCGCATCAGCCGGAGGATGAGAATGTCTGGTCGATATCTGTTCAAATGTTTATCCCATTTTTACTTGCTGGTTTTGGCATGGTTGCCGCTAGCCTGTTGCTTGACGTCGTTCAGGTACGTTGAGAACATCTCTTACCCAGCTGGGTTCGAATCGCCTACTGCAAACTCATCGGTGTATATTTTCAGCATTGGGCTGTCTTCAAAGTAGTTTCCGAAGTATACATACTAGTGCCTGCTCTACTAGGTCTAAAAGGCAACCTCGAGATGACACTAGCCTCTCGTTTGTCAACCCAAGCTAATCTCGGCCATATGGATACCAGGAAACAGCAATGGACGCTGATTGCTGGTAACCTTGCATTGATACAATGCCAAGCAATGGTTGTTGGTTTGCTAGCATCGCTCGCTGCCGTCATACTGGGATGGATACCAGAGGCCCACTTTGACATAAATCATGGCCTTCTACTGTGTGCCAGTTCACTACTGACAGCATCTATTGCTAGTTTTATTCTGGGTCTTGTTATGGTCGCAGTTATATTATTGTCCAGAAAGATGAACATCAATCCAGATAATGTAGCCACACCCATTGCTGCGTCGTTAGGAGACCTGACGACGCTAGCACTCTTGTCTTGGATAGCATCGATGTTGTACAACGCAATTGGTAACTCGTTTATTCATTTCGATACCATTTTTTTCTGTTTAAATAACTGAAAACGCGATTGGTTAGCTCATGCTTCTAATTTTCTATATTCGTATATCCGACACACAAGCAAGTCGTTATTTCTCTTCAATGGCCTTGACTACAGCTGCTTGTACTCTAAAAGTAAATAATACCTCTTTATTTATTTTATACCCATACACTAGTCGTTTGAAATAATACGAATATCAAGTAGTAAACTGTCGTGGATGTTTGATGTAACACAACGGTTCACAACTTTGTCATTCCTAGATGGCATACAAATTTTTGATAGAATTTTCGTAGCAACCACTATAACGTAAATTTCGAAACATTCGGATAAGCTATATTCTACAACTTGTGTTAAATTGAAATATTAAAAATTTTCCATTATTGCATAGATTTTGCGAATTATATTAATCCACAATTTTCAGAATATGCTCCATGGATAGCACCGCTTGTCACAGTCATTTGTATAGTTGCAACACCTTTTTGGGGATATATTGCAGCGAGTAATCCATTTACAAGAGAAGTATTGAATCATGGGTGGACACCTGTGATATCAGCGATGTTAATCAGCAGGTACTACAGAGATTATGTACATATTTTCTTATACATAGAACTTGAGAAATGTTTGCTCGGTTTTCCACGTCATTAGAAAACAAAATCAATTTTCGTCTTTCAGCATCGGAGGTCTCATATTGGACTTTACGATATCGACCTATAAGGGCATAGCAGTTTTTCAGCTAGTCATTAATGGGGTAGGGGGGAATCTGGTGGCTGTCCAAGCGAGTAGAATTTCAACATCGTTACACAGAAAGCAAATAACTGAGCACCATGAAATTCCAACAATTTGCATAAGTCCGGTCCACGCGTTTCTTGATCCAGGTACGAGAAATGCAAGAATGAATTGACAAGCTAGTGCGAGAGAGCGTAAGAGTACTGAACTTCTTATTTTCAGGTGGACATGCCAGAACTGCTAGAGTTCTAATAATGATGGTGGTGCCTGGTCACTTGATATTCAGCTATACTATAAGTTATCTCCAAGCTGGACATACGACGCTGACCCCAATATTTATAATCATATATTTATTTGCCGCCCTGCTGCAGGTAGCTTTAAATTCATACTTTTAAGAATAACGATAAACTTGTATAAAAGCCAAGTTAATCGCAACGCACATGCAATATCGTTAACAGGTAATACTACTGCTGTACATAGCACAATTAATGGTTGTCTGGATGTGGACACTTGGTATGGATCCGGACAGCTCTGCAATACCATACTTAACAGCTGCCGGTGATCTTATAGGAACTGCGCTGCTGGGTATAGCTTTTCACATTCTCTATGCCATCGGCGACGGAGATGCCGATGTTGGAGATTGAAAGGTGCGTTTATTTTTTATACGAAGAATAGAGTGATATATGAATAATTCCTAGAAGGCTTTTGAAAATGATTAGACACTTTCTCATCTGCAGACATTTGATAAATAATCAACAGATTTATCCACTGCCATAGAACAGCTAATGAATGCAAGTATTGGAAGTGATAAAAGATTGGCATCGATAATATCATTTGCATACTTTGTATTAGTGTTAAATGTTTTTTCAACTCTCGACAAATATGCTCCAAATTTAATGAACTTAAAACTTGATATTTTCCGTATTCTTCAGATAGATTAGACCAAAAGTGATATGAATATTATCATTATTATTACTCCTAATATTTTTAATGTTGTTATCAAAGCACTTCAACAATTATAAGAATTTGTTTTTAATGCTTTGCCTTACAAATATCTGAAAAGATTATGCCAGTATAATATATTAGCCAGATGAATTAATTTTTAATTATTACAGCTAAGTGTAAGATACATAAGTATAATAAGACATATTTAGTGTAATATTTTTTATCGCACGATATCAGAAGTAATTGAACCAATTTGTACAATTAGTGATCGGTTGACCTAAGATTATAGTTAGGTAATTTGGTTAAATATTAAGAGTTTGCAATTGCCATAGAACTTTATCAAAATATTTAGGTATATTTCTTTCCTATTAAATTGTGTCGCCATATACAATATGTATATGTATATATACATATATTATATTCTATTATATGTATATATACATATATGTATATATATGTATATATACATATACTATATTCTAAGATTTTGTTTGTTTCTCAATTTTCTTTACTTAATCTAAGTCCTATCGTGGCAATCACTATTTACTTATGTACAAAAAAATTACAATAACGCGAGCTTAAGATAATTTTTTTTTTTTTATGACACGTTTACCTAGTCCTGGACTACTTGTGCCTTTTATTTGCTGCTTCATTTTATCACCGTCGAATTAATTATTTTTTGAAAACGCTTATTAATTTGTCCATAGACGGATCATAAGTAAATCAAAGTTCCGCCAATGCACCGACATATTTCAAATAGATTTTCAACGGTTTCTCAAATGCTCATCTCGGTGACTTACGTCACGTGAACAGCGTACAGGAATGTATAGTGAGTTCGCGTACGGACAATTTTTTATATCAGTAATGTTTAACCTATCCAAGAAACCAAAATTTGTCGATAAAATATACCTGTACATGCAGTTCTGAATAAAATTTTCTGTAGGTACATTCGGCAATTTTTGACAGATTGATAACAATTTTTAACCTGAAATTCGAATTTTATCAAATTAGTTTGAGAATTCCGCGCAACGTGTACTACACCTTATAAAAAAATATAACCAAATGACTGACTGCGACTAAATTTCTATCTTTCCGACTGAGCTGAAAACGTCTGGATTTCGTATGTTTGATTTTCGAACGTGTATCTCGTGAACCGCTACCGATAAAGCTGGGAACGGTCTTACTATCCAGATCCCACTATTTTCGTTAGAAGCAGTCACTGCTTATGTTATTTTATATGCTGTGAACAGACAAAATATGGTCTTCCCGTATTCACCAAAGCGACCAAAGCGTATACCACAATGCTCACGTATGAACAAATTGTGCTGTATAAATCCGTCAATAGTAGACGCAGAACGCGACATGGAGCGAACTGCCAATTTTCAGTTTATGTATATGACGCGTAGAAACTAAAGGCCAAATCCCTGTAATTGTAATTCATATCTCTTTTCGTATGTAACGTAACGACTCATTGTGTTATGAATCGCCCTCTATAGGTATGTACATATAGGAGATTTGCGAGCGCAAGTGACGCATGTGCGACAACGATATGTCATGATGAATGCGTGACAGATCACTATCTTCCCCACAGCCATTATTACACACAATCACCAGTCAACTGTTTAATAGAGAAATCGTCTTAAACACACGCCGCTACACTCGTGTATGCGTATTTGTACAGTTGTAGGTATTACGTTATGCACTATGTCAAATTCATACGGCACTCGAATCACATGACCTGCAACGATCATTTTAGATCAGTTATTGCAGCACGTTGCCAAATTAATTGTCACCGTTGTCTCTAATGAATCAGTGATTCTACAAATGAGTATCATTCTTGCCGGTATTTCTTTTTTCCGACCCTCTGTCACGTTTTGAAGGTGGCCGTGAACTCTTTCAGCCAGGTACTGGAGTAGTAAAATAAGTTTTATCGCTGTAACGTCTCGTTCCGTTTCACAAACAAAGTGTCATGAAGTGTTTGATCTTGTGTAGTCGGTCGGTAGATCTCTTAATATTTTGGGTAACCACTCCGCTAATTGATCCCATAATCACTGTAAACTTGTCCAGCGTACGTTATACTCAAAGGTAAACAATGAATTTTATAATAGACAATATCGAGCTCACTGATGAAGACGGTAGCGATGATTGAGTCTGGAAGAATGAGGACAACAAGCGTGTGTTCAAGAAGCCCTTTCCGCCTTTTCATCGTTGGATAAGAGTCGGTTAGTCGTTCATAATTATTTGCTTACCAAGTCGTTCGTCGCGACGCGTTATGTCCACCATCCACCCACACCTCAAGCTCTTGTAGTACCTTAATTCTCATTCGCAAACTTCGGCTGCTCCGTACTCGATCCAAAGTATATACATACGCAACAAGAACCCCGTGCCAACTTCTCACCCTCCTCCTTCTTCTCCTCCTCTTCCTCCTCCTCCTCCTCAAATCAACAACTTGCTAAGTTTTATTCACCAGTGCTATGTCCAACATCGAACGGTGTGGAGCATACATCACTGTTACGCATTATACCTATATAGCAACGATCAAACGACGAGCGTAACACCAACTGGGAATGAAATAGTTGGATCCGTCAGTAAGGATTAACTCAGTCGTCGCGGGCAACGTTTTACAGCCTCTTCGTCTCACTCCGTTTTCTCCCTTCTCGCGATCCCAGGGAGTTTTCCATTTTTTTCATTGTTTTTCTTTTATCTTCTTGCAACCAAGTTACTCTTACTGACACAGTTGTAGAGAGAAAGGAGACATTTTTTCCGACCTGAATGGGGTGAACTGCTGATATGTATAAAAGCAGTACGTGACAACTTTATTCAGTCGATTAGAATTAGTGCGACAAAACTTTAATAAATAAATTAAAATATCCTCTTTAATTGGAAAATATAAAGTTTAAATACGAAGAAGATAAAAAGCGGGTAAACAAAACACGAGAAAAAGAACAGAAATCCGTTTATTTGTTTAAAATGAGTGGTGAATATTTATAAAATGTTGCCGATTTTCAAGTTCCATTGCCGAATTACTTGATTTACAAATATTGATCAAATGCGAAATCAGAGGAAAAACTCCACGTTCATTGAGGTGAGGAAGAAATGTCACAGCTGACCTCCAGTGATCGTCGTAAGTAGGAGATTTCGTTTGTAACGTAGTACAAAATGTGACAACGTACATGTTACATGTGATCCGTTTGACGATGGCATTCTTTAACGGTATTGCTCATTTTCTCTTGGACCACCACTTGAGATGGGTGGCTGAGGTAGCTCGAGGGTAAAACGAACTCTTGTTTCGTGAAGTATTTTTGAACAGGTGTAGATCGAATGTATATTCGTAAAAAACTTCGGCTTCTTGGGCGAAGTTTTATAAAAGTAACAAAATCAAATTAACGTATATTTTCATAATTGTTTCTAAGTTATGCCAGTTTTACGTCACAGTACACATACCTTTCACTAATTGTAAGCCTAAGAAGATGAACTTGCCTTTAGAGATATACTTTATGTTATATTAGCGTTACCATTTTGCAAAAATATCCCACCAACAGTGCTGTAACTGATATGAGCCTTTTCAAATTTAATTCCTTGGAAACAATAAGGTGGCTGATCGGTATCAGCAGCATCGCATCCGAGAATTGCGTAAAAAAAGGAACGCAAGCAGCTATGTCATCGCTGCCTTAACGTTTTTGCCGCGAATCTTAAATATTGGTGCAGCTTGTTGACTAGAAATTAGTGTCCATCCCAATGATTTTCAACCTTATTTTTTTATTCTTCACCTTCGATTGGGTTAACAATTGAAATTACAACCTCAGAAGGTGGGACACTAGCATTAATATTGTAACAGTGGTTCCAATGTTTGACAATTACGTTGCTACTATTAATGACTTGCAGAAAATTTGTGTGTCGCACATTACAGAAAGGTAGAAAAACAGTAGAGTCACCAATTCGTACGTCTGCAAATGATCGTAGTACCAGTAACAGTTCTTTTGGCAGTTAATATTTTGTATTCCGTGTAGTGTGTTGTATTGCAGTCCAATTTGATTGGTTGGTCAGAAGTATTTAGTAGATAATATATGAGTTTTACATGAGATACAGGCACCATTGGTGATTAGACTCAGTTTTACACTTGCTTATTTGCATACGTAATACAATTAAACCGGAAAGTTACCCATCGTAAGCGATTCAGAGACAGCTTTGAGTAATCATCTGCAGCGGTATTAGTTCTTGGCACATCAATGCAAAGTCGTCGTAAGGTGCACTCTGGGAGGTTAATGGCTAACTGTTGACCATGAATCTGGTTGCAATGTCAATCAGATAAGTCTATTACGGATTGTACTCTGGGTTTAAATCATCTCCACTGGCATTTAACTGTCGGTCTGCCAGCTGGAAGCAGTTCCTCTGCGTCCTTCTCAACGACTGGTAGACCTAGTTAAGACATTGACTTGACCTGCACACGTGTGTTGTCAGTTATGAATGAAGACAGGAAGACCAGAGATGAGAATCAATTCAACTAAATATGATGATGACAAGTGATATCCAACTTTTGAAGACTCTTGCTTGCGTTTAGGAAATCCATGTTTTCCACTGGCTTGTAAGCAGTTGTTTGTGTATTTAAAAGAACAACATAAGGCAATGTGAAACCGCGTAAATACGGTTCGTAACAGTTGGCACGACCGTGAGATTACGAATGATTTGAATACCTGTAAGTAGAATTCGTCGCTGTTACATGTTCGCTCGTAAGCCCATCTCCGTAAACTTGATTTTCTTAACAAGGTCAGAAATTTCTATGCATTGGTTTATCAATACTGGTCTCGCGATTTACGAATCGAAAACTATATTCAAGTTTGTTGGACGGAGGATCGATCACCCACGTACGACCTTAGACTCACTTACCAAAACCATCATTTAGAACGATTTCATTCTTAAGAGCGATGGGTATAAGAGGTTCAAAAGTAACACTTCCGGTTACAAATTAACCGCTTAACAACTTCTGGCCTAAGCAATACGAACTCGGCGTCTTTGGAGTTTCAGCTTGACGGTACGTACGTACGTACATTGGTCAAAGCAATTCTCTACTTAACAAACTACGACTTCCTGACAGAATTTTGACCGAACTTACTTCAACTTAACACGAATTACATTTATTTAAAGACAGAAAAATAGTGTCGATCACTGAGAAGTCGTGACATAATTGACTGCTCATCCGACCGAAAAAGAGAATATTGTTCAAACACTAACCTCGAATTGCAAAAAAAACTTCACTGATTCAATGGAGTAGGCGACCTAGGCTGAACCATACTTGGTATCGTTGAGCTTTTGTTATCTCGTTCGCGTATACGTAGAGAAATCGGAGAACAGATGCATTCCACATAAATTGGTTAGTCCTGAATTTGCATACCGTAGAGATACTCATCTTCCATAAGCTACCCGGTCTTTGAGCATCAGACTAAATTGAGTAAACCGTTTTGTTCTAGCAGTTGAGAGTCGCGTAGATAAATTGCCGAGTGGAATTTACGCGACAATTAGGAGTGTTCGTATAACGTGTCGTTTCGATTTTTTTATTACGGTACCAGAAACAAATCCAGCGATTCAACAATTGCCTTGAACGTTTGTACTTCCGTCAATTGTGGTAAGATTGCCTGGATACGGGAAACTTCGTTCATATGGCGCAAAAAACTATTCGTGTAAGTGCTTTTCTTGAAAAGAGTCCCAAAGTTATTCAAATTTGCCTATAGTGTAAACTTTGCACAACTTAGATTTTGGAGTTGTTGATTGAGTAATCTGTTTTTTGCTCAATGCTGCCCCAGTAGACAGCATTTAATGCAGAAGCTAACAATTAAATCTTCTCGCAAAAGAAATACGCGCAGTCAAAAAATCAGGACGCAAATAAGTACAACACCTCGAATCCATTGGTTTACGTACCGCTAAATTGGTGAGGTCAAATACCAAAAGATTGTAGAAAATCAGCAACGCTCCAACTATGATTCTAGATTACGCCGAAGACATAGCGAGCGAATGAACAGTTGAATTTGAAATTTGAGCTTTTTCCGGTTATCAGTTAAGAGTTGTAAACAATGCAATGCAGGAAAAAAATTGTAATGACAAAGGGAAGATCGTCCATGTTTTTTTATCTTGAAAATATTGATTGCGACATAGCATGCAACCGATTTTCCAGAATGATATGGAATATAATGAAAATCGGATGGTCGTCCTCCACTATCTTCACATATAACTCGTATTCTGGCGGATCAATAATGTCGCGGCTGCTCCATGGGTGTTTTCTCAGTCTGGCCTAGACATGCTACAGACGACTCGAACGAAGCATCGTCTTCAGTCGCGATGTAACCTCATGACGCGCTGGCCTGTTCCTGGCCTCCAGAAAATTCCATCCATGCTGGAAACTAAGGGCGTCCACTATCACGACCTTATTCGGGAACCGAGCCAATCCGTGCCTTAACCAAAGACTTACAACTGAGTCTCTGGACGAGGAGAAGAATAGGAATAAATTCTCGTAGATCGGGGATCAGATCAGAAAAATAAGGTATGGAGAGGGTGCAGTGCCACTGTGCAACAGCCGTCTATATAATGGTAATGAAACATCCAGGGGCTTGACGTTAACCCCTCCAGAATGAAAGCACATGGCTAGTTGAACAACCAGATTCATAGTCTGCTCTGATAACCTCATTTTGTAATAAGAAACGCAAATGTCAATTGTATGATTGAAGCTGCTTATAAATTTGATCGCCAGCACTCATACTAATCTATTCATCTCTTGACTCACGGTCAATTATTGCTATTGCATATTTTATATTTTCAACACTTATGGTTAACTCTTTATCGGGTTTATTATTTTCTTCGGTAAGTATGTGTCCAAATGTAACAATTTCGAGGGATTAACGGATGTGCTATCAGAAAACCTGTTGATTCGACTGTTCACTGAGTTACTTTGAAATGCAAAAATGCAATGGTAGACTTTACAGTTCCTTAGGTACACTTTGACTTATGATTTTGAAAAGCTATAAACATCGTGGTACCTCAGAGTACGCTGTCTGATTCTAGACAGCCGGTGGTACTCATCGAAAGTCACGAGAGCTAAGGTTGCAAAAAGTTTTTGAGATCACTGCCAATTTTGTACATCCTTACTAAGCAAGGGATAGAATCTGCACTGTAATTGAATTGATAGACTAAAGAAAGACGAATGTTGACAAGTGAGAAAGACCCGCGAGAGATAGGCAAGCACAGAGCTCTCGTTAGATTTACAACTCTTCTTCTTGCCAGGCGCCGCATTGTTAATTACGCAATTCCTTTATTTGTATCTTAAATAACTCGGAGAAGCGTGCAGCGAGGTAGGAGAGTATGACTACTGGTATGGAAAGTCTTATCATTGTCGAAGAACAATTGCTATATATTGGTAGTATGTGCCGGAGTTGGGCCCAGTCGTAAGATGATAGAGGGTCAGGTACATTCACTTCCGGTACAGCAGCCGCCAGAAAAACATCCCAACTATTCCCCAACGATATACATCAAGTTCGACAAGTATGACGTTCATAACGACATTTCCATTGTCTCGTCAGTCCACCCATTTAACGAATGCCATGGGGATATTTTTTAGTGAAGTGAAAGTGACAAAAGCTACAAAACTGTTATAATATAATCACACGTAGTGAAGGTATAAGTGTATTTATGGGCATGTGGAATTTTTCAGTAATTTTTTCGTAAAATTTGCCTAAGAATTCTCAAATATTCAAGAGTGATCCGCCCGATTCTAAATGCAATATCAGTTCCTAAATTCACGTATCGTTCAATATACGGATAGCTTATTACAAGATTGAAAAGTAACGTTTTGTTAAGATTGAACTTGAAAACTTATTGTTAGATGAGCCTCGGTGAACGGTGCAAGCTATACAAATCGAGCTCACCGATCCGCACACTATGGCCGAAGTGAATCTATTCAGTTATAAAGTACCCACGGCACAAGTATTTACGCTAGAATATGAATGAAGATGATACAATTTCACTACCTCTCACGGTGCTCGCTGCTGTCACCAAACTGATCCCACTGAGAAAAATTTCATTTGTTACAGTAACTAGAAAAATTCAGCAAAACAGGTATCGTTAACAAAACTGTTTGAATGATGTTGGAATTACGAAAAACGAGGTACACGTAACCATTTTGCGCTATTGTCGATCCTATTTTCCAATAATTGCAACGCAAAATCACTTTGTTCGGTTTACTGTACTTTTTTAGTTAAATAAGGCTTTAACATCAATTTATTGTCGCACAAGGATTAAATTTTCGCAACAGTTACAATAAAATATAGTAACAGTGATCGTAATAAGAAAGAATATTAACAGATACTAGACTTTCTGGTAACAGCTAGAACACTAATTTTCATTTTGTACCTGGAACTATATTTTTCGATTGGGGTAAAAAATGAAAATAGTTAAGGACTGAGCGGTAACCGGAACTAAAAATTTCTCTCAGTGCCGAATTGGCGAATACTGGACCGCAGCACAGGCCGAGCAGCTCTGAATTGACATTAATACGAGGTATCTTTTAATTTTCCAGTGGGCAATGTAAAGAGTCGTTACTATACAACAAAAGACATTCGTACAGGATGACACCGACGGGTGGCCGCTCGCGCACCGCTTCCGAATCAAACCCTGGAGCCGGTGCCTCGTCGGCCCTGTCATCTGCCGAGGAAGGGGCAGAGGTCAGCATGCTTGAAGATGGGGACGGAAATCGTCTTCCCGACATCGTGGTGGAGAGTAAACTTTATGGCAATGGTGCTGATGATGAGCCTATGGAATCATACTTGGCAATCACCATCCAAGTTTTTATACCGTTTCTGGTTGCCGGGCTGGGAATGGTCGGTGCGGGCTTGGTCTTGGATTTGGTTCAAGTATGAAAATTTCTAAAGCTAAATTCTTGGTATCCTGATGTGAAATTTAATACTGATAAGCAACACGCGCTCCAAAGTGCGCGCTGCGATGTTGACCGAAGCACAATCGAGCGACAGCTAACAGACGATGATTCAATTCTTGCAGCATTGGGTGGTGTTTGAAAGAGTAAACGAACTGATGATCTTGGTACCGGCACTCTTGGGACTTAAGGGTAACCTTGAAATGACCTTGGCATCGAGACTCTCTACTCAGGCAAACCTCGGACACATGGATACACCGAAACAGCAATCATCCATGATAGTGGGAAACCTTGTCTTGATTCAGGTGATGATGGAAAAAAAATATTTCAGACAAAGACAAACAAACGATGCATTTCCGACCTACCACACTGTCAAACGATAATGCATATCTACAATGCTCTAGCGCTTAATTTTAGACATGGTAAAATAATAAAAACACTTGTAGATGTGACGCATTTAATGAGGTAGGCAAGTACATAAACACATTTTTCTCTTGCTTAAGCTACGGCTGTGAAAATTATCGCCAGCTGCTCACTAGGTGCACGTTTTCTTCGCGCAACTTGAAATAAATATGAACTCTTAACGGGCGTGTGTTGCTAAAGTCGACATCAAATTTCGGAATATAATGCGAACTTGCGAGATCCTCAAAGCACATTATCTTGCTTTAATGTTTGCTCTTCTGTTCTGACGTATAGCTCTTTGGCCTTCGTTTCAAAACTGTCTCTGGCTTGTTTGACTACTCGATAATATGATCTCTGATCAAAGAGCTAACTTTGTTTTCGGTTGAATGTTTTTACTTGATTCGAAAAGAATGAGATACAAAGGACCAGGTATAAAACAGCATCGTAGAATATTGCTCATCCCATTAAATTTTATAAGGTATCTTCGGGAAAGAAAAACACAGACCCACAGCCAGCAATGACGTATTATGAACTCCAGCGTCACGCTATGTAATCTTTCATCGTAATCTTTTTCTCCCCTACAGTGCCAAGCAATAGTCGTTGGTTTCTTGGGTTCAGTAGTCGCCATAGTGATGGGGGCATTACGGAACGGAACCGTATCACTGGACCACGCGTATCTCCTCTGCGCCAGCAGTCTTGTTACAGCGTCGCTTGCGTCGTTTGTCCTTGGTTTGATTACCGCTGGAGTGATTGTTTTTTCACGACATTGTCACATCAATCCCGACAACGTGGCAACGCCAATCGCAGCCAGCTTAGGGGACATCACCTCTTTGGCCCTCCTATCCTGGATTTCAACAATACTCTACGAATCCATTGACAAACAAGACTGGCTCGCGCCTCTAATTATAGCCTGCTACGTTCTGGTCACACCACTTTGGGTCTGGATTGCAAAAAAAAATGAACACACCAACGATGTTCTCTACACCGGCTGGACGCCAGTCATGATTGCTATGCTCATAAGCAGGTAAAGAAATATCCGCTTTCACGAGTCCGGATTTATCTGTCAATAGTTTCCTTTATCAATGCTACAACTCACTATAGTAATCCAGTGCATTCCGATACATTTTCTATCGCGTACAATTGACCTTGAAGTCACTTATAAGGTTTGAAAACTCCCACAATAGCAAAGCGCATGCTGCTCCAACAATTAACGATTAATTACTGTGAATTCAGTTGTGGAGGACTAATTCTGGAGTTCATGGTGTCCCGTTTCGAAAACCTGACAGTTTTCCAACCAGTAATAAACGGAGTTGGTGGTAACCTGGTCGCGGTACAAGCCAGCCGAATATCCACAGCCCTTCACAAGCAGGCTGACCTCGGAACTTTGCTGATACCGCCGGGTCTCGCTCATCCGGTAATCTTCATCACGCCGATAGCAAACTTTTTTGGAAAAGGTTGGAACGTTAGATTAGTGCCATCTCCATCTTCCTCGATTCGCGCATTTAATAATACCGGGCAACCTTTTCGCTTTCAGGTATGCATGCCAGGACTACTCGAGTCCTGATGGCGATGGTGATACCGGGTCACGTGATCTTCATATATCTTATAAATTACATGAAGGATGGCAACGCATCCCTGACACCGCTCTTCGTATTCGTGTACCTTTGCGCGGCTCTACTTCAAGTAGCGGCTCTCCTTTACATTGCGTACATAATGATCCACTGGATGTGGAAACGAAAAATCGACCCCGACAATTCTGCTATTCCGTACCTCACCGCGATGGGTGATCTTCTCGGAATCAGCTTATTGGCAATAGCATTTCAATTCCTCTACCTCGTCGGGGATCAGGACTCTGACCTACCCCTTTCACCTTAACCGTAAGAGTATGCTGGCAAATAGTCTCCCAGGTTAACTTATCTCCACGCATATTGCCAATCCGAGAAATGGTGACTTGTCGATGTTGGTTCAGCGTGACGTTGAATAAATCCTTCAATACCTCAAACCCCAGACGATCAAATTAAAGGTTCTTTTACCGGGTAACGGCGAACTGTTGACAAACCAACTGCAATTGTCATCTATACGGAAAGTCTTTGTTTTCACTCGTGGTCTTGATCACTTATTGCTGGAGGTAAAATAATTTCCATTCAATGATATTATTATTCGGTGTTACAGGCACCCTCCAGTTCCCCCAAGGATTTTTTATTTATTCGAAGAATGAGCTGAAATTTCTATTCGTAAACGATACTTGTACGTCAGTTTGCGTATGATGTTATATCGAATTATACAATATACTCGTGGAAAAACTTCGAAAGCAAATTTAAAAACCTACAATACATAGCAGTATAAGTAATTGTCAAATGGATATAAGAGAAGAATATATTTTTCAGTAGTTTTACGTGTATATAGTAAAGTATGTATTGTTGAAAGGTTAGCAACCAACGACCGTAATTCTTGAAGGCCAAAATTATCTTAGCGGAAAAAGTCTCGAATGCCATTAAAACCAAAATATATAAATAATGCAGATAACTGAACATAACGAAAATGACTGTATTCGCAGGTACGAGTATAGCAGGAAAAAGTTATTTAATAATAATTATTGTGGTTACAACTATTACTTGGCTAAAGTGAATATAGCGGATTGCAGCATAGCATGCAGAAAATACAGCGAAGTTTTATTTACTTGGGGAAATGAATAAATGAATGAATAACCAAAAATCGGTGGAAAATTACCAAAGGATCACACAGACTAAATTAATAAAAAGCTGTGGATGAAATATCAACTCTTTTTCAATCCATTTCACGCTCTATTATGTTTATTAATCCGGATAATGCGGCGAATTGATCACTCAAGCGTTGTTACTTTATGTCAAAATATAGTTTTTCATTCTTTTATAAGTACACCTGTGTAAGTACGTATTGAACGTACACACAATACGTGGTGCGCACGATTAGGAAGGAATAATGAAAAAATCACAAGCTCTTGAGTCAAAATTAAAATTGTTGAGGATTCTGTATCCCTCGGTCGTCGTGTCCAGAGAAAGAACAATCACCAGCAAAGAAATTGATCCAAGCTCAACAATCTAGCGATTGTTGTAATTTTTTGACATATTTTCTTACTTTTATTACTATTATTTAATTGTTTCCGCAGGAACCGGGTAACCCTACCTATGAACGTAAATCTCCATCGTATATGCAAGGGAAATTTAGCGTGGAGCACTACTGTGAAAAAACTTGGTCAGGTTTTTGAAAATTTAAGAAGGAGAATACGATAGCAATAATAACGGACGAACGCCATCAACCTGGGATTAACGTCACCAACGCTACCCTAGTGGACATTGTGAGAGCCACATTGTGATTTTTCTCTTTTTTTTTGGCCGTAAATAAAGCCAAAACGCCTATGTCGATGTGTTTCAAAACTGCAAGTGACCGTGATTAGGTATACTGCGCATGCGTTACTATTGCCATCGTTGTCGCACACACTGTTGAACAGATCATCACTCGATTGCAGCAATCCTAACGACATTAAACTGAACAACGGAATCTGATTCCGTTAGAAAAGTCATCTATGGCACCCCACTATCAGAGTTACACGACGTGTATATAAACGACCATTTCCGGCAGGAATCCGCATCTTACCTCTGATTTCTTTGATCACAGATAAGATGTGAGAAAGAAGGTGACGCCACCGAGCCTAAAAATGTGAAGCACTGCTCATTTGCCAGGTTCACTGATTATGAGCTTCGTGAAAAGCGCCAGTTTTCATAGAGATACAATTAGACGTAGCGTAAGCGGGTGTTTCACGCAGGTATCAAATGAATGCGTGCAACAGTGCAAGTAAGTCGCGTCCAGCTTGTTCACGCACATACGAAACTCGCAATTATAATTGAAAACTAAATTCGAGTATACCTTTATATAACCTGAGCATGTTTTACGCGTTTTTCCATGCGTGTTTTCCGTACAATAAAGTACCCGTATCTACGACGATCGAGTTTGTCTGCAAATGCGCATACGCGTAGTACAAAAAAGACCACTTTTAAGTAGTTAAAAGTGATCTTTTCTGGACTACGTGCTCGCACCGTCTCAAAAAAATCTGACATTACGCAACCCTAACTTCAATTTCACGCTTCGTGAATAAACGCGTAACACACTCTTGCTATATAGAGAATCGTGTGCAGCAAGAAGGCAACGCTCTTTTCGCCTCGCGTATTTGCTATATTTGTCTCCGGCTCACCTACAAATCGTATTGCAAACTTACGCTCGGCCCGCAAATATCGCGTTTGCCTCCTTGTTACACAATGCACTATTCTCGACCTCTCAGCAATCGTATACGTGCTTCCGCAGCGTTATGGTACAGATATTTCTGCTGGAAACCGTTAACCAAACCGTTGCTAGATTCTCCAGTCAACGAGCGATCACAGGCGAAGAAGAGGAAGAAGAAGAAGAGGGCTGTGGAATCACCTTTCTCACGTTGCGGTCCCGCCACTTTTTTGTTGGGTTGTCATTTGGGTTGTTTGCTTGGGTAGGTTGGTATAAGTTATACCGTATAACGAAAGATACATATCTTCATCATATTCGGAATCCCATTTCACGGTTGCATAATTAAAGTGTGAAGTATTAAATGCTTCCTTTCGAGAATTAACATTAGGTTCGACGTAGTGCAGCTTTCCCGATAATTCAGAATTCTTCGTATTAGGTGGCATTAGTTATAACTATATACGTAATGGAACTGCTATTTTTCTGCTAGCAGATAACTATAAATAGCATACATTTTTCAACACAAGAAGGTTCATGTGCTTTACTATCATGATAAGCTATCGGATAAAATACCATGAACAAACAAATATTATTTCTTGTTAGCTACGTGCATATTTTTTCGGATAAAAGGTTGAACAAACTAAGAACGCATAAAAGACGGAAACATCTCATAATATTGATCTGAATATATTTTCATTAAAACATAAATGTTGGATCGATGAGATAACAAAATGAATTTACAAAATAATACACTTCAAAGTTGCAGTTTATATTACAAATTACTTTAGGGTGTATATACATGTCTATGTAATTATTCTGTGAACGATTGTAAATAATTTTCAATTCATATTTAAATAAATAATTTACTATTACGTATGATATATCTTGTATGTTTTGTGGGCGCCAGATTTATCGTGGAACACGTGATTAACTTTACTTAATTTCGGTTACGCGAAGTTTTAAAAATCATATTCATTTCACAATTAATTCAGTAACACGTTTGAATTATTCGAATTTCTTTTGCACAGAGTTCTAAGATTTCACCCAAATTGTATCAGCTTTCAATCGTCCGTCACATCAAATCGGTAAACAACTGCTAACGATTCTAATAAAATTCTCATTTGTCGTACGGATTCCGTTTAAAAATTCACAGTCACCTTCATTTCGTGAAACTAAAATTACATTCACGACATTAGATGACTGTTATCATTATTCACCTATCAAATATCTGAAAAATATACTGAACTCTTTCTCGTGTGCTTTAAAACATCCCCGAGCCATAGCGAGGATTAATATTTGTTCATACATTCAATTACAGTAGATCCATATAACCTAAGTCACTGAGCTTCTTTTTTTTTTTTGCACTTCACGGTTTTCTTTCTTGCATTTTACCGCATCTTCTTATTACGTAAATAGAGTCGGAGGTACAAATACCATTCTGTACGAAGTACTTCGTGTGATACATTTACGTATGATTGCTTTATGGCAATTGATTTGTTTGGATGTAGGTCAATAAGTTCGTGTGTAGGTATATACATAATGAATTTGACTGAAGTTACACGTTAGTTCACGCCCAAATGACTGCGGTGAATATGACAGGCATTAAAAGTTCACATATTCATTCATTCTCAAACCAATTCTATTCACTGGCAATGAATCATTGAAATCATATTGTGACCGGGTAATATCTAAAGACCGCCAATAATCTGCTTTAGGATAAAACGAAATTCAATTCATTTGAATCTTGTGCTTGATTTGAGATATATATTTCGCCGATTCTTGCGCGCGAATATGAGGCCATGATCTGTCGCTGGTTTTTTTCATGGTTTGCAATCAATATACTTCTGAAACTTATCACTTCCGATGATGTCTATACCAAATTTACGTTTTTGTTCTTGCAGTCTAATGGTCGACCGTCACCATCGATGATAAAATTTTGTCATCCATGAGTCAAAGCTCCAGGCCTGTGACGATCTCACATCGTTCGCCTTAATGGTTTCTCTCCGGTAATATTAGATGTATACACTTCAATAGTCACCGTATTCGTACCCGATAGACTGCAGCATCTTGAAAGCACCAGCCAGCAACAACGATCCGGTAAGATCACCGAGCGATGTCAAGTACGGGATTGCAGAATTGTCCGGGTCAATTTTGTACCGCCACATCGCGTGGATGATTATGTGAGCGATATAGAGCAAGAGCATTATCTGAAATGAAACAGAGAAACTCGTTCAACCATCTTCTCAATGCCGAATACCAGCTGTATGAAAAATGATTATGCGTATCTAACTACCAAAGAGAAACGCTGGGATTTTTTCACCGATCATACCTGCAATAACGCGGCAGTCAAGTAGGATAGTATGAAATAGATCTGCAGCGTCGAGTAGCCCCATTGAATGTAGTCTGCAGTGAAGATGAAGACCAGTTGACCAGGTATTGCCATACCCATCAGAATTCGTGCTGTTTTGGCGTAAGGTACTAAAAAAGTCAGATTTGATGAGTTTCGGGTATTTTCTAAAGGGCTGAGTGAACTGATCTGTAAATACCCCTTTTTTATTTTTCGTATGCTACCAACCTCCTTTGAAAAGCGCTGCCCACGGAGAAACGAAGATCTTTGCGTGGGGTGGCAAAATTCCCATGATTGAGGTTTGGTGCAATAGTGTTGAGATTCTGGATGCCTGCACCGAGACTAGATTGCCACCAATTCCGTTTATTATTGGTTGAAATATGACGAAGCCGTCGAAGACGTCGACCGCTTGGTCAAGGACTAATCCGCCAAGCCTGCAATCACAAAATGTCGATTTCAATGATCCTGGCACTGAGGTGGTCGGTAAGTGAGATATGAGCAACTATAGCCCCTTCAAATTCGGCACACTCACCCGCTAATGAACAACGCTGACAAAACCGGCGTCCAACCCGTTTTCAGAACGTTTCTGGTATATTTGTTTTTCAGAACTATGCATATCCATAGAGGCAAAAGGCAAATATAACCACCCAGGATGAGGTAGAGAATCCATATCTGATTATCCAGTATTTTAAAGAGTGCGGATGCAACAGTCGCTAAAACGGTGATGGAGACTACGTCACCAATGGATGCAGCGAGCGGTGTAGCAAGATTGTCGGGGTTCATTTTACACCGATGCGATACCATAATTACAGCGATCATTACGAAATCTGGAAACACACATAGTATAGTTACGTGGTTCCGAGAAAGGCCGGATTATCAATAACGCAATTATCGTAATATTACTCTCGGAGTGATTCTCATCTCGGATTTGATACGTTGAATTTGACCGGTTCAAGTAAAGTGTCAAGTATGCATATTCGTACATGTATTGACGTTCGTAACTGCGAGATGTCAGTTAAGAAAATGTTGTTCCAATTGTAAATCGCCGCAAACATTGTCTAGTGCTTGTTTCACTAGTCAACAAGCAACTGATCCTACAAGGTGTACGAATGAAACTCCGTCAAGAACAAGCAACGGAAAATAAGTAAACGGTGCTTTTATTTGCCGGCAGTGCGTCAACGTTGTCAAAACAAATGGCAGACAAACAGGTATCCAATGAATTAATTTTAATCTAGACGTTGGACTCACCTAAGACAAAGCATGAGCTGGTCGCAGTACAAATGCTAGAAGTGGTCAACAGAAGAGCGTGGTTCCAAACGAACTGTCCCTGCATCACCGCCCCCACGGAGAGGGCGAAAATAGATACAAGAATAGCCGCTACTGAAGCCTGAATTTGAACGAGAACCACGTTGCCAATTATCATCTTCATGATCTCTCGGAAGCTTGTCATGTTGCCGATATTTGCCTGTGTGCTCAGTCGTGAGGCTAAACACATGTCGAGATTTCCTTTGAGACCCAGTAGAGCTGGTACAAGGATGAAGAGCTCACTGACGGCCACGAACACCGGCCAATTCTTGAAAATAACATTCAATCATTGGCTTAAGATACCCACATCTGCCCGATTGTGTGTTGAGTGAATTGGATGACGCGACGTGTGTACCAACCGCATCATCGTCAGAATTTGAAAATTTTTAACGCAAGTTGAGACAAATCTGTCCGATACAGTTGGTGGTATTTGCAAAATTTGATACAAGATAAGATCTGTGAGAGGGCGATATTGGTGAAAGGATTTTACGATTCATTCAAACGCTAGGCTCACTCGATGCTACAAAACGATTTAATGATCGGCAGCGGTGACCACTAAACTCGACGGCAATAAAATCAAAGTGATTCCAGATATAATATTACTTTTATACGTATATATACATATGGGGTACGGACGAAGGCTTAGCGAGGTGAATGTCGGAGCAGAATCTATATACGACTATAATACTGATTCACGATAGTTATTACTTTTGTTCCTGTATATCGGGAAATGTGATGTGGGGACATCTCGTAAGAAATGGGGCGTTAAAACAGTCAGGGCCCACTTGACTTTGCCACGAAGTAGTCCATTAATCCAATACAAAATGGCGGATTTCTATCCTCCGCTTTTATTGTGTCATGAAACAACTTTTATTCACCTCTATCGGTCTCCCGCTGCTCCGCCAGACTCGCTAAGCTGCCAGAACCCAGAAACTCCATTCCAATTGTCAAGTGACATGCGGAAGGATTTGGAAAACATGGCGTGCGAGACAAATACAATACAGGAATTATTAGAAATCACACTCAGAAAATTCCCACCTGCACATTCGACAGAACCAATCCAGCCCCGATGGTGCCAATTCCAGCGATGAAAAACGGTACGGAAATCTGTACCGTTGTCGTGTACCACTTTTCGGCCTTGACAATTTTCCGCTTATCTCCAGAGCCTGGCGATCCAACGGGAAAGTCAGGATCTGGGTCGGAGTTTGTGATCGAGGTGATCGTGACGATGGAACTGCTGCTGGACAGCGATCCGCCTCCTGGACTCGGAGGTGGCAGACCATTCTTTTCGGAATAAGCTCCAAAGGGGAGCTTCAGTGATGCTGGAAGAGTGAAGATTTTCAACTATTAATACCCACGTGTGCCGCGCTTCAGAGTTTCGTGACAAAAATCCGGCCAGACTAACCTGCTATTTTTTTGGCAGTGACTTCGTCAGCGTTAAGATTCGAGATTTCGATGTAGTCATTTTTGGAGAATTTACCGACGTCGAGGGTGAGATCAGCTTTATTGTCACCGACGGTAAACGAGTGATCGTTGTTTATCTTCGCGTGATTTTCCTGTTTGGGTGCTGGGTCGGGATGAGCGTCAGCCGGGCTCTTGTTCGATTTCTGGTTTTGACTGGCCAAATCTGTAATGCTCAACAGTTTTGGTCTGTCCTCCGGATCCGGGAAAGCAACCATATCTAAAAAAAAAGGAATCGTTCCCGAATCACGAACACGTTAACGGAAATGAATGTCAGCGCTCGTAGTCGTGGAAATGAATTGTCCATTCCTGTGGAATAACATTTGACAGTCGATTCCATCACCTTCGAATTGAACAGATTCATACGCACGTGTTTGTGAAGCCACGCTTGTTATTCTCGTCAGTGAAACGTTCCGTTTATTAACGGAGGGCAATTACGTTTAAAAAGTATATAACATCGAAACGAAAATAACGTCATACGCCGCGGGTCTCAGTGAATGGTCGAAGTTTCATAGTTCCAGATTGAATTCCAATTTCATTCATGCCGATGCTTTCATCGCGATCAATCGTTACAAATAAACATTGTGTACCCAGCGTATGACGTAGCCTATATTTTTCTCAACTTTTAACCGTTTTGCTCGTTGCCTAAGAATTGATTGACGTATATTGCACCGAATGGAATAGGATGGGGTGTCTCTTTCGGATTATAATTCAACTGTTATCCTATCATTTGACCATTTTTCTCAGAACGTTGATCGCTGTCGCCTTAATGACGTCTATGATCCGTTTTTTGCAAAATTCTCTCAATGTGCTTATTTTCTGACAAGTATATATGAATATGTATATATGTATATACTTATATATAGTGTTTACACAGTTGTAATACAATTTCAAGGAAACAGACTATTTGTCACGGAAAAGGCGAATATTTTGTAAAATGTTCACCGTTGACATAGAAAAAAAATAAGGTGATCAGTGGAATAATGATCACTGAAAAAATGACGGGGAACTCACCGGAATGTGTATTGCAGCGAGTCGTGTGTTGAGTATCTTATACCAGTTGACCAAAGCCACTGCAGAGGTTTTTTTGATATTCCGGACGCCGCCAAGCCGTAAGAGTTCTGCCACCACAATCTGTTTAGAAATGAACGAACTCGTTATTTTCGACTGTAAACTACCGCGATAGGATCACCGTAAAGAATTGACTGGGAGAGATTTCCGAAAATACTTTTTATTCCAACGTTGAAGCAACATTCACGAATGTTCTTCGAACTTGCGAACTGGAGAAATTGCAGCACGATTTACCGCGGCCAACACGCTGCTCATTATAAATAACGTCGCGCGTGGAAGTCTAACAGATTACTTTTTCCTTGAGAACATAATCGGGCCTACCAGGAGTCTCCCTTTCTCTCTTCGTCTCGGGTAGGAATTTTACGGCAGCTAATAAAATTGTTCTTTTCGATCTTCGCCTCGCGATTTTACGATACTTTTTTTTCCCGATCAGGTTCCCGCTAGTTTCGAATGTTAAATGTTTAGAAGCAGTTTTTTCACAGTGAATATTTCACGCTAGTTGATATTTAGTCTCTGCTGTCATTTACCAAACGCCTTGAAAAGAATTCGGACCGTTTGTTATGTCAACTTTCATACAACACTCGACTTTCCGTACACGTGATTTCGAAATTAAAGATATGCCACGACTATAGCATCATACAATCTGCATACACGTATAATCAGAGGATAAGTACGGAGGATAAACAAAAATTTTCCTAACGTTTCCCAAGTATCTGCGTGCTCTGAATTACTTACGGTGAGAATCCGTTGGAAAAAGTTAGAGCCAGCGTGTTCTATTGATTCGAAGACGAGATCTTTTTCCCCCTCACTCTTCCCAGGCTACCGACCGGACTTCCGAGTCACTCAATGATGAAAAATTAATTCGAACAATATCGGGCGACAATTTAACAAAGAAAATCGTAGATTTTCAATTATGGATTTTTTTGTCAACTGTTGAAAACCGTAAGGAAAAAAAAAATACTGATGCCGAAAACGTTGGCGAATGAGGAAATCGAGAAAACCGGTTCGACAAAAACTGCTTTAATAAACGACTGTTCAACACTTTCAACTGGTCTGAGATATTTTTAAGCAGCACCGTTTCTCCAACGCCGACCGACCACCGCGAGCGACAACGTTTCACTGATAACTCGTTGCAAAGTTCCGCCTGTCGACGGTCTCACTGCAACACCTCACAATTAAAGATGTTTCACCGTCTCTGTATCAATCCTTAAGTACAATCCGCTCCGTGCACGTGGACGTAATACCCGCCAAGAGTTTCCCGAATCTCACCCCACCTTTCTTCAATACCGTCGCCTTTGTTTTAAATATTTTTTTTTTTTTTCAATTCCTAGATGGGATGAAAAATCCCAGTGCTAACAAACATCGAATACCGCATGAAGAATTTCCAAACCGGTTGTAGAGACAAACGTAATTATTGGCAAAACTACCGATCCTTTCGCATCGTCGATCGAGGGATCGTGTTAGTGTAAAGGGTCGAAGGATAGCTGATTTTCGCGATTTTTTTTTTTCAATCGGCAAAATACGCTACGCAGTCTCACTTTTTTTTTACGTCAAATCAAAGCACTCGTGAAGAACAGGAAATACATTTGTATACGTTAATTTTTTCTTCTATTTTTTATATATTTTTTTTTTAACGGTTTTCTCGAAACGTGGCTTTTCAAAGCGGTGTACACTCTCAGAGGAAGAGTTTTCAAACTATCCGACTCAAATTTGGACACAACGTTCTTCACGCCATTCTTTATTTTGCTATGGAAACTTTTTTTTTTTAAATTGTCACACTTTTTTAACGAAAAACTGTAGAAGAAATAAAAAAAATAAATCGGATAGTTTTTTTTCAAACCACCGCCATTTTGTCAATTGAGATTAAAAAAAAAAAAAGAAAAAAACTGCACAGTAAGATAGCGGCTTTCGTACTGATTAATAATCTCTTTACAAATTTTGTTTCAGATTATACTTACGGCCACAACCGTATACACCGTGAGGACTCCTTTTTTTCAAAGACATGTTGAACCGTTAAAACAAAAAGTAAAAAAATTAAAAAATTAACTATCGAAAAAAAATCGCGAAACTCGATTATTTTTCGACCCGTTAAACTGGCACGGTGATCCCTTAATCGGATGAAATAACGCCATTTCATCGTCTGGCAAGAACGTCAGCTCAGTTTCAAAGTTTCACATGTTGTTCCGGATCGTACGTGTTTGTTGGAAAACGAACACCGTATCTTGTCCGGTGCTTCATAATAGGCTACAAAATTGAGCTATTATAACGCGTGATAACACTTTTTTTCTTCGAGGCAAATTCTTGGCTGTCCTAATGTTTGCCGCTTCGTCAATAATTTTGTCGCAACTTTCGTCGAAATCGATTGACCGATATTTGTGTTTAATTTGTTTGATTCTACAGTAATAAAAGGAACAGAAAATCCGAATTATCATTAACACAATCATTGTATACACTGTACATGTGCACGTAATTGGAAAATGGAAGATTTTCGTTTTTAAAACGATTGTAAATGAAAATATCAGTAATTATCGAACGATTGAATCAGCGTAGCCAACTGATTGATATGAATTTCTGAGAAATAGCGCGTCATTTTTCAACATTACAATTATTATACATATATAAATAAATTACAATTATTCAACAGTTATTGAATTTCCCCCTCCTCGCCCAAATTGGCCGATCACCTGACGCACAAAGTATGACCACCTTATTTTTTGATCAAGACAAATCGAAACAACTAGCGACATAATTATTCGTCGGCCTTCTATCAATTGCTCTACTCCTCTAATCGCATTAACTGAAGTACGATAGCTAATTATTACAGTGGAACCTCGATCAAGCGGAAGCAAATGTGACGTATATATGCTTGTATATTTTTTTTCTCTTTAAATCAACAGTTATTAAGAAACCCCGCAAATATAAACATCAACATCGCATGAATAAAAAGTATTTTTTGTAACCATTGCATCGTTATGATATTATCACGAAATTTCTGGAATATTTTTTGCACTTAGTCTGTCTGTTGACAATACATGGATCATCAGGTTTAACAAGAACAAGAAAAATTATTCCGAAAGTCCGGACAATCAGTATTCGAAATGAACCGCGTCTCTCTGCTAATCGAGGTTTTTAACCTATACTTCTGATAACACAGGTCTGCAAAAAGATATTTTATTCCAGCTGCATGGGATGTTATCGCTAAATACCGTTTTCGAGTAGGCTGAATCCAAAAATGACTTTCATTTCCCTCCATCGCGTACAGTATTTTTGCAAAATACAAGGTGTTCGCATAATAAAAAGCATAACAATAATGAAAACAACACCATTTCGTTACAATGAATTAAGCAATATTTCTTATAAAATTAAACAAACAACATCTTCGTGAAATGTGCTCAACATTCCGTGCTCATTCTTTTTGCCTATGAAACCTTCTTCTTCTCTTTGATGCTCCTCCGAACACGCTTCCGCTTTCCATTTTCTCTTTCCCTTTTTGTATTTATTCTTGACTCTCACTCTAATACATATTAAATGAAAATAAGAAATCACTTTTGCACAGGATTTTCATAATCAAGAATAGAATACATACCAGATTTCGAATTAAACGGGAGTTTCACTTTAAATGAAACTACAAACACGAGTTAGAGAAATAGACCTGTCGTGATGGAATATTTCGAGTATTTTACCCGGTTTCGGTTAGTCAAAATTCATAAGAAAGAGTATCAAAAAACCTATGCAGTTTTTTGTTTGCAAACTTGTACAATCAGCCGCGTTGTAGATGAAAAAAAATAAAATTAGATTTTTTTCTCCTCTCGAAGAGAGAAGAAGCTCCGAACGCTTCGTCCGGAATGCGTAATGGAGTTTTGAGGAAACGATTCCTTCGGCTGGCAGCAGCCTTGGGCTTACTTAATTCATTGTCATACACCTCGACGGTTGATTTAATCGTGGAATTGAGCACCGCCGTGTGTGACATTATGCAGCAATGAGTAAAATTACCAACGGCCCGAGCATAATGTACGTTGTCAGAGATTCAATTGCACGCCTGTTCTACCAGTGTAAAAGAACAATAAAAAACCTCGCGTTATTGTAAGCCATTACAAGCTGTAGGAGCGCACTTATCAATCTCGTTTTTCGGCTATGGTTATAGTAGTAAAAACAGAATTTTGTAACCAATTTTCTTCTTCCAATTTCAGCGTCGATAACATATGACATAATTATTATAAACAAAGTGCTGACCGTTATTTCCACCTTGACACTGCGGTGTGTAACATAAATATGGCCACAGGTTTTCTCTCAATGTCTCGCGTTACACCTGCAGTGCAATTTTGTACGTATTATTACGCATGGATGTGTAATTGAGATACGAAAACGTGTATTTGCCGCAGCTCGGTCAGTTTTGCTTCGGTAATTTTACAATTGCAGCTCGATTCCACGGTGCGATAAATCGTTATTTTCATTCTTATTTTTCGCAGACTCGTTCTGCTTGATTTTCTTCGTCAAACATTACTATGTGCATCGGCGTTTCCACACTTTGACAATGGCGATTTTTAAACTTGAGACAACATTTTTCTGTCCAGGCGTCGATAAAAATTAATTCCTAGCCTAGATTACCTGGGTATTGAAAAGTTCACAATTCAGTGCAACCACTCGACGCTGGTGAACGTCGATTCGATCGATCCTGTACTTCAGCAGTGTGGCAATCGCTCGCAGTTTTATATTTTCATCTACACTCGCGATAAATTATATCGCTACATTTTCTCAGATGCTTTTTGCTCCACCCTTTTTCTTCTCACTCATAATCTTTTGTCAATATATTGCCAATTATTGCTTGATATTGTACACCGCGTTTCTTTGTCGAGCATGTGTGCATACCTCTAGACGATTATCTAATCACCGGTTGCGCGAATCGAAACAGACGATAGAAAAAAAAAAAAACGAAGAAAACAACTGCAGCGAAAAAAATACTTGCACCTGCAAATTTTACAGCTTGACAAAGTTTTTGAAATCCTCCAAACGTTTCGGAACTATTTAAAACCGTAAACGCCTAAAAATACGGTTTTAGTAACGGAAGGTCGTAGATTTTTTTTTTCTCTCTCTCTCTCTCTCTCTCTCAATAATAGCGACGAAATTAGTGCAAATTTTGGAATCAACTATTTGGAGGTTAAAGATTTTATGCGAACGGATACAACGTTTCTATTTTAAGTTGAATGAAAACGAAACCTTAATTCCCATGCATTAATTTCGTATGGCTCGTATCCACTATACACAGTTATTTTTGTGACTTTTATCGCTTTCGGAAAAAACAATAAATAAACGTAAAGTCAAGCAATTATAAATTTTCCACCATTTTTTCATAATTTTTTCCCATAAAAATGTCAAAGACTTGTATAATGTCGCCTACTGTATTTTGTAATTAGTTTGCATACTTTATTTTCAGCCGAATATCGTCATGTACCGTCAGCAATTACAACCTTCTGTTATTCATCTTATCAAACATTCAATTTCATGCGCTTCCGAGTAATTTAAAAAAATATTACACGACCTTTCGTTTTTTTACCCAACAAACAGCATTGTTCGTGCGATTCATTTTCTGACTCATGTTCACCGGTCGAACGCTGTTAAAAAAATTTAAATAAACATAATATCCTAAAAGATCCACTTTATATTTATGTTATTTGTTACATCTCTGTTAGTAAATATGAAACAAATTTTTGTAATTTTAACATTTAAATTGTAATTTGTACTTCTTCTTTCAGTGAGTAATACATTAAAAAATGGTTGAATCAACCCAAAAATATTAGTCGACTTGTTGGGATATTTTTTTTCTAACCGTATACATCCGTCTGCTGCATCCAAATCTGATCACTATTTTTTGGAATCCTTTTTTTTTATCACAAAGCTTCGTATCCCACAGTCGACGACGTTGCACTGATCACAAATTATTCCGATTTTCAATGTATTTCAATACACCGAATAACTACGAATTTATCGCCACAGCCAATTCACCGCATCTTGTGAATTGAATGCCGACAAAAGGTTCAGTCACAACGACGCGACGGTTTGTTTACACCCAAAGGAAAATAATGGGACACGTTAGACCGAGAGAAACGAAGTAACGTATCACTATTGCTGCGGAAAGTTGACAGAAAACTTCATATTTCACAGTATACTCGGTACCTTGAGGTATTCGAAAGCACTTACAGCAAAACGGATTTCAGACTGCCTGCAGTTAAGGGCCGGGTGAACTTTGGAGCAAAATATTATGATTTTCTAAGCGGTCTTACATGTCGTGCAAAATCTTGGCACGTGTAGTAATCGACGTCTTATTGTTGACCGTTGCCGGAATAGAACTTAGTCTTGTAGTATGATTGAAATCTCTGTACTCTGCAAAGTATTCATATTCTTATAATCGTTTTTATCGGTGTTGTGATTTTTGCTATCGTCATCGGCATTGTCTTCATTGTCATCGTAATGAGATTCCGCCCGGCTAATTGTCGTTCGGATTTAATGCAAGTGATGGATTGTCCAAGTGATTCGAATCTGTGATGGAGAATAACCTGTGCGTACTGCTCATGTCCCAACCCGATTCTACTCCGCTGGGATTTTCCCAATAAATCCTATGTTCGATTGTCAAATTTGTGCTTGTAATTATCAGAGTAATATCCTACGCACGTATTTATTTCACCGTTGGTAATTGATCGCATCAGATTTCGATCTATAAAGACTCAGGTAAGAATCATCCAATCTGCAATTGTAAAAACACAATCAAAGATCGTCTGGCGATTGAAGTAATTTTACAAAAAAAATTATACTCGAACTTTTGTTTTCGTCGTGGCATATGTTCACAAGAACAGCTTTTTTCGGTCGAGTAAACTGATCATAAGGTGTTATCATTAATAGAGAGCGTATACGCTGCAAATCGATTTTCCTCAACACGTCGGCTACAGGAATTTCCTGAAAAATGAAACGAGAAAAGTCTTTACGGCGCTTGCTGTTACGTTTCATAGACCATTAATACTGGCATACTTAAGCCGTTGCATTGCATCGCAGTCGAGGAGTCAAGCCGGCCTGTATCGGTGATCTGCGCAAATACGCGGATTAAGGTAAATATAACGCTTCCGGCTTTCATTCGGGTACTTCGACGTAAAATTATGATTCACTCGCCGTGATTGTGGATGCTTGTCATTTTATCTCGGTTGAATCGATCATCGTTTTGAGGAAATTTAATGCTATCCCGATAACGGCAAAGAAAATCCCCATTACGTGCTTTGATTGATTAAGAAATTATCTGCGTGGTAATTGAATAGAAAGAAACAGATTCACCTCTAATAATGTCTAGACGTGTGCCAAGAATGCAACGATCCGTAAAACAAAGTTCTGGGAATACCGCGGTTATCCACAAATTGTCATTCCTGAGACGATCACTTAAGCTTCGCAGACTGCATGCGCATATGTACCGAGAATTTCGCCTGAAAGGACCAGCTCGTAGCGAGCGCTATTCAACTTGCTCAATTTTAATCGGCCGACATCCACTATCGCGACCTGAAGCAAACTTCCGCCGACGAAAACAAATTCCCTAGAATTGACCAGTTGACAGGTGACAGTCGACCATAAGCTCTCGCTTATTACCGTGCCTTCCCATGTAGAGCCAGACCGCCGAAATCCGGAATGACGGAACGGAATGGATGGAAAAGTCACTACAATCCACGTTCCGCTAATTTCATTCTTTCGTATTTTTACGGAACGGTGGATCTGTCAATTGTTACGATTTTTACGATTGTACTTGTTGTATACGTAGGTGTATTCAACAAATTCCGTGTACCGTTCCGTCTATTTGCATCTGTCTAGCTCACATATACTCAAATGTCAGAACGGAGCGTTGAAGGGTCGACTTTTATTTTATGAAATAACTAATTATAATTACAAAATTTAATCTTACATAAGAACTAATTAGATGAATCGTATATAATGATACAAATGCTTTATCTAAACTGACAAATGAAGCCGAATAGCACAAATATGAATCTACTCCGTTTCGTCCTTCCGTGCAATGTTGGTCCAATGGAACGGCGGGGTTTTGCAAGACTCGGAATGGACTCGGAAATCCACTAGATTCATCTGCGTTGCGTTCCGCCATTCCAGAGAACGGCAAGGGGAGTGAAAAAACACCCGTCGCGGATTCAAAATTCCCGCCGCAAGAGAACAGCTTACGTTTTCGATTCCAGGTGACCGACCATAATTCAATTTTTTGGAAGTTATACATTTTTTTGGCCGACGTGATTCTTTATTAAAAGCCAAAGAAAATGGGACCCTATAGCACTCTTAGGAATAACACATAAAATTTTTTAGAATTTTGTCTGTCATTTAATAATTAAGAATATAATCTAAGAAAAAAAAATTCGATTGTCATTTCAGTTAGGTTATACATTTGGCAACGTCGCAAGTATGCACATTACGTGCGGTATTCAAATTATTTGTTTATCTGCTGTTTAGATGTGGTATTGCTAAGACACTTTATTTTAATTTATTTTCTTTGGGAATTACCTCTTAAATTGTAACTGATCCGACATTTTGATTCACAAAAATAAAAGTTACAGCGAAGTAAACACCGAAGGTTCAAGCAGACTACAACACAAGAAAATCACGCGACATTGCCAAATTTATTTTCTGCTTATTTGAGGATTATTTGAGCGCTCACGAGTAGCCGTCGGATGGCGTTACTGTCGCTACCCAACTACCTTAATTATTGCACAAATATTGCCTTAGATATATTCACGATCGATACCATATGTATAGCCAGCCAACATAACCGTATTTTATTGCAGCCTATCGTGTGCCTCGTGTCCGTGCTCGTGTCCAATAAATATTATTTGGAAAAACAAATGTATCAAAAATGACAAAGTATTGCGTACGTTATTGTATAGAAAAATGGCAACTTTCGTCGAAAGCAGTGGGAGAGAACAATAAGTACGCGTCATGATTTTTGGTAATCGGTAGAAGTACCTATGGAATGAGCATTAATGTCGCGATAATCAAATTGCCATTGTCGTTTGTTGCATACGGAATATTATTTTGTCAGAAAAAATCGAAACTTTTATCGTAATGCGTCAATCTGTATTACAAATGCAATAAAATTCGTGAACTTGATACATAACCTCAATCTAACTACACTTACAATCAGAATAATAATCAAGACCGACTTACCGTTCTTGTAGATCTCTTTTTTATCCTGCGAGGCTCGCACCAGGCCGTTGCAATTCATTATTTACTCGACAAACTGTCCAACTGCTATATTTACTGTCGTCAAAAAATGCAACATTTCTGATACGAACAGAGAATTTAATTTTGCGCTCGCACAAAATCCTACAAAATTGGCACCATCTACGCCGTGTTTGACGAATATGGACCTTTATTGTCGAGCTGGTCCTTTCGAGAGAACCTCTCGGTATATCAACGTGCAGTGAAAGAGGTGATTTACCGCGGGCTGCATTCTTATCGGTAAATCCCCCTTCTGCATTCACGCCGAAGTCATTCGCACCTCCAAGTTCTTCTCGACATTTGCACAACAACACCTTGACGAATGTGTTGACATTGATTTCCTGCACTCGGTGTAAGGTGCAGCAGTCAATTGTTGAGCAACGCTCGATTGCAAATTACTTCACGCTAGAAAATATAAGTATTCTGTGGAATTCACGTAACGATCTAAATTTCTTACAATATCCAATTTGTTCACGCATTCAAAGACAAAGCACACGCATGCATAAAGTTTCACAACATGTTACATTACTTTGAAATATATACTGCAGCTTCACGCACGCGCACAAATTTCCCATTACACCTCCGGCTCAAGTGTTATTTTTGCCGCCAATCATCGATCATCTAACAAAAAAGTAGTTTTCGTGTGTCATTATTTAACCCGAGTTGATAATTACTCTGTATTCTAACTATAAATTTCGCGTAACGATAATGATTTCAATCACTTTTCTACTTTAGATAAAAAATTTATCCGACCCCCGTTACGCAATCTCGACTCACGGAATCATTTCATTACAATCGATCAAGACCGTATAACCGGCCGGTGTCACAAAGCTTAACGACTGTTAGATACTCCTATACACCCACTTAGCCCGCCTGCAACAACCATTTGTATTCATTCGAGAGATCTATCACTTCGCAGTCAAGATAACGAACGAGCTTTAAAATGTCACGAAAAACTATAACGATAACTACACTTCTTACTTCGAATAAGATGAGCAATAATTATTTCCACGAGACAATATTGTCATGGTTATCTCTGATCCAATCCCCAATTTCAAATTGACGGACGTGTTTATCGAACAACGGAAGTGATTACTCAGCCAGTATTCCTTAACGTCGATCATCTTTTTCAAGAAGAAACGGTGACTGTTTGCCGATAAACAAAATTGTTTTTATTACTTTTGTTATTCAAAACACGTTCCATACCGAGCCCTCATTAGCCAATTAATTTCCAATTATTGGGATTGTCACTTTGCAATGCGTCATCTGGTGAAAAACACTCAAACTAACGCAATTAGGCTGACAACTGACCGTTGGTTGTGTTTTTTCGCCTGTGGCTGGTAGAACAGGTATATTATCGATTATGTTTAATCAATTTATGTAACATGAGTAATTCGAAACCCTAAGAATTACGATCTGCCTTCGTTATAATTAAAAACAGGCTGTGTGGTGATAAAATTGCGCCGACAACCAGGCTCTGACATCACGAGGACATTTTCCAATACAGGAAACTACATGCCGAACGCATGCTCACGGTAAGTATGTCTCTGCCTTCTGACATAACCATTATTCTCATGGTATAAAACGCCGTCAGCCATACTTTAATGACACACGGCAGTACCGTGACTCGATTGAGCAATCGGGGCCCAGCGTTCGTGCTCGACGCACCACTGCTGCGGATTTATACGGTAGCCCAAAATTCTACGTGCCGATGATCACAGACCTATCACCTATATTCATTGCCGTTTAACCTTGTCAAGTGGAGCATTGGCCAGGTAACGTCTCGTCAGAATTCAAGGTCTTGCATTTGATCGAGCGAATACATAAAAACAGTTCCCCTTTCCTCCGTTTGGCCATCGCTTCAAATTTTCAATGCGATATGCCGATTAACTCGCGATCTCGCGACTTTGATATAGCAGAGAATCATTCAAATCGAAAAGCTTACGACTAATTCTGTGTCTTCTTTATCTGCGAGGACGATGCACGTCTATACGTCGATGGTAAATACAAGCTTCACAGGCTGAGCTGACGGTGTTGGAAATCCTTCCGCTGGCGTGTAGAACCGTCAATTTCAGGTCAGGGCTTAAGTGATAGTAACTCTCGAATTTACTCAGAGATTAAACCGCACGATGGATGTAAACTGCATCGTCTGCGTCAACACGGATTTTCCCTCGACGTGGCGTTGGCTTGCAGTGCCGGAAGGCGGCTCTTCGACATGTTTTTCGGCACGTGTCTAACTGACTCGATTGGATACGGAAGAGAAGTGACTGTAATTCATGCGAATCCTCGGATTGGTAGCCGAGTCTTGAAAGGGCGAAGCTACGCTCGGCTTAACGGCGTTCGATTACTTACAACTGATGAATGTATGAAAATTTGACAAGATTCGCCCGCTCTTTCGGTACGATGGTGAAAAAAGATAACTGTTTAATGGATTCTACGCAATATGTAACCAAACCGTTGAATGGTAAAAGCGGGTCTCGTTTCAGTGCTGCGTTCAAGAATAATCCGAAAACCCACCGTGGTGGTGCAATTTATTCAAGCATAGCATCGCCTCTCGAGTTGGCTAAAGGCTTGATTAGTGAGCAAACACTCGACGAAGTATCCGCGAAAAGACAACAAGTGTACGTTTACTACATTGTCTGCTCTTATTGCGATGGCATGAATTCCCGCCTCATTTATCATCCGATTTATTTATCCGCTGATATCGGCCTGATATCGCTTGTCCTCGAGCATCGCGGTAAGATCTCACCAACACCCGATTCGATGGTTGTTGATGAGATGATGATGATGATGATCATCATCATGATGCTATTGTTATCTGCTGGTCGACCATTGTTTCTGTAAACTGGGCCCAGAATCGGCACAAACAATTTTCAAAATAGACTCGATTGTGGCGTTTTCTCTGTGAATAAATGAATTTCAGGGACGCTGCATTGGGTCATCTGGTGGGAACAAATGAAGCTAATGCAACCAGGCTGACAGCTGACCGTTGACCGTGTTTTTTCGCGTTTGGGTGTTAGAACATGTGTATTATTGATTATGTTCAATCGATTTATGTCACAGGAGTAACTTGAAACCCCAAAAATTACGATTTGCCTTCGTTAAAATGAAAAACTTAGGTTATGAGGTGATAAAATGGCGCCGACGAACAGGCTCTGACGTCATGCGGACATTTGATCCTTTACCAATGCTCGTTTGGAATTGACTGTACTTATCTTCTGTATACCTGTGCAACGACACGAGGCGGCACTTAATCCTGCAGCGATGCAAGCCGAGCATCCAGGCGATGGTCCCCTCCTTTCTAAATCTAGTTCAAGACTAGACACACGTGCATGACGAGGTGGCCTTGCTGAGTGATAAAAATTTGCTTCCAAAGGCAAACGGTGAAATACTAGACTGCGGTTTTTGCCCGAGGTGATAAGAGTGCTTTTGCATAGCAAAAGTCGAAGCTTGTACGAGATCCTAGGCCTGCATGAAACCTCGTAGTGTGAAATTTAAGAGGAGTTGTTGGAGAAACGAAGAAAAGAAGACTCGCTGACTGGCGGCTAGTCGGACTCTTGACGAACTTGCATATCCAATTTCATGTCTCATACAGTCTTCGTGATTAGATTGTATTATTCGCTTTTCGTCCAGGCGACGTAGGAATTGGAATGAAATTTTCTCACCTGTGGTTAAATTTAACGTTTGATTTTACCGATCGCGTGATCTAATTGATGATTGTTACACCTCATTCAAGCAAATTCTGAATTTTGAAGAATAAAAAACAAAAAAAATCATATCATGTAATATATACGTGAGAGCAAAAAATAGAAAGTAGATATAGATTCGGCACATTAAAACCTTTATATCTATAATATGTTGTGTTTTTTTCTTTGTTTGTTTTTTCTATAAGAGGATTTCGTTGCAGACCTGTGTTATTATCATACGTACGATTAAGCTACGAATGATTTCGTGTAAACGATTTTTGATTTATAATACTGATTCACGGTGACTGAGCACCACATTCAATTCTCTTTTTATTTCCTATTACATAGATTGGTTTCACTTTCCGTGCTCACGCTCCGGTGCGTTACCCTCCTTGTTATACAGTCGCGTTTTTTAGCCTGTAAAGAAAAATTCGAAAGTCACCGTGAAATGCGGGGGAAAAGAAAAGAAGAAAAATGAACCGCGGCTGTTGGACTTGTACGTACGTATATATGGACCTACTGAAGTTTGTAATATAACTTGAATTTGTGATAATTATGCATATCGCAGGGCGTATCATCGACAAATTGACAATTTTCATCAATTCTATCATTTTATTTCAATATACAGATGTTTCACCATACAAACCTAGTTTACATCACTAGTACACAGAAAAAGGACAAAAATTCAGCTATCGATTCGTCCATTAGTAGCTCTGGCATACCATACGTATAGATAAGTATAATTTTTTACGATAACATAATAATAGTAATCATAATAATGATAATAGTAATAACGCTAATAATATGAAAATAATGCGAAACATGATTTAGAAAAAATACAACAAATTGATGGGAGTATTTAATTATATATGTATATTATAATGATCATTACAGTACAATTATGTCTTATCCATATTTGACTAATGAATATTAATCATATAAGTATATATGTATGTATCTATAATGTATGTGTATATATATGTATGCATATATATATATATATACACATAATTTGTATATATATGTTTACATATATATATATATGTGTATATATATAATAATAATAATTTACTTATCATAATAGGTGCTTACAGTCTAATTTTGATTCTCAAAATTTGATTTTAGATTATTAATTCGTTTTTGGCGCTCGTCCGCCCGCGCGCGTCTCTTCAACACGTAATACATCATATACTATACGCAATGCATGAACTTCATTCCTCCGTTCGTTAGAAAAATTACCGACCGCCGATAATACGTGAGATAAGGATAATTTCAAAACTTGTATCTGTGCCAAGGAGGAATGAAAAAATACAAATAATAAATCCTTTTTTTCATTTAGTCTCTTTTCAAATTCTCTGCAGGCTTTTCCTCCTCGTACAATACTACCATAATACCAATATTTGCAGCTTGAGAGATGACTTGTGATCAATTATTTTCTCATTAGTTCAGTGGACTTCTTTGCAAGAATAGATCAATCCAATCCCCCCTCTTCTTTTTAAACATGTACGAATAATCACTTCCGAGTTAAATTTCGAACTAATTAATACGTTTTAAAATACATTTTAATGACTACGATTTTCGTATAGCTTCTATATCAATTAAATAGTTAATGGAAAGCATCGATTAGGAACATTCGATTTTTGAGTGCTGAATTGTAAATTTTTCCACTTGGTATATTTATTTTTTCGTGAATTTCATTCTCAATCCGAATCATCGCAGCTGCTGCCAACCTACGCAATGTATACCCATGTATATACCTATGTGTAATCACACTCCATTCGTTGATCTTGAAAAAAAAATCCGATCACCTATTGTTCATAATTGTAGCGAATTTTTGTATTTTCACCTAATCATAACGTCGGAGGGACAATTTTCTCCGTGTGCCTTTGTATATGATGCATGAGTAGGTAAAGTAGATCTACAACCATTTCTTGATTCTGTAGGTGTCTGTATCTAGATACTTTTAAGAAGTAACTTTCCCAACACTGCATTTCGTATTTTAATTTTAAAATATACGGTAATTGTACTTATTTTCTCCGACTTTTATATATGATTCTAATTACATTACACGATCATACATACACGGTATATAAATAATAGTAATAATAATAATAATAATAATAATAATAATATATTATATATAATTTGTATTTCTAAAAAGTAACGAAAGGACCCTGAATCGTAAAACGTGTCAAATCCAATATCATCTAAGCCACCTTAATCAGTTAATCGTCTTTACTATGTAAGTTCATCAAATTGTTTTTTATCCTCAACTTACAGACTAGTTTTGATTTTGTGCTTAAAATTTACATATAGATACATTTTAATTACGTAGCGACCTTAAACAACTAGGTTTTATTAATTTTCTCGTTTCTCTTTCTTACTCCTCTTTTTTTGTTTCTCATTTTGATTTTAACAATATCAACTCAACAGAGTCAAGTATTTGGTCCAGCCCAGTTTAAGGTTCGAAGCATCCATTTCTCATTTAAATATTCTCTAATCATGTTTGCCCATTGAACTTCGTTACATGTCTCAAAAAACCTTTCAGACTGGACGCTATATATAATATATGCGTTGTGTAATATTCGCGTAAAATGAAGCCAAAAATGTGTAGGAACACAGAGTATATGCATTTCATATATATATATATATATATATGATTTCATATATATATATATATATATACATATATATATATGTGTGTATATGTATATGTCATAGGAACTTAATGTTTGGTTCATTATTCACTTATATATGTTTACATATTTTTTCCTTTTTTTTTTTCTTCTTGTTTTGTTTCTAGTCATTCATGCGTTGATTATTTCATTTTTCTTGTCAATCACACACAATGTAGGTATAGGTACGTATGCGGTTACATAGGAACATTCGCGTAGTTTATTCTTGCGCGTGAAATACCTAAATTATAACGACCATTCATACACGCATTTTTTAGGACACTGCTCAATCTAGTTGCTTAAGGACTGTGAAACCTTACAGAATGAAGAAATAAATGCATAAATGAAACAACGTTTAAAAAGTATCCGACTAACACTGTTTGAAATACGTCAAACAATGCAGACCATATGTTGTCAGCAGCAAGTAATCGCCTACGTATGACGTAAAAAATGTTTTTTAGGAAAAAAAAAAAAAAAAGAACCGTTTCGATGCGTGAAAGAACAAGTCCGAGAAAAAAAGTTTCGCCATAAAACCTCAACGTTTGTCCCTTCGTGACCGTGAAAGGGTGCAACAAACGGGCCTATTCGCTTTTACCCTTCCAGTTGATCGCAAGCGTCAGTCAGCATGCGGTGCAGACAATACTCATGTTAATTTACCGGCCTTTCCAGGCTTCTTTCCCTTTCTCAACCACCCTTAACCCTAATTTTACGATTTCGATACATTTTGCAGAAAAAAACTCTGAAAGTGGCAAAAAATTCTTTTCTTTTTTTTCGCACCCCCCTCCTCCCCCCTTCCGACGCAATCGCTACGCACGTGCTTCTATGCATCTGTCGGCCGATTCCTCCGCGTGACAATGAACGGCACGCGCTAAGCCTAGTCCGAAGGGTGATGGAAATTTATAAAAGACTTTCCAAAATATTGTGTAAATCGGGGGTTTGAATAAAGCGACATTCAAAATCCGGGGTGAAATATCGGCGAAACGAGGATAAATTGGGGTGACGCACCCCACCCCCCCCCCCCCCCAAAGTCGCGTCGCGTATCGCGTCTGTAGCTACAGCGAAATGCTAAATAAATAAAGGGTTGCTAAGTTCTTACCGCTGCTGTTGTTACCGTTGTTATTATTGTCACACCGACAGCCGAAACCTTTCACACATACCTATGAGTGCAGCGCGGCTGCCTGCGGCTATATACCTATAAGTTTGATGCCTATTCCACACATCGATCTTCCCCCTTTGTCGGGATAGCTCGGATTTCCAAATTCAGGGAAAGTACTGAACTGCACAGCGTCGGCAGAGGGCGAGAGAACCCTTTTGTCAAAACCCCGTGTTGAAATCTGTACGGCAATAAAGTTAGGCCGAGAATAGGAATATATATGATGTATAGAGCTATAGTGTTCATATGTGAAATATTCTATCTAACCGAATGTATCGCACTGCGTAACGGATTTGGAAAAACTGTTACACTGCATTAATCACATATCCATACGAGCATCCTGAATGTGATGAATAGTCTGTTGTGTAACAAGGAGGCAAACTCGGTCTTTTCGGGCCAAGCGTAAGTTTTCAATATGAGTCGTAGGTGAGCCGAAGACGCATATTGCAAATACGCGAGGTGAAAAGACCGGTGCGTCCTTGTTGCGCACGATTCTTTATATAACTAGAGTGTGTTACGCGTTTTTTCACCAGACACGAAATTGAGGTTAGGGTCGCGTAATGCCAGATTTGTTTGCGACAGCGCATGCGCGAAGTACAGAAAAGACCACTTTTAACTCCCTGGATTTGAAAGTGTTCTTTTCTGTACTCTACGCATGCGCATTCGCAAATCTACTCGACCGTCGTAGAAACAGGTACTTTGTGTACGGAAAACACACATGGAAAAATGCGTAAAACATGCCCGCGTTATATAAAAGGTATTTAATTGGACAAATTGTGGCTGAACGTGGAACGAATACAACAGATATTACAGAACTACAATTCTCTGAGAATAAGTGGAAAGTTGTAACTGTGACAAGAATGTAAATTCACGTATTTCAAAGTATTGTACTTGTGAATATTTGAGGTGAGACATTGTATGGCGAATCCATACTATACCACATGGTGTCCCTTTCTGATTTATTACAGAGCACAATACAAAGCAAAGGAATATTCTCGTACACCAAAATTAAACATACTTCGCCCGAGTTTGGCGGATGGGAGGGGATGAAAGTGGACCAACTACGGAACGACGGTACGTCATCACCGTCCAATCCTCCCTGGTCATTGCAGGGGTCGCGGATGAAGGACGGTAAAATTATTACGAGAGGATGAAATTTCCAAGTTTGTGTAAGATGGTATAGAGGCGGACGAGAAGGAGAAGGAAGAGGGGCTCGCTCGCCCGGCCGGCTCGGAGGTTTTTCTGCGCGAGTGTGGGGGCATTTTTTTTTTTTTCATTTGGTGCGAAGGAGGGATGGACTTTGATAATTGCAATCCACTTCTATGAGGCGGAGTTATGGTGTCGCGTAGGCGTTGGTAAAGAGAAAAAAAAAGGAGCGATCGAGGTGGGAGAAGGGAAGAAAGTGCGTGTGAAAGCGAAAGAGGGAGAGAAAGAAAGGAGGGCAGGGGTGGTTTTCGGTTCGATATCTCTCTTAGCGTTCGCAGCAAACCAACGGGTAGCCTTTTATATATGTTCCCTGATTAATAACGAGAAAGAAAAAGCCCGGGTATACTCAAGGAGAGGAAAGACAGGTTTTTCGGCGGAGGTCCAAAATTTTCCGACTTTCGCAGAGGCGTAATCGTCAGTCGAAACTCGTTGAGCCCCCCCACCCGATATCCTTTCCTGTTCCCGTGTTCTCTCTAACGAATACCATTTGCAATCACCTGACACACATGAAGAAATACAACGCGGACGAAGGTCTTTTTTAAGCGTAGCTTACTTATTCTACAATATGTTTCAGATACGTAGTATAGGTACACCTAAGGAAGTGGGTTCTAACCGATTCCAGGTCACCGGTGTCGTCTGTTACGTAGGTTAACTAGATGCTTGCAGACGACACCGGTGACATTGAAACGTTGAGAATCCACCTCGTTTGATTCCTTGTTCCGTTTGTGCGTTATAATTTAAATCGACAGAAGACAAGACGACGCTATCGTTGTTTGAGATTTATTCATACCGTTACTTCTCACAAGCTGTAAACAGCGAGGAAGAGGGAAGGGGGACAAGCTGTCGGTGAATAAAAAGTGAACGCCATGAAAGGTACAGCATCAACGATGGTGCGAAAATTGTGCATTTCATGTCACCGGCACTAGTGTAAAGAAGTGAGAAAAGTGGAGTGTAGAAGGGAACACATGTGGCGGTTAAACAAGGGAAGAACAACCTTCGTGCTGATTCAATGGAATGTAAATACGTTATAATCAATATACACCGAATAATTTAACGAGATATCGAAGTCAACAAATTGTATTTTGGGTTCGCCCAAGTCATTTCATCCACCTTTTTCCCGCAAGTCCATTTTGACGTATGAGATACTAACGAAATAGCGGTACCCTTTTTGGCGCCCAGTCTCGAATTTCCGTAGAGGAACATCTTTAATCGAGAATACGGATTTTGAGGTTAGGATTCATAATTATTTGTCGCATATCCGACGATGGTCAGACGTGCGTTTAACGCCGTCGCGTATGTAAGGGAGTTTTTACTACCGATGACGAGATGTTGGTTCACCGTGTACCGCAAACTCGTCCCCCCCCCCTGGCGCCCACCGTCCACCCTAAAACCGCGCTGCACGCTTGTGCGCATGACATAGGTACACAGATACGTGTACAGTCTGGCCATCTTATACGCGCGTATACATACATGTATGTATAAGAATATGTGTGTATATATATGTATATATATATATATATACATATACCTACACATCGCGATCCCTCGAAAACCGACGTAATATTTCGCTCGACACCGCGGATGCCCCACCCCTCGAATCTTTTTGGTAACATAAAACCCGAGATATTGGACCTTCGCGAAGGGTCCTCGAGCTGCGTGAACTAACCTAAATATTATATTATATGCAGGAAGGGTGTTGCAGGTTTATTTTTTAATTAAGAACCTTGTCAATATTTGTATAAATTGCAATATAATAATATTGCGGCCGCCAATGATTTTTCTCTAACGTGCCTCCACCCTCTTTATTTATATACATTTTTTTTATCTGTACGTCATATCCGAGTAAATGGACATACGCCCCTCCGTCTTCTCCGTTAACTACGGTTATCTCAGCGTTCGCGCCTTTCACTTTCTCGGCCCTCTCACTCCGACTGGTTCTCCACCCCCCTTGGCTCTCACTTTCTCTCTCTTTCTCTCTCTTTTTTTTCTGTCCCTCTCTCTCGGAAGCCGCAAGATATTATTGATTTTTATACATGCCCGACTTGGGAGGCGAGGGTGGCCTGTGCACGGTGTCTCTCTCTGTTTATGTTTCAGAGAGTTTCAGGGGTGGGTCGGGCTGTGTCATTTACTCATTGGCCGCGGCTTGCTTGACGGGGGAATCCCCCGCTACTACAGTCTCTACTCTGGGCTTTCCTAACCTCCTCGCCCTCCCGCTAAACAGAAACACTCGTCGCATATACATATCTGATATCCCCAAAACTGTATATATAACCTTATATCTGCAATATACATACATTCTATTTGTATACGGTATTACCCGGCAACGTGGAGACTACTGCCGATCGTCTCAGTTTGTTGTGCATATTATATTTAACGCACGTATTGAAAGTGTAGGCACGTATGTATAAAATATTGTTGGTAATATATTCGATCGGGGGCTGGGGAGGAACCAGCGATTGGCGGGGGTTCGACCAATTTGAAAAATTGACGAGTCCCCGATGCCCCCCTCTCGCCTCTTCGGGCCGACAGCGTGTTTCACTCCCCCGCCAACATACATCGTCATACATGGTTAGTAATTTTTGAAAATTTTTCAACGCCCGATTGCAACTTGATCGAGCAAGTGAGCGTGACCCGATGGGTGTAAAACGTATTAATATCCTATACACACATACCAAAAAGTCAAATAAAACTGATTGTAAGAACACAGCGAAAGATAGAAATAAAAGATGATAGAATAAAGAAAGAGAAAAATCAAACAAGTCGTTCGGTAAACTGAGATAAAGTAAATAAACTGTAAACGAAGGTGCAAAATTAAAGATATTAATTTTATTGGGACCAATTTCAGAACACAAAATAATAAAATTAGTATATAATGTAATGTAATAATAATAATATAAAGACAATCTCAGCATATCGTGTTACTCATATAAAAATACGAGAAATGTACTCGGAAAAAAGAATATCTCGATATAATATACTTGAACCCATTGACGCACACGCGTGTGTTATTTATGCATTGCATGCATGTACCTATGTATACATCAGAGGTCGAAACTGCATATACACGTAAATATGTATGTGTACCTTTGTTAAAATTCGGGAACGCTTAACACAACCGAATGAACTTAGTGGTCTAATATTTTTGATGAAATCGAACCGTAAAAGGGCCTCAAATATAGTTTGCTACATGTACACGCAATATATATATATATATACATATATATATATATATATATGTATATGCATGTACATATCTTTATATATATTTTGTTAATGCTGAACTTTTTTGAGTAATTTCCTCAACTACGATAATAATATTTCTTCTTTGACTAGCTTAATTAGGAATTGTAAACCGTTTCAAAACATGACTAGAAATACGTACTAATAAATAAACGCTTGGTTTCTTTCGCTTTGTTTTTGTGTACTCTGTTTGCGTACTCCGTACTTATTTTCCCAAGTTTCATTCACGCACGACTGCACTTAAATCAATACGATTTACGCATACATATATTTTACACGTACAGTTACTGGTTAATATCTATACAATATATATTCATATGTATATGTGTATATATATATTACATAGAATCGTGTCTATTTATAATAATATAATTTCGCTTTCCATGTATCGATATTAATCTACAGACGTATTAATATAATTAATAATATATGTATACAGTGTATACATACTAAGTCAATGATCAATATAATATTTTGTTCATTCTCATTCACACTGGTATAATTTTGATTTTGCGCTCATTTTAGTCACTCAAGGCAAGTTTACAGACGATTTTGAAGATTTACTTTATTATTCTTTTTAATTAATTGATTAATTAATATTTTTTTTCCTGTTTTTCTTTTCTTTTATCAAACATTCTTCAATTTCTCTATACATAATAACCGGTTTAGACGACCGCCGCAAATTTTCTTTCACTTATAATGAAATTCATTATTTTTAATCCTTGGTATTATTATTAGTACTTATTATTATCATTATTTTAATTATTATTATTTGTTGCTATTTATATTTCAATCTTTCACCTTCGGATTCATGCTTCGCGCAAAAGCCGAAGGAAACGCGTAACTTTCCCCTCCCCCTCTTCCCCTAGCTTCTCGCAATGGTTGGACATTTGAAACGGCGAAATCGAATTCGGTTATGCACGAAAAATGTGCTACCACCGTTTCAGATGCAGCCCCCTTCACCCCCGGCCATCTTTTATTATCAATATTCAATGGGTATAACAATTAATATTTATGGCCGATCGATGCTCGGCCCATTGAGCTGACAATGCTCAATCGTGGCAATTAAAAACGTTCAGGATATTTGCATGCAGGACGAAGGTCGCCGCATTTTCGAGCATTGTACACCGTGCAGGGTATGCGCATGGGGTAGGGAAGGAATAATGGGCGATTCGGACACACGCGTATGAGCGCGTGCGCCGCACACTCCCCATACCGCAGCCCGGCAATCTTTTTCAACGTTTTTCCCCAAAAATTCCCTCTGAGATGGTTTTTACAAAGGACTTTCCAGCCGGACCCATTATAAGGTCACAGGACTGACCTTAGGGCCCCTCCTCTCTATCCTACGGCAGCAGATGGGTGTCGGACCTTTTCCTTTCTTCTTCCTTTTTTCTCCCCCTTACAAATCCTATCATATATGCGCGTTCGCAAAACTGGATTGCTTAACTTGTCAATGATCTATATGTGATTGGTGACGATCGTTTTCGCTAAAGTTTACATCCTTTGAGGAAGAAATAAGTTTTAAACTTTAGAAACATTTTTGCAAAGTTTTTCACTGTGTCTAGCTCGCATTTGTTGTAACGTATAAAAATTCTTGAAGCTTCCATCACTCGCTGGATGTCTAAAAGATGTTACTTTTATGTCTAGCCTGACCTATTTTTGAAAATTATTCAAGAAATTGATTAAATAAATTTATCACAGCAGTAATTATAGCGATGCTGATATTAGTATGTCTTCCCAATAAAATCGGATATATTCATTGTCTGGCAATGAGTACAGGACTTTTATTCGCACCTTTTTTCATTGCCGTTGCACGAATGCCAAGCGAATTCCCAGTTTCTGTTATTACCGAATCGACGTTACTCTAAAAACAAACCATACATTAAAAAAAAAAAAATCGCACCATCCTGGATTCTGACTAAAGACAACCCATAAAATTACATTGATAGTGCTACTCGGTCGTCAGGAAGTATCGAGATGAGAACCAGGTGGCCGTTTTACTTTTTAAAGTCAGAATCACTTCAACCGCTACGGAAACCAGTTCTGCCTCACAGCACGAATTCTAATCAATCATGAAGACTTTGCAGTCAGGGCAAAGGTAAACGCTCACTGTCAAATGATGAATTTAAAGAAAAACCTAAGCCTTTCGATGCTGATTGTACTTTTGTACTTTTTGGTGGCATAGAACTTGGAGACACGTGGAATCATTGCAGGCTGAAATCTAAAAACCATTGAACATGAAACGGCAATCTCACGTTTCTTCCCTCGAAAACGCGTTACACGAAGCTTCCGACCCAAAGGAGAAAATATTGTCGCGTTTAAGTTGCGCGATTGTTACGTCTGCGTTTAAACTTGTATTGTCCATGGGTTAATACCCGATGAGGAAACACTTGTTCGCCAGATAAACATGCGCTCAAGTTCGCAGCCTATGGCTCTACGGTTCCCATTCCGTGCTCGTCGGTTTGCATATCAATTGCATTTGCACTTGAACGCGAGCTAATGTTGGTAAGGCCATGAGCGTCATAAGCGTGAAGAACAATCGCCTGTCGCGTTCACTGAAATATAATAATACTGAAACGATCACTTATAGGTATTGCTAGGTATCATAGACTCATAGAGATAGACTACGCGGTCTGTGCACCGAGCTGAAGCCGTAATTGGAAAGAGAGATGAATAGCTGGAGCTGGACCTCTCACTCTAATCGGTAACTTGGCGGCGGAAGCACATAGACTTATACAAGTATGTATACCATCCGGCTTGCCTTATTGCTGGCCGCTGCTCCCCACTCTTTTTATCGTGCAAAAAAGAGGTCCGGCTACAGCTGTTGCTCTCTCTTTCTAATTACGGCTTCAGCTCGGTACATAGACCGCGCAGTGACGCGTTGCAAACACTAAAGAAATCTCTTTAGATCTAAAGAAATTAGAGTCAGTTCAAAGAAAGAAGAAAAGTTGTTTTCTTGTTAAGAAATATTGTCGCTTAGCCCGGAATCTGAAGAAAATCTGAAGATCTCTAACGAGATCTCTAAATATGGTCTGTGAAATCGAAACAACAGACTAGAATCAACCAATTTGTGAGGTTCCGGAGAGAATATGCACCGATTAGATAGCTTGTGCAATTTTCAAACACACTTATTTGACAAGTTGGTGGTCCTAAATATTAGAAGTAAAACCATGTTATCTCTGTGTTACCTTTATCGGTGATTATCATTATATATTTCTAGGAAAATTGTCCATGTTATAAAGCGATATAATGAAGTATTTGATGTATTCCTGTATTTATTGAGTTTCAATACCGTCGAACATCACTCTTTGAAAATGAGAAATATGAAGAATTATTGGCGCGCCGTAAAGACATCTGAAGAATTATTGTGGTGCCATGTAAATAAGAAATTCAAAGAATTTTTTTTGCATTATACAAGGAAATATTTGTCTGATGGGTTGGCAACGTTGGGCCCGCAGTCTATCTCTATAAGTCTATGCTAGGTACATAGTTGTGGATTTCCGGAGAGAGAGACAACACTTCATTTCCCGTGCTTTCTTTCTCTCTCTCTCTCTGATCGTTCCAGTATTATTATATTTCAGTGGTCGCCTCACGCCGCGTCCCGTATGTCGTTCGTCCACGACTCAACTAACTACAAGTTGCGTGCACGCGTAACCGGCCATACGACGCGACGACGGTCGCGTGCTCTGCAGTGCAAACGCGCACGTCATCAAACGACATGCAGCGATGAAATAAGCGGGTAGTTATTGGAGTTTCGCCTGCAGGGTATAATTGCGCTCGAGTTGTGGGTTTATTCCCTTTTCCACGGATCTCTCGGTGAAATTGAAACCATGAATTATTCAATCGGCTAGATAAGCGGTCATTGATTTATTAATCGAGAGTGGCAACTTTGTTTTTGTCCAGCCTGCATCGAAAATATACTTCTTCGTGCATGTAAAGTGGGCGAAAATTGCCATTTTCCCGCCCAGAAACGTATAGGTGGGCGCAAAATATCGCAAGCCGGCGTCAAGTGTGTTTTTGCGCCCGCTTCCCCGAATTTTAACCCTTTCAGTCGTACATTTTTCAACTCAATATTTTGGCGTGAATTTTGTTACTCGTGAATTTTTGGGTTACTGATCCCGAATCTGAAGTCAGAATTTGACAATTTCTAAATCCAAGATGGCGGATCCAATATGGTGAATGAAAAATCGAAAAACTGTCAAAATACGAAGATTCTGACGGAAACATGTTACTCGAGGGTTTTTGGAATTATATAAAGTAACAAAGATCACTTGAAGTTCTGAATAAACTGATAAGTCTAGGACGTGAAAATTTATGAGGTGAGACGCTGCGCATCCCACTGTAACTGAAAAGGTTAAAGGACGATCGTGCGCTAAAAGGTAAACTTTCGATGCAGGTTACGGACAAAAAGTACCGTGTGCACCATAGGCGGAAGGTGGTTGACGTTGATCGTGCGATTTTTCCCTTAGTCTCCTAAAATTCGCGCGATTGCTCACTTTCCACTCTTGATACACAATGTACTATTTTCTACGGCTGGGACGAATCGTGATTTCTTTTCACTCTACACCCCGCTTCTCGACTGTTTCCCTCAATTCAGATTCGCGACAAGGCGGGAGGGGAAATCTTTTTTCTTCTCGTTCGCACACTGCCGCAAAATATCACTCATTTCCTCTGAACATAGTCGCGCATATTTTTGTCAATGGCCAGATGGTGCGACGAATTTTTTTAATCAAAGTCCAGCACTGTGCGAACAACGATCTGTCTTGTGTTTTGACTTTTTTCATCTAGCTTTGGTATTACTTTTTGCCGTCGTGCTTACTGTTTTTTTAATCATACTATTTTGTTTATAATTCTGTATTTAATAAATTATCTCTCATCTTCATTCCGTGTCTAATATTTCAGGTTAATGTTGTTTTCAATAGATATTTTTGCATTTTTAAATTAATTATTATTATTATCGCGTTATTAAGTTTTTCTTCTTTTGTTTCGACTTCCATTTAATTATATAGTTATAATCTCTTTTCCCTTACTAAAATTTTGATTTCAGTTTCAAAAGCTGCAAGGCACGAGTATGAACAGCTTTTTTAAGGAACTATAAGTTTCTGATGCCCTCCGAGGTCACAATGATCTTCTTAAATTTATTTATATCGTATCTATTGTATATGTATATGTATACATATATATTATATACATATGTAATATATACGTACTATATATATATATATATATATATATATTGTTTTTTCCTCACGTTATAAAGACTAGATTACGATCTATATATAGGTATAATAATCCGACTAGATTTCGGTTTGTTTATCATTATTATTTTGCGGAGGTCGCTGCTTGTACTTTTATACGAGGGAAACAAGAAAATGAGTCAAAAAGTAGCCGTCGTAAAGCCACTAGAGGTCAGCCGTCACTTTATCGATTTTACTGAAAACAAATATTTATACGAATAATTTTTCGAGCGTATATATAATATCCCGGTTGATTTTCAAATTACGGTATACATATAACGGTAGGTAGGTATATCATAATAGACTATCGTATAGAAAAAAAGAGGATTATATATTTATGTACTATATTTAAGCTACCTATATGTATATTCAGTTTCATTTTATATTTTTAGTTTCATTTATTTTTTGTAAATTTTTTCTTTCGTTTTTCTTTAATTTTTTATCTTGGTAATCATCTTGTTGGCTGTGTATATGATTGTACTTTTGGTTGCGAGTTATACTGTGTTCACCCTGAGTTGCGTTTTATTTATTTGTTATTTTGTTATTTAATTATTAATCGAGTAGCTCGTGATTCGATAGACGTTAATAATGATAGGAATAGTAGTACTATTAGTTATAATAATAATAATAATAATATTAATAGCAGTATTAGGAATCGTGGTATCAATATCATCCTGGAATTTCCGACGTACTCTGTATTATACTACGTACCGTATTGAGTATTTACAGAATACACACAAGTACCAATTATATTATTATATATTCTCTTGGGCGACGCTGGATTATGTCGAGTTAATAAAATTCATTCAGAGAGATGCATTCTACTGGCAAGTGAAATACGAAGATGTAATTTGAGAACTCGCTGAGGCCACTTTCTTGTAAGTTATTGAGACGCCACCCATCAACAGTCAACGCGTAAGACAGTCCATCTTACTGAATTTCGGGAACAGGATATTCATAAATTTTCCGTAATCGAAAAAAAGCAGGACAAAGCCTAAGCACATTCCCGCCTATTGGTGACGCTCTTCGCGAAGGTACGCCGTTGAAATCAATTATCTTCGCTCCTCAAATGTTATCATAAGCACTACTCAGTTTTGAGAATTCGTTTCACAAAAATAATCGCCCGCTTTATGTCGATGATAAATATGCGACTTGCTTGTAGACTATGAAAGTTGATTCAACGAGTAGCAAAGTTCTGCTCTTCAATTTTCACTTTTCAATCTTGCACATGCCATTTATAGCAGAAACTCGTCAACTCTAAATGCCCCTTGCTATTCCATGCAATATACTCTGCACTGATTTCACACTGATATTATATCTACATATAATACAAATATGCGTACACGTACATATTCCTCTGGCGTTTTGGAGTACCTATATTTGTATCGATATAGATAAATAACCGCGTATTCGCGAATCTTTTCCTCCTGACTCAGTTTCACCTCTCTACATATTATCAAAAGTATTGACTAAAAATTCCACAAGTAAATAATGATGATAATAATAAGAACAATAATAATAATGACAGCAATCGTGATAATTGTGAAATTCTCTCCGACTTAGCCTGAGATTTTATTGGTCGCGATTCTGTAGACTCGCACGTCTTGTTTACGTTGAGCGATAAAAAATTAAGCCAAATACGACACGAGGTACAACATCGCAAGGAACATAAAAGCGTGCGAACCCTTTTCCGGGGCTTTATTCACGAGCATTATTATTATTATTTTTATTAGTTTAGTTTCTGTCTTTCATTTAATTCCCTCCCTTCTCCCTGAACTGGGAATTTGCAAAATTTGCAAAACAGTTGAAACACGCCGTGGTAGTCCGTCGCGCTTAGAATAGGAACTTTGTTAATCACCCATTTACATATTAATTATTAATAATTAATATTTACAATATAACATCACGATTATAATATACCTATAACAACGTGGTTTCTAAGCGCTCCGTACGTTTTTAATATAAATTCAAACCATAACGATCAACTGCCATCGCAAAGCCTCCCCCACAATCGCTAGTCGATGTAACAAACTGTTCTCCGTTTCTCTACATCCTACACTGCCCTAGGCATGGTATATTAAGTATAGTATATCATATCTGTCACGCAATAAGTTTTTTTTGCTTCGAAGAATTAATAAGTATATACGAATTATAAAGGAACTTAAAATCACAGGTGCATATAAAAGTCTTTGTCTTTGTTTTTTTTGTCTTTCATTAAAAAAATATGTTTGTCGCGAATAATATATATGTATACGTTTCGCAGTGGGTTGCGGTTCGCTCGCAATACACAATGACATTACACATGTATGTACCTATGCAGCATTCAAAGAAACCTCGAGCAGACTCATCTTTTCCTTTAGTATTTTATTCCTTTTTTTTTTACTCGCAATCAGACGCAGATCGAGTTGCAAACTTGTTATGAAAATATCATGATTAGGAACTGTGGTTTGATTTCAGGCAGGGCTAAGGTTAAAGGACAGCGTCAAGGGCGCGCTTATGCGCGTCCTAACTGGCAGGTAGACAAGTGCGGGACCGAATTTCTTCTCCGAGCTTGCGGTATCCGAGGTACCATGGACAGCCTCTGACTCCTCTATGAGAAACGGTTGCATCACGGTCTTCTCGGGGCTGGAATTCATGTCTTGGGGCATGGCGTAGCTGGCCGGGATCTTTTGCTTGCTCGCGACGTCTCTCAAGGTGCGCGTCAACTCACCAATCACGCTTTCCGATTGGTCGGCGGTTACCGTTCGGTGGTCTTTTCTTATGTGTTTTTTGATCCTGTTCAAATTCGCTGTCGCGTAGCCACACTGGGCACATTTGTAAGCCCCCTGGGGCGTAACTTGTACCGCGGTAGCGTCCTCCGGTCTTTGACCCTTCGGAAGACCGTTCGAAGAAAGACCGGCCGAGGTGTGAGGACTCACCTGCTTCAAGTCGTCCTTCGAATCCAGATCGGTGCGGTCTTTGGACTCGCTGTCTTTTTCAGAGGACGATTCGGGCCTTGAATTGCTGAATAACTGCGGTTGAAAGGATGGAATTAGCCCGGAAAATTGGTGCTGAGTGAGTAAGTGATGCTGCAGCAATTCGGGCTGAGAGAAACCTTGCAGACATACGGGACACTGCAGCGTTTGCTCGCCTTCTATGCTGGTCCCGCTCTGAGGACTCGTGTGCGATCTTTCGTGGACGAAGAGAAAGGCGAGGACCGGCGTCGTGAAAGTGCAGTACGAGCAACGATAACTCTTCAGCGGCTGGTCTTCGGTCGACCCGAAGAGAGTCGATAAAACCTGATTTCCCAACCCGCTGTAGTCCCCCGTCTTCATGTGCGGCGCCAAGTCTATACCGTTGGGTATTTTCAGGCTTGGATTTGGATGCGAGACTCTCGACGGTCCAGGTGTCCTTCCGCCTCGAGGTCCTGACTGATACTGTTGCTCCAATTCTCGCCACTTTTCGATTCCCGCCTTCCCGTGATCGCTGAGCAGATGTGCCTTCAGCCACTTGGTGCTTCTGAATCTCCTGCTGCAAATTGGACAGACCTCCGTGAAGTGGGTGAAGTAACGATGGCTCAAGTCGCCGACTTGTTCCGGCTTCAGGGCGGGGTCTTCGCTGTTGTTCGTGTCGGTGTCTGCCTGTTTAGCGGAGTTGCTAGTCGACGGCATGCCTTCCTCGATGATGCCGTGTGTGTTGTGCTTGTGAACACGTAGGAAATACTTGCTGCAAAGTTCCTTGTTGCATATGTTGCAAATGACGCCACCGATCTGGGCTCCGTTTTCTATCTCGATACCGTGCATCCGGTGCATGTGTGTCTTCATGAAGTATTTGTTGCATAGTTCCTTGTTGCATATCTCGCAGTAGCTCGACGTGGGCATTATCAAAACTGGAGCCCTGCGTTCCGGAGTTGGAGCTGTTGGCGTTGTCGACGTCATCGTTGCCGAGGTGGTCGGCAACGCGCTCGGCAATGGCACCGAGGCTGACGTCGAGGGTTGGTGATCTTCGGAAATGTGTTTTCGCAGCGCTTCTTGACTAGGGAATTCTTTATCGCACAATGCACTGTTCAGGGCAGTACTGCTGTTCGGTGTCGGTGACTTCTCGGTGCCTTGCAAAGGCGACGAAACAGTCTCGTCGACTATAGCGTCATGTTCCATCGCCATATGGTTCCTCAGAGCTTGTCTGCTGTCGTAATCCTTTCCACAAATCGGACACGGTGCGCCTCGGCCAAACTCCAAGCCATTCAATTGCAGTATCATGGTTTGAAGCTTTCGAAGATCTTCGCTTATGGAATCGGCCTTTTGGTCCGTCGTGTCGGCGTCATTCTCGTTCTTCGGCGAACCCTGCTCCTCGGAATCGTGCATCTTCTGACGATGCGCCTGATGCAATCCTATTGTCTGAAAACGAATGCCGCAAGGCTTGCACTCGTAATCTTCGCCGGAACGATCGCCGGATTCTGAACTATTGCCGCTGGTTTCTCCTACGATCAGATTCAACGGGCTGGTCTGCACGTGATGCCACGTCGCAGCCGCTCCAGGATTACTCGGCGATTTGTCATTGTCTTGAACGACGATGCCGTGTCTCTTCATTTTGTGTGTACGTAGAAAGTACTTGTTGCAGTATTCCTTGCAGCACACCTCGCAAAAAGCCTCGGGATTTATAACGCCCAATCTCTTGAGGCGATCGGCGTTGAAACCGGAATCCTTGGCTTGCTGAATCGACTGCGGAGAGAGATGCCTCGGCGCTGGCATAAAGGTCGTGTCCTCCTGTTCAACTCCAAATTCCTGCTTGAATAGTCCTTCCATTGCACCTGGGCTCAAACTGTGATGCGAAGTGTCCTTCTCATCTTCGACAGTTTGCGGAGGAAGCATTTGCACGTCACTCCCTTCGGTTCCGTCGCTGTTATGCACCTTCTGCTTGTGTTTCCTCACAGACTCCTCGTTCTTGAATTTCTTCTGACAGATTTCACAAACCGCGTTTAAGCTCGGTGGTGCTTGCAGAACAGCCTGCGCCGGAGGCATCGAAACGGTTGGTGATTCCAGTTTGAGCTGTGGCTGCGATTGCTGATCGAGTTTCATCCCTGTGGACAGAAAGGAACCCGCGTACGAGGTTCCGGTGAAGCCCGTCTCGCTAACCGTTTGCCCCGGAGTGTCTACGTAGATCCCGTGCTTGTTGGCTTTGTGTGTTTTCAAGAAATACTTGTTACAAAATTCTTTGTTGCAGAGGTCGCAGTAAGCGTCCGGATTGAATATCCTGACGGGCGCAGGTCCTATTGGCGGTCTGTTAGGAACCTGGCTCGCGTCGGTTAAGGAAAAGTTTGGCAATGGAAGATACTGAGCCAATGCACCGGGGAAAGGTAACGCTTGGAGGTGATTGGATATCGAGGACAGGGAACCAGTCGAACCCGGAGGTGGCCAATCGTCGGTTTGGGATTGCAACTGAATCTGGTGTGGCTGCGATTGAACGTGACCCGACAACCACGTTGCCGCGAAATTTTTGATACCGATTCCTGACAGATTGACAGGACTTTCAGGCTGCTCCTGATGTGTATTAGATTCCTGCTTTATTTCAATATGCGAGTGAACCGGCGAACGCTGCGTATTCTGCCACGAAAAAGTGGAGAGGTTATGTTTACTGTTCAAGTGATGATTAAGCATTTGTTTACTATCAAACAATTGACTACAATATTGGCAGCGGAATTCGTTATTCAAGTTTTCGTCTTTTGACGTCTGATGGATCCGGTCGACCGTTGGCTTACCTTCGCTGTCTTCCGCAGCACCCTCTTCCTCCGACTCCTCTTCCCGATCATCGCTGATCAACGTAGCTGGAAATCGAACCGGCGTTGACTGCTTGCGCCGCTTCTTCGCGCCAGCGGAGTCGGCGTCGCCGTGAGGACGCTTCAACGTATCCCTGTCTTCGCCGCTTGATCCATCGCTGTCCGCGTCACCGGATTCCGGAAGTATAGGGCCTCGAGCCATCGTCGACGCCATTCCCGTGTAGCTGCGCCGCCCTCGCACCTGCTTCTCACGCGAGGCCCTGATGGCCTTCAAATACCCTCAGTCTGCAAATCAGAAACAAATGTCATAACATCAACGATCAGTTTAATTCACCTGAAACTCCTATTGTCTGAAAGCAGTGTTGTCTGCAAGTCTGCAGGAACCGCGGGGTTAATCACTCATAGATTTGATCTACACCTGATTTCAAAATTACAAAGACTTCAAAAGATTTCGGATGATTTTAGAGGATTTCAAAAGATTACAAGAGACTTCATGTGATTTCAATGGATTTCAAAAGATTTTAAAAGCTTTCTAAAGATTCCAAGGCGCTTCAAAAAATTTCGAAAGATTTCACAAGATTCAGGGATTCCAAAAGATTTCAAAATATCACAAGACACTTCATGGGATTTCAAAGAATTTTTTTTTTTTAATTCCAGAGATGCAAGAAGATTTCAAAGATTTCAAAGATTTCAAGTGATTTCACAAGATTTCCGGAAAAGTCTACACCAGGTTCCACGACTGATTAACCCCTCGGCACGAGCCGTGAGATAGCTCACCAGATACTTTGGGGGTTTTGCATGTTTCTAATGTGGTTGCACACATGATCGCTTCCTAATTGGCAGCTGACATCACAAATATCGCGATCTTCTGTCAAGGGTGATGGGTGATTCGGTCGGGAATGAGTCAGCCGATAGTCCTCTGAATTATACCTTAGTCCCTGCACTTTTACTTGTCACGCGATTCGGGGAAACCGGCGTCTAACGAAGCATTGTCGAAGCGTATCCGGTGCTAAATTATTGCACAGCATCGCATCCGCGAACTGCGGACGATAAGTCGGTCAGTCCGTCGGTCAATTGATGCCTGTGTCTGCAATAACCACTTTACCGCGGGGGAAATATTTCTCACGTTGTTGTTGATAGAAATTTCTATCAAGATCTTGAAAGGCCCGAGGCCGGAACGAGATCGGAAAGAGAACTTGGTCGCTCGCGGCAAACCTTCATTCAGAATCTTATGATGATTTGAGCCGGTCTGCGAAGGTTTTCGGCACATACCCGCCCACAAAGGGACCCTAACAAGTATTTCATCCCAAAAGGGCGAAGCAGAAAAGCAAAGGCGATGGACAGGACGGTGAAAATGAAGCTTGGGGGGGTGAAACGGCACATGACTCATATATATGTATATACATATGCGCCTTACCATACAGATAAACACTACACCCGCACGTTGCTGCATTGACGCACGAATTTTATTCGTTTCTCGGGATTAAACAAGGAATTTCCGTAACAAATGCCCGATGTATGCGCCACCTCATATCCCTCTGAATAATATTCATACAACGGTAATCGGGCATAAGTATCATCCGGTTGAGTTAAAAGTTTTCTCAAAAGTCTGGACGAACTCGTTCTAAGCACACGCGCATTGTGTGCATTTACAGATGTCATACTGCAAGTGAATAACAAATGCGTGTAAAAGCTATTCCGAGGATTTTTTTATGACTTAGAAGAAGCAGTGACAAGTTATCAAACTTCGATGCTGTAATTTTAATGCGGTAAGCACTTTGCGAATTGGTGTCTGTTAAGGCCCAAATATAGTGATACCCACTGCTAATACCTCAAAGGAGTAATCGTGCCGTGATAAGATTGTACTATCATAGAAATTTTCATGCGCCACATCAATTGGTTTGAAAAAATTGTTCGTGAGCTGAATTGATTGACAATTATCGTCGCCTGTTTGCTTCATAGATACACGTAAAAATGTTCGAAGCGACGATACCAACTTAGGTGTAAGCAAACCTGCACTCCGATTGTCAAAACCAAGGTCCCTCGTTAGTGCGTGAAAAATGTCCGACTGTCAACCTCGTTAGCGTCAAACAGGAAACCAAGAAAGTTGGCAAGAAAGACTGACCGTTACTGCGGTCGTAATATTTAGGGTAAAAACAGTTAGCATTGATTCATCTCAGAAAAAATATATTTCGGAAACTAAATCAGCTTTTGATGAACGATAAGCTCGCAAGAATGACATTCGAACGGATTCTTCAATCGAGGATGAGATAGCGAAAAAAATTAAAAATAAACGAACTCAGTTTTGAAGCAATTTCTTTTTTGCTAAACTCGATATCTCAATAATCATGTGAAATAGGGTAGCGAAAAATGGACGAATAAAACTTACGGTATAACAGAAAACCTTCCTCCTATATATGTCTCTGTTACCGTAATTTGTACAAAGTGCTAGTAACCGAATGCGTCATGAGTACAAATCATTGGTGGAATTCGTCAATGTCATTTGAGCGGTATAGTTGACACGTGGATAAATGAGTTCTCTCATGACAAGAATAAAATACTGACGCTTCATAAAGCGTACCGCACCGCTGAACAAGCGGAGAATCACAATAACTGGCACCACTTCGCACAAAAACCATGACACGAAACACAAACGTTTGACAAAACCTTACGATCTTCTTGTAAGAAACATCGTGCTGTTCGCGAATCCCGGCATTATTTCGTCACCCGCACGTTTGACCGTTGTTGTTACTTTTACGCTTCTTCCCCGATGATCCTCTCATCCTCGAAACACGGTGTCAAATATATGCTTCCAACTGTGCAGTGGAAGTCGCGTGTGAAAGGTCACCGTGCCAGGTAGTCTGTCACGTGCGAGCCATGCTCGAACCATGTGTGTGCCAAGTTCGATGGCTGGTTGGCTGGCTGGTTATGAATCCAGTAACGCCTTGCCAAGGTTTCCGGTATTGTAGAATTCATCAACTTCCCCCTCCCAATACCGAAATAAGGGCCCCGATCCCCAATTTTCCGCCTAGCCCCCACGGCCCCACCACTCGGCCATCATTATGCGTTTTCCCTGCATGCTGCAGTTCTGCGATAGATTCCCGGACTCATTTCCATCCCTAGGTATATGGCGTATGAGCGCGATGTTGCGAAATGATTCTTTCTATTCTCCTATTAACCTCGAATGCTCAACTGCGGGCATGTTTTATTCTTTCTTCTTCTTCTTGCCGACATCTTTACCGTGATCTGGTCGTTAACGGTTCCCCGCTCTATTTTTTCAACTTTTATCTATTTCAACATAAAATCGTTCGTAAGGAACTAGACAAATTATTTTTAGACCCCTCTTTCCAAAAATTTTGGTCAGTCTATTGATCTCGCCTTCATTTATTGTTAATTGGATTCTAACACAATTCGTTCTCACTGTTCTATAGATGATGACCCGGCGCTCATTTTGACTTTCTTCATCATTAATGTAAGTACACATGTCTTTCCTTTTCTCTGTTCTCTGCTTTCTTTATCTTATATTTTCTTTTTGTCTACTTCTCGGGTCTAAGATTAATTACTTTTCTATTAGTTTGCGTTAAGGTTGTTGTTTTCTTTTCAAAGAATGTTCAGCCTGAGAACCCCCATCCCCCAAGGACTGAAACGTCATTTTCATATGTTTTTATTTTATGACCGAGAAAGTCCCTACATCTTTTTTTTCCGTTTTAAACAAACTGAGCCAAGTTTTACTTTTGTAATGATCTTCTGTACCTACTTGCATAAGTCATCCATCATCATTTATATCAGAATTTACATTTTTTTTTTTTGTGTGTGGCGGCCTTGTCTCCGTAAAACACAATCCACCCGGTCGCTTGTACACATAAATTAAATTTAATTCTGACACGACTCGCTTTATAGGGGCATATGCACTGATCTCCACCCTGCCAGGTGCGCCTGTATCTGTTGCATGTTGGGTTGCGTAACGGGCGACAGATTTTTCCGAAAAATATTCGTAAACAAGCCCGTATGCTCAACGTTTTCCCAAAATGCGGAGAATGCAATGCGTTTAATAATAGCGGATAGAATGCCGAATAGAGGGTTCTTCGGGGTGGAACCAAAGGGAGGGAGTCGCTACGCGATAAAAGGGTAAATTTGACAAACAAGTTGCAGTCGTCCTCGAAAGTACAATTCTCCCCGTTTTCGTCTCTCTTTGAACGCCGTTTTCCCTACCTCGTACCTACGTCTCTCTTTCACACCTTTCGATGGTCCTCTATTGTTAGGTGAACACAATATGTTACCAGCCCATTTGGTAATGCAAAAACAACACTGCAACAAGCTCAAGAATTTCACACTGCTCTGCGGTGGACACATCGGCCTTTACTCATTTCAAAATGTCCACTAACGCTTATGTAGAACGACAAAAAAACAATCAGGACGATATCCTAAAGCTCCTCATGCTTTTGAGAATAAATTAACCCGTTCACTTTAAAACAAAAATATTTATCCGAAATGGCTTTATTTGAGTAAGGAAAAACTTTTTTGAATGATTTTGACATGTTTTGAACATGTTTGAGAAATTGAGTATTTTTTTCTTCAAAATTTGCGTCTTTCACGGATTCTGAGAATAATTCTACAAGACAAATGTAGGCAATCGATTTTGCAGAAAATTTTACCTCGATTTCATATACTTGACGACCATCTAATATACAGCGTATTTCCAGAAAATCGTAAACAACGGAAATCAAGATTGTACACTATACAGTATGCAAAAAAGCGGATGGGTTAACCGCACCTAAAAAACTGCGTAAAGGGTGAATTTCACCGTAGCATATAAAATCGAGTTTTCTTCAGTATTCATGCAGAGAACAGTAATGTCGACGAAGCGAATGTAAGAAAGTCATGCCACGAGATCTTGAGAAGCGAAATCACTCGGTCACAATCAGTCCCACACGAGGACATACAAACATCGAAATCTACAGCAAGAGTTATGACTCGGCTTGAACCGTTATCGATTCGTCCTAATTATCAGAGCCCGAGTCGGCCATTATTTCAACAAACATCGTCCCGTCCCCCGACTCTCACCACGATATCCCGTCTTTCGCTCCGCTATTTCCCATTTTTCCGTTTCTTTCGCCCATCCAGCGATAGCCCGGGGCTCTCGTCGTTGTAGACCTTCATAACAAAATACCGCTGCCTCGATATTATATACGACGACTCCACCAGCCATGTAGGAGGAGGAGGAGGAGGTTACCGAAGGTGGTGGCGTCGAAGGGCCAAGGGGGAGTCCTGAGGGTGAGGCGTCTACTCTGTAGCGCCCTTACACACGTATAAGGAAAAACGGGAACTCGCCGCATTCCCCCCTCACGAAATGCGAGGGAAACAAAAGAGGAGAAAGACCCGGCAAATGAAATGAAAACGTCGAACGAGCTCCGCCTGAAAGTTCGTAATTCCGTAGATTTACGATATAATGCGTGTCCGTATCCCCCCAACCCCACCCCCAACCCCCTTTCCCCGACCTTATTATTTGTACCACCCCCCCATATTCCATCCCTCGACCCCGTGTGTATTATACGTATGTACCGACATCCACCCGCCCGCTCTAGGCCCACCCCCCTCATCCCCCCTCCCCCACCCCGCTACCGTTGCTCGCGCGCTTCTTTACACCCGCCGAGCGATGGACGGACGGGGGACAAGAGACACAGTACGCCGTACCTCAATTTGACAGCTAGATGACAAGTTACCGACGTTGAGTGCCTTGCAAGCTTTTTATAGATTTTTCTTTATCCATACACGTTTGTTCACGCGAACGAAGCAGACACGGAATATTCTATTCAATAGTCAGTACAACGTACATACGAGGAATCATCGTCTCTTCAAACGAAGAGAAGTGATTTCGTTATGATTGCGGAAAAGATTATGTCAATTGAAAAATAATATTAATTCATTTGTCAGACGACCAATGCAGCTTTTTGTCGATCGATCAGGTCGAGATCTCGGATTTTATTTCCCTCGTAACGCGTTATAGTAGAATAAAAATTAAACGCCACGTCTTTTTTTTTATCCGACATTAAACACTTTAAGGGGATTCACCCACAAGAACAATATTTTTTAACCAATCCAAATGGAAAAGTTTTCTCAAAACGAGAAATAAAAAATTTGATTTTCTCAATTTAGAAATAAAAAACTGCCAAATCGCCCCTTGACATGCCTTCATTTGAAGGGTGGTTTCACTCCCTCGAAGTGATTAATGGCAGATAAACAAAAAATACGTGTCACTTAATTTTTAGTCTACTATAAAATATTACAAAATAAATCAAATCGGACATATCGACTTGGGATACCTTCTTTTTAGATCGTTTTTTGTAGCCTCATTACAAGTGGCGTTAACTCTCTGCTTGAATGAAATAAACAACAAAAAAAAAAACAGACTCTTGCATTTTGAAACCCACTTAATTTACGGCTATCATGCTTGGAGATTTGTGTAATAAGATTGTAAGTTCGACTTTGACTGGAATAGTACGCGTACCTATATTTGGTCTACCGGCATAGTCGACATTTCACAGGATTATAGTAATAAATAATTTAATACCAGCCAGGTGATACATAAAGTGTGTTTATATCGCCATCTGTTCAAAGGTGAGTGATAAAAAAAAATTATCAACAAGTATGTAAGATTTGTTGAATTTTTATCAGGTATTCGTGAATTATGTATCCTACTTCCAAATGTCTGCATATCCTGATCTTGATACGCTTCGGTAGACAAAGTGAAAAATGAGGCGGAGATTTACAGAGAGATATTTAACAAGGCTGGATTTTGGTCGTCCCTTTATTTCCTTCAAAGTGAATCTTATATACGTCTTACGTATGTAGGTAAGACGTGAAATTGGCGTCATTTGCTGATTTTCGGTAACGAGTTTCATTGTCAGACTTCCTCGTTGTTATCGAAATATAACGAAAACCACGGGGTGGTTGCGAGCATGTTTACGTAAAACGGTAAGCGGCTACCGAGACAGTGTTTCACGAGCACGTGACAAATAAAATCTGCAAGAACCTTACGCATGTCAATAATTGTCGTACAGTATGTTTCTACACTCCAGGAAAAGTAAAAGTTATTAATCAACAACCTAATTGGGAAGCGTAAGTGATATTTCTAATCAAGTATCTTAGATACAGTAAACCATCATCACCGATAACGTCACTGTCTAATCACGTGGAGTTTAACATGCCCACTCAAAACTGAATACAACGCGGTTACGCACAATTTATTTTGGACCGATTAGACGCTTAAAAATGTATACAAGTTAAATTATTGTCGCACAGGTGTGAAGATAATGTCACTGACATCTAGTGGGTGTAAGATATCGACAGTGTGGCTCTCGGATACGAAAATCCCGAATTATATTGCAGATCTGATAGCGAGCCACGGGAAGTGATTATAATCCGACGGTCCTTACGTCGCCGGAACCGCGGGCTTTACGTTTATTCGCGATGGCCGTCCACGGGTACCTACTTGTTCAAGTATCGCAGACTGTCTCGCTTGCATGCGAAATTATTAAACAGTGGAGGAAGTCGAGCTCACGTGCCGAAACTTGACGACACGAAACTTTGACTTGTTTAAACGCTGTAGACGGCCACTCTTCGCATCGTAGCTAAATTTCATGCCTCACATTTTTCCAAGGCACGATACGCCCACGAAGCCTTGGAAAAACGGTCGCAAAAAGAAGGGACCACATGCACGTGATAGTGATGTAACGAATATTCGCGTCCGCATTCGCAAAAATCGTGCGAATATTTTGCGAATGTGATTGTCACAAGTACTTCATTTCTTGCTTATAAAACTTGCGAAAATAATATTATATAAGACGAAAAACATTAGTTTGATAATGAAATTTTATCATAAAAGTTTTTCTTCACGTTTGAATCACACTCTAACCTCAAAATTAATTTGTTTTGCTGTCAATTTGTCGTTAAATAATCAAACAAACAGTCGGCTTGGTTCGGATCAGCTCGGCAATTTCCGGAATAAGGTGCAAACGGCGCTAATGCGTGCGTGCGACTTGCACGGTGTACCTGTCGGTCAATCAACTGTTGTCTTATAGCCAAAGAGAAATGGCGCCAGATTTAAAAATGTTTATTCGCATTCGCATTCACGTATACTTGAAAATTTATATTCGTTACATCACTAGCCGGTGTAGTCAATGCCGGAATCGCATAATTATATTTTCAAAAGAGAATTTCAACGCGATGATTGGCCAATGTTTCCAACACATTGCAGATGTGCGAATGCAAGACATCGGATTAAAATTCAGCGACTAACTTCTGACACACTTGAAGAAAATAAGGCAGACCTTACGTACTGATTTGTAAATCGAGGAGAGGTATTCTTACACAGTGAACGATGTCAAGTTAATGGAATCGTTGGAGATGAATATCTTATCAGAAGAGGTTAGTCGCGCGAAACTTTCGTAAACACGATGTGTGAGTAATAACATATGTATTAACCCGTTGTACAAAGACCGTAATAAACACCAAAATTGAGTTCCGTCTACGCATCCTACTTCATTTGTACAACCTGGCTGGCAACTTGAATTTCGTAGACCATCTTCAGACAGTCGATAAACATTAAAAGACAATTCTGGCGATAGAGCATCGGCATTTTATAGGGTGGATGAGGTTTCAGAAACTCCATAATACCGCTCAATCAATATTTAATTCTAATTTCATAGAATTAAATTTCTGACCGGCCAAAGTTACAGGTATATGTATAGACTGGCGTATGGCTCTCTTTCATTAAACCTGAACATCACCGCCTGGACAACAGTCGTGTCCGATGTATCGATTCAGCCTCGGTTTAATGCCTCCCTGTTCACTGTCTGTTTAAATCAATTTCAATGCGCGATTCGTCATGTTAAAAGACAAACTCGATATCATAGGTATGTAATTTAAATAAGAGACGAGAAATGTTTCAAGAAGCAAGTGTACCAATAGAGCCACGTTGCGACCTACCACAAACTAATCCAAGGTAACCTTTGCCTAACCTAACCTAACCTATCTTATCCTAACCCAACTACAAATTACTCCTTAAACCTCTCCTGTCTATCTTGTTGCCGGGAATGAAAAAGCGGTTATAACCGTTCGACAATTTAATTCCTTACAGTAAATCCTCTTTGGATAATACCACAGGTTTTTCAGTAGTAAGAAAACACGCAAAAGAATCAGACAAGGGAATAAACGGAAATAGATTTCCGACGTCGGATGAGCCGGTTATACATAGAACCCGAGCCAAGAAGAGGAGGATGACACGTGAAAAGGGTGAAGGAAGGAGCCGGGAGAAGACGGGTGGTGGGTAATGCAATAAAAATTGTAAAGCCTGAAACTGTCCGATTGTGCTGGTGTGTAGTATAGGGCCATGTGGAGTTTAGGCTGCGAGGCCTATTGATCGGTGCTGGACGCACTTCGGCGCCTGGCACACGCGCATTCGTCTTCCCGTAAACAAGACAAATATCGTCATGCCAGCCCTGTAAACCTCCGCCGAGTCCCTCCGCTCCGCTCCAAAAAGTCCCCTTGGTTTTCACCCACTCCCACCCCTCCTCCAAGTCCTCCCTCCTTTCCTCCCGCCGCCGCAACCGAACCTCCGGCCCCTTCCGCGCCCTTCGCCGGAAGCCTAGATCCTATATACCGCGACCCTCGCGAGCCACTCCAAACCTTACATACCACCCACACCATATTTGAAACTATAGCAACGCGGAATGAAACCCTCACCCCCATACCCCTCCATTTCCCTCCGCGGGTAAAATTCGGATCGGGAACGAACGGACAATCAGATTGACCGACTGATATTGCATGTGGTGGTGACGACCACGGCGACCGTCCTGGGCCTCTCCGTGCCCTCATTCGCGACCAGGATATATTATACCTACATCGATACACATTGTATATTATATACGTATACATATATACAATATATGTACACACACACACACATATATATATACATATATTTATACAGATGTATATTTCTTCTCGATATAATGTTGAGGCGTATCCGTAAACAGGGGGCCGTGGGTGCGGAAAGCCGGAAGTGACGTCACTCGTCGATTAATTTCACACTACTTTGACAAATTTCTCTGCAAATTTCAAATCTTGATCTTCGGGTTTTTTTGTCCATTGCGATATCACGTTTAATCGAATCTTTTCTTTCGCCCCTCCCGGGTACATATTATGATACATGATTTCTGTAGTCATGTGCATATTCACGTTTTACATATAATTGCAGATCCTATCTCGTCCTTTTTTTTTTTTTTTTATTGATAATTTAAAGCCGTGAAACGAATCCTAACGTACAGAACGCCTGCATTGATTCATGAATATGATTTCAGATAGTGAATTGACGACAGCAAAAAGTGATTAAAGTTTGTTTCGGCAAAGGGTAAGAAAGACGGGGTGCAATTCCCGAAGATTCTACAGTGGAAGACAGAAGGGAGAATGAAAAAAGTGATAGTGCGAAAAAAATGGGTGAAAATGAAAAGTAAAAATAAAAGCCAGACGCACCGCACGCCACGCCCTTCTATAAAAGCATTCCCAGTTGGTCATCCCCTCTCCCCCTCCCCCTCAATTCTCTCGCCCCAATTTTATTTTCCTTCTTTCTCGGAAAATCGTTACCAAATTAATTTCGTTCGTTACTGGAGAGGAAGAGGGAGAAAGCGATAGAGATAGAGAGAGAGAGAGAGCGAGAAAGAGAGAGAATGGAAAAAACTGGCCTTATTAATACACCAAAAATCAACCGTGTATTGTATACAGTTACATCCTCGAACTTGGATCGAATTAATTATTACCGACGTAATAATCAGAGCAATCTATCCTCATACCGCTTTCGCATGTAACGACGACGTTTTCGTTCGGAACGAGCTAAACAACGCTTACGACTTGTTCCTATTTTCTTTGTTTCCCTCCATCTCGCAACATGTTTAAAAATCGATTTCGCACTTATGCGTTGATGGTAAGCGCTGTACGAGAAAATCGGGGCTTACTGTAAGCGGACAAGATGGACCTGCAGAGAGGCATTCTTAAGCGTCCGGAAGTTGAAACAGCCGGACGGGTATAGTGGAGTCGTGCAGTTATAGGTGTGCAGACAACGAAGTGTTTACATCAGGTGCGCGAACGAGGTTGAGGATCGGGCCGGCAAATAAGGGGTGTTTTGGCGTGATCTGCGCACGGCGCGGCGTCAGATGAACCCACGTGTCGCGTTCACATGCAAAAGACGTCCAGTGGCGGGACGGACGCCCTCGACGATCACCAGGGAACACACAGTCTGGCTTGGGAAACTCATCGGAGAAGAAGCAGCGTAGCTGCAGACTTGGATCTGCTTTTCTATCAATACTAACAATAATATCAATAAAATTAGCGGCGCTATTTTCTAACGATTAAAAGCCAGCACTTCAGTTACCGCGATTTTTAACGACCAAACCGATTCAATCCAACCGTTATCAACGGTTCGGGCAGATCAAGTGCGGTTTACGCGTAATGATGATCTTTGTTCTATCGCAATGTCTGAATTCTTTCAAAAATCGAAACCACCCAGCTGCACAACGTTTCCGCTGATTCAACCTGTCTTGACAAATTTTACCGCCTCAAAACGAGGAATGTACGAAAACAATGAAGTAAAACGAGTAGATTAATTTGGAAATCCTTTGCGTTCGACAGTTGCTGATAGCTGGACGCCAACGTGCAAATCGAAGAACAAAAAAAAAAAACCGCATCGATGGATGGACACACCCGTTTTATACAGACTGGTGTGTCAATTACTTTTTCCTCTGATCAGAATTACAGAAATTATTTCCAACAAAGCTATGCCCTGATTTTTTAGTTCTCTACTCGACGGTTCACAGTAAATCATATTTTTTTTGTTCAAATTTTTGGAACCACTCTTTACTCGCCACTTAGTTTGAAATTTACAAAATCCACATTCATCTACCACTTCCGGCCCGAAGGGCTTTCTATTACATTCAGGAAGTGGAACGATCAAACTAATGGGCAATATAAGTATGTAAACTTGCGTCACCGAAACAATACACCGATGATTTACTAACAAGCGTCTACAGAATTAAAGCAGAATCAGTGCCTATGATTAATAAAACGTTTCTCCACTTTGCGTATCTTGCATCTATAGCCAGGAACGCGTATTTTGGAGCACAGAACATTATTTGTTTATAATTTCTCATTTTCTCTCACAATCGAGTTCAACCCCGTTTAACAACTCGTATCGCAATCAGTTTCACGGACTCACCGTCACTTTTTATCAGTCCGGTAAAAATTTCGTCCACCCTCAACAACAACAATGAATAGCAGCACTTTTATTTGTCTTCCATTATTTCTTTTTCTTGATTTTTATAATTGCTTACTTATTCTCGCGCGGTTGACTTTGTTTATATTGAATACGTATAATTATATGGAACTACAGTTTAACGGATTGTCTTCCCAGTTTAATCATTTTACTATTATTATTTTTGGTTATTATCGTTATTCTTTCATTTCTCAACTCATAACATGTCGCCGCAACGTATATTCGTATTGTAACGGACACAAATCACCTGTCGAAAATACGTATAACTGCAATTGATAGTCACACGATGATGATCATTGAACAAGAACAAACACCACATGCACCAACAAACACAAAAAACACTTCGGCAAGCAAGTAGATAGTTATATTTAAAAAAAAAAAAAACTGACATCAAGAGGGTAGTTGATCACGCTGTGTTTCAGTATGTCAATGTGTGTGTGTGTGTGTGTGTGTGTGTGAGGAGTGAGTAACATAACCCAGAGTGAGAGATTAAAGGGGTGCACGTGTAAAATCAGTTCCGTGGTGAAGAATCAAAGTGTGTTCAAAGTGTTAGAATTCATACTTGGAAATTATTAACGAAAAAAAGGGAAGGACAGAATTGACAAGACGATAAGGGAGATTCGAAATCGGGGAAGAAAAAAAAATAAGAACAAATTATTATTATTATTTTTTTTTCTGTTTAACAAACAAAAACAAAACGCAATATCATTTCGTTTTCTGTTGCAATACGTAATTGTATAACAATTTGTGACAGTTGTGCGTCGGCTACTTACAATTGTTTTGGCCATCATGCCACGATAGCGGCCATACTTGATATGAGAAAGTATCCCCACATTGTCCGCCAGGCCGTCCACTAATTCTACCTCACCTCCCCCTCCCTGTCCCTCGACGCCCCCGCAACCCCCACCGATCGTACGCGACTGAGCCTGGCGTACGAACTACCCCCACAGGCATCCGAGTCCAGGAATGGCCTCAACGAGGGGCGCCACCGTTCCACAAATTTACGTCAAAATTTGTCTTGGGCAGCTTTTTATATCGTGTTTCTTACTGGTATTTGTTGAAACAAAGGTACCCTCAAAATTTGGTCTTAAAGCATCGATCTGCTTGCTGATCTTTTCCAACCAACTGTTCATTCGCAAACTAATCAGATCACGCTTTTTTTTAAGTCAACCCCTCACGTAGTGATAATCTGCACAGCTTCGCACATGTCCGGGATGAATCGCGAAATCAAGAAGATAGAAAACATAAATAAACGGAAGCTTGAATAATTATACAGGGAAACGAGCAAAGTGAACAACGGTCAACGATGGGGGGGTTAGATTTAGGGGGCAGACGGTTCGGCGACTGACCTAAAGGGGCGCAGTCTACAACGGCACAGGAATCTAATCTCGAAGTACACATCCCTGGTATATTTCGAAAGACGCGGGGAGTTTCGGAAGAGTCACCCATCACTGTTTACTTTCTCCCGTCATCAAACCGCCCCCCACTCTGGTCCGCGCATACGCAGACGTAAAGCGAAAGAAAGAGAGAGAGTGAGAGCGCGAGGAGGGTGGGGGTAGGAAGCGGTGCAAGAGAGAGAGAGAGCCACCGAGCGACGGGTGGAGGGTGGACAGAGCGTCGCGCCTCCTCATACTTCGAGGTTCGTTCTAAACTATCGCCGTCCTCCTTCCAATTCGGACGCTCGCGCGACTCACGAGTAGATTTTTACCCCAGTTCACAATTCTTTCCCTTCCCTACCCTTCCCTTCCCTTTCCGCCCCTTCTTCCCGGGCCGCTACTCTCCGCATTCAAGCCTGTCAGAAATACGGAGGGAAAGAAAGAACGAGGTAGGGGTCGAAGGCGGCTGAGGCGGAGGGGGAGGTGGTCACTTGGAATTTGGCCACCGTCTACCCCCGAAACTCGAGCACCTCTCCCAACGCGTTTTTCCCCCCTCGCGACGCAGCGCCAAGCTCTAACCCTCCGGCTGCCTGCCCCTCACGACCAACAAATTAGTTTAGCCTCCCGGACAAGTCTCTGCTGGTAGAAGCTCTATACGTATGTATTCACCTACACTTCCTTCGCCGGCTATGTGGTGCGCCTAGAAATTTATACCCATCTCTATAAGTATGAAATTTCTTATACATACACTATTTACCAAAGTATAGATTCCGGCCGGGTAGTAAACATCATTCCTATACGTCGTATTCGACGTTATAATATCATAATATCTCTTCTGATTGTCCGTGGGAATCTTCTCTTCATACGGTATCTACAATTGAAAATCTACCCCGTACGTTGTAATCGGAGAAAAAAAGAAGCAATTCGATTGCGTCGCGACTTTACAATCCACGCTTGTGCAAACTGTATTCAGTATGTCTGCAACTCCGTAACAGGTTAGGAAATGGCACGTGGTGGATTGTGAAATATTAATTGTAAGAGGTAACCTGCTCGAGCACAGTTGTGTTTCTGCGAACTCGAGAACCTAGGCACGTATGAATCCCCCAGTCCCCAGATAGAGCGTGGGGTGGGTGACTAATACTCGACTGGAAGGTCCGGATCAAAAATCGTCGTATAACGCCGTAGCCGATTGCATGATTTATATGATTGAATATGAAATTAGGTGATTTAGAGAACGTACAGGGAGCCGGCATGTGAGCTATGACCAGGCTGGACTGTTGGCAATAACCCGGAGGCCCGCACGCAACGCAGTCTGAAATATTAACCACAATAATGAGGCAGACGGTCTGCCAGTATTAATGGTATTAACCTGAAGAACATGGGTTTAAGGTAATAATTTTGATCGGTATGAAAAAGGTGTATTTATATATTTTCATTCGTGACAGACTGCGTGCAGTTTCAGACATGCAGGTATGCGTTACGCCGACGTGGGGCTCACCATTTGACCGGTAGTGACAGTACTCCCTTCCATCGATAACGCCCGAAGAGACGAAAAAAAAATAAGAAAACAGAAGAGAGTACATGATGACGCCCTGAATAGAAAACGAATCTTACATTTTGGCAAAACGCCGTTTTTTCAATTTCTACACGAAGTTCTGAACTGTAGGTTGAATCGCGAAGATTCCTTTAACGAGTAGACCACCACTATAGCGAGCGCAGCAGCGTGTGTCACCTCCCAGAGATCCTTTAGCTGGTAGCACTTGCAAGTGATAAAAGCGACGCCGTTCATCACTCAGTGATCATTACGCAACACTAGTCTTCTTCTATACCACAGTATGACATTTCTTACCAGGAAGCTATCCCAGGTGGATCTCGCTGATTTAATTTCATTTGTAATATGTTACAATAGACTAAAAACAAAGCGACCCGTATTTTTTTTTATTTGCCATCAAACACTTTAATGGGGTGAAACCACCCTCCAAAGTAAGGCATATCAAGAGGCGATCGGGCAGTATTTTTTTTTTTTTTGTATTTAATTGAGAAAATTACATATTTAATTTCTTGTTATGAGAAAAATTCTACAGTTGACTCGGTTAAAAAATATTATGTTCCTGTGTGTGAAACTACCAAACCGGCCCTTGACATGGCTTATTTTGGAGGTTGGTTTCACCCCGTTAAAATGTTTGATGGCAGATAAAAAAAAATTCTTGTCCCTTAGTTTTTTGTCCACTTTAACATATTACGAAAGAAATCAAATCGGAGAAATCGACCCGGGATACCTTCCTTGTTAAATAACCGAATTTTCGCAAGGTAACAAAAAATTTTCATTCCAGTTTTATCCGTATTAAAGCACTTTTTTTCCATTTAACGGTGATGTTTCTACGACTCTTAGGATGCTGGGTATAGGGTGACGATAACATTGGACACCCACATGTGGTGTGAAAACAACATTCCATCATTCATAGTATCAATGACAACAGCAACGTCACTCGACTTCACCACATACGGAATCACAACGACGTGTTCCGTCACGGCGTGAAAAAAAATACGCTTTGCCAAACCTGCGCGTGAACATCTTTCCGCGAACGAATTCGCAGTCACCAGGCTTTCATGAGTAATGAATCGCGTTCCATAACAACTACCGGCCATTGTATTCTGTGAAGTTCAGTGCGAATAAACGAATATTCATGAGAGCTGCATCCAATCTCAACTCCTTGAAATTCTTTCCAATCAATGAACATTGTTTTTTTTTTTTCAAACATCATTCAATTATTTCAGTAGCAACCAAATGAGAATGGGAAATCTTTCGTGTGTCGATTCACAGTCTATACAAATAACAGTGAAACGACGCCACTGAGCACGCGATTAGCCGTATAGCGCTGGCTGTAGTAATTGGCTTGAAGCGTGCAGGTTTCATAAATAATATTATCACATGCAAGTTCGTACAAATTTTCAAGCTAAGCACCGTTGCTGTTGATAAAATGATTTCTACAATCAATATCACGATGCGTTCATTCATAAAAATCACGATACGTATGTTAATCGCTGCTGTATTTTTATAGCGATGAAAACAGTCGTAATGATAAACTCATATACGGTATAAAAATTCTTCGTAGACTGACGGGCATTTTTACACGATGAAAACTTAGTCCCCACTTGACGGACTCAATAAAGTAATTAACTTTGTTTGCGGTAGTGTAACTTAATTACAAATAAAGAAGACGACTCGACATGTTATCTCTGATTTCAATCGCTTTACTACGGCTATATTGCAGCTTAAGGCACGTCGCATAATCTCTTAATTTAGAATAAATATCCAGTATCAGTCCAATGTGTATAGCAACAAAGCCTGAGATACAATTTTTTCCTAACACCACAATAAAAGACGCAGTAAAAGAATCTTACGTGATTAGAAAAATTAACTTCCAGGTCTGGAAGATCCTCGGGAACGGTTTAAAAAATCCAGTTACTTCTCACAGAGATTGTATAGGTATTCTAATGTAACGCAAGATAAGGTATACACATGTACTGCGTTTGTATAAGACGTAAAAGCCCATAGAATATCCAGTTACGAGCGACACGTGCCTGCAGTCAATGGCGCACACTGCCAAAGAGCAAAAGAAGTAGGTACTTCTCTCCTCCTCCAGATACCTACATGACCCCACCTGCCTTTCGAAACTTGAAATCCATCTTTACTATTCATCAAGGGGCAAGAAACCCTCGTCGAATTGGCTGCACCTTTAATAGTGAAGAAGTCTTTTCCGTCAATAAGAGCAGGATGATGGGTTCGAGTAACTTGTATATTCACTGAATGATTTGCCCTTTAGATGGTGCCGTGACAGCCTTACAGCTGATTAACGATAAATTGAATATGTACGGTGAGTACATCTCGACGATACATATAATTGTATACGTTCAATGAAAGTTATATTCGGTTTTGGTTTTTTCCATAAAACCTTTCCATTTTCCGCCCTGTTCAACTAATTTTAGCATTTCGTTTTTGTGAGAGAAGAGAGAGAGAGAGAGAGCGGAAGATTGAAAAAAGATACCGAAGAGAGAAAGAAAAAGAAGGAAAGAGAGAAAAAAAATTGTACAGAAAAAGCTGACAAAGGGGCGCGAGAGGTGGGAGAAAGGGAGGCATTGTCCAGCTGTCCTTCCGTACCCGACTGACCGCTCTGCGAGTCCGTGGTCCCTGTAGACCCTCGCGTAGACCCCGTATAGGCCGCAGTGAAGGTCGTAACAATATCGCATTGATCGTGAGATTTGGCTTTGGCGTTTGCGTACCTCACCGCTTGTTTGCAGCACCGTATTTCATACGCGGGAGCTGGATGAAAAAAATTTTTTTTTTTAAACTTGGATAATACAGCTACCAGTTTTTACCTTTGGCTGCAGGGTCGAGATTTGCCGGTCGCATCTGCTTGACCCGTGCGGTAGGTATTAGTGGATATCGAATATCGTACCGATCAAACCGAAAGAGATGACGAGAAACAAGAAGAACGGAATTTTTATCGTTTTCGAAATTTCCACCTATGTGTCATACACGGTCGTATCGGTGATGTTGAACACCGAGTTCCATCGATGGACAGTCCATGATATCCGTTTCAATGTCCATCTGTCAGTTTCGCCCATCTGCCGTTTGTTCATCCTAAAAGCTTCTCGGACACCGCTGCGTATCAATTCAAACAGACAATTCTCGAAGCATATCGATACGGCCGTTTTCGTTTTCGGATCGCAAGCGAACGGCGGAGATAATTTCTTTTCACGAAAAACTCAGACCGGAACGAAGAGGAATCCTCACGCCAGTTTAGTATATCTGTGTATCTGGCATGCACGATCTATGCTACGTAGCAAATGTACCTGTTGATCCGTGAAGGCATGCAAAGATGTATGGCGCGCCTGTTGAAGCCGACGCTAGTTTGGGCTAGGTTCGGTTTATTAGCCAAGGCAGCGCTTCTATGCATCCACAGGTCACAGGTACATATGTTACATAGAACATAGGATACATACATCTATACCTCTTCCTCGGAGGCGGACTGCATTCAAGTATATATACCTACTTTGACTCATTCTCTTGCTCAGTGCTCTTACAGCGGCACATGACTTTACATGGTGTCCAATGGATCTGGAAATATCTTGGAATTTTGCTTGTCCTTCAAAAATCCTGGAAACTGTCTTTGTATTCTTCTTGTGTCCTGGAAATATTCTATTTTTAACGTCTTTTTTTTAGAAGAATAGCGCAAATATGACTGGATGTTCTATTAAATTGTTTCACAATCAGATAGAATGTCTTTCACCTCTATACAGCGCAGCGGTACAACATACTAGAATGTGTTCCTGTTGAATCGCGGCTACGTGAATATCACGAAGGCTACCTGTGAATGGCATAATTAATCTATTAAGAGGGTGCATATGTGTAGTTTATGGATATAAGAACATAAGTGGCTTGATAAGACCGAGATAAGAGGTCAGCTGTTGCCTTCCTGTAAAAAAACGTCTGCGTTAGTCAGAATTAACAGTGTTCCGTTTGCATGGAACTCATGACCACGTGACATTACAATGGAAATCTGCCGCGAATAATCTGATACGGTGGACGTGAAACGACGGTGCAGCAACTTTTACAATAAAACGAAATTTTATGTAACATTACTCCAAATTTTCCCATCTTCGGCTGCTTGGCCATAATACCTGCAGATCTTTATGCTTTATTTGGGATTTTCCGATCACGCGTCGTACTTCGACGATGTCAGGACTGATCATTGAAAAGACACAATTTTCAACATAGCTTATCGCAGCGTTAGCTGAAGAGTGCAACAACCTTCCAAGAAAAAGAACTTGAAACAATACCAGAACTACACATGATCGATCCGACTAAGCGACGTGTACATAATTTCAACGATCAATGCTCTTCAATCGGAAAAATATTTTTCTTATTGTTTCACACTTTGAGAAAGACTCCGACTCTGAAGAACACTTCAGTGAACACTCTGTTAGTGGTGACATTAACCGAAGTAGACATATTCATTCGCATCTTTTCCGGTACCTGGAACGAACATCGATAGATGGTTTTCGTCCGACGCCCAGTAACGAGCTGCTGCTGGTACTATCGCATGGTAATCCATCGTGAGGTACCACGTACTGTTTTATCGACTCAGCGCTTCAGTGAAATCCCGCGATTCGTAAATTTGAAATAATTCAAAGTTCTAAGGCTTTTCACCAACGACATCGGTCATCTGACGGACATACAGGGTAAATTTATTGAAAACCACGGTAAGTTTACGATTCCTTGAACAATATACTTGGCATTCGGAATAAAACATCGAACGGTTCCACCGTACCAGTGAGACGAAAGCAGCAAACCCGAGATCGTTGAACGAACTCTGGCTGAGCGCGCTTGCGCGCTGCAGCTGCTAGTCGTTCACCGGGTCTGGTAGGGTTCCGGATCGCCGTGGAAAGTCCGAGACTGGTTTTAGAGGTAAGCACTAACAGCCAGCAGCAGGCAGCGGGTACCGGAATACAAGATGGCGAACGTGAGCCGAGAGTCGTCCGCGTCGTGAGTTTATCTGCGACGGCGTGGAACGCTATCAGTGAAGAAAAAACATCGTCGAGTTGATTGCTACCTGGAGGTGATGTAAGAGATGTTATGGCAATAATCGCACGCGCGTGTCCGGAATCGGGTGAAGTGAGAACGGGCCGATAAACGCTTGTTCCAAGTTGGAAATACAGAGTGTAGTAAGCAACGTACCCCCGCGGTGTGTGAAAACAAACAAACAATGAGCGATGTGACGAAGATCGGTGACCCGGGAGGGTTTCCGGATCCCGACCTCGAGACGATGCTCGAGGAAAAGAATCAGCTAATAGCGAGGCAATATGCAGAAATAGAAAGAATTCAGCACGAGCTTACGGACATCATAGGTGAACGCGACGCGTTGTTGTGCGAAGTGTCAAAACTCAAGTTTGAATTGGAGATGGCTGATTTGAAACGCCTACAGGATGACAGGTGAGTGATTCCTACTTCCCATCCAATTGCACCATCGTACATCATACTTTACAGTTTACACACAAGATCGACGGCGCATCATCGCTCTCGCGGAACCCTCATATTTCACATCTTATTTCGCTTCATGCTATCTAGACATCGGTACCTTCACCGCTAATGTCGGAACATTTTTTCTACCTAACGAGAGACCGCCAAAGCGACCTAGGATGCTGAATTACGTCAATCCATTTTCTTTCATTTGATTCCAGACCTCGCCGGATCTTCGAAACGTTGCTATCTCGCGATTTGTTATTTACATTATCGATATCGTTATAAGTGTCTGTAGCAGATTCCGTTCGACCGCTACTAACTACAAAATGCTTCTGCACACGTTTCAACGGTTGTGATCTCATGCCGGAAGCAATGTTTACGACGCGTACGTCTTACTTGGAGGATCACTTCGGTACGATTAGCACCGTCGCAGTACTTCGATCACTATTAAACACATCGGTGTCAATGATAATTGGTAACATTGAATGTTACGCTGGACAGAATCAACAATCTAATAACGAGGTAGACGCGCGGCATATTGAGTAGGCTGAGTACGTACAATTCCGAGCGCATCTCCCAGTAAAAAGTCATGAGGAAATACGCCCGAAGAATTTCTGGCGAAGGTGGATGGAGGTGGTACGGTTAACGCTAACACGGTTCAACAGCTTTCGACGTTTAATTTTCACTTTTTAAGACGAGCCGCACTCCGCCGGCGACACCCGTCGCTGTTTATCTTCAACCACAGACAAGTTTCCTATCCTACACCCTACTTGGTCTGCGGTTGTCGGATAAAATTCTCCTCGTGCAGATGTTCGTATACGATTACCATCGGTATTATTATATCGTGCGATTTTTCATAATCTAATTCCAACCTCTAGCTACACCTTATCGTTATCACTCATTTCTTTTCTTTCCCACTGAATTTTTGCCTTCAAGTCTGCTTGCAGATTCTTATCAAATCAATTCTATATCTAGATTTACGAATTTTCGGTTAACGAGTCAAGCATCGCTGTGGTTTTCGATCGCTGTTCGGTTAGTTCAAGTTCTGATCGTGCTGACTTGTAAATTACCAAGTCCGATTGCAAGAACAGGGGTACATTACCATATAGCGATCGAGCGAATCTGCTGGTGCTGAAAGTATTCGAATTGTGGCACTTGAGGACCAGAAGATTATCTTCGAATTCATTCCTGCATTATGCCGAAACCAACGTAGTTTTTTAATAAAATTTTCCGCCGAATCAGCTTGGCAATAAATTCTCGACCAATTCATCGTCTCCTTAGTTGCAAATAACCGCAGATTTGGTGATTTGAAATGACGCTCAATTTGAACGCACTTTCAGTGAGGAATGTTCCCGCGCTAGTGCCAACCGCTAGAGGATACCTAAATATATATAGGTATACCTAGTGCGCCGAAGAGATTTAACCGATAGGGTCATGGAAAGTAATTACGCTTTAACCGGAATCCCGATCGAATTCCTAGGCATTATCGGAAACGCCTCCAACAAGAATTGATAAAAAAGTCGGTGTTTGTTGATGCAAATTTTCTACACTCGAAACTGAACTTTTCAAACTTGAACAGCTGGGATATATCCAATTATGACATCGTGCAAATTAGATACATCTAGGTCGTGGCCATGAAAAACGCCATTTCGTGCGTCGAGGACGTAACGGAAATTTTTGCGCGTTGCCACGTTAGTTTACCGCAACGAACGCGTGACTGCAGAGGCTGTCTAAATAATCCATAATAAGCGGCAAAATTTAATTAGCTAAATTTTCGCCTGAGAGATTAAGTTGAACAGTGTACACAGACATACATGCCACGAATTCGAGGAACCTTACGATGGTAAAGTACCTTCGGTGACCATCGTTGCGTCCCAAGACTGGTAACCGCCTCAAAAAAAAAAAAAAAAAAATATGCAGGATGATTTGTAGCGAACCCTGAGCGGTACAAAAGGAGAAACGTGTTCCTTAAAAACTGCATTTACACACGTTATCGAAGAAGACTTACGACTGGAGACTTTTGCGCATGCGCATATTCAACTGTCATTGTTGACTGTACGTTGTACACATGCAGCTGTAGACCGTATGGACGACAAAGCGTTTAAAATAAGTTCCTCGAAGTGTGGACCCTCCTCTCCGCACAAAAGTCGACCTGATACTCACCGCTTCCTAACGTAACATGCACGTGGTGCCAACGCTTTCCTCTCGACTATTATTCAGAAAGCACACACAGATGCCTCGGCTCTCGATTTAATCCAATTAAAATTTCTTTCGTCAAACCAGAGAGCATGGAGACACGACAGTGTGGCGCGGCTATCTTATCACGTCTGGCACGCGTTCTATACGCCGGACTTTAAATACGTGGATTATCCTGGCCTGTTAAGGCCAATTAATCTCTAACTAAATTAGGACCGTTTAAACACTTTCGTTCCATGGGATTACTTCGCGAGTCATTAACGCCATGATTTTTATACTCATTGTCAAACGTATGAAAGTGTAGAGGACATCACATATGTACGTGTGTCACGACTATGACGAATCACCGTTCTGCTTCACCCAAACGTTAATTCGAATAACTCGACTTCGGTTGAGCCTTTTACAAGTTTACTACCGTTTATAGTCCGAAAGGCTCTGCATTTCTATCCGCTATTAACCATGTTTGGTTATCTCTTACGATGCAGTTGGTATTCGAATCGCTGTACAACTCTCGTGTAGCTCGGAAGGATGGCAAATTATTTCATTCTCGATTATCGCTTCGATGCTAATCGTAAGAGTGAAATGAATAGGAATCTGCTTGTCAGAAAACAAAGATGGAACTATCGCGTAGAGCGGGGATGCTGAAAACGATCCGATGAGCTGTTAACATTGAAAACGGACTTTGGGTCAGTCATCTCTTCGGGCGGTGCGTCATATGAGATAGATGTTAGAATATAATTTTATTATTTATACAGATGTGACGGCGGTCGTGCAGAAAAAAGGGTCGGCCTGTCCTGCCTCGCAGGCGAGTACAAGACACAGTGAAATTTTTTAAATAATTTGGGAAGATTTCGAGTTTTAGAGTCTTCCTTTGAAAGTGCAGTATTCGTACATATAATATATTTAGACTTCGTCACGAGTCTGAAGTCAGTCACGTTAACGTAACGAAAAATTACCATTTTTTAAGTTTATAGTGACTTTGAAGTAGTTTTCATCGTGTTGAAGTTAGTAACGTGATCGTAACGATTCATACTGAGGAAAAACCGTTATTTTGCAATTTTAGAATTGTCTGAAATTTAGTAAACTGTAATAGAACAAAGCACACTCATATTTCAAAAACTTAGATCCTTCAAAATTATTGTAAAATACGGAAGAGTTATTTTTTTCACCAATGTTTCGTTACGATAACGTTACTAACTTCAGCCTCATGATATTTTAGGGAAGTTTAACCGGATACGTGAGACTGAAGTTAGTAGCGTTATTGAAATGATTAACGCTTCGGAAAAAATGTTATTTCACAATTGCAGGAATGTCTGAAATTCAGTAAATCATACTCAGGCAATCGTATTGATATTTTGAAAACCTTACTTCAAAGTCACTATATAAACTTGCAAAATAGGAATTTCTCCTCCCAATGTTTCGTTACGTTAACATTACCAACTTCAGCCTCGTAATTCGTCACGATTTTACGAAGTACGTGAAACCTGAAAACCGATCGGAGCAGTTTCGAAATATTTTCACGGAATCTTCGTACGATATTCGTTTGCCTCGTGGCGGTAGAATTTCTCAGAATCAACCGATTCTTTGGTTAGGCTCTGGTGGCTGACCTCCCCGAAGCACACCACACACACCTATGTAACCTTAAGCCCACTTATTTAGAGGCACAAAAGATTCGACTCCGTGACCGTCCTTGAATCTGACCCCCGAGTCAAATGACAAAAATTGATCCCCGAGTTCGGCGGATGCTATCGGGGCCTTTGCCAACCAGCCACGTATGATTCCGTTATGTCGCTCCGTAATTTCAAATCCAACAAGAACCGTGTCACCGGATCCAGTAAACGACGTATAACAAGCCACACAGCTAGCTTTTCCCATCGGTATTGATTTGAAAACAAAAAATGCCGAATGTGTAAACGGTTGCCAGTTTCAATGTTTGTTCATTGCTTTTAAACTCGCGTGCCTGCGAGAGAGTGCCGGGATAGTAATGTGCTCGCATAGTTGAACATGATTCTAAAAATATCGACTCTCCGATGGTCCATTGCAGAGCAATGGAGAGCGTCTTCCTTTCCTCTCCCATCTCTTCTTCCATTTCTTCCCCGTCATCTTCCTTCGCCGCGGATGCGTAAGTTTTCTCGGAGTTATTTTCTTTTGTTGAAATAGCTGTAAGTATAGCAGCACCGCTGTGTTTGTGATTTCAATGAAATCTACTATCACGATCTACGTAGTTGCTGGGCCTACTTCGTTGGCTGCGTTTTATGTAGTACCCATCCGCCATTGGATTTAGGCATCCCAAATATTCGACGGCTGAGAGCCTGCTGCCGATAGAACGAAATTAATATCAGCATGCACGGGGGCCACTTTCGTTTGCAAACAACGTTTCACCGTCGACTTTTCGAGTTGAATGATATTAGCTAATGACGTAACAATGTTTGCCAACGTTCGGTAAATGTGAGTGTGCCACGAAAAAAAAAAACGCTACAATGGTCGAATAAAATTTCACTCCAAATAGGGCGGGGGTTAAAATTTGAAAGGGTCAATATTTGGAATGGCCGGTATATCGGAATTTCAAACATGCGAGAATAAAATAACATCACTGATTAGAGTGACAACTAATCACTGACACTTTCAAAAATCCAGATTTCGAACAATTCATCTTTCGTTATTTTATCTTCTCATGTTTGAAATTTCGATATACCGGCCATTCCAAATATTGATCCTTCCAAGTTTTGACCCCCAGCCTCCGCATACTACTCGCATCGGATTCGGCTAGGACAAGGAAAAAATCGATTGAAATTGGACTAAATCCACGCCTTGTATCTGTTGCGTATGGTGAAATTTTTATGATACGACACTGCGAGTAGACCAGACGAATTTATGACGACGGGGCGTCATTCTGTTGAGCGAAATGCCCGTACAGGTCTACCCACGCGCGGGTCTCGTAAATCGTCAAAGGCACCGTCAAGTATCACAACATCCCGATGACCATCTATCGTCCGCAGTTTACAAGCGAGGGGCAATCGCGGTAGGAGCCAAACGGCGATACATTCAGCGCGCCATTCGACCAGGCCCGGATTAACCGTAAGGCTAAAACGGGTGAAGCCTTAGGTCCCTGAAATTTTCTGCCCTTCAATTTTCGAAATCAAAATTTTCGAGATAGTACCGAGATTACCAAAAATGTGAACTCCTGATCTTTACCAATAATGGATCGCGTCGATGTCAATCTCTCGCTTCTATCCGGTTTCGAAGAATTTCCTGCATAAGGTTCGAGAACTTTGCATACACGGGTAGATACAAAATATCGTAGACCCCTAATTTTTTTCCCTAGTATCACAGGAATAACCAAATGCTTTGTCCCCGTTGAGCATAGAGAGCGAAATCGCTTGTAATTTAGATTTTGAAAATGTAAAAGATGATTTTTTCAGCATTGAGGCGTAAAAAAAGATGAAATATCATAACTCAATATCGTAGTACAAAATGTGTTTCTCTGTACAAGATTAATTTAAGCAAACTTAATTACATATACAGAGAAATATTATAATAAAAATGTTCTTCTTAACCTAAGTTGACTTAATTTTCTGTCACCACTTTTGAAATTTAACCTATTGGACCATCTTGCCGGACAAAAATTCGGTCTTTTTTGTAGAAAAGCCCCCTTAATCCGGGCCTGCATTCTACGCAGCTAGGAGAGAGGCGTAGACCGATTTTATCCCATCGATCAACGGCGGTCCGTCAAGGGTTTCGATCCCCGACACCCGATATGTTTTGTTATAGTAGGTGTATGTAGGTACCTCACATGTCGCATGCACGTGCGCACCTTTCTCTTCCTGCGATCCGCCACCATTCATACGTACACTTGCAACCCCAAACTTGCAGGTCTTTGCACAAAGATACGCCCCGGTGAAAATGATTTCTACGATTTTCTACGATTTTTTAAAGGAATTTGGAACATTTCGTACAATTTGGTACAAAAAATTATAAATAAGGATAGTATTTCATAAAAACTTATAGATTTTCAGTAAAAATTTGCGAGATGGTACAAGTAAAAAATCAGTAAAAATTCGTAGTGGTATAAATTTCCACCCGGGTATCGATGTATGTACAGAAAGATTTATTTTTCCACGTGCCAACTGCGGTACCGACGACTTGTGACAAGTACTCGCCAACGACTATTTCTGACGGATTATAAGTTTCTGCTTCTAAACCCCCTGCTTGGCTGGTTTAGAGTCTGCTATTTTCAGACTAAATGGCGTATATCACTTTTCGTTCACTTTGTTCACTGGTGTTTTTTTCGTCTAGAATGTTCTAGAAGGTTCTTTTATTCTCGAATTAAATGGAGTCATGTGCTGCTCTGGATGATAACAACTATACCTACATAGTTAACATCACGTACGCTCACTGATTGGGAAACTCATGAATACGATAAGCTCGAATGCAGATACATTGTGCATTCTGTGCAGAACAGAACTTATTATGAAGCATTACTAATCTGAGAAATCGTGACATCCCGTTGAATACCAACTTGTGCGTGATGAAGAATGTTCATCAAGACGCGTAATCAGGTACAACAGTGACTACAATGTGGTGAGACTGCTGAAGTTTCCACTCGAAGAAATAAAAGTGTCGACAGTCGGAACAAGCAGCTGCCTGAACTTATATCAAAACAGAATAAAATATTCTCCTTAACGGTGTTATTCACGTTTCTCAGGCTGTCTAAACTGCAAATATGAGTGCAGGATATATAATTATTCTCAGTGACCGTGAAGTCTTACAACTAGTCGTGAAATAATTGTATCTCAGCGAGGGGGTATTGACCGACCGTGTAACAAAACTCGCAGAAAATGAGGACAAAAAAATCGCGGAATTGAATCGAGGCAGAATTAAAAAAGAAAATGCCGAATCCTTTGATAACACATGTTTATAATCGTGTCCGACCCAGGGCGTGTAAATGAGCAGGTTTTTTTTTTTTAATACCAATTTCAGGAATTACAAGTATCGTGTATATCTCGAAGACCTTTTTTATTGCGAGTTCCTTTATGCTCGTGTTACTTAAGCGTTCATTACAACCCGACGTATACAATTAAGTTCACATGGGTAGAGGATACATGGAATTACTATAATTCCAGGTCCGTGAGAATTCAACGGCCGGTATAAAATACTAACTCCCATGTTTTGCTCGTGCTATTTTCTAACCGTCTTGCGGATAATTGTTAATTATCAATTTTCGGTATTGATGAGCTGATATACCACGGTGCGTTAGCTGTGCACCTGACAATAGATGGACAATGTTAACAATTATTAACACGACTCAAGCACATCATGAAATGAATTTTTTTGTGATGTTGATGATCCTTCGCACATCCACGCACCCACATGTACGAAAAATTGGAAACAATGACGAAGTGAATTTTCATTTTCAGGGTTAGGTTGCAATAGGGATATAAGTGGTGAAATTCATTGTATATATTACAGAGACGTCATGAGCTCTGCTACTTGTTTCGTACCATACTATTCGTTCTGCATTCATGGACTAGATGTGATGTAATAAGCTTGGAATTAAAAATAAATAACGAAACAAGAGAGAGAGGAAGAATAACACAGGTCTGCGATGGTTTTCCCCTGACAAAACTGAGTAGTAATTTCGGTCGGTATTAGGTACGAATCTGTGAGAAAAATATTTAAAAAATTCTATCACGTAAATTTTCTGAGAATTTTTTTTCTGTTTTTTTTAATACTACTAGAATTAACTTCCAACTTCTGTGTTAATTATACGGATCAATGGTAGTGTTGATATTTGAATATTCATCTACCCGCGCCAGTTGCTGTTTATGATGATTTTAAGCATATCTAGAGCTACGTAAGTAATACAAGAGAAAAAAAATTAAACAGGAGTTTCGAAGAAACTAGAAAAAGATATCACAAGTCTTTTCGATTTATCTAGTCTAAGTCTTGTTTAGAACTAATGCTATTCATTTCGTAACTAAGAATTCAATTTAATATTCATTGTATATTATTTTTTAATAAAAATTGATCGAACAATCTGTAAACATGTATATCTGGGATAAAAATAAATCTCGATGTGCCGTTAAAATAAAAAAAAATAAATAAATAAAAAAACTAGCGACATATATTAATTCAACGTGCCTAAATACCTAAAAAAAGCATTGTTACTTTAAAGGTGAAATTAAAGGTTATATTTCGCAGGCCTGTGTAATTCATGCAGTTTTCTTAGGCCGCGAAGTGACGGCGTTTCCTCCTTCGGGCGTCAGACGTACGATAAGGGTTGGTTTACCGAATACAATGGGAAAACGCAGGGATTCGAAGAGCGCAGACGCCGAGGGTTGGTTATAGGCAGCGATGACGCCGAGGGTCGGGACGCCGACGTCTCGTCCCCGCCAAAGCCCCACCAGTAGTTCCGTATAACGATTCGTCGTCGGTTCTTTCATTGACTGCGCGTGGAAACAAAAAGGAAGCAGGAATAAAAACAACCGGCTAAAAAAAACAAATCAGTGCCCTTGTAGTGTTGACGCCACGCGAGTCTTACACGGCAATGGAGTGCAGTCGCGTCATGTGTTTCACGTCTCTGTACAATCCATGCACGTTATAAGTGCCGATTGATTTTTGTTTTATCATATTATTTTAATCAACTCTCACGACGCCGGTTGAGAATAATCGTTCTATGAACTCCGTAAGCGTCGGCTAAGAGTGAAATTTGTTTTATAATTATTGTTGAATTATATTATTAAATAGTTGTGAAGCTGAAACTTTTCTTGATGAAAAAATCATTTCTTATTGGAAAATGAAAGTTGACACGATTTAGTTTGTTTGACGTTCAGTGAGGCTTACGAGGATCCGATAGTTCCGACTTGAAAATGGTACTGTTCTAAGGCCATGCTGCAATATGAGGTTTGTTTTTATCTCACTCAGCTCTGACAATGAATAACAAAGGAAATAGGAAGTCATGTCGATTAGGTTATTCATGATAAAAGTTGTTTCACCAACCTTTATTACGAATATTGAAAATCGTTATACTACCATGCTTCGAATATTTATAATTCACAGCTCCTACACAGCAATAATCAATTTCTTCTCTCAACCTAAATAATTAATGACCGTTTTCTTTTCTCTCTTCCTCACGTTATACATTCTTTATATCATATTTCCTTTGCGATACGACTATCCTTGCGGCAGTGACTAATCAGTCGATGATGAATATACTTGTCACATCCGTGTATTTTTTCTCTTTCCCCTACACTTTCAAGGTCCGTGAAGTTGGGCTTCCCGCTCAATCACGATCAATTGCATCAATTAGATCAGACTCATTGTACCCCTGCCGGATTATTAGCATGCGTTCCCCAACTCGTTTAAGCTATTTAATGCCATCAATTGCTCCTGAAATAATAACTAGCTATCCAGTAATCACCTCTAATGGTATTGAAATCCGGTACCCGATGCCAGAAGTTCTTTGGCTGCTGCAATAAAAATTCCTTTTCAATCTGTTCGACAAACGATTTGCCGAATGGGATAAACTTGACTTTTTCAGACTTTTTCAGACCGCATCCAACAAAAAGTTCCTGTTAATTCAGCAAACTGCTGTATTGTCCTTTCATCAACTTTTATCAACACTTATCTTACCGAGCGGAAATTATTCCTCTCTTCTAGAATATCTCTGCACTCGGTTAAGCACCGGAGTGACAGCGACTATATACCAGGAAAGCCAAATGCTGCACCCAAAGAGCTGATTCCTGCTATACTAGTCGCAGTTGCATGCGTGGGCATCAAGTTCCAAGATGTCAGTGCGCGTAGGTCGACTTTAACCTAGAAACAATCAAGCGTGGGCAAACCGCTTCGACGGTGTACATATGCTTGGTAAATGATCAATTTAGGCTTAGGGTGAATAAAAATATCCGAGCGTCGCCTCGGTAAAAGAGTAATTAAATTTATGAATACGATTCCCACCGGCTGGTGCATTAATTGAATAGGTACACCGAATTAAGTTAACGCAAACAATAATTACTAAACCGCTCGAATCGGCCAACCGTAATCTTATCTGAAAACACCTACTACTTGTAACGGATAAACGCACGTCTTTCTATCAGCTACTCTACTTTCTAGATAATTGCAAGTATATTGAACAACTGTTTCGAGAATTTGTATGGTACTCAAATATTAAAAACCTTCGCCTTCACCACACACAGTTATTATTCGTTAAGAAAAGTAAAATTAATTGATATGAACGTATAATTTGTAATCAGCAAGTTGTCAAATGCGTAAAACCTTAGTAGCTGCAACAATGTAAAAAAAAGCAGGGAAAGGACCCCACAGAATCGTTATGAAAATTGGCTGCCGGTCAAATTGGCCGGATTTTCAGTATGTTACAGTACGTATCCTTTCTATCAAAAGTTCTTATATACACAAATCCCAAAATCAATAGTTTCCGAGATACAGGCTTCGATACAGGCTGTGATTGATTCCGTCAACGCATTGACTCCATCCATGAACTCGCTAGTTTACCGGAAGGAGGTGCAACGTCAGATTTCGCGCGAAGAACGAAACCCTCCGACTCTTGCGACAATCGGCTTGTCCTGTTTTTCACGCGTATGCGGAGTCTCTGCGAATCGGCTGTGGGCTTTTTGAGTGATATACTTGATCTCAAGTCCGCCTTGAAGCTTTGTAATTCGTAAAAATTTTGTAACCCATAGATATCAAAAAATCCATCCACCCCCCTACCGAAGCCTATACCTCTACTGATTTTTTGGGACCTGTGTCCGTAAGAAGTTTTGATCGGAAGGATATGTACTACAACATATTGAAAATCCAGCCAATTTGATCGGGAGCGAATTTCCATAAGGATTCTGCGGGGAGCTTCGTCGAATCAGAGAATTGAAACGCTAAATTCGAACCCTCATCTCTTTGGCGTCGCCTCTCGTGGAGGTGCTGCAGCCATGCCAGTCACCGTGCTCTGTTATACCATTGCGCTCAGACTCTCTCGCCCCTTAAGCGATCGATTGCCGTTGCACGGTTTCGGGAGGGTGGATAATAAATTTTATTGCACCCTGCGCTGCACGCGATACCGAGTGCTCTGCTCCAGCTCTGCTGATGACAGCCTCGGCGAATAACATGACTGCGCTCTAATCGCGTCACACTGCACACATACATGCCAATAATATAATATGTACCTGTACATGCCAATGTGCGTGAGAATGACGCCATACATTAGCCGCCGACACCTTCAGTGATTAATTAATTATCAGAGAACCGAGTAATAACACGTTGCAATTTGGTAAGACAGATTATTCCTTCACTGCTCCACTACAACGAAACGACAGTAACAGTTAAACATTTGACGTGAAAGAATTTTGCCGCAAGTTTTTACACTATAGAAATATATCGCGGTGATAATTCCAAAAGGGCGTATAATTTTTTTTTTTTTTTTCATTGACGATCGTTCCGGAGACTCATTTTCAAGTTAAATCTTGAAAAAAAATTTTAAAGCCAAACGCGTGTATATTATTTTTTAATATTTAACTTGAAAATTAGTCTACGGAAAGATAGGCAATGAAAAAAAAAAATCAAAATTACACACCTTTGGCAATAGCACCGTAATATTTATATTCACGATTAGTTATGGAGCGCAGTTCTTTGTATAAAGCAGGAAGGATTTCATTCCTTTCGTATAGCTACGCATTTTTTGAGCGTGCTGCAGCATTTTGAGAATTGCAAATACAGTAACCGTCGTTCCCCGTCCGACATGAAACACGTTCCTGAGACGATATTGATCTTAAAAACTGCCCTATAATCGTTCTGATTCACCGGGTGCACCTCGAACCTTTGCTCCTGCCACACTGCAACCCCGTGCCGTGAACCACGTGACTGATGAAATTATAGGGGAATGAATGACTCACACTCTGCTACCCTCCTGCCAGGAGCAGAGAGAGACAGAGAGAGACAGAGAGAGAGAGAGAGAGAGAGAGAGAGAGAGAGAGAGAGAGAGAGAGAGAGAACATTGCGCTCACGCAAAGAGCATAATATAGTTCCAAAGAATCATTCGTATACAGGGTATATACGGTATTTTATTAATAGACTAAAAAACAGCCAAGCTATGATTCGATGGCGGCAAATTAATGTTACACGGTTTTTTGCACTTGTTTTTCACCGCGTCCTTGCGTCTTCCAAGCTCTGCCGCAGTTACCCTCCAATCTTTTTATACCAAAATCGATATTCATGCCAGACTAAATATAGCTGCATTATTATACCTACATTCGTACTATACCATGTGGAAAAGGGTCGTATCGTAAATAAAGCGTGCTTCGAATAATATATTATGAAATGAACACAGAGTGAAGATGTTTATGAGTTAGGTTCGCTGTCGTGCGGAGATTTGAAGAATAAAGCTGTTAGTTCAAGTTCATGATTTACTGAAATCCAATTGTTGAAAAACTAATAAGCGCTGTACCGCTGAAAATCAGAGATTAACTTGAAATCGTTACTTTTGTGAAACAACAATTCCACAACATAAATTTCCAGTCTGTGTACGCAAACACAACATGTTCTATGACCCATAGTGTTATATTGATCGTTGCAGTTGGGATAAGGGTAGAAATTCTCCCGAGGGATTGTAGTTCGCGGCTTACATGGAGCTCCACTGTCGCCGAGAGAGGAAGGGAAACGAAAGAGAAAGAGGAATATGACGGTAGAGGGAAAGAGACAGGGAAATGGAAAGGGAAAGGAAACGCCAAAGCTACGTGGTGCGGACTAAATTCGCCATAAGTCCCAGCACCGTACTACACCCCGTACGCTTGGCAGCAACGTATAGCCAAGGGTGAGCAAGTGGAGTAGGCAATTTCTCTCGGGTAAAATGCCAGCTGCACTCGGAGATGGATAAAGAAAAATAAAATTCCGCCCTGGGGGAACATGCTGATAGTATAATCCACATTTGAATTCCAAGTTCTTGTCCGTACGAATTTCATACGGTCTAGCAATTCCCAAGATGAGATTGAAATTTTTATCTTCATTTAATCAAACACAGTTGGACCTTGTATCAATGATTGAGTAATGAGGATCGTCGAATATACGGTAGTTGTTAGTCAAAACCTGCATGCATAGCGCGTATCGTTAAACGCCTGCTGTATGCAAATTTCTATTCTTTGGAGTCATGCGGGCTGCGGTATATAAACTCGCAGGCGCAAAAGTTGTCATTGCAAGTTGGCGTGATGCATGGTTGGATTTATCGAATGATCCATACAAATAACAGTATACGCGGCGAAATTAGAGGAAATTTTCATATCGCTGATAACGACTTGAGTCAGTGATTTCAAGTTTGGCACAAAATCACAAAATTAATGTAGTATAATTGCGCAAGTGATAGATGTTTCCATAGCAGTCGGACCTTGAAACCGTTGAATATTCCAGGAGGAACATGTGACTGTTAATAATATACTGTAAGAAGGAAAACAAGAACGTTTCCTTCGTGATCGATTTGGAGCTTACAACGCGACGACAGCAAACATGCCAAAAGATATTTATTATTAAAAAATAAAGGCATCTGCTTGTATAGAATAACGAGATATACATTGTTTGTCTTTCCTGATTAGTCAGATTGGGGGCGTATAAATTCGACTGGCAATTTCAGTCACTGTTTAGTCATTTAACATCTGGCTAAAATTATACGATACATTGAATAACGATTAATCAACAATTACTGTTCAGAGTTATGTACCATCGTGACAGATGCACGTTTTTTCTATTTCACTGTTGACGAATAAAAATATGATAATTATTCAGTTTGAATAAAATTCCTGTGCTGGACTGGATTCTTGCGTTATAATTATTCTACGTATTATAACTTATGTATCGCTTTAAAATAATGGGTCCTCTAATAAATAAAGTAAGTTCAGCAAACACACAGAAGATGATTAGTCGTAGGAAAACAGTTCAGTATATTAATTCACAATTCGTAAGTTGAGGTGAGGCTTCTCCTTGTAGTTGAAGCTCGTCATAATTCGCGCTCATCAACGAAAATTCAATTTTCACCAAATTGTAATTAAGCCTCGTAACGACGTAGCCACTCCACGTTATAAACCAGCCTGACAATTTTCCCGATCATTTTCACGCCAGCCACAGCATCCAATTAAATGGCGCGAACCAATTTGTGAAAAAAGTGAACGAACTTATCTCAGTCGTTGATAACGCCCCGAAAATTGCTAGAGATTCATTATTTCGGGCTTGGATCGTGAGATAGTCGAATGCCAAGAAACTGATCCATAGCAAATCACTGCAAACTTTTACGGTTCACGTGATATAAATCCTATTTCTAAGCGTAAGTTTAAGTTCGCGTAGTCACGTGTTCATTCTTGGAGATAAATTTACTGCCTGGTTGTCAAGATCAACGTTGACTGTGGATAGGTGTATTCAAACAAGGCATTAACGTCGCTTCTATAGCTGCATGTATTCACGATAAGTGCCAGTTCGTCACCAATAGCGGTGAGTGTAAGGTGTGGAAAGCTTGCGAGTGCGGCTATTTCAACTCGGGTTTCAGCAAATCAAGCGATTGTTGTTTGACTATCGCAGCGGCGTATTCTTGTCGTGCACGAATACTTTATCTCGCAATGTAACATCAGCGATAAGATAAACTCGAATAATTTAGTATTCCCTTATTCGATCTCGCGATCAACCATGATCGATATTCTTATACGTAAAGTATCGACGAAACGGCGTATGATTTTCGAAATAAAGAAGACAAAGACAAAGACAAAAACAGAGATAGATTGGATTCTTTGTGACGGTGCGATGTGCGAGGAGCAGTGCCTTTTTTGGATGTACAGTACCGTCAAAATGTGCTTCGCCGCTGTTTGCTGTCGTCGACTTGGTTATAGGTACTAAATAAAGGACATACAAATATTACAAGTCAAATGTGGAATGATAGTTCGTGCGTCTGTTCAACCTTCGAACATAAAATTTTGTACACTTGAGAACTTTTTTCTACCTTATCCAACCTTATTTCTCGCACACGTTTCTCCGTTCATTTTTTCATACAATAAATTCTTTTAATGTTTCGCTTCAGTAAAAGGCAATTGTCATTACAATGAGTTACGTTGTACCATTTTATCTGTTTCAGGTGAGTTGCCCCGGGCCTTTCAACAAATCAATTGTTATTAACAGACTACTTCGTGCGCTCTCGCTCAGGTATTTTTAGCCTATAATGCAATGCAGAATAAGACTGGAAACTGGTTTGACTGGTTTGCAGTATGGAATTCTCTCGATTCTTTTGTTCTTTTATTTTACAGGTATACAGTTTTATTTGCAACGGGTGGTAACAGCCATACATACACTAATCACACTTTTACACGCATCAAGATAATAATAGTAATAATAATAACAATAACACATATATCATTCTGATTTCTTACCTGCGAATTATTTTATTATTTGACCACAACATCTTAAAATAATTGTACCAGTACAGGTAATCCACATCTTTTGAATCTCAAACAGCACAGTAGTTTTTGCCTCCTTCAATTATGTAAGCCCGCGTTACCGCAATGCATGTCGTGTTGCCTTGCATCAGGAGATAGATGGCGGATTCGATCTTATGCTGGTCAAGAATTTTGCATATTTATAGACGTACTATTTATTAATTCACTTTCTAATTGCTGATATCATTTTCTCTTTCCCTACTTACTTCAATTTTAATAGCAGATGTTATCCTTCAGTTATGTATATATATATATATATATATATATATTATATATATATATTATTATATATTATATATATATATATATGTAACAGTACTTAGTCATGGGTAAAGTCGTTATTAGGCGAATTTGGTATACATAATTAGAGCTCCCTCCCGTTCATATTTCAACCTTTATCTGCACCCAGTAAGATCGGAGCCGTGTTTTTATTTAATTGATGTAGGTCAATTTGGCCTGCAGGAGTAATTACCAGTGGAATTTCGTCATTTCCGTGTTTTATTGTCTTTTCTTATTTGCATCTGTTACCTTTACACTTTCTCCTTACATATTTCGGCCTCTTATTAATTCCTACACTGCTCCAGATAGTTTTAATCAAATTCAATTCCACGCTGGATATAGTATATTTTCCTCAGATGTAAATTAATATCGGAAAGCTTGTGCTTACATTGAAAAAAAGTCGAGTTGAAAAAAAAAAGTTACTTTAAAAAGTTTAACAACAAGTCAAACCATAGGTGTTGTTGTTAATTACAGTTCAATTAGGAAAAATGAACGAATTAACATATGGAGTACAAGTCGTTTAGGTATGTATAATTATATTAATATCTTCCAATCGGTGAATGTCAGAATCCGCGAACAAGCTACCTGGTACAAATAAATTCTGCACCGTTACACGATTATCCAAGGCCGTCTATTTCTTGCTTCAGCAGGCAATCGTTTATAAAGTAAAGTAATATTAACAGCGATATAGATATATTAACAACGAACTGTCACTTTCGAATGTGATCTTTTTAAGGTCTGTAACTTCATTGTTACCATTGTGAAAAACGTTGTATATACAATACGCGCAAGCAGTGCATATTAATGTTCCGATCAGCATTCGCAGAAGTATTAATTAGCTGAAAGTTCTCTAACGCGAAATTGAAGCCCACGTCCGGTTTCTGTACCAATGAAAATTATAGATACTATAAATAAGCAGAAGAGTCGTCCAACAATACGACTCGTCGATGTTGTGAGAGGTGCTATATCCGTGACCGCAAATTAGTTATACGAAGCATTAACCTTAAAGAATCAGTAACGAACCGTCGCCGTTATCAATATGCAATGGTGATGTTTAAAGGATTTTCATTGAAAATCTGCATGTTACTTTCGCAAGACCCGCACGTGACAAGCGTCGTCCGTGTCCCACATGTGCAACTGTCGAATCGAACTACGTGTCACAATCTGCATAACTCGGGTGAAGCCGGCGCAGCTCTACATGCGCGTTTTAAGTGCATTATCGAGTCTAACTGCGGGTATATGCGTGAACTTGGCGTCGCGTCGGAGACAAGATGTCCCAGCATAAACCCACACATAGGTATAAGGAAAGTTTCTGCCTTGCGTAGGTGCAGAATTCACCGATCGGTGCACTTTCCACGAAGCGAGGAAACGTCACGGCGAACATTGGAATATTTATCTACTATCGGAACTTGGAAAATTTTTGACATTTTACTAGTGAAAACATTACGGAATCAGCGTACGCTCGAGTTCCGTTCAGGGTTGCCAACCCTAAAGAAATTTCGTTAAATCTAAAGAAAATAGAGACCGTTCCAAGAAAAAAGAAAAGTTGGCTTCTTATTAAGAAATATTGTCGTTTAAGCCGGAGACTGAAAAAAATATCTCAAGATCTCTGACGAAATATCAAGACTAATAGTGCGAGATCTCTAAATATGGTCTGTGAAATCGAAACAACAAATTAAAAATCAATCAATTGTGAGGTTCCTGAGAAAATATGCACTAATTAGATAGCGTCTGCAATTTTCAAACGCACTTATTTGACAAGTTGGTGGTCCTGAATATTGAACATAAAAGCATATTATATAAGTAAAAGTTCCTAATATATACAATTCAGATTGTCGGATATAAATCTGTCTGTATTACCTTGTACGGTGAGGATCATTATATATTTCTAGGAATATTGTCCATGTTATAAAGCGAAAAATGAAATGTGTTATGTATTTCTGTATTTATTGAGTTTCAATATAGTGAAACATCGCTCTTGAAAATGAGAAATATAAAGGATTACTGGTGCGCCATTAAGACATCTGAAGAATTATTTTCGTGCCATCTAAATAAGAAATATAAAGAACTTTTGGCGCCATTTAAAGAAATGTGCTTCTGATAGATTGGCAATGCTGGTTGTGTTAGGTTAGGTTACGATCAAGAAGGAAGCCACGATGACGCTGCTACACGTTACGTCAAGCTGTGCCACGCTGTGTATGTACAAAAAGTTTACTCATCAGCAGCGACAGCCGTGTATCTTGTAGGCGGCTATAAAGGACGATTTACACGGGACGTTTACCTTCACGTTTCCTCAACATTCGAATACTACAATCAAAAAGTATGCACGAATACGATCGTAGGTGTGAACATCAGTACAGTCATTATATACATTTTAAAATGCAAACGAACCGAGAAGGCTGATTTCTATATATGGTGCAGGGGGGACTTAGAAAAGCTTAACTTGAAATTGTCGACCAAGACAATTCCTATGAGCTTTATCCGCCATATTGTTTTATTGCGATAACTCGGCCTTCCGTTATCATACGAAAATTGCGATTATATACGTTTTCGTTCCTTTTTTTACGATCTACAATTCAAGTGAAATGAATTTTTCACCTACAGTTGTTCGATATCTCAACAACGATCATCCGTTGTTGATTGTGATGGTTTTATCCCGAGTTATCGGAAAAAAAAAAAACCAAATGGTGCAGAAAGCTAATAGAAAATCTTGCTCGACAATATCAAGTTAAGCTTTTCTAAGCCCTCCGTATACAATATATAAAAATCAGCCTTCTCGGTTCATTTGCATTTATTTGCCTTTTTTCGGATATAATGATTAGACTACATGGCTTGTATTCTTGTTGTCGAAAACGGGAATGTCCTTCTTATGCCCAGGTCACGCAACCGACTCATGCTGCAGCGGACGTCAATACTTACAGTCCGTCCGCTCACTCACACCAATTTGGTCGTGTACAGCCAAACGCGTATGTGTGTGAGTAGCGGCCGCGACATGAGAACAACGCGACGCGTCTCCAGTAGCCAATCAGAAAGCTGATTCTTCCGTTCGTCTCCTAAATCGTTCTGAATCTTTTACTGGCTGCCAGCTGCGTTACTTTCAGCGATACATTCTCTATGATTTAAACGCGAATGTTACTGCAGGTACATATATTAGTAATTGGCATGCAATCTTGTCAAGGTTTTGAGCTACTTCATTGCATGCGGTCATGTGAAAAGGCGGCATAAACAACTCTGTTTATAGCCGTGTGCATTCTTACAAAACTATTTCCATTATACTTTTGAGTACTCAATATTTCTTACCATAGAATTTGTAGACTATAACAATCGAGCTTCGCATGGAATCGCATACATGGTATGTTGTTTACCGTTGTATACAAATTCTGCTATCTGTACACGTTTATACGTTTCCCGAGTTATCGAAGAATTATTATTTTTTTCGCGCCGCCCACCTACTTCTTATCGCTCGACGATTTCATCCCCGCAAGGATGCAGTGAATCTAGACCTTCGCGTCGTTTTAGCTGTAAATAACATTTTTCTGCAATGCCCTGCAGCTGCGGTGCTGCATGCATAACGGTCGTTGAATCGTTTATTTGCAATTCCACGCGGGAGAGCTGTTGTCAAATCTGTATTTGCCGTTTATTTTTTCGTGTAAATTTAACAAGAAATAATAACAATAATAAAATATCGATTCATCTGTGGGAACGGCCTTCTTCGTGTTCAATCATCAATCATTTTCGGAACGCTGCAACTCACAATCAGTCGTGCAGTTCTCCGAGATGTGATATTATTATGCTTACTTCCAATCACGTGTCTGCTTGTTAGTATAACCTAGCAGAACTCTGCCACATCAGTAATAAAGTCGGTACGTAAGAAGGTCATTGAATGTCGTTAACTTATGGATACTACCTGCAAGGTATTACATATTTCTAATGAAGCGAAGTAATTTACAAAATATTTTTCTCTGTTTGGTCATTATCTGCACGTCGAGGTTGAAGCTGTGATAAATATAAACATTATATTTCTTGGAATATTGAAATGATCAAATTTACGTACAATTCAATCATTGCAGTAATCCGTGGAGTAAACTGAACCGCACTTTTCGCGTGCAGTCGTGTATAGCCTACTCATGGACGCAGTAAAACTGTATACGTAATTTCGTTGCATGCCGAATTCAGAATTTAAAATTAGTTGTTAAAATAGTACACTTACACACTGGTGTAAAGTTGTACTTAACTCACATGTCTGGCTTGTACTACCAGGCCGGATAGCCAAGAACCTGAGGCATTCTTTTGTTCGCGTAACTATACATATAGAAAGCTGAGTGTATACGGTTCTGAGTAAAATTGTAGTAACCTCGTCTATTCGAAACTTTTTACATTTGTTTCGTCGGAGATTTCCCAGCCTTACGAGATCATCTAGATTGCGTTTCATTTAGTATTCAAGAACCCCAACAAAATTTGAGAAATCGGATCAGGTTTAACATCTTGCGTTCTCTCTCTATGAAATAGGTTGGGCTTGGTCAAACTGCTCCACAAAATAATCACTAATTGGCCCAAATAAGCTACTGACGATGATTAAACTAATACCACGTAAATGTGTTAATTCTGATGCACAAATCTACGCATCATTAAACAATTTGATAAAATATAATTTTTCGCAAATCAACCGCCAAATCAGTCTGCACACTGGTCCATAAGAAAGCCATTCCTTATGTTCTTCATTTTTAATCTTTCTATACAAAACCCTGAAATACGTACTTGTATCCGATAATCGAATTTGCTATTTTCTCGTAACCCTGACGTTGAATTAACAACGGATATTGATCAGCAGGAAATACAATGACATGGCTGGGTGGTGTTACTGACATTGAGGATACGAGTGGTATCTATTCACCGTCTCCAAGGTTTTCTTTTTCCCTGAGTAATAAGGTCGAGCACTGTGACGTATCCCTCGGTCCTCAAAACTGAAAGAAATCTCTTCCAGTGATGTTGTATCGCCAACAGAGCCGATAAAGGAAGTAAAATTCTGAAACATTTATAAATACCAGCTCTTCTTGTGGTAGCAGTGAACTGCCAATCTTGTTACGGAGTGTAGATATTTTTTGGAAACTCGCCAGTTCTTCGTAGTTCTGAGAAATTATTCGGTAAATATAAAAGAAGATGCAACCACATACATATGAACACATGCACGCGCACACGTGTGACACCTATTTTTCTAGTCTTCTTAGATACGCATCCATCTTGTCTATTTTAAAAACCAGACTGCAATAAAACCATCACAATCTGGCTTATACCGTAACAGTTTTAGGACATTAACTCAGACTGCCCGACATCCCCTGCCAAGGAACAGACGAGAAACATTGTCGCAGCATCGAAAAACTAAGCCTTTCAATGACGTCCCATCTACTCCACTTCCATTCCTCATACGGTTGCGATCTGTCCGTTGAATCAGGTAAAGCAGGTTCAGCGGTTCGCTGTCTCGTGCAGGGTTCTTTAGTGAAAACACGCGAACAAGGGACCCTCCCAATAGTGTCAATTACTCGAAGTAGTTCTAGCGTGGAAAATATGCACTCTAGACATCGAAACAGACGTGAAACTACGAGGTGTCTAGTGTTATTGCGCGGCACCAGTCGCTGCCGAGTAGTGGACAGGGCCACTGTCTGCTCGCTGGAAGAGTAGGGGACGTCCCATAGTCTTACAGCTGAGCTGAACTCGCGAGACGGTGGTGAACCAACACCAGGAATCCAGTCATGCTGAAACCGTCAACCGATACCAAGCGTGCTGTCGCTTACAGTACGGACGTTTCGTGGATACAGTGGTGATGGATATAAATAAATCGACGTGTGGGTTCTGCAGTGTTGTGATCAAATCGAAACAGTGTTCCGTGAATGGGTTCCAATGATGCGCCTTTGCCAGATCAGAGACTTAATCATCCGTTTATTGTTCGTTTCATGTGACCGTGGAGATAGAGCGTCAAGCTTTACACTTAGAGACGGCAAAGGTTAATGAGGTATCCGACCTCGGAACACTAATGGAAACATTACATGCATAGTACTGTGGTTTTACTAGTTACTTCGCGCGTAGTATGTACTCGGAAAGCGTTGACGATGTCTGATACAGAAGTTTAAGCTCACGCTTCATTTACACAAGATGGGAAATCTAATTTGAAGTCCAAACTGCGTATAGTTAATTTAGTCTTGAAATGGGGATTTTCAGTAACTAAGTTTCATTACGGCAGCATAACGACTTCTTCGTAACAGTCAATTCAATCGGTCGATATTTGCACAGCCGTTACCGTGTCGGCTGAGCTTCTGTGTCACGGATTTTTGAAACAACGTTTCGTTTTTACACCGAGCGTAACCGACTGAGTGTTACAAATCCAAATGGTCAGTTCGTTGGACACCCATTTCGTGGAAGCTTGACCAGTGGTGATCGTTGCGATGGTATCAAAGCCAATTGAATTTACTGTTACATACTTATAAAGGTCATTTTTGTCACTGTTGCAATTAGCGACAATTTCGAGGTTGAAAGCTCTTAGTCTTTTTTGCTGAAATGAAGCATAAGTTTCATACTTATAAACAGTACGTCAACAAGCCTCTCTCGGTATATCAGTGGGATAAAAATTTTAAACGAATGGCGTACCCCTTTGTTTTACTCTCGCCTGAATATACAAAATGCGGATTATAGGTATCTGTTCATTAATCCGAAATTCCCGCAGCGATTCCTTCTTCTGAGAAGAATCTGCTGCTCATAGAACGGTGCCAATTTACAATAAGTTCATAGAAATACGAATACCATTATTCGATACGACACTGAGATACTTTAATTTTTGAAAGTCATTAGCCACCCGTAACAAAGAGCTAGAGCAAGTGAAGGTAGAATTGTCGGAAAGTTATATAGAGTCCCCGGTGCCATTGTGGAAAGTCGAACAAAAAACGAGCTGAAACTTTCTCATAGTTATGCAAAGCGTGTTACGATGAATTACTGCACGCGTCACCCGTGCAAAGGTATATATATATATTCAACATACATATATGTATTTACATATGTGTACATATAATGTATACGAGGAGAAAAAATATATAATACCTACCATACAGGAAATATTTTTCTAAGCGGGACATTCGCATTATAATTCAGGTGTTGATGGAAAATTCCGAGAACTGTATTGTCAATTTAACGCGCCGGACTGACCATAACAGATCTTCCAGCGTATAATTTGTGTTGGAAGTCGCGCTGCTCCGCCTTTTGACTTACGTCAAATCATTTTCGGCTGATATCCGTGCATAAATGAAACAAAGGATAACCTCGACTCGTGCAATGTCAACTACAGCGTTGCCGATGTCTACATCAATCGGCGACATCAGACGCAGTAGGCGTAGTACTTAAACAAAATTAGCAACTGACGCTACTTGGACGCGTCTCTGAGGCACGTGGAGCGTCACCGCCGTTTACCCTTTAAGGTTCCTGCAGAGGCGTTTATCTAATTTGCGACTTATTGTTATCGGTCGTCAATCGTCGTACAGTATGTACCACGGGTAAACCTTATTGTCTACATCCGATTCGACGTTACGCTTTATTTTGCACGTGTAGTGACTCACCGTTATTGAATTTTACAATTAAATTATAGCCGGAGAATTGTTGGATTTCCATTTGCTTATTTTTACAGGCTCGTTTTGTTTGTTACTTTATATTCCTTTACATTATTATCATCATCGGCATCACTTTGCTGTGCCAATATCCGACTGCATGCGTATGTATATATAGTTGCCTGACAAGTTCAACGTGTTGATACGTACTGCCGTTGGGCCACTCTCTCGGAGCAAGTTCAACGGTAGATAAGGCCGTCTGCTGACTTTCTCCATGAAAAATTACCGGATAACTTCACTAATCAGTTGGTTCGGGTTCAACATTACCTATACCTACATTTAAGTATTCCCTTCTCCGAACGTTCCAGGCGATCAATTTCTCAGCTTCAATTAAGTGAAAATATAAATACAACATATCCTATGATCTCGTGCGTTCTTGGAGGTTAATGACAAACAGTTTCTGACTATAGTTATGTATATACCTGTATCAGAGTAGTTGGTGAATATGGGGCGACGATGGACTGTTTATTTTCGTAAATTAAACTCATGTATTGTCCAAATATAGGCGTGAAAAGTGCTTTTGCTTTGGATGCCGTTATCGTTCGCTCGATATATTGTATATACGAGTATAGATAATTTGTTGACGTAAGTGCGCACTCAGGCGTAATACCCAAGTGTTATCTAATATCCTTACGCGTATCGAATCCGAAAAAAAATCACGAATCTATAGCAGCACAGTCACGTTATAGAAGGAAATGACAATTGCGAGAAATTGATGAACATAAATCTAGCCGACGGATTGAAAAACGGTGCCGAATCAAACTCTGGTTAAAAGTGATAAAAAGGGAAGGTAAAGGAGTGCAGGAAAAAATGCCGAGCATGCATCAGGGCAACAGCAAGTGCTCAGTTTATTTAGGTTAAATTACATCACGATTGTCTTTACTAAGTAAAAATTAGAAAATGATAGTTATCATAATTTTTTATTTTTTTTTCTTACCCACGCGTAACACACATACAAGTGACGTAATCGTCGTCGATGAGATTATACTTCCAGGATGTACTTTGTACCCGATGAATGGCTTCTCCTGGTTTAAATAATAATGAAACCTCGATTTATGTACGTGATTTTTGCCACATTGATATCCTTAAAAAATGCCGTATTAGCTCCACCCACCCAGCCCCAGTGACGTAATCAATATCTTGAAAGAAATTCGGCCCACCTGCAACAGCCGGATGCTCTGTAGGTTAAAATTAATCTATTCGTTACAAAAATAAAACCATTCAGAACGAAAGCTTAGTGGATAAATAGTTGTGCTTTATTTTATCATTGTAGAGTAAAATCATCACGTTTTTTCAAGTAAAATGCAATATTTTTTTCAAACTCATCCTTTGACGGAACATTCAGCAAGAATATTTTGAGAAAAATTGCTGACAACACTAAATATCGGTCTACGCCTCTGCCTAACTAGTTCTCAACTTTCACTCGATTGTGAACTTTTACTTTTCAGACATAGATATACCTGTGCAACCACGACAGGCGAGTATAATGTTTCACTATAGATGACGTTCAAAGTCCTGTTGGCTGGTTATTCCAACGATAGAGATAAGTAATCGCCGATAGCAATCCTGAGACGTCGACAGCCCGGGACGTAAAATCACACGTGCTTTACAGTAACTAAGACGTATCGCCAGTCAAACGACCCTTCAACTTGTTCGACGTCTAAACAAGTGCAATGCTGCGCGCGCTTTATAGCAATCATTTTACAACATTTGACCTCACGTCAAAGCACTACAAGACGATCGACGTTATTTTCATTGCGATAGCTGGATTTTCGATGTGATGCCGCCAATGGGCGCAGCTGTACAGTTTAGTTCACCTTTGTAGAGAGTCTTCTACCTAATTCCAAACGTATTAGTAAGTGAATTTTTGAAATATTGTGCGATCTAGTGAAAACGGTATTGCACGTTTCGCGAACTACGAACTTGAAAGAAAAGAATCATTCGGTGAAGCCAGTCAAAGTAAAGAGCAAGATTCATGTATGCCTGCAGTGTTTTTCAATATCAGAGGACTTAGGACCAATGAGAATATTGGACTGTCACGTCATTCAACGACGAATAGAACAGTCAAATTCATGGAATGCCTGGTACTGTAGGAACTGCAGCTGTGATATATCCAGCGGCACGCAAAGCGGTACTTTGACTCGAAATGTCTTTACTCTAGCTGATATATCATGTAGACCAGGGTCATATGTTGTCAAAAACGTTATACCACAGCGTTCGTAAAACCATTGGCCGAAAAGACCAGAAGTAATCAAAATATTGTGTAATTAATACATGGCGAGACTGTATCGTTTATGTAAATTGAACCATACTGTTAGACCATTTAAAGAGCGAATCATTCGGAAGAAAAATACGGCATTCATCCGCTTTCGAGCTGTTCAGAGACTCGTGTATAATGTACATTTACACGCGACCGTTTTCACGTTTCTGATTGGTATCTCGTACAGGTAGTGATCACGTAGGTGTACGTTGTAGGCCGTACCCATCTACCATCCATACGTACACACTGTGTATATGTATACATAGTGCAGGATGTGCCTGATATTGATTTCTGAATAATCCGTTATTATGACTTGCCGCGTGGGTATAAGTCGACCCACGCCAAAACTGCAGTGACCGCTGACACCTATAGCACACACGACTATGTACAAGTGTTTGCGAATGGTTTGAATACGTGAATCGAATATTGTTACATGCAATTACAGGTTCAGGAATATTATTCACTTGTCAGTATAACCTCAATGATATTTTTCCTACTTTCTTTGTTTTTACTCACGCTGTATGGCGGGTACTGTATAGTTAGCGTAGAGGATGATAATTACCCACTCTGATTTTCATGCTAATGACTACTGCAGATTGTTCACCTTGCATGCATGGACTGGTCATCGAGCATCATCTTTGTCTGTGGCCTCAATTCGCGTCGCGTTTCATATAATAAAATAGCTCGACGATCCAATCCGTGCGGAAGTGACTATAGAAAATATCGAGTGTTCCAAATTAAGCTAAACAATAGACACAAGTTCGCTGCAACGTCGTGTTACGCCATGAATGTCCCAATTGTAAAGATATGTATGTGTATCCGTTTTTGAACGCGTCGCGAGAGAGTGTACATGACCACTTGTAAACGTATTCGAGCAGCAACTCTGGGACAAGTTAGTGATTAGTAATTGCAGACGAGGGAAAGGCATCGAAATTATATGCGGCACCGCATGCAATCCTCGTATGTCAGGGGTCGCGAAACTATTCAAGAAAGTTTTCACAAGGAATTGCTGTATAGCGTTAAAAGTAGGAATCGCATAAGTGAACGTAAAATAAAAATGGTGAAGAGGGAAACTGTGTGACAAATCGTATCTATGAGAAAACATAAACCACTGATACTTTAAGTTTTGATGCTTGCTCGAATTCCTGCTTCACCGATGGCACTGAACTAAGAAGTCCTCCAAATTCTTAAAATCTCGATCGATTAGCCTAAAAATTGTAGTTATGCATCTTGGCTAGGAATTTTAGCTTCGATGTTGACTAGTCGGTGGCGATTTGCTCTACGCTACCAAGTTGGTGTTCGCAACTGCTAGTTGTTTGTCCTGCCACCCCGGCTTTTTACGATCGTTGACAACTGCTTCAGCAGTTCCGGTGCTTGACAGTAAACAACAGTAGTGATTGCGGACGTTATCCTCCGCATGTCCATTACTTCGCTGCAGGTGGCAACGTAATGGGCACTTTTCCACCAGTGGGAAACCCCGTCACGTCCTCCGTCGCAGTCTACTAGTTTCTATTCAAGTATTACTGGGTCAAGCGGTTCTTAACACGTTCAACATGCCCATGGTTACCGCGTTTGTATGAGTGTGTTACGCTCCCAACGGGTCTAATAGCGCGAAAGCGCGCTTTGCCGCAAAGTTGAGAGTTGAGAGTTGAATGCAATCGCTGACAAAGCGGTACGACGAATGGACTTTCTTTCCGGTTACAAGCGTTCATTTTAAAATCAGGGAAAAAATTTAATCATTTTTATAAATGAAAAGTAAGGACGTGTAGTGGCGCGTAAGAGCGTAGGTGCGCAAGGTCAATACATCGGCTGAAACCTTTCTATGGCTTCACAACTTTTTCCCATCGGTTGGCTCGGTCGAAGTGTCGTCGTGCGGTATTTTACTGATGCCAGTGGCCAACGGCAGCAAGAACTTGTCACAGTTTTGTAAACGGTAGAATAATTACCCGACAACCAATTCCAGGTCGATATCCAAATATCGTTGAACGCGAGTTGAGAAGAGTCGTCGATTAATTCAAGAGTCTTATTACAGAAGGACGAATATTCAATTCGCAGTCAAGTGTTAAAAGTGGGGCAGACGTGCGGTTCGAAAATAAATTTTTTCACAAATCATTTGTATGACATAGACGTTTAGTTATGGTCAAACGTAGGGAAACAATAAATAAATAAATGAATGATGTACAAATTTATTGCGTGAGCGCCATTATTATTGGCGGGAGTACAAGTTTATTTCAGTGACATGCGTACGTGAACTATTGATGTAATAATACTCATAGCAGTTAATTGTATGCCAAGTTGAAGGACGAATTCAAATAAATCCTTCTTACAATAGTTATCGACCTCTCGACTACTTTTCTCGATAGTGGGGGGGAGGCAAGCCCCCCACTGAACTAGCCCATTTGCCCCTCTCTTAGTTCCACCGTCCGTTTGATCGAGCCTTGCAAAAGTTCGTAAGGCTTGTGTGCGGACGCTTAGTTAGTGTCACATTGTCATCCCGCGGGCGCGAGTGTCGGTATCGCTGATACGTTTTGCGTGACATTCGCATTTGGGTTTATCCGAAATGATTACCTGGCCCACGAAATGTGCGTGCATGTCAGAATAGATGCGATTAGAAAAACTAGCCGAGTATAAGAAGACAAATATTTCACTCAAATATTCTCTCGATAACGATGTGACCTCGCAAATGAAAGGTATCGACGAGGACGGAAACATGTCACATCATCCCTTACAAAGCAGCAACTAAACTTGTCAGACGCAATTACGACACTCGAAAAGTGCTTTACGTAAAACTGAGCTATTTACAGCGTATAACAGATTTGTATCTTGTTAAAACCAGAAATAGTGCCTATATACTGTCAGTATGTACATGTGAGTAAAAACTATGCGACGAAATTAGTGAACGAGTATTAACGGTGAAAACATTTGATTCTTTCACCGTTCGCGCAGACGGCTTACTATGCCACGTTTAATAAGTTGCACAACTGGTTATTTGAATGTTCCGTGGTTTTGGTTTCGACTTGGAAAGTAATTTGGCACTGGTTAACCCCAGTTAACATAACGCGACTGGCCTTCAATTGTACTGACAACTGGAAATCGTCTGAGTTGACCCAGTTTCTGGCGACACGTACACATGTGTGACAACTGCAACCTTTAATAAACCGTAAACCGCATGTGTGTATTTATACGGAATAAAATACCCGATACCCAACTGCATGATATTCGTTTCTAAACAGAAGTGAATACAATGCAATAATTTCTATTCCACCTACGTCCTTGCCTACTGCAACAAGTATGTAATATCCGTGCTGAGAGAGCAGCTTGAAAACACCATAATTAAATTTCAAAAAATCTGCATCTTTTTTTAAAAAAATTCCGATGCTGCAGGTATACTGTGTGACACAATGGTGTCTCATTAAGAACAAGTTCGAGTCAAGTTATCCGAACAAACCAAAGAAATATTGTGATAAATAAAATTGAACATATACGTATAGTTGTGAGTTATTTGAACTGATCGATCTAAGAGAACTTTATAATTCGTCGAGAATATTTCACCCCGAGTGTTCAGTGTTGATAAAGTGAAGTTCGTATAAAGAAACGCACCTAATAGCTTAATAAACATGTTTGGTGTAACGATAGTGGAACAGCGCGAAAGAAGACCACCGCCCGCGGGATGTGGACAAAACCATCAGTACCACCAAACTGTTCGAACATCGAAAGTTCATCATAGTTCACGAACGACAAGAATAGTTACCGTCCAGGAGAGAGTCGTCAGGTCACGACTTCAGCTCGGATATTCAACACCCACAGCCTTCATGCACCGGTATTTCATCCTTTTACTCTGTTGTTGTAAAGCTTTACTCTGAGTTGCTGTTACTGTAGGTACAGTGCTAAACTTCACTGGTGCAGTCTGTTTATCTTTGGTGCGCGATTTCTGCTATACATATTTATCATTCACTTGAAAGAAACCGTTGTTCAGCAAGGACTGACGAATTGACAGCTAGTCGGACAACAGTTGTTTCGTAAATTAAAGAAAAAATGGATCATTTACCATTTCTATAGACTGTATAAGACCTAGTCTCGTCTATTAATGGGCTCTTTTCAGTATACGGTGGAACTTGTACGTCAATTACTCGCGGCTCTTACGTAAGCTCTTACCTACCATGCATGCGCTGATAAATACCTACACATGTGTATAGAATGATGTGGGGCAAATTGAGAACGCTCGAAGACGTAAACGACGAGCACCTTGCTTTAGGATATCTAAGATTTGATATTCTCCGTTCATCTAAGCGAACCGGAATAGTTAACAACTGACCGTTTTGTAAAAAGTTAATATAAGTAAGTAAAAAATGTTTGCTATAGATGTATACGGAATATGCATTGAACAGGATTATTTTTGCTTGGTTAATGTACAGTTACGCTTGTAGCGTATGCAGTCCGGCATGTATGCGGACGGATACAACACACACACACGCGACGGGCAGGTGTGTCTTATTGGTCGGCTAAGAAATACATACGTTCGTACTAAAGCATTGACTTGAATAACAAACTGTTTAAGACCATCAAGCCACCGTAATCCATACATGGACGTCCGTCACACTCTGTGCAAGACTCATGCTTCTGAACCTACTTATCATTTAATTAATACATGCGCCATAAGGTACTGGAGAACAATAATTGTGGTAATCAGAACTGAGAACTTGACGCACGAAAACCCCTCGACAAGATGATCAAGTTTTATTTACGTTGCGCCATTTTCGAAAGTTTGGTCTATAAGTACAGCAAAAACCAAGCAATCCTTAACCTTAATCAATATAAGGTCATCGACAAGGTGGTGCGAAACGTTTCGAGCGGTGAAATGCTTGCTCATGTATTTGCAGTGTTTAAAAATACATACTGTACAGTTGTGCAGAACAGTATTAGATGGTATCTTTTCCTATTAGAACGTCGTGGAATACCTGCGCATGTGGCATTTTCGTGACGTAAGCTAACATGAATGGTCAGTTAGCAACCGAGCCGGATTGGTTATGATGATGTTATGAACGAAGAAAAGCTGGCCATCTGCTTAAGACTCGTCAGTAGCTGAATCCCTGCATATGATGCCTTTGAATGCAGCCATTCCGTGGAAAGACTCACCTTTACCGAGCCAATAATTGACTTGACCCAACGGAATGATACGGCAAACAGTGGCTCACTCACGTTTGTCTGTTTTTCCGTCGTCTATTGTCTAGATATGGACGTTGGTCTGTGTGCTCAATCTATACATGATGTTTAAGCGCACTTCAAGACACTGTAATTAACAGTACTAATTACGATCAGGTGTTGACCTAACTTTAACGATGGTTTTTCAAGCCGGAATTTCAGTCGAGACGAACCGCTCATTCGTTCCTCTGATGTCTACGCAAAGTTTCAACCGATGCATATTGCATTTGCGCAGTTTCTTAGATTCAGAGTAACTTGGTGAAAGAAACCTTGGATTAAAACTTGCGACTGGCTGCGTCTCGGAGGCGAGACCGTACGTTCACTCTTTACCATAATTATTCACATCTATACGCCACCGCCAACTCTTGATTACATAATATCGATGCCTTTGTATGGCCAGTCGCCATACTGTGCTAAATTCATTGACGTGATAATCTTTCGAAAGGATGGTTCGCCGTGTCGGTGAGTGCGCAGTCTCCTTACTGTACAGCTCGTTTTTCCGTATGGTGTGTGCATGGCCAGTTGACACAAACGTGCCAGCTAATCATTGATACGGAACGGAAGTGATAAACCGGAAGTAACAATTTTGTCTGCCGTGGGACAAGTCCAGCGGCAAAAGAGGACGCACTATCAATACTGTCACGTGGCTATATCAGTCGGCTTGTGGCAGTGGGGAAATAGATCGATGAAAGGTTTCGGAGTCAAGACACCGAGTGGCACTGTACAGTCACCGACGCAAAAGCGTAAAACATCTGGTCTTGTTTACACGAAAAAACATTCGGTGGGCGTGGATTTCCGATATTTTTTCGATTTTATTCAATTCGCCAAGTGCTTCATTTACATGTTTTACAGCATTTCTAAGACCGATGAAAAACTTCCATAAAATTTATCATTTTTAGCAATTTTTCAAATAAGATATGAAATTTTCAGTTATCAGATAATTCACCGAGATCCCCAGCAGGAGAAACAGAAAATATTCTTTATGCTTTGAAATTACCAGTATAACGATATAATCCTATAACATCAATAAAACGGTTGAGCTTCACGGTGGCTAAGTAAATTATTTCCAGCAGGATCCTTGCTAGCTTTTAATGGCAATCAACGGTTGTTAATTGGTTAATGATAATTACGCGCTAAATGGTTGTGCCTCTCAGCCGTGATAATGGTTTCTACTTAAACAATTTTCGAGAAAGAAAATGCGTGCACGTAAAGCGAAATAATAGCAACTCAACAATTACAACGACATCAACAGTTTCACTGCAAATTGACAATTGAAACAAGTACGCGTAAATTGTGTGGTTTCAACTAACGAGATCAAGGTGAAAATTTTAGTTCATGTTGGTACAATTCGTTCGGCCCTGAGATTTTAATAAAAGAAATCACACGGCATATTTAACTTTTCTTGCTCTGCCTTTATGTTCACTGTGAACTTGTGCAGTAGATACTGGAAGTAATTTATTTACCTAACTCAATTTCACCAAGGTTTCTACATAGTTACTGATATCGTGAGTCTATTAATGAAACGAAGCCGTAACTGGACTGCGGTCATCGGAAATCGTGAAGTGGAACGGTCGAATATGGACGCGCCTCGTACTCTGCTACGAACGCAAAGCACGTGCACTTCAAAGTATACAATAGCTACTGCATCGTCGTCGTCTACTGACTTTTACGTGTGCCATCGGTGTCTCCCGCACAAATAATCCCTTCGTTTGAGGCTCATCGGAACTTATTGCGACCGCTGAAACATGCACTGTGTTTTGTATTAGATGCTAACAAGTCCAATCAATAGCTAGAAATCCGACGCTGTTCGCTGACTAGAACGAACGGTAGTTACAGCTAGACTTTGAGGTTACTAGGAAATTACCAACGAATTAAATTACCAGCACGTTGCGTGCTCTAGTTCAATTCTTCAAAGGAGAGTTCTCGGTACATGTAAAAATAATCCTCCTCTATCACACCTGTGCTTCAAATTTACCATTCACTGACGCTAGATGATGAGCTTTGATCACCAAAATCATCTCAACTCTTGTTTTCTAATTATCAAACAAAATTTTCCGCAATCCTGACTCTATAGCCATATCAAATAGTAAGTGGCACAACAAGACGTCACGTGTCAGTGGAGACGTATCGCGTGTCAGATATTATTCATTGCATTATTTCGTTCACTGAGTTGGTTTATACGATGCTACGGCTAATCGTAAGTTGCGAACATTCTCTGTGCTACGACATAAAACTAATGTCGGATGACGTCAAATGTCGAATATATTTTCTTCAACGAATCGACGATGCAAGTGGATTTTTCGGTTCGTCAACGGGCGTTGAATCGCTGACTTTAGTATCGTTCATTGAAGAAATTAAAAATAACAGATGGAGTTATGCCTTAACTCACTACATACAAGTATGGGGTACACTTCTGTGCGCAGAGGCATGTTTTACAACCTCGTAAAATGATTCCCATATCCGCAAATGTATGTCTACATAACCATTTATCAAAGTTGTAAATAGTGTTACTGGATGAAGCCATCTATCCAGTTAAGAAAACTGGCTGGAATCGAGCAGCCAGAAACATTCGAGCCACTTTATGTGCGAAACAAGGTATGAATTCATGTTTCTCGGACACATCAAACTGGCAAAGTGTAGGTAATTGGAGTTATTATGTGAATACTTAGTGTTATTTTAATCTTGAAAGAAGCATTGTAGAAGTCGGGTTATTACGGCAATTGGAAGTTTCTGACTTGATTGGCAACAACATCCGACCCCAATGTCCTTGAATTAACTTTGTTTCTTGCCAATCGACGGAATCAAGGTCTACGCGTGCTTAGAATATCATGAAAAACTCCGTTCCGATTGAAAACCCACAGGGGCGACAACGGGGACCAAGGTCATGGAAGTTACAGTAGAAAAACGATGTTTTAGGATATCATGGAGTACTGATTCGGTACATATCCAGTCGAGTATTTGAGGATATTTCGAATCTATTCCGGACTGTTACACGAGATTGGAGACCAAAATCCCCGGCAAAGATGGCAACTTTAATATCGACGTTGCGTTTTCCAATATCTGGACTCTCATGCTGATTAACAGATGTTTCCATATCCGGTTGTGCACTTGACGAGCATCCTTTATTTCAATAACACCTCGTGTACCAAGAACGCGCGTGGTGGTATCATAGGTACGTGTAGAATTAAAAACACAGTGAATATGATACCATAGCTGGCTTCTGCGGCGCGTGTCTAAGTACCAGGTGAGCCACTTCAAACCTGAAGTCACATAGTCTGAGGATCCGTCTCGAGGATTTTCAAGAGCTTTACGTATTCGCGGCGCTTTGTTAGTGACACTGGATCGAAATAGTACCAACGAAAAGCGCAAAGAATTCGGGGATAAGTTGATAAACTGTTTGGTTTCATTGCCCTTTCGAATTTACGTCTGCCCTATTATCCGGAGAGACAAAATGGCAATCCATTTTGTTCGTCGACACGGAAGTATGGAAGTTGTATTTCCCAGTTTACAAATTCACAAATAAAGGTATTAACGTTCAACCTATTTCGGTTTACGACTCAAACTTGTTTTTTCTATCCAAGGGCCGAATCGAGTCGAGTGTCTTGCGGCTTGTTCTTACTACCATCATCTGGTTATCGTCCGCGCGTGTGCCGCGATGTGATGAGTCACTTCTGTGCTGCCGCCTAGGCAGCCATAGGAGGGGCAGAGTGTTCGACACGTGCTATACGCTCGGCAGATGTTTTTTATCCCCACCATAGACTATGGACACGAATCTTCGTAACTGCACAGCGCGTGAAAGAACAGACTGCATCTATTGCAATCAATGTTTCGTATGACGAGGTAAATTCAGTCGATCCTGAAACATCCATTCAACGAATTAAATGGCTCAATTTTGACGGCATAATTATGAGTTGATAAAACACTGTAATTCAAGTTTTTTTCCACGATGACTTGATGAATATAAAAAGCAAAGATAAGAAGGGAATGAGTTCGGCAACGAATACATGCATCGAGCCAATGATTTTGTCGTTACGGGGATACCTTAATTACTGAAATTAAATTAAATGATGTTCGTAATCTCTTGAATGTGTCGTCTATTACCAAGAATTGACAGGTATGCGTCTACATAATTATACATAAGTAGTGTAAAAATCCAGAAAGGAAGTGTGAGTAAAACCGTATAAAAATAAAAGATGACCGCAAAGTTAAGCCCTTGGAATATATTGTCAGCCTAAAAAAACATTAGCCATCAGAACGGAGCTGAGAATAGAAAATAACACAACAAGGATTCCGTAACGATAATCCTGCAGGACCGAAAGTTATTCGAAAATGCAAAAGAAGATCGGCGATATTTTATAGATAGGTACGTAAACATATCTTCCTTCGTTGTTCAGAAACTAGGAGGTCTTGCGAGGGTTTAAAGATCTATTGTACTCTTCACGGACCCAATTTGTAAGAGGATTACCCGACCCAGGGTTTCAGATTTGTCGTAAGTTGGGAAGGTCCGTGGAGAATACGGGATAAGTATTTTATACTTACGTTTAGTCAGAAGTGTATTCGTAAAAATACATACCCGCATTATTCCTAGGCTGCTGTTAATTTTTCGATGCGTGTTCTTTTCTACTGCAACGGTGTTAAAACGGTATATTTATAAGTATAATACATACTCGCTACCTTACACGTACAAGAAGTAAATTATCTCGCAAATCGATTTGTACTTAAAAACTCATTTAGGTTAGACGTTAATTGCACCCTAATTTACGGTAAGGTTCACGGTTCACTGTTGCAGTAACGCTGAGAAGTCTGATTGTATAATACATGTAATAACCAAAGCGCAGGTGCTGGACTATCCTTCCAAAACATCTGCCTGTGATGATCAATATATTCATTTTATTTTCATTCTCGTCTGCGGTCCCTCTCGACGATCAGAGCTTCACGATACATTTCCGTGAAAATCTCGAGCCAGGTGCGATCTGAGAGAGCATGTGCTCCTGAGGTTGAGATGGCGGGGACGAGAAAAAAGAAGGAAGAGGGATCAGAGACCAAGTAAAGAAGCCTAGGAAACGTGCCACGAGACACAAACACCCAGCCGGCAGATGTTCTGTTCCGGGCACCTCGGTCTTTCAACTTCAAGTCCGGATTCACTTCGTCAAAAAACCTTTTAAACTGCAAACTGGTCTAAAAATTATCTGAAATACTTTCAAAGTTATCGCTTATAACGAGCTTTAATTGAAAAACCTCGAGCAACGGTACAACGTTTACTTATTTTCAAGCACGTATCACGATCAATTGCAAGTTAATTCTTAAGATGTAAAGCAACGCCCCAAAGTTTATATATAATACGAATTGATATCGCGCCCACTAAGCGATGTATATACATAGAGTTACGCATATGTAACGGATACCATGTCCGCTAAAAGTGCTCATCAAAACAGAGTTCAAGAGTTATTCTTGTGCGCTGATCTCAAGCCCACCTACTTTAATTTATCCGCTAATAAATTGGAACTTGGAAGCTCAACATCCAAAATTTTACCGGCACATTTTTTTTACGCATACTTACAGAGTGAGATACTGTAATGTACTTATAACACATTGTCACACACCGAGTTGGTTATAAATTCATTTCAGCATTGAAATACCATGCGTCTCGTATATTCGGTATAAAACTAGATGATTGTATGGCACGAACCGAGTCCCCTTTTTCGGTGCAACTACCTGCTGACAAGCATGTGTTATACCATTGCATCCATACCTTTACCACCGGCGCCTTCTCTCGAGCATTTGTGCTCCTGCCATGCCCTTCAAGGGCCCTCTCTAAAGACAGCTGCGGCGCTGTTGGCCTTCTTCAGTCAACCGCCAGAAGTTGAGTCCTACGGATGGGCCATCACCGGTACCTTAAGAATCTTCGTGAAAACTTTTCTTCACTTATTTTCAATATACATACGTCCTAATAATATTATAGAAGAATATAAACTACCGTGTGTTGTCAAAGGACATGAAATGGTTTTATAATTCAAGCGCGTTTTTAAACAAGTGTTGATAATTATTTCCGAGTGTACTACTCTCACAGGACTATCGTCGTTGACTTGGTTTTTCTTGTTTTCGGTGACCCTTACGTCAGCTTACAAGATGATCATTTGTGTATCCGGATTTCTTGTTGGGTATGTCATAAATATAACATATACATACACAGCCGTAAATTCTCTTATCAATTAATATAGTCAATTATTCACGACACCAGCAGACACGCGTGTTGCGCCGGAAACGTAGCATCGGCAGGAAATTGCGTTCGGCAATCACTTGAAACGGATATTAAAGCTCCAGAGCAGACAAGTTAATACAGAAATCTCACGTCCTGTCGATAGCAAGTTCACAATTGAAAAACCCGCGGCGATCACATGTCTAAATTTTTCCATGCGAAGAATTTCATTCACTTTTGCAACATTTAAAAGTTTACGCGATATCCTCCTTACATAACTCATTCCGGGTATCTCATATCGCTTACTCATTGTCACATGTGTTATATCTATGTAAAGCGATAACAATATGAGCTAGTACTATGTTCAAATTGTACAGAGTCGTGTCTCTCGACAGGCGTTTCTTATCTCGCACAAAAACTGATGTTGCACTAGGCTTCAAGCTTTTTTTTTATGCCACGTACTTCAATCACACGTCACAAGTATCTAATACTTGTACTTTTCCTAGTGAAGGCAAAACTCAGGCATTATCCTTTTCTCGTGCGTCACTTTTGTTTTCCAAAGTTTGACAATGAAATTTTTATCCAGATTGTTATCTATGCATCGTAATATTGCTACCAGTACACGTTTGCCATGTTGTACTCACAAGGAAAGTATCTCAGGTCGATCTCTCCGATTTGATTTCTTTTGTAATATGTTAAAGTAGACTAAAAATTGAACAAGGCGAATTTTTTTTATATACCATTAAACACTTTAAGGGGGGAAACCACCCTCCAAAATTACGCACGTTAAGGGGTGATTGGGCAGTTTTTTTTGTTCTCTCTCAATTGAGAAAATTACATTTTTCATTTCTGGTTGTGAGAAAACTTTTCCAGTTGGATTGGTTAAAAAGTGTTATTTTTTTGTGGTTGAAACTGCCAAATCGCCCCTCCACATGCCTTACTTAGGAGGGTGGTGTCACGCCTTTAAATCGTTTAATTGCAGATGAAAAAAATTCGCGTCGCTTAGTTTTTAATTTCCTATTACATATTACAAAAGAAATTAAATCGGAGAGATCGACCTGGGATACCTTGCTTATCAGACCAAAAATATAAGCTGGGAAAAGAGTGGAATTTGATCGTGAAAAGGAATAAGCGATGTAGCCTTGGGAAATCGATCTTTTTTTTTCATTACCCTCCTTGTAATTCGCGGCGAACAAAGGCTCTGTACTCTGTACTAAAAGCCTGGCAGCTTTATTCCTTTGTTCTCATCTTCAGCCACCTTCATGCCTCTATCCTTTGAAAACGTGACGGGAAGAGAGCCTCGTTCGTCGTAGACGAAAATGGATTCGAATGCGCCATCATTTTTCACAAACTGAACGGATGATGATATTTCCTGACCAGGAAAGGTTAAGGCATTACTTAGACTTCGAGGAACGGAGCCTAGGTTGCGAGGAAAAGGTAGCTTCGTAAAACCAACGGGAAATCGAGGGAAAGAGGGTCGACAATGTTCTTACAAAGACCCATACACCTTTAAGCCGCTTCAAATGAAGTACCTGGGCAAGCACTGACATGCTTGCACCTTGTTTTGACATTTAATTTCTCAGTCGAGAAGAAAATTTCCTCCGTCATGAATTGTGCAGATGCGTGATCTGATCATTTGCCAATTCACGTTCGTTTGTGATTCGGACTTTCATTGGTTAACCTGCAATACCTGTTTCCGATGTTACAGTTTTCCACAAAAAATGGATAGGCCATCGCACAGCACCAGTCTTGGGCAAGTTCATGGTGCGGGTTCCCACGGGATGTATTCTACCGGAAGTCAGTCGGCGCTCTCTACTTCGTACATCACAGGACAGTCGTACATCCAGGGCCAGAATTATATTCACACGTCGTACCCGGCATCAACGACCCAAGCATTTCCACACGCTGGATACTCGCAACCACAAAGCTATGGTGCTATGGTCCAAGGCTATGGTGGGCAACCTCAGTCATCTTACCAGCAGCCACTGCATAAAAAGGGCTCCGTCAGAAATGGCGACGTTCTCAAGCGTTGCAGACTTCAAAACCCGTAAGTTTAACTCGCCATATCAAACCTTGATCAACTGTTTCCTTCAACTTCACATTTGAAAGTATAAGAAGATACTCGTATGGCAACGCGCGTCAGATGGTTGACTTCACACGAACACGAGATCCCACCTGAAGCATTAATCATTCTATCATAGTTTCAAAACAACAGGGAATACGGGGGAAAGGCTTTCAGATCTAATTTTAAATTCCTCGAAATGTATGCCTGTGTAGATTGAACTCGTTCAGAATGCTGGCGCAAACTTTTTTCCCGTCAAAAGTTAGGATTGCCGTTACAAATTCCACAATAAACGTGTGATTTTTAATTATTGAACGGCACTGTAGTAAATCGCTCGAGACTGCATTTTACCGTGATTTCACTTACCGTAATGTTTTGCATTTACTCTCGCACAGTTGCGAACTCGAGAAAAAAATATTTGCACAAATTTTAACAACCACATTGCTACGTAAGCAGTAATTAGTTCGACGTCAGCGTGAGCTCGACGAGCTGTAGCGGGTTTTTAAGTAATTATTAGTGGTTCGATGCACAGTCCTTGGACGAATGTAATTTTATTCGTCTGTTAGTCTGGTGTGCGTTACCTTTTTTCTTTTTATTAGTAAACCATTGCAAAATTTAATTTTTTTTTTTTTTTTGTTTTTTATACGTAATTATTTTGTTCAAAAGTTATCGTTATCACCAAATGTCATGTGTTCTTACTTGCGTTTATCTGCATCACAGTTGGACGTAACATTTCATTATCTCAAAGTCAGTCTCCTGTCGCACTTCTCGCGTTCAAACTAGACCCGCTAATTGTCAGCTGTGAGAGAAACTGGAATCAGATTTTTCGGCATCATTGTCACGGCAGAAATAAACTGGAATAAGAATAAGATATTAATTCACAAACTCGAAGTTGTTATGTTTGCCTCAACAATCAAGAGACCGTTTCTTCATATCCGTTAAAAATGAATGTTTTACCTGACGTTCCGTGCATGTGAATATTTATCTTACGAATGTACAACTCGCCAACGAATCCCTCCTCGTTTTCACGAGAGTATAAAGTGATTTTGATTATTATGTCATCAATAACAAATAATCTCGTGTCTGTCGAGCAGGTACGAGCTCTCCCAAGACCTGCTAGACAAGCAGATTGAAATGCTGGAGCGAAAATACGGCGGTGTAAAAGCTAGAAACGCAGCTCTGACAATCCAGCGAGCGTTCCGCAGGTATACACTGCTGAAGAAATTCGCGGCGATCACAGCAATGGCCAAAGCAGAAAAACGACTCAGCAGACGTCTGCAGGAGACAGCTGAGAGACCAGGAAGCGCGATGGAGAATGAGAGAGTCGCTTACCACAGTCAGATATACATACAGCAAGTCCAATCGGCAAACAATCGACCAATGCCCATCAGAAGTATGTCGTTGAGGGAAAGAAGGCACATCGACAATTCTCAATCGTCCGCTCATATACCGAGAAGTCAGAGTGGCCGCTGCGAGATCCAAGCTGGTCCCACTCAGTCCCCGGCCGTAGGGCACCATCAGAATAACCACAACTTGCATCAGAACAGTCACAACGTGCATCAACTTGGCCGTCACACGCCTTCGCTGATGCCTAGCCCTTGCGTAAGACATCAACAACCTCCTCCGAGTCCGTGTTGGGACTCGAGTTCCCAGGGTAGCGGGTCTAGCATCCATTACTACAACCCTCAAGAAGCCCTGTGCGGCTTGAGACAGGAGACGCCACCTAGAGATATGCATAGAACTCCGTGCACGTCTCCGTCGACCCCGCAGAACCTTCAGGCCCCGCCGCCTCAGTCATGGGGCAACAGTTCCCAGCCAGGATCCGGGAGCAGAGTCAGGAATTCGGGGAAAAAAGTACCGCCGGAAGTCCCGAAGAGAACGTCATCGATAACTTCCAGGTCTATGGAGGGTAGACATAACGGGCTCAGCAAGAGTGTTGAGAATGGAAGTCTGAGCTCTGTCCAAAGCTCTGGGAGCGACTCGACAAATTGCGAAAGTTCCGAGGGTGACGCTCACAGAGGTTCGCCGATATGGAAACACAAAGGAATCGTAAGTTTTCTGTGAAGTCTCCCGGGGCTTATTCGGGTTTACCAATTTTCTCTTTATCTCATTTCAGTCGAGTTCACCCGAACACCAAGAATGCGGACACATAACAGAGAGCAGCGGTCCGATGAGCAGCATAAAAGAACTAAGTCATTCGCACGCCAGCTCCGGCTACCAGCTCCCATTGATGGATGATACGGAAGCACCACCGCAAACAAGTTATAAAGTTTCGGAGACTGTCAGAAAACGCCAGTACAGAGTGGGGCTGAATTTGTTTAACAAAAAACCGGAGCGGGGTATCAGCTACCTAATCAGACGAGGCTTTTTGGAAAACAGTCCCCAAGGTGTCGCCAGGTTTCTGATCAGCAGGAAAGGATTGTCCAAACAAATGATCGGGGAGTATCTTGGAAACCTCCAGAATTCGTTCAACATGGCTGTTCTAGAGTACGTACCTGATAACATTTCGCCTTTCCGCAACCTCTTGAGACGCGTCTATTTACACAAATGTTGAACGGCAGCGGACTAATTTGCGTAATCACCGCGGAGTCAATTATTTACACCGAGCCTCATGCTCGACGTCATAATCTGGTTAAATATTGTCTTTGCTCACCGTCTACTAACTTCGGTGCGCATTTGAAAACAACGGTCTTACATCCAAAGGATAAGAATTTCTCTTGTTTTACTTTAAGCATCTCAATTGTGATTTCAGGTGCTTCTCTCACGAACTGGACCTGTCGGGTATGCAGGTCGACGTAGCCCTTCGTAAATTCCAAGCATATTTCCGCATGCCCGGCGAGGCACAGAAAATCGAACGTCTGATGGAAGTGTACAGCCAACGGTACTGTCAGTGCAACCCTGACGTAGTCGCTCGTCTACGCTCGCCGGATACGGTCTTTGTATTAGCGTTTGCGATAATAATGCTGAACACCGATTTGCACACGCCAAACTTGAAACCCGAGCGAAGGATGAGACTCGATGATTTCATAAAAAATCTACGGGGGATAGATGACTGCGGAGATATCGACCGGGACATACTCGTTGGGATATACGAGAGAGTTAAGGCCAACGAGTTCAAACCTGGTTCGGACCATGTTACTCAAGTGATGAAGGTCCAGGCAACGATCGTTGGCAAAAAACCAAACATGGCTCTGCCGCATCGTAGACTCGTGTGCTACTGTAGGCTGTACGAAATACCGGATATCCACAAGAAGGAAAGACCTGGCGTTCATCAGAGAGAAGTATTCCTCTTCAACGATCTCCTCGTTGTGACGAAGATATTGAGCAAGAAGAAGAGCAGCGTCACTTACACATTCAGACAGAGTTTCCCACTCTGCGGTATGGTCGTTACTTTGTTCGAAGTTGCACGTGAGTATTTTATTCATTCGTCAATGCAGTCGATTCTCTCAATAGGGCTAGTCATGGGGGTGTAGGGGAGGATATTTCTAGAATTAGTATACTCCCACCGACGAGCTGGGCCTGCGTTTATAGCGCTTTGAACTGAGACGCTCGCAATACGGCCGCCAAAAGTCCATAACAGTTTCGCTATTTCTTCCAACATTTCACTTTTGTTGCCGCCCTATTGCGAGAGTATCTGGCAAAATTGCGGCTACGCTTTGGTCAACTGGAATAGTCGTGGAAGCTGCTGAGCTCTTTTTAGTAGAAGTGGCCCTATTGAAAGAATCGACTGTAATCCGTTTTCTGATAGTAGCGGAGTGAATTGAATCTGACTGATCCTTTCACATTGTTTGTAAATCAGATTATCCTTACGGGATAAGATTGTCCCAACGCGTCGACGGTAAGGTGCTCGTGACGTTCAACGCGAGAAACGAACACGACCGCTGCAAGTTTGCAGAGGACTTGAGGGAGTCGATCAGTGAAATGGACGAGATGGAGACACTGAGGATCGAGACGGAACTGGAAAGGCAGAAAAGCAGCCGCGGGGCGAGAGGCAGCGCCGAAAATCGAGACTCCGGCGTTGCGGACGTCGAGGTTTGTCCCTGTCCCGGAACTTGCACGGAAAGAACTGAGGCGGTGGATCTTGATACGCAGCTGAAGAGGTCCGCGCTGAGTAATTCACTATTGGATATCCACGAGCAGTGTGAGTTATCAATTTTGTCACATTCATCATGTCCCTGTCAAAGACTGCACAAAACGAGCGAACGTTAAATGATCAATTTTTAACAACCGCCAATTGACACAGTTGCAGGAGAGAAACCACAACGGCGTGGAAGCGTTGGCTCGCTGGATAGCGGTATGTCTATTTCTTTTCAATCTACTTCAGCCAGCTCGATGAGCCAGGGCGTAAAGAATCAAAATCCGGTGCAAGCGCATCATCCTGTTCACCCAGGGGCAACTATCCCTGGGGGTGCTAAGGGTTTGGCTCAGCAGCCATCTTTTCTAGGAGGTCTTTTCGCCAAACGCGAACGCAAACCGTCGAGATCTGAAGATACTGGGCCATACAGTCGTACTACCGAAGTATGAACCTTGGATCTTTGTCCTATCAAAGGATCGTACTTTTGAAAACACATCACTTGCTAAAAGCAGGAGTCGAGGCTCGTTCCAACACTTATACTCAACACGACAAATACATCTTCTGTGTGTTCAGAATAATCGGAGAGAAAATAATCAGATCAGAGGTTCACACCTCTCCGTGGGATCAATTTAGTATTAACTTGTGGAGACTGAAGAATTCTACTACAGGTCATGTTCTTGTCTTTCTGTCACCGATACATCATGGCAGACCAAAAATGCACCAAGACATTATTTTTCGATGAGTCTGATTCTGTTCTTCCACAATAATCAACCAAAGGCTTATTTATGATTTTAATCAGGTCAGATATTTTTTGCTTTATATTATTCTTGCGTTGACCATGACAGTTTTTGAAAAAAAAAATTTTGAAAAATTAAGCAAAGTAAACCTGAAAATAATCCAACCCATGACGTTAGTTCAATTCGTATTTGTCAGCTGTACGTTAAATCGACGTGCTAATTTGACAGTGAGCTCAGGTTGGATGATTACAGTGGCATCTAATAATACATTTGCCAATTAAAGTTTTTGCATGTGATGTGATTTGAAGAGGTAGCGACGACGCACTTTATTTTCGTGATTTGGCAGGATCGAATCTGGGAGTATCCTCGTAAAAAAAACTAAATTAATTTAAATAATTTTCGAAGAATGGTTGGATAAATTTATGTACATACAAAAATTTGAAAACAGAATATTAATGGAAGGAAACTGATTAAGTACGCGTATACTGCATACATGCGTGATGAGTCTCGTTAATTCGATAACACACGTGAACTGACTGAATCCTTACAAAAATTGTATCAGAAATTGTAAATTTTCATTAATATGTAACGAAAAATGAATGAAAATATCCACGTAAGTAACAACCGTTTTAGAAATCAGCCTACAGCTTGTAGAACGCGTTGAATTGTATATGTATTGTGTAGCTATAGCTGCGGACTGTAAAAAGGTACTTTTGGAACAGCGGTAAAAATTATAACAAAGAATAGAAAAATAAATTTATATCGTACGTAATAGATTTTATCTTTATTTATAAACTGTTATTATTGTATTAGAATTTTTATTTCCAACTTGAGATATATCACATGTAATGTAAAAAAAGAAATGATTTATTTTCATTCTTTTCTAAACTTTGTAAATCGAAGCATTATTGGAAGAATTCACGCGACTTGTTACAACCATGCGAACATTTGCACAATATCCATGCATACTTCCATTATGTTGATCGGAATAGTAAAATAAAATAAAAAGAGTACCTATTGATATGTAAATATATCAACTTCATTTCAACTAGTATAATTATCATTCGCATCCAGTATACATATATATAATATCTGTAATAAGTCTAGAATATTTTTTAAATCCCTGTAAAAATTTAATTACGTGAGGTAAATTTAATTACCGTTCAAGTAGTGATTCGAATAATTGTCATGTATATAAAAATATTTGAATATAAATACAAATGCAGTAAAGCGGTTATTAATTAATTGATAACAATATCCACGTAATTAAACGCCGAGTATTAGATAATGAAAATCGAAAATTAAACGCAAGTATGTAAATTTTGAAGATGTCGAACGAAATTGTCGCTAACAACGATCGGTGACAAATAACGGTCGCGATTTGTTGAAAAAAAAAAAAATAATGCAAATTGAAATTACAGTTATTCGAAATAGTTTGACTCTCGAATGACGAACTACACGACCGTAATAGTGATCTCTAGTCTGTCACGTAAACACAGTCTCTTGTATACTTTATCTAAGAACAGAGATAATTACTATCAAAATTATCGGGAAATATGGCGTTGATAGGTATTTATTATATTCATCTTAGTAAGGAAAACGGAGCAATCTCATGCGCCTTATGATGCGCAAGGTGCACTGCGAATTATTTATCATACAGCTGGATCTTTTTCACTTCGACCATCGGAATATTAAATTTCAACGGTTAAACCGCGGCCCATCCTGTCGAATAGACAATAAAATAGAATGAAATGAGAAATGCAAACTTCGTACAAAGTATAAGCGTTTGATTGATGAAACAATATGTTTGATTATAAGTTAAATAAATTAAACCACGTATTAAAATGGAGGTATACCGCTGAAATCTTATCTTGCACTCATACTTCTTGTATCGACGGTGATTTTAGCAAGTGTCTCTGTAGCAATGGCGATTATGTAGGTGAGCCTTTTTCACGACGACTATTTTATTAATCGGCACAATATGTATGCTTGTAGTAAAATTTATTTATTGTAGTAGTTGAATGTAGCTATATTATACTAGATAAACGTCGTAATTTCTAATGTTTTTTTTTTTTTTTGTGCACGTAATATGCAGGTCAGATGGTCATATGAGTGACTATTGTGGAAAAGGCTTGCGGTTAATAAAAGAAAAGCAATTGATTGTCGATAGTGTGTACCTACGATTAGGAAGCATATAAAAAAAAATTCCTTTATCTTTTTCTCTGTGTTATTGTGTCATTGTATAAAAAAAAAACCAATAGTAGATGTATTTTTAATAAAAATTGTGTTAATAAATACTTAATGAAAAAAGAACATTAATATCGTCGTTATGGTATAATATAATAAATGTATATAAATAATATATGTAGTTATTACAAAAACTTCCTGTCGACGATTCTTATCGACGAAACACTTTCTTCGATTATAGAATCTATGAGAACGAGTTTTTAAATAGCTTAGGAATAAATCTTATTCAAATTATTCCAAAAATTATTGAACAGTTACCGCATTAATTAACAGCAATAACGAAACATCGCATAATTAAAATTATTTACTATTTATAGTATTATGTATATCAATAATGCAGTATAATTACACGTCTTAAAATCTATATGTATATTAACTATCCGTCATCATTATATCTTATACACTGCAACACAACCTGATCGTAGTCTAAAAAAAGTTTCGTATGATTAAAAAGAAATAAATTATCGCCAAAACTGTTGAAAGATTTTGCAAATATATGCATATACAGTGAAACAATCTTGAAAAAATTCTAAACTAATAGCAATTACAAAATGTTCGCAGTTTGGTCAACTGAATATTACAATCAGAATATACATACCTATATGTATTACCGAGTGAATGGTAATACAAAAGACTGCCTGGTACAAATTTAATACATACAGGTGATTTCGCCACCTATCTCTCCCTCTCTCTCTCTCTCTCTCTTTCTCTGTTTCTTCCCCTCTTTTTCTTACTTCAAGCAATTCATTGAGTAGAAATTCAGCAAGTATTCGTAATACTCGTGGTCCCATTATTAAAAAGTAAATATGGGACAAAAGAGTAGACAGAATTTACGAAATAAACTTATTCATGATAACAACCACATATATTATATTATGTTATTATTGTTGAAGGCATTTGAATGCATATAATGTAAACGTGTCAGGAAATCATTACTTTCGGAAATCAAGAACAGATGTATACCTTCGCAGGGTAACGAAATAGCAAATAATATTGTGCTTACATCATATCATGTTTCATCGTTTAATATATAAGTGGTGTAATTGAAATATCTTATAATATTTACCAAATAGATTATAGACTGTATACGGAACGCGAGAGCACACTGTAAAATCGACAATACATGAATTTATCCGTGGTTTAAAGTTTTGGAAGCGATAATAGGCGCGCGTTGCACGTGTCATTATTGTAATTTAAGGCAAGCATCATGTAAAATAATAAACTGTACATATTATGAAATTAAATATTATAAATACGTGAACTTTGTGACGTCAAGCTTATTACTGTCGCGTTGGCCATGCAACATTTGCAGTGACCGCGTGTGCAGTAAGTTTGATAATTTATAGCACGTATGTTACAGTGTGTGGTGACGTTATTCCATTGTATTCAAATATACTTTACAATATCCCGCCAAGCATGCCATTCGTCGTATTTACAATTATTGCAATACGTATGAACCATCTCGTCAATTACCCTTCTAATAATAAGTAAAGATATTACATATATTTCAACCTACATTCTTGATACTGTAGGTACTTTATAGCGCTAGAATGACCAAACAGAGAGCTCATCAGGTTAGTGTGGACGGTATAAAATTTTTATAGGCAATTGCAGTAGCAATTGGCGGTCCTGATTTTTAACTATCAAGTGGAAAATGCAGATCATATGTAGTCAGTTTCATTAAAACAGTGAGTGAGACGGAATACATAGCTGTCTTTCTCTATCGGTTTCAGTTGCGTCCATAATCCTCCATAACTAGAAACTACGGACTTAAGGTCATTTAGTAGTCCTACTCTTACCGACCGAGCAAACTCGCCCTTTTTTTTCTTCCTATATTAAATAAACAAACAAATCGAAAGGATTCAAACACTGAAATTATAGTTCAGTGGGTTAAAAAATGCTCTCGCGTCGAGTTGTCGCGACCATGCGAACCAAGGAACGTGTTGCCGAGCGCCCAGCTGATCGTGACAGCTTCTTTTATTTACAAAATTATTGTAATTTCTAGTTCTCAGCTAGCGACCTTAATATTGCGTGAGAACAGTTTTACGATAGTTCATTTCACTCTTCATTCTTCCTGGAATTGCGCAAAGTATCTCAGCTGTGCGCTTTTTGGCCCCTGAAATGCAGGAAATATGGAAATATAAGTAAGACGTGTCGAAAAACCACACTTTTTTGACGGTTTTCAGGATATGAGTAACTTTTCTGAATTCCTTGAAGAGCGATGCACCCTCGAAATTTGAATATACCTATATATCAGTCAACGCATGTGTAAGCATGCGGTCTGACTAGTTCTACGAAACTCCGCTAGGTAGCGTGCCTCTGCACGCATCGTTTTGCAGCATGAGCATGTTTGTCTATGATCGTAAACCGACCAATGCTTATGGGCGTCAGTAACAGCTTGGGTAACAGCCATCAGCAGCCATACTGTCAAGTTTGCTAGTGACGTGTCTAGGTGTATCGCTAGGTGTATCTTGCTGTCGATAATGCGATTGTGATAGAATTCCAGAAAAAACCTACGAAATGTTGACAAAGTTCGAAACGAAATCCGCCCGCGTCAAGGGCTTGTCTTTTCATCCTAAGAGGCCCTGGATCCTTGTTAGGTGAGATATATTTCACGTACATGCCGTCTTCTCGGATGGCAAAGGCTTAGAGCAAATTTCACTTAGTAATTTCTATACGTAAGAAATTGGATGTTAATCGTCACCGAACGTTGGTCTCAGTTCAAGACGCAACATTCAATATCCAACCAATTGACCGGGTGTCTTACAATGCCGACGTAATTGAAGTGATTCCACAGCAGACGGACAGACACGTCATCAATTTTTGACATAACCTACAATGCTAAAAAACTTAACCTTCCTTGAGATAATAAGCGCTCGGTCGATTAGGGTTTGTATACAAATACTTAGTAATTGCCGTTTTGTTTACTAGACAGATTCAATTTTTCCTTGCCAGTATTAAAATTTTACGTATTCAAAGACAACTCTGTCACATTTTTAACCAAACTTTAAATACAAAAAAAAAACAATCTACTTACTGACCTACGAATCACCTGATTCGTGTTTTTTAATTCCGCTACCAATTTTCGAATACTAGCGGCACATTCCGAAAGTTGACCGCATTTGTGTCTCTAACAGAATTGATCAACAATTGTAAAATGATGATGACGGTCGTGCGAGTACATTTCGGAATACAATTTATTGATAACTCGGAAATTCTTAACGAATTGTTATCAGACAAATATTTTAGCGCACCTATTTATCTAGCATGTCTCGTGGCTCCATTAATAGGGACTTAGGGAGAACGCGAAAGCGACCGCCCAACAGTGTCTTTTACTTTCTATAGTAGATAATTTGAAATGGCTTACTGGCGGTTTGTAGTTTACACAATAGACTACTTCTCGAAAAATTGAAACAATCCGTTCCCTAGAAATAGGTCGCCCAAAATTGGCTTCAACGGATTGAAAGAGGATGCATTGGTGTGGAAATCTTTCAACGAAATAAAGCAAACGTGGCAGTCTTGATGTACAAAAGAAAAAAGTAAATTATAATTTTTTATTCGATTCAATCCCAATATATACACGTCAATGTGATAAGTTACATTTAAGACACGGAAAGGGCTATTTCATAGTTAGACTGCCTAAAAAAGAAATATCTGAACTTCTCAAGGCTATCTAAGCCGTCTCCTACTGCCTTGAACAGTGAATTTAACTTAAATTCCGATGGTTATATTAATCAAGCAACAGCCATGGAATCGCTAACAACCGCGGGAGTAGTTGGTTCCACAGATTCGGTTGCAGTCGAGCTTGAAGGCGATGATGTTTCCGCGGAGATTGTAGTCGACTCTGTAGAACTTTCTGCGGATTTTTCTGTCAACTGCTCAGTAGACGTTGGTAATTCAGATAGCTTTGCGGACATTGCTTGATCGGTAACGGTGACTGAATCCTTGGACGAATCTTCTTCGGTTGTTCCCGAACTCACGTCACTTGTGGCAGACTGCTCCGAAGTACTCTCAACCTTCTCGCCGGTTCCGGAACTCTGGCCGACCTTCAACGGAATCATATCTTGAATTTCTTTCAAATCCTCTGGCATGCTTTCCTCGGACTCCCCGGAGATGTAATTGTTCACCGATGGTGTGAAGATCGGGTTTTGATGCAACGACGGAAATAGCGGATTGTAGTATTCCTCAAATGTCGGGTACAATGGATTATAGAGACCCTGGTAAGAGCTGTACTGGTTGTAGAACGGCTCGTACTGAGATCCAAAGTAATTCGACGGCCCATAGCTAGAGAATCCGGACGATAACTGAGGATAATAGGAATTGAAACCTCGCAGTCTCAGGATAGGGTAAGGCGCTTGGAACCCGACACCCTTTTCCGGGATGAACACCTCATCTGGTTGGTCTTGCTTCGTGCCTTCCGTCGGGTTCATGACTGGAGACAACGCATCATCCTTCGGGACGGGCGTAGAAGTTTCTATCGTATCAACCGGGACAAGTGGCACGGCCGTTGTTGTTTCTTTGTTCATTTCCGCGACTTTCACCTTCTTGTCATCTTCAGTATTGCCAAGGTTGGAGGCTGGAGCCTTGATAAATGGCATCGAACTCAGCTGATCGCGCATAGCACTGACTTCATTGTTCATTTTGACATCCGATTCCGGCCCAGTGACAAAAACGACTTCGGTTTGCCCGCCAGCGAAGTCCTTTGTGAAGTACGAGTAACCCGCAAAATCAACATTTCCGCCGACCGGCGAACTGTAAATGAGATGCGGGGTGAGCGACAGAGGAGCATGAAATTGCGGGTACGGAAACTGGAAGGTACCGAGCGCTGATCCGACGTATATTAGAACCTGCGTGAGAAATTAAAAATTAATTAGGAAAGTGAAAGAAGAGTCATGGCCGTCGGCGCGATAAACATCAAAGAAATTTGGTACTTACTAAGCACAAAGGGGAGTACCAGATAGCCGACATCTTGTTGAAGTTAATCAACACTACTGCACTGATCGAAGAACTCCTAAAGACTGCCAGTCTTGTCGGAGACGACGTAATCTATATAAACTCCGTTAGGATCACGAGCAAACACCCCACCAACAATACTTACCAGAAAACTCTTGTCGTCAAGCCTCTGACCCGGTTCCTCCGTATGGCCCGAGGGTACAGTTTGTTTCTTCGCCGTTACTCGACGAACAAACCGAACAATGTAAAATCCTGATCCATATATTCACTGACTCACCCAGTGCGTCGACTGCACTAACAAATTGTCGTGCATCAGACGTATACTTTACTTTTACATTTTCAAGAAAGCGGTTTTAATGCTAATGACAGACACTAGGAAGAATCGACTTATCCCTTTTTATCGAATATCATTCTTTACACTCATCATCATAAATTCTTGATCAGAAATAATGAATGATCACTTTGTAAGGTTGATGCATCGTTGATGAAGAAATTTAACCTAGGTAGTTATACCAGCACGGCTCTTCACACCTAGGACAAGTACCGCTAAGATTTTTTAGCGTCTAGTCATGTAAATTATTTCACGAGTCGTTGACTCTACTCAGTAAATAGTTTTTCAGCTGCCTCTTCGAACCGAGTTCAAAGACACGTCTCGATGTTATAACCGACTGCCTGCATATCGTCCGATTCTTTTCGGCCTCATGATTTCGCTGTGCAACAAGTATAAAGAAACTTTTTCCGCGACACTGAGTGGGTGTAACCTGAAATTATTATCTCCTGTGACGAGTTCCCTTTCTCTCGCACTATTCTTTTAATTCGTGGCAAAAGACAAACCTTGAAGTTGGTCCAGAGCCTTGAGAATTTTAATGATCGGTCAGTGTAGAAAGGTTGCAAAATAATTATTGAATTCGTTATAACTTCGATTTAAATTATTTTTGCACGATGCAGTAGAGAGATGCACTGTGTTCTGCTCAGCAATTTTAACGGCCTTGCTCGTTTAGACACTTAAGATAGTCGTGCACAGAAACGATTACTAAGATCGATCTTTAGAGGCAGCAGAATTCTGCTATTGTCAACTTTTGAAGAGTTAAAGAAAATGAAAACAAAAATACCCGAAAATTAACTTTCTATTCTCGCATTGCACCCATTCGTGAGACGTTCCAAATTACATCATACTGACAGTGCACTCGTGAATTCCTTGTCGCGCTGCAAAAAAACAAAAAACATTGGAAGAAAAAGTTGTTTAATGAAGGTGTGCGATGTTACGATGCTCAGAAAGTGGCACGCCTTTTGGCAAGGACGGTATATACATTTATTATAGCATATCGTAGTCCGCCCGACTAGTAAAATTGGATGTTGAAATCGTTTCTAGAACTGAGTTTACGACTACTTTGATCAATTCGCTTATCACTGTTTCAATTTCCGAAATTAAAAGATACTTTCCATGCTCGTTTTTCGCGATCAACATCCATCTCATCCGCACCCCTCCCTAAACTTTTGAGAACGGTGCATTGCGCGTAAAAGCAGGATACGCTCGCTAGGATCTTGAATCATTATCCGAGCAACTCCTGTATCCACCGCTGCTGCGTTGAGCAATCGGGCTACCACGCCTACTCCAACGATTGAGATAGGATATTGCAGCGTTACAGCCACTATCTCTATGTTATATGGATCGGAGGCTTGTGACCTTTCCTGTCGGAACAATTTTGTAACCAACTGGCCTGTCTCCTGCTCATGATTTGAAAAGAACGGGGCCTTGCGCGATGTTTTTAAAGTTGATAATTGATCAAGTGTAGTTGATTGACTATACCGCCTTTAGGTGAATATTATGAAGTCATAATTGTGAGTAACTATGTGGCGAAGAGATATAGCTCTCGATCGAACCAATTCCCACTCTCGTAATCGCGAGTAACAGTCAATCGTGTATCGTCTGTCTATTTGTATCCTTACTTGATAATCTCCTTCCGGATTTGAGCGTACCGATCGCACGATACACTGAGTACGCTGAATTTATGCAGAATTGTATCATCAATTACTATTATACATTGTTACAAAAGGTTTGATAATTACATAACAATTCATCTCATTTTGCAAAATGCGTGAATTAGGGAACCGCGTTTCGATGAACGTAAGAAGTAGAAAGTTTAATGTTAGTCCTCGAGAATTTTGAACCTACTGTCTTTTTCTGTAAATGAACTTGTTGGTCTGGGGATGATTTTGTAAAAGGTATTTCGTACCAATTTTTCATGTTCTAGTTTACATAATGGCATTATCCAACTCTGGGACTACCGCATGTGCACCCTGCTGGATAAGTTCGACGAGCACGACGGTCCAGTCCGAGGTATCTGCTTCCACAATCAGCAACCACTGTTCGTCTCAGGTGGTGATGACTACAAGATCAAAGTATGGAACTATAAACAGCGCCGCTGCATATTCACCCTCTTGGGTCACCTTGATTACATAAGGACAACAATGTTCCATCATGAATATCCATGGATTCTCAGCGCATCTGACGACCAGACGATACGGATTTGGAATTGGCAGAGTAGAACGTGTATATGCGTATTAACAGGTCATAACCACTATGTGATGTGTGCGCAATTCCACCCTTCGGAGGACATTATCGTCTCGGCATCTCTCGACCAGACGGTAAGAGTCTGGGACATTTCCGGATTGCGTAAGAAAAGCGTAGCCCCGGGACCGGGCGGGCTAGAAGATCATTTGAAGAACCCTGGAGCGACAGATTTGTTTGGGCAAGCTGATGCCGTTGTAAAACATGTCCTTGAGGGGCACGATCGCGGCGTAAACTGGGCATGCTTTCACCCGACCTTACCGCTAATCGCTTCAGGGGCGGATGATCGTCAAATTAAAATGTGGCGAATGAATGATGCCAAAGCTTGGGAAGTCGACACTTGCAGAGGCCACTACTACAACGTATCTTGTGTACTCTTCCATCCGCGGCAAGAATTGATTCTGTCAAACTCCGAAGACAAGAGTATTCGGGTCTGGGACATGACCAAGCGAGCCTGCCTTCACACCTTCAGGAGAGAACATGAACGATTTTGGGTTCTGGCCGCGCACCCAACTCTCAACTTATTCGCGGCTGGACATGATTCCGGAATGACTATTTTCAAGCTCGAAAGAGAGCGTCCGGCTTATGCCGTCTACGGCAATCTGTTGTTCTATGTGAAAGACCGTTTTCTTAGGAAATTAGATTTCAACACATCGAAGGATAGCTCGGTAATGCAGATCCGTGGGGGTGGCAAGGTGCCGGCTTACAGTATGTCCTACAACCAGGCTGAAAATGCTGTTCTGATCTGTACGAGGTCTGCGCTGAACGTTGAAAACAGCACTTATGACTTGTACATGATTCCTAAGGATGGTGACTCCAATAGCGACCCCGATGCTAAGAGAGCCTCAGGCGTGACAGCGATATGGGTAGCAAGAAACAGATTTGCAGTCCTGGATAGGGGGTATTCTGTGAGTCCCAATTTTGACTTGATTTTTTTTTCATATTTCTCGTCTGATTATAGCAGTCTCAAGAATTGGATTACGTATGAATGTAATTTCCAGCAGCAGAAATGACAAATAATTTCTTAAATTTTCAGTTGGTCATTAAAAACCTCAAAAACGAGGTGACAAAAAAGGTGCAAATTCCAAATTGCGACGAGATTTTTTATGCTGGAACAGGGATGCTCTTGTTAAGGGACGCTGAACAAGTCATACTCTTTGATGTTCAACAGAAGAGAACACTAGCAGAAGTGAAGATCTCGAAGTGTCGTTACGTCGTATGGTCAAACGATATGTCACATGTTGCACTATTAGCTAAGCACACGGTGAACATCTGTAATCGTCGTTTGGAATCAATATGTTCGATTCACGAGAATACCAGAGTGAAATCTGGTTCCTGGGATGACTCTGGAATATTTATTTACACTACGAGTAATCACATAAAATACGCTATTAACAATGGCGATCACGGAATTATTCGTACTCTAGACTTACCAATCTACGTTACTCGCGTAAAAGGAAACCAAGTATTTTGTCTAGACCGCGAATGCAGGCCAAGAATATTGAATATCGACCCCACAGAGTACAAATTTAAATTAGCGTTGATAAACAGAAAGTACGAAGAAGTCTTGCACATGGTTCGTACAGCGAATTTGGTTGGTCAATCGATAATCGCCTATCTACAGCAGAAAGGGTATCCAGAAGTTGCTCTCCACTTTGTGAAAGATGAGAAAACCAGATTTGGACTTGCCTTGGAGTGCGGTAACATTGAGGTCGCCCTAGAGGCGGCAAGAACTTTGGATCAGAAGAGTTGTTGGGAAAGCTTAGCTCAAGCTGCTCTACTTCAGGGCAATCATCAGGTTGTAGAGATGTGTTACCAGAGAACAAAGAACTTCGAAAAGCTTGCATTTTTGTACTTGATTACTGGAAATTTGGACAAATTAAGAAAGATGACAAAAATAGCAGAAATTAGGAAAGATGTTTCTGGTCAATACCAAGGAAGTTTACTTTTGGGAGATATTTATGAAAGAGCAAAAATATTGAAGGTTGGTAAAGTTCATATGACAGTATGAAATCAGTGTTACTCAGATTAATTATGGTTTCATGTAATAATCTTATTCAACGTTTCAGAACTCTGGTCAGACGTCACTCGCGTATGTAACAGAAAAAATTCACGGAATCGCTAGTGAGGAGGACGACTTGCAGTATGAATCAATGAAAGAAGAATTGGAGGACCTCGAACGGGGAGCAGTATATCTCCAGCCTCCAATTCCTACTCAACAAGCCGAGAACAATTGGCCATTATTGACAGTTTCCAAAGGTTTCTTCGAGGGTGCAATGATGTCTCGTGGTAAGACTCAAGTAGCCGCTGCTCTGGCACCAGAAGATGACTCTGGGCCGGTTGAAGGATGGGGTAATGACGACGAGTTGGGCATGGATGACGAAGAGGGTGGAGATACGGAAATTGTAGGCGATACCGAAGAAGGGGCTGGCTGGGACGTTGGCGATGAAGATCTAGAATTGCCACCAGAATTAGAGGCAGCGACACCATCTTCTGAAGACGGCTACTATTCTCCACCAACAAAAGGAATTCCCCCAACCCAACACTGGGTCAATAATTCTCAGCTGGTATCTGACCACATCTTAGCTGGTTCCTTTGAATCTGCCTTCAGATTACTACACGATCAAGTTGGAGTCGTCGAGTTTCAAGCTTATGAGTCAATATTTTTGAGTACATTTGCACGAGCACGCACCTCATACTCAAGCCTTCCCAGTATACCATCACTTTACGGCTATCCACAAAGAAATTGGAAAGAGGCGAACGTCAAAAACGGCTTACCAGCTGTTGGCTTGAGATTGACTGATCTTGTGCAGAGATTACAAGTCTGCTACCAGTTGACCACAGGTGGAAAATTCACTGAAGCAGTTGAAAAACTACAACACATTTTGCTCAGTGTTCCACTTCTGGTTGTTGATACAAGACAAGATATTGCAGAATCTCAACAGCTAATACAAATCTGTAGAGAGTATATTCTTGGTCTCAAAATGGAAACTACTAGAAAAACTTTACCCAAAAGCACTTTGGCAGAACAGAAACGACTATGCGAGATGGCTGCTTACTTTACACACTGCAATTTGCAGCCTGTTCATCAAATTCTAACTCTACGAACGGCTGTAAATATGTTCTTCAAACTAAAGAATTATAAAACTGCAGCTTCATTTGCTAGAAGATTATTGGAACTTGGTCCAAGGGCAGAGGTTGCACAGCAAGCTAGGAAAATACTACAGGTAACGTTCGCTCTGACTTTTTGCGATCAAGCAGAATTCTTGAACTTACATTTGTATTGATTTTCGTTTTCTCATTTAGGCATGTGACAAAAATCCAGTCGATGAACACCAGCTGTTATACGACGAGCACAATCCATTTACTCTATGTGCGGGTACTTACACTCCAATTTATAGAGGCAAACCCGAAATCAAATGCTCACTTTGTGGGGCCAGCTATCAACCTCAATTCAAAGAAACTATCTGCACAGTCTGCGAGGTAGCTCTGGTTGGAAAAGAAACTATTGGACTCAGGATAAGTCCCTTGCAATTCCGATAAGATGCTACTGCTTTACACATTAAAATAATTCAGCCGTCAAGGTGCATTTATTTGTAGCGATTGTATAAAAATATATGTATGAAGGTATTGTTTAAGTTTTAGATACTGTCACTAATCAGTAAACAATGGGTCGTTGCAGTTACGACATCATATACTTTTAAGTAATAAATCTAAATTTGTATAAAAAAATATGTCTTATAATTGGCGAAAAATTCTGATTAGAACATCAATTGATGTAAAGAGTTATGATTAGTTTTCTTTTCAAGTTCAAACAGTTGCTATATTGCAACTAAGAGTGGTAACAACATTGCAGAAGTCGTGTGGCACATGTCTGCTCAACGCAGTCTTATCCAACTAGGTTCTGTCATATGCAGCTAATTGTAAGTGATTTCTTTGGAATCTGGGATCTTTGAACAATTAATTGTTCATAAGTATGTAAATCCGTTTGGTCACTTGAAAAAAAAAATCAGACTTATTCTTATAATTGTGGTGGAATTAAGGGAGCCAAATTGAAAGCAAACTGTTGTGACACGGTTCAAAAAATTTTACTACGATATTCTAAAACAACAGAGGTTCAATTTACCACTCTGAATCCTGCTACTACTTTTCCACTTTCGAAAACCATGGTGCGCATATTTAGCCTGCATTCTCAGGTCGTTAGCGCCTGTATCCTCAATATCTTGGCCAGTCTTGGCTCAAATCCACTAAGATTAAGTACCTATTCTTTTTGATCTTCCGTGATACCTAATGCGGCCATATTTACAGAACTGACTATGAATAAAGTACACTGAAAATGGTGCTATGAATATTCGAATACATAAGTAACGAATTACCGCCACATAGCCGCTGCAAGAATTCTTGCATCTACCGCATTGGCGTAACGCACGAACAGCTACTGAATTATAGGTATGGTTTAGTGCCAGTGGCGTAACCCTAGGTATGATATTCTAAAAAGTACATACATAAACGCCTTAGTGAATTCTCTCAGGGTGCGTAAACGGACAAAATAAAACTTGCACGGTACATACATACGTAAACGTATTAACTGTCGCTGAAAGACTCTTTCGTCAACGGTATGTTATATCGTGAACGTATATTGGACAAGTGCAAGCGAGCGGTAAAAACGATTAGCGAACGATACCAGGGGTCCGAAAGTCCGTAGTTTAGGAACACACCTCAAATAATCGGGAAGTTAGCATCGTAGGGTTGTCATCCTGCAAAAGGGTACCGACGCAAGTTTACACGCTATGGTGGAAGTATCGTTTGTGTGTACCGTCAGACTGCCGATTAAGCAGCGGTTAATTTCAACATTTTCTCCAATATAGAAAAATTATCTCCGGTGAATATTTAATTACCGTTCTTGTGCGCGCCTCTAGCAAAGTTAGAAGTGTGGGATCGAAAATAAAATTTTCATAACCAAATAAAAGTTGATTTAATGCTTTTGTCGCTCTCAACACATTACTCAGTGCATATTTCACCCTATGAGCTGCTTTCCTTTTACGTCAATTTCCTGACACGAATCGACACCAAATGGTTTCATTGGTCGAATCTAACGGAACAGACCAATCGTACTGCTTTCTGTTGGTTTGTGTCAGAAACTTGTAAAAGAAAAGCAGCCAAGTCTTTAGATAACCTCGTCGGCAAGCAGCATCGAAAATATACGCGCAATGAGTTTATTTTTCAGTGTAAGTGAAAAGTTGGGTGTCAGTCGACTGATTCACTGATTTTATCATTGGAACAAATATATAACTAGCCTGGTTTCGAGCCAGTAAATATTATCAGTGTAAAAATATAGTGATGTCCCGTCTGGGATACTGTACGGTCCTGGTCTGAAAAAATGATGTGATCGGGCGGTCGTCATGGCGGCACCCATGTTAAAGTGGAAACGAATCACAAATCCGACCGGGCCTCAGCCAAGACCGAGACATGGGCATCGGGCGGTCGCTCTTAAAGACCTCATGGTCGTCTTCGGCGGTGGTAACGAGGGAATTGTTGACGAACTCCACGTATTCAATACAGGTGAAATTTTTAACAAGCTTTGGTAGAAGTAGCGCGAAGCCAGAAGCCAAAATGGCGGCATTCGTTGACAAGACGGTCGCCGGCCGCACTCATCCCCGTATACCGTCACAGTTCTCGGTTCTTTTGTTCAAAACTAGCGCGTTCTTCTGCCATACAACAAACGTCTCGATAATCGTCATGTTTTTTCCCTGATAGCTGTGCTCCCGACTCTGCGCGGGATCATCTGACATTTTTCATGTTTATACGCGCGGGAGCCGCCATTTTTCTCCAACACCCCCCACTATGGTCCCATCAAACATTACCCAGCCGTCCACGCGACGCGTTTCTATAGCTTTTCAGAGTTCGGATTCCACTCCCCGCGCGTTACTATGCGCAGACGTCAATATCCACACGACACACTCGCGCGTTTCCCACCCCGGTACGCTATCTCGTAATCTGACTTGAGATACCGAATTGAGCACCATCTTTGACACCCACATGTACAGACCGTGGTACAGGTACACGCACATATACATATCACTTATATCATGGTCAAGGTTCCAAGGAGTCGACTGCACGCGGTCGTTACTTCAGTCAAACAGCGATCTGCGTCAAAAAATTGTTTTTTCCTGAGCTTCGTAGCCGCTACTGATGGAAAAATATTTATTCAACTCTAGTAGGAGTTGTACAAATTTTTTTGCAGTTCCTATAGCGTATTTTGTGGTCCGAATAGATAGATGCCTGTACCGGCTTTTAGAATCAACATAAACATAACCTCTAAGCTCTTGTTATATAAAGTACATCATTCGATTTTTATTGAAAAACGTCATTTTTGTATCCATTCTTACAATCATCAGTTACGCTAACAGTAACTAGGCGTTTATATTCAGATCACTCAGCACCCCATGGTGTGAATAGAATTACAGTATCGGAGGCTTAAAAAACTGACATAAATATAAAAGAACGTTATGTAAGTCGCATAAAGATGAGAAAATTTTGATGAAATGCATTTTAACCTCCACCAAATATTTCCCTGTTGATTAAAACGTAAACTCACTTTTTTAAATTCATTCCAGCAACAAACCAATGGTTTGTTCCATCGACAAAGGGAGATATACCTCCCGGTTGTGCTGCCTATGGGTTCGTAGTGGATGGGACCCGAATTTTGGTATTCGGTGGTATGGTAGAATATGGAAAGTATTCCAACGAATTATATGAGCTCCAGGCTAGTAGATGGGAGTGGAAGCGATTGAAACCAAAACCACCTAAACAGGAACAACCACCATGCCCGCGGCTGGGTCACAGCTTCACACTGATCGGCAACAGAATATTCTTATTTGGAGGATTGGCAAATGACAGTGATGATCCTAAGAATAATATTCCGAGATATTTGAATGACCTGTATACTCTGGAGTTACTTGGCAATGGTGTAACAGCATGGGATGTACCACAAACTCATGGAAACTCACCGCCGCCAAGAGAATCGCACACTGGTGTAGCTTACGCAGATCGCACAACTGGGAAATCATGTCTAGTTATATATGGGGGAATGAGCGGGTGCAGACTGGGGGATCTGTGGTTTTTAGACATAGACACAATGACTTGGAACAAGCCATTAGTCCACGGGCCGACGCCACTACCTCGTTCTCTGCATACTGCTACTTTGATCGGGCATCGAATGTATGTCTTTGGTGGTTGGGTACCACTGGTCGTTGACGACGTCAAGGTAGCAACCCACGAGAAGGAATGGAAATGCACAAGCACATTGGCATGCCTAAATTTAGGTGAGTACCTTGGGGTGTTATTTGGAAAGTAGAACTTAGGTGCAATCAAAGTATATTTTTCTTACTGAACACTAATACTCTTATCTCGATTATTACTTACCCAACCGACAATTAAATTGTTTGTAGAAACATTAACGTGGGAACAATTGACCGTTGATTCACTGGAAGAAAATGTGCCGAGAGCCAGAGCGGGCCATTGTGCTGTCGCGGTCCATAGTCGTCTATACGTTTGGTCGGGTAGAGACGGATATCGCAAAGCTTGGAACAACCAGGTTAGGGTTAGTTTTTATTAATTATCCAAGGACAATGTGTATTAATGACGAATTTTCTTACCATTGACAAATCTTGTTCAGGTATGCTGTAAAGATTTGTGGTACTTGGAAGTTAAGAAACCACCATCTCCGTCCAGAGTGCAATTGGTTCGAGCTTCGACTCAGTCCCTAGAAGTTAGTTGGGCCGCCACACCTTCTGCTCAATACTACATCTTGCAAATACAGAAATATGATATGCCACCAACAACGGGTACTTTCCCAGCAGCTGCGGCTCCTGTTAGCGCGCCTACAGCTGCTCCTGTTCCGGTTGCGGCAGCCGTTCCGGCGCCTGCTACTGTATCATCTCCACAGATACCGCCAGTGGTCACGCCAGTTCCTTCCACCCCACCAATCGTCCGGCAGCAAGCACCATCCCAGACACCTGTACGAATTCAAACGGCTGTGCAACAAAGTCCGGGGCAAAAGACAATCCAAACACCAGTTATGGCAAAACAAGGAAGTCCAATGACTCCAAGAGTCACTGGGAATCTTATCCGCATTCGTTCACCGCTTGTTACAACTGTAACTCCCACAACGGATCAGGGTGCCTCACCTGGCACAACTTCTGCCAGTCAATCTCCGACCACCGCAATGTCCGGCATACAAGCTTTAGCTGCTGCAGCTGCCGCAACACAAAAGATCAGCATGAACAATGTGCAAATACTTCCACAACCTGGCAACACCATTAGAATGAAAAACATGCAGCCTGGTCAGCAAATACGATTTGCTGCACCAGGAGCAACGGTATTAAGGACTGCCTCACCACAGCAGAGCAAACAGATAATCCTCCAAAAACCGGGACAAAACATAACTGGGCAGCCACAAATTGTTCACCTCCTCAAAGCCGGACAGGGAATGGTCGCGGCAGTACCAAAAGTTAGTTTAATTCAAGGAAAAACCGTGCAAACGGCAGGATCAAAGCCTCTTAATCAGGGACCAACAATTCTTAGATTGGTTAATCCCAACACTGTGGCTGGCTCGAAGGTTCTCACGACAGTAAAAACTTCGAATTTAGTTGCAATGAGCAAAGGACAAAGTATTTCCGGAAAACAGACTATCATGATTACAAAACCTGGCGGGAATGGCGGGCTGGTTGGCAGAACCAATCAGATTATTGTCGTCACCACTGGCTCAGGTCTGAGAGCTGTTCAGGCTGTTACAACCTCTCAGGCCGGCTCTGGCCAACCTGGAAACCTAAGCACACCAGTTAACGTACTTCCTTTATCAGCGACAAATCATGTAACCAATCAGCAAGGTGTTAAAATGATTGTTGTATCATCTGGTGCCATGGGTGGTGGGACTGCTGGGAAGCCTATCACCATAACGGTACCTGGCCAAGGGGGAGTACCAAAGACTGTTACAATTGCTACAAAGGGAAATCAACAGACACTCTTCAATCCAACGAAAAATCAAATTGTCGCAGTTCCACAAATGCAAAAAACACCAGTGAGTATTGTACCTGATATTTAGTACGTAGTCTCTAGGTTGAAGCAGCTTCAGCTTCTATGCGTTGCAGACATTGCAATCATTTCATTTCAGGAGGCTGTTACCGTTTCTGGTAAACCTGTAACGTTGCAAATGTCCAGCGGCATTGGTACCAAAACTGTCACTCTGATGCCTAGCAGCAGCTCGATTGTGACCACTGCTGGAACATCAGAAATCATCGATACGAGCAAAATGATTTTTGTACCCTCACAAAAACAACCATCAGCCTCGCTGGGTAATTAAAAATTTACTATGAATTGGACAAGAGGGCTCAGGCTGTACTGTCAACTGAGTTTGAAGCACTCTCTTTTTCTTTTTGAGACTCTCATCTATTCTAAACAGATATTGTAGAATAATGGCCTTTCAAATTGTAGCTTCAACATCTGATGGTCCAGCAACGACTGATGCTGCGCTAGCAGCTCTAGCCGCAGAGGCTGGATTGATTGATCCTGTTCAAGAATCCTCTGGAGGTTTATCGTTCATGGTATCTGCAGATGAGACTGGAGCGGTAGATGGCAAGGGGGACAGTTGTAACGGGAATGAAGCAGCTGTTTTAGCGTCACAACTTGGGTCTGGGGAGCCACTACAAGTTGACAACGATGGGAACTTTATTATCCCCCAAGTTGATGGTCCTGCTGATGATTTAATGGAAGATGGAGAGGGGGGAGGAGAAGAAGAAGAAACAGCAGCAACAGAAAATGAACCTGAAACGAATGAGCCCACCGATTCACACCCCGAAAATGATTCCAATGAAGCTGAACAGCATACGGATTCTGTTACAGCCGACGTAAAGCTACGGCTTCAAGAAGCTGTACCTGAAGATAGTAGTAAGGATCCACAACTGGGCACTGAAACTTCAAAGACTCCACCAACTTCTGCAGAACCTCTTTCAACAGAACTGGATGAAACAACGAATTCAGAAAATCCGGAAGCTCAGATAAAACTTGAGGGAACTGAGGAGTCTGAGGAGAATAGTGAACAACAGGAACAGTTACCAAACGAAAGTGCAGAAACTGAGGCTAACCTACCAGCTGAGGATATAAATATGAAAACAGAAGACATAAGCCTGCCTTTAGATGAAAAAATTCTTGAATCAGAAGGGGAAGCAGACAATTCTCAAGACGAACAAAATTCTGGAAAAGACATTAGCAATGAACAACATCAGCTTGAAGCTATCAGTATGTCGGTAGATCAGTCGGATTCAGACAATGTTTCGCAAGCAGATTCACAGCCTGCTGTAGATGACGCAACATCTCAGGATTCGCAGACATCCCAGGATGACATTGATCGGAAAAAAGTGGATGACGAACCTGAAAGTGAATCACTTAGATTAAATTTGGAGAATCCTTTATCACCAGAAAATATCAAGGCAAAGGATGAGCCAATGGAAACTGAATCGGAATTTTCAGTGGCATCCAAGGCTCCTATTCCTTCCCCAACGACTGCCACTCCCACAATTTTACCAAAATCGGAGCCACAAGAGCCACAGGACGAACCAATGAATGAAGACGAAGATGATGCAGTGTCTGAGCCTTCGCCAATTGCTACAAAACCATCTACCGCCACAAATGTTACAACAAATGGCATTGCCCCAACTGTTAAGAGGCCAGTACCAGTGGCAATTTTGAAAAATGAACCCAAAGATGAAAAGGATGCTACACCTACAAGTGGTGACTCGACTGCTCTTACTACTTTGGCTACTGCAGCGTTAGGCTCTGCTGGACAAGCAGTCAAAGTCAAAGCTGAAATGGTAATCCCTAGAGAAGATATAACATTGATTTTTAAAATCCAGTAAGGTTAGGAAGTATTAAGTTTTTTTTAGTTACGTTTCCAGACTGAAGAAGAAAAGAAGGATGCCGACTGGTATGATGTCGAAGTGATAAAGGGAACAACTTTTACAGTCCAGCATTACTATTTGCCTGGGGATGAGCCCCTAAATACATCCCAACCCCTGCCAGCGGATGTATTTAAAGGACGTACAAAAATCTTCCTTGAACCTGGCACCGCATACAAGTTTAGAGTTGCTGCTGTGAATAGCTGTGGTCAAAGTGGTTGGAGTGAGGTAAACGTCTTCTAGTTGTCGTAATTTTTTGTTAATGTATGTAATCCATTGCAAGCTCAGGTTTTATCAAACCCGATTATTCTTGCACTCATCTAAAGTGTGTTATTTTGTTCTTGGTTTCAGGTGTCCGCATTCAAGACTTGTCTGCCTGGTTTTCCGGGTGCGCCTAGCGCCATAAAAATATCAAAGTCTGCGGAAGGAGCTCAGCTATCTTGGGAACCACCGCCAAGTAACTTGGGGCCGATACTCGAGTACTCAGTTTACTTGGCAGTGAGAAGTGCCAGTGCTGTTTCAAACAGCGCTGGAGAAGCCACCACTGTTGCTACAACACCTACACAGCTTGCATTCATCAGAGTCTATTGCGGCCCTACTAATGCCTGTTCCGTACCTAACAGTTCGCTGAGTGCTGCTCACGTCGATACGACGACTAAACCAGCGATTATATTTAGAATAGCTGCGCGCAATGATAAGGGGTATGGACCAGCGACGCAAGTCAGGTGGCTGCAAGGTAAATACTTTAATCGACCGTTTCGGAATCATTTTTACTCATACGCCCTAACTGTTCAATGTTGAGTAATTAAGCGCCTACATGTTGAATTTTGTTTATCGATTGTTCAGATCCAACCACTGCAGTTAAGAGTAATCCTCAACTTAAAAGGCCAGTCGCAGACGCACGTCCTCAAGCTAATTCTCCTCAGAAGAAATTCAAGACGGATACCGGAACCGAGAATTTCTCGTGAGCAAACCAATTGCTACCTAATCGCTCAAAGGACCGCTCTATTCGCAAGAAGTAATATCTGCAGATGGTATATGAATAACATTCGACATTGCAGTCACAGGCACACACACACATACACACATATAAGATCATACTCAGCTCGCGTAACAACACCCATTCGGTATCTAACTGATATGCGAAGCTAGCAACAAACAAGTAACGAGGTAGACGGAACAATTTCATGATACTACAGTGTGATAAATAGAAGCGATATATAGAAATAGAAAAATAAAGAGAGAAGGGAGGCGAAATATGCAGATGGCTGTAGAAGATAAGTAAGGGTTGTATCGTTTCATAGATACGCTAAGGTCGCGACTCATATGACGAGAGTATTGTGATGCTGAAGATATAAAAAGAACGAAGGAGAGCGTGTGATTTAAACATCTTTCGCAAGATAACCCTAGCTTTCATCATGACACGTGTGTAACCTACCCCTCGTTTTGAAAATTTGTATGATATATCGTCAATAAAAAAGAAAAAGAAAACGGTAATTTGATTATTCACGAAGTTTGATAAATTTTACAAATTTGTATAATGAAAAAAGTATGAAGAGTACGAAATATTTTGCCAAACTATTTGTTTGCGTATTATTACACGATATCAAGAAGATTTAAAAAAAAAGAACATTTCAACGAAATTTCGGATCGATTCAACTTTATTGACATATCTCTGATATTTTTAAAACACATAAATTTCGGTAAATGTGAAAGGAGAACAGAGGTCAGTTTTTGAAACTAATCAGAAACTCTGATTTTGCTGGCAGGACTGAAACGGTATCGTTATCACGCATTGTATAGCTATATATATTTAATAAATCCAACCGCATTGGCTATTACAGACACAATGAGAAAACATTCTTTTAACTTATTTTAATTTCATTTTGTTTAGTGGTTTTCGAAACTTTCCGTTACAAATAATCGTAAGATTGTATATTTCGGAACTGATGTATCTCACAAAATTAGCCTGTAATGTTCTGTGTGGAAATTGTGCCCATTTGGGTTTGTTACGTGAGGTTGAACGATTTTCAATTCAACCGTACGTATGGCGAATTTTTTAATGGTAACACATGAATTGATGCAATCATAGAATTCGTTCTACTTGTGTACCTATTTAGGGAGTCCTAGAAATTGTAAATATTCATACCATGTCTAGAAGGCATGAGTCGTTAATTGATAAATAATTTTTTTAACATCGATAAAACGAAATTGTTGAAAGCAAAACGTGAAGGCAACGCCCGAATTCGGTAACAATTTTTCTTTCTAACGGGAAGACCGTAGGCTGCAAAGGCAGCAAGACCTCAAGAATCATACTAAATTAATATGAGGCGAACCAAGTGAAGATGAAACAAAAATTTTCGTACATCCACAAAACGTGTTTAAAAACAAGAAGAAATAGAAAGCAAAATAAAAACCGAGTATTGAAGAATGAGATCAATAAGAATAATATCTGAAGTGAATATTACATTTATGATATATATTTTATTTTTGTTTATAACTAGACTTGATTGTAGAACTTGGGAGAAAGTGAAAAATGGTGCGGCCCCCCTTACCATGTTCTCCATCAATTAATATTTTCATGGTTTAATCCCATATCAATCATTTAAATGTATCGTTATAATTATTGATTGATAAGTGAATTTCAATATTTTTAAGTAAAATACATAATACTACAAAAGTATATGTATCAGATCTAAGAAAACTTGTCTTGTTTAAGTTACAGTGTTCGAGCACTATACTTACTTTTCGTTTTAATTCTGAAACTATAAATTCTATTCAGTGGTACTTTTAAACACATATATATATGTGTGTATATATATATATATTATAAACATATGTGTATATGTATATACGTATATAGTGTGTAAATGTGCACACACACACACACACATATATATATATTATATAATAAAGAGGAAATAAATGTGATTTTTTTATGTACCGATTCATTCGTCATTAATTACGTTACACTTCGTTCTTATTCCGGTTCTTGCTGATCTCGACTCAGTTGAACCGGTATCAACAATGCGTGTATACGAAACGTTATAATCTAAAGAAGGTATCACGTACTGAGCATCGTCTACAGGCATTTTTGATGTTGGATTAGCTACATGGATATAGTGACACCAGAATAAAGAACATCATGTAAACGTAGACGTTATCCCGATCTTATTTTCAGGCTCCGCGACGTCTTTCGATGGTCCTGCGGTAAATTGTAATAGAGCCGCCGATTGTTGTATTTCATTGTCAAGAGAGAGATCAAGGGAAAATCTTGAATTGGAAGTGATGATAACAGGGAAAACAATACTCAAAGTATTAACTGCTAGTCTCTGTTCAACTATAGACGAAGCGGACAAAATTTACCTGCACGTCTTTCCATCCAACTCCAGTTAGATACATCACTCGGCCAACGAAAGTGCCAGGAGGTAAAAGGAATTTTTCTGATTCGTCAACACTATTTGACGTGTGAATTTTCAGATTAACGTAACAGCAATGAAAAAACTTTCTGCTTGTAAGTTTTCGTACTTTTCGCACTCAAAACGATCAGTCGACCTTGTCCGTGATGCACTTCAAAATCTTACTAGAATTTATTTTGATACTTGCCTTGGTCATTTTGCTTAATGAAGAGACCAAAGAAAGGTAGAGAATAAAATCTGAAATGATGAAATGCAGCTTCGGTAAGGTGTAGAACGAGGCATTCGTATCCCTATTCTCTGTGCTAGGTGTATGTTCTTAAATTGGACAACTCTTAATCAAGGCAGATAGTCCAAAAAAGCTCTAGTATTAATCCGATTTGAAAATCTCAAACCTCACTGATGCAGCGCGTTTATGAAAGATCTAGAATGTCTTCTCAATGCTCTTAAGCTTTTCTTAACTCTCGACATTAGAGTCAAAATGCGCTAATCAGACGTAGTGCTCTCTAATTAGTGTAAACAGTCTTATGTGGCGTGAAAATATTTACCAGATATGGCGAGAAGGCTATCGAATCTAACAAAAACATGGCGGAGCCGTGCCAAGCTGTCTTCCATGCGTCAAGACCGTCGACACATGTACTTGTACACGCTGACAAATTATAACAATTTCATTACATTCCACTCTTACAAACGGTGAATCGTAAATATCTACGACGCGGTAAGGTCTTTGGAAAGAATTGTACCAAAGCTTCAGTGATATTACTGACAATTAATTAATCTACAAGTATGCTTTTACGGAAAATAGATGTAACTAGTTTCGCATGCCTTACGCTTATTGTCCTTATGTTGAATCACGTCGACGGAACCGCGTCGCAGAATGAAGAGAGAGCAAAAACAAGCAAAGGTCAGGTCCGTCAAACTAAAGAACAATTGAAACAAACTAAGGAACAATTGAGAGCTGTCAAACTGCCGCCATGTGCGGCATGCAAGGCTCTCGTCGAATCTTTCACACACGTGAGTACACGTTTCTGCGTTTTTTTTTCAAAATACACATTAGTACAAAAAAAAAAAAAACAACGATAATCTCTTCTGACATTGGTTTTAGGGCATGCAAAAGACTGCTCGTGGAAAGTTTGAAGGTGGGGATACGGCCTGGGAAGAAGAGAAGCTGCGATCGTATGCCAAAAGTGAAGTGCGACTTGTCGAGATCCAGGAAAATCTGTGCAAGGTAAATGACAGAGGGGCCGATCAATGTCATTTGCTAGCAGAGGAAACAGAGTCGGACGTTGAGGACTGGTGGTTCAACCACCAGGACTCCAAGGACCTGCATACCTACCTATGTATTGATTTACTTCAACACTGCTGTCCAGACAAGCATTTTGGCCCAGAATGCCTGCCATGCGAAGGGTATCCCGACAACATTTGCAACAACAATGGGAAATGCAAGGGAGCTGGTACCAGAAAGGGAAATGGCCAGTGCACTTGTGACGAAGGCTACTTTGGGACCACATGTGAACAATGCTTGCCTGGCTACTTTGAATCTTACAGAGACGAAGTCAAGTTTTTATGCACTAAGTGCCATTTAGCATGCGATGGGAATTGCACTGAAGGAGGGCCCAAGGCTTGTCAGAAATGCAATCAAGGCTGGGAAATGATTGAGGAAAAAGGATGCATTGATATCAATGAATGTCTCGTCAGTGGCAAAAAAGCTTGTGTGGGGAATAAATTTTGCGTGAATAAGGAGGGATCTTTTGATTGTTTAGGTAAAAATTAGTGCAAAGAAGTCAAACCGTTGGCAATTTTACGAGGTTGAAGTTAGTAACGTTAGCGTAACAATGAATATTTAGAAAAAATATTTTGTTTGCTAACTTCAACTTTGTGCAATTTTAACTTTCAAATTAGCTGTAGAATGATGTTACTGTTTTATTGAAAATTCACTTCGATATGCTTGCTTCCAGATTGTGATAAAGCTTGCGATGGTTGTACTGGCGATGGTCCAGATATGTGCATAAAGTGCATTGAGGGACACCGTAAAAAAGACAACATTTGCGTCGGTGAGTCAGATAATTTTCATAGGCAATGGTTATGACCTAACGATCTGCAGCGGGAAAAGAAGTTTAATCGAACCAATGACTATCTGTTTCAGATTCTGATCTTTTAGGGCGCAAGAAGACAGAAAACATCGCTCGATACTCAACGTACTTTGGGCTCTGCCTAGCAACATGCATAATACTGCAACGTAACGTTTATGCAGCCAGCTTGATTGGCTTACTAGTGGGGATTTATATTTCTGTGTCCGAATACATGATCGCATTCAGTACAGTCCAAGATACATCTGCGAATATGGATATTCTTGGTCCTGCAGTTTAGAAATTATTAGAAAAAGTTGACCAATTTTAAAATTGAGTTTCAGCGTGTTGTACGTTGATGAAACCGTTCACTTATCTAGAATACCAAAAGTGTGGTAATAATTATTATTAATTATTCTCAAATGATAAACCTGCAGTTGTAGCTTACAGACTTAAATTTGCGAACTTCAAATAATATGCAATCGACAAGATCATTAAGATCAGTGTTTCAAGTAAACTATGCTCAAGTTTTACTGTAATCTTTGCCACGTGATCTATCACGAACATTCCTTGTGTAAGAAGCGCGTGCGTCGTATGTACGGGTGTAATATGTAGGATAATTTTAAAAATGAGACCACAGCAATTAGCTACTTTGCGTGATTTTAACTCCGCAAAATTTAACTAAACACGAGATAATATTCGAATATAAACATAAACGTGGAATGTCTAGTCTCTACGGTGTATAAATTATAATGAATGATTGAGAATTTTCAAGAATCAGTGGGCTGTATTAATTTGCTGAAGCAAATATAGTGCAAATTTATGTAATATATACAAAATACAGAAATGTGTTTGATAGCAAACCCGAAACACTAATTTCCGGAATGAAGTTCAGTCCAATCTGCACAGTGTGATGAGACAAGAAATGACTATCGGATTATCGTAACTTGTGGACAGAGCGTTATAATCCGATCATTTTTATATCTATTTCATATTTTCCCGCATTGTGTCGAGCCCATAGACTTATAGAAATAGACTGCGCGCTCTGTGTACCGAGCTGAAACCGTGACAAGACAGAGAACAGCAGCTGCGGGCATTTCCACGCACTTTTATCGGTGACTTATCTTTTCCCCGCGATACTCGCCACTCTTTTGACGGTGCGACACAGAGAGGACTCCTGCAGGGCTAAATAATCGATTATTTGTTCCCGAATTATCGAGTATAATCGGTTTTTTTTCAAACTCGATCATTTTTCTCACAATCTGTTTCTGTTTTTTTATGCCTATGGCGGACACATATAATACAATATCAATTTATGTGATTAAAGTATCAATTATTATCATTGTCTTACTAACTGCCTGTTTGATGTAATAAGTGAATGATAAATGTATATTTTCACCTAAAATTGAAAAACATTTTGAACGAAACTATGATTTATCAAAAAACTTTTTTGCTATTACGACTACATAATGAAATTTACGAAATTTTAGTTTTATATACACAATTTAAAAAAAAATATGAAACAATCGATTAATTCTTACCGATTCGATCGAGTCGTGTTCGACTATTTTTTTCAACTCGATTAATCGATGCACCGATTATTTTTAGCTTATTGTTAGTGGCCGACACCACCCCGCGAAACCGCGCAGTCTATCTCTAGTCTATGGTCGGGCCCTGAGGCTAAGAATGAGATCGTATGTCGATCCATCCCCCTTTTTCCCACCCCTCACCGCCTCACTCAATTCACGTGCACACAGAACTAGTAACGCAACTCGCAACAGCCTGTTAGGGGTTAAAAATCTGGCCCACTTTTGTGACAACGATCGAAATCCTTTCTTCCATTCTTTTCCTTTTTTTCCTCGTGTTTCGTTCTCCATTCTTTTTACTCTCGCAGATATATTTTAGCGATACGTAGGGTGGTTTTGAATAGGATTTTTACTGCAGCCGCCTTGCCCCCTGCCGCTGCCACTGCTACGCTATTCGGCAGTAGCTATACAAATTCCACGATATAACTTGTGTGTTGCGTCAAATCCCGTAGTTGGCTGGGTCCCGTTTCATTTTTCTTTTTTTCCAGAAAAATGGGGTTAATATTAGACGGTTTCACCCTACATCCCGCACCCTATACCGTATACCGTTCTCGCAACACCGTTAATCGGCTGGATAAAATGGGCGTAAAGTTCTACATCCTCGCCTAAGACCCCTCCCTTCCTCTTTCCCTTGTTCCAAAGTATTGCAAACGACGCTAAAAATTTTGCTAACGGTTTTTTTCCCTTCTTTTTCAATATCAAACGTATCGTCTACTCCTGCCACAACCCGCTGTGAGGCACATTGTTGGTCGCCGTCAATGCCGCCTCGATTAAAATAGCCATCGATTAGACGCGCACATGGCGAGGACCTTCGCACCGGTCGCCTGGCACCTTTGTCGGATTTAACTGGAATTATTTCGTCACGCTCGATTTTTGATAGACAACGTTTTTTTTTCTCCCCCTTTAGCGTTGAGTTTTTTTTCTCCGTTTTACGTGCGAGCAGCTCCTATGACGATGATGCTCAATCTACTATACCGTATACACTGTTTGTTGCAACAAACAGTATGTGGTGCAGTTTAGTATTCGTGTTATGCTTAAAATTGAATAAGGTAGTTGACGTGAATCAGATCACTGATTGTACGATTGCATAAATTACTAATTACTTGCTAATATTATTGTACGAACATTACGTCAAACTGATCTGCAGTGATTTCTTAATTGTAGAATTGGATTATCGAATCGTCTCCCTCAGCCGCATGAAGAGCCGTATTAAATTGAGGGAAGTAACGGAGCAGATAAGACTGAATACTGTAACTGCACTAAATTTTTAAAGTTCACGCTTTACAATTAGATTCCTGCAGAGTTTGCTACCTGACAGACTTATCAGTGATTGATACTATTATATCCACCCAAGTATTTCAAATGTGATGAATGAACGTTCGCTCGCTGTACGAACAATGTATTTATTACAAGGGCCGTATTCAAAGAAAACCGAAAATAATATTCTCCGAGATATTACAATCGTTCAATCGAATCAAAGCCCAAGTTGTCGCAATTTAAACATGGATTTCTTATAAATCATCTACTCCCAGTTACGATTGAATATCGTTCTACAGTTATTTTCGTATAGAACAACTGAACGGTGCACGGTTCAAATGAGTTAGACTTGTTAAATTGAGTTTTAATTTCAGTTTATTCATAAGGACTAAGGAGTCAGAGTCCCTTGTAGTCCAAATCAGTACATCATAAAACAGTGCATTGAGGAAAGATTGATAGCGAGACTAAAAGGTCCGTACTTTGGAAAAGGATCGTCCATAAATTACGTCATCGAATTTTGAGGATTTTTGACCTCCTCCCCTCCCCTGCCCTTCCGTCATCTTCTATCTCATGTAAAAACTCTTTCCTCCAAATGACATAAGAAAAATTGCAATCCCGTTCCAATCCTTATTTACGTGCGTAATATAATTTCTCGGCCCAAAAAATATTTTAAAACTAGCATAATCAAAAGAAGTATTTTTTATTTGTGAATTCCGCTTTTTATATATGACGTCATAGGTTCTGTACCCCCCTCGCCCCTTCCAAATCGATGACGTAATTTATGGGCGCTCCCAAACGTTAATTAATAAACCTGTCCTACTGCATTCGCGAATCACGAACTGGTAGCTTTCGGCCTTTACTTGGATTCGTCTAGCGCGGCGAAAATCTGAGTCTGATATTGAGAAAATTGGAAAAACGGTTTGCGAATCGAACCTTGTCGCAGTCTCATCGCGTCGCTTGTTCGAGTCCTTTGCATATTCCATGCTTCCAAACGCTACAGATCCGTTCCATCGGCTGCATGCTAGTTGACAGGGGTCGACATTGACGTATTTCAATATTTAACCGGAACAACGCCCCCGCGGTGCAGGCTTTCCTTGTAGAGCCATACCTGCACTTGCTCTAGGTGTGTATACCTATACCTAAACAGTGACGGAGTGCCGCACTCGACTCCGTCCTCGAAATTGACTTTGATTCTGACGCTAACGTTTCGGCTTTAACCCCAACTTTCGACGCGCCGCTTTCATATTTTACCATTGTTTTCGCTACTGTCTGCAGACTCCTAACTTCTTGCTTCCGCTTGCCAAGGTCGTTCACCGGCATCAGACCGAGAGTACTTTGCTGATGAACATCCTACTGCTGGATACATCGACTTTGTATTCAATTATACACGTGGATTTACCAAGGCTTGATCGATAATTCTTTGAAGTTACAGCCGCACCATCCTGCACTGAATGTCACGTAGCGCTCATCGTAATATCATATTTTGGGAATGTATGAGAGACGTTGTAAAACACATAGCGCAAAATTTTATTATTTTCCCCGAGACGACTGGTCACAAATGTGTAAGGCATACTAATTGATACCATAATGTTAACTGTAAAACTGTGTATACGTACCTAGAATTTGCTCCGCGTAATTAAGTGCAGAATAGACAGAATATCTCTGAGAGGTGCACAATGGGCGATAATAAATTGATGATAATTGAATTTAACTCAGTCTACGAGCGGAAAATTCCTTAGAAACCGTCCGGCAGCTGTCCGAAAGAGCCAGGTATAAATGTGCAGTGCAGTGCACCTTAACCTGCAGGTACATTAATAATTGAATTCGCCGTGATAGGTGATACACCGTCTGCAAATCTTAACCAGTCTGTGCATTTCGAGTCATAATAACATTCCCTTTGTTTTAGGTATACGTATAATGAATTTAAATCAGATTAATTACACACAAACAACAAATAAACGGTAACATCGCTATTTTGTATAAATTGCAATATTACGTGCACACTAATCAAAATTTCAGTGTTCTTCAAGATTTCACTTTTAAAATTTTTTAGAACCAAAAGATTTTCGTATCGTGACTTGATCTGATTTGTTTAATTCTCTGGCAATATTCGTGTAATTGATCTGTACTTGATGTAGTTTATACGTCAAGCCTCTTAGTTGCACCGATAATAATATAAAATTCAAGTCAATAGTTTATCAGATATGAAACCTGTGCCGATCCTACTTAGGATGTAAAGATTGCATGAGATACGTGCAAGCGAGAAGGAGAAGTTCTTTTCTCGACGAAGATGGATATCTTAAATGAGATTACGACGTGTCAGTTACCAGATATCTGCTACATTCCTGTAAGGAAATCAATTTTATTGAAACCCGACTTTCAGAACTTATTGCCCGAAGTTGTGATTAAAAATTTTCTTATACGAGTAATACAGCATTTTACAAATGTGATAACAACAAAAAAATTTAATTGTCACCTGAAAGAAATTGTTCTACTGATTTTTCTTTACGTGTATATATTTAATTGAAATACGATTTAAGTCCTCTGTAACGAAATTTGATAAGCTGCCGCTCAAGAAAATACTTGCAACGATGCAGAAAATAGGAACATAAGTTCGAAATTTTATCCACATAATCGAAGTTATCAACCGCTGATGTACATCTGTCAGGACCCATTGATTTGTGGGACCACCGTGTCGCATTTTTACTTCTTCGGCGGTATTAACTCCTGCTACATTTAACATACCCTCATTGATTCGCCTTCTCCCACTCTGGAGCAGCCCTACCAGCTTGAGTCAAGCAAAAGCTTCGACAATAATTTTCTCCATCGACCTACAGTTTGCACACATTTTTACCTGTATCACAATTCAATTTTTAGGTTACAAGTTCCTTAGCAAGTTGATGTTGTTAACAAGCACTTGTTGGCTCCTGTTCCTTTTTTGCTACATGAATGTTTTGCTATGTAATTTGACATGCAATGCTACGTACGATAAAGTTATCAAAATCCACCACATGTAAACTATGTCAACTACTGTTCCACATTTATGTGGGAGAATAGCTTTTCTAATTTCAAATTTTTCCGATTTAATAGGAAAAACAAAACAAAATGAAGTTGATTATTTCATCGTCTTCAACAGAATTTGACTGTAACTCAATGATTCTTGGTATGACAAACTCAACGTATTACGATGATACCGCATGAGCCAATGAATATTAAAAAAAAATACAAAATAAGAAAGGTCATTTAGCTGGTCATCCATTCAGATTATAATATTATCCAATTAGATCAAGACAAAGACGTTTAATAGAATAAAGAGGTCACTAAATTCAAAAGTAATGTGTGAATTATTATTAAGTATATCTCATCATAAATTAAACAAACGAAAAATGAATCATTTAAGTATGATTGTACTAAATTTCTATGGAATACGAAGAGGTTTACTCAGCAAAGGTGCTGCTTGGTCTGCAGTCCAGCAGAAATGGAAACTGGACGATGCGTGTTTTAAATTTCAATGAATAAAAGAGAACCTGATGGATCATATTTCAGAATGTTTGATCATCTGTACAAATAATATAAACAATCCTAGGTGTTTTCTTGGTAATAATTTAATTGATACAAAAAGATCAAGGCTAGATGTCTGTTCACATCCGGAAGTCAGAAGATTGGCGAAGGTATCTTTCTAGAACAGTGTGGATGACACTGCTTACGGGAAACTACCAGTTGATTCTGTATAATAGTTTAACTCCCCATTAAACAATGGTATCTCAATAAATCATGGAGCTCTAGCAGTGAGTTGTTCTCTTCAAAAAACTATAGGTGATATATAATAGTAATTCTATATATTTGTAACGTGGTGAAGTATATAAGTCACATAACTTTCTTCCTTGGAAGAAAATAGCGTGTAGGATGTCGACTTCTGAGGTCTTCCGGCATACACCTCTTTCCAAATACAACTGGCGACGGAAAATTACGTAAACGTCGAAGTAATTTCAACTCCGCACAACGAAAATGTAATCGTATAGAATATAGCTGATGTCCACGACAGCCGGAAGATAAAGCAGTTTTCTGCCTTAGCATCTACCCAGCCGAAGATCACAAAAATTCTTACTTGCGCTTCGGTCTCGCATCGGTCTAAGAATAAATCTGTTCTTATAAAGGCTCTTTCAGTTCGTTCCCGTTGCCGTACCGATTCAATACAGAAAGCCCTGATTAGTCGCGTGGCTGCAGGTTAGGCTACTACCAGTCAAAGGCTGTTGTATTGAAATAATATAGTATTGGGAAAGCAACTCTGGTTTTCGTAGTTTTAATTTAAACCAAGAGGTGGCCGCGCAGACCACAATTTTCTGACTATCCCATAAGAAAAATATAGCCTAGCAAGGATTAGTTAGGCTAATTCATGATAGAGGTTAGTATAGCTTTTGGTATACCGTTAATGTTTATGTATTGAACTTTGCATTCACGTAATTTTTCTGTGGCGTATGCTTACGCCATTTAGTAGGTTTAGAAAAACAATTCTGTGTGTTGATTAGAAAAGTATGCGATGTGATAATTTCAATGTTATCCTAAATGATAACCCCATCATGTCATATGTGCAGTGTTTGCATACGTTATCTAGGTGTATCGATTATTTGGTAACTATAATTATTTAATTCCTAGAGTATGTGAGAATTATTTTACGGCCCGACATTATTTTGGTATATGACAGTATCACAGCAATGGATGGGACACCCATCACAGCTGCCTGGCACTCAAAAAAAATTTTTACTCGATCGATGGACAATCAAGCCATTGGCAGATTTCTTTTCTCGTAAATTTTCGGACACAACTCAAGACTGAGTGATTTCATTGGCTTATTCCGTTAGGTCCGACCGATGAAATCACTTAGTATCGTGTTGCGTCAGAAAATTCACGTAAAAAGAAAGCGCCTAATCGGACCAATGACAGTATAATACGTGCAACAAGCACTGAAATTCCGGCTACACGGGTCGAGAAAATTATTTCCTTAATACGTTCGGTGTGTTTTTCAAAAAAAGAAATGTTTAAAAAAATTTCAACTATTAGCGATGACTTAACAACCTCCATATTTGTCGTATTAAATAAACGCTTCCTATTGTTAGCCGAATGAATGGCGTGTAGGAATTCCAACCAGAGGGATCACAGGATTTGAGATTCAAACCGTAGAATTGAAAAAGTTCAATTCGATTTTTCGTAGTGAACGTTTTAAGTATTCGCACTGTGGAATTTTTATAAATATTATGAGAAAACATTATAAGAATATTATAAATATATTACACCAACGTTTAATTCAAATGTAACAAAAACATTATAAATATCACATTTCTAATTCATAATGATGTTTATATATATTGTTACAAAAACCTGACTAAAGTTGCTATAGACACGTGAAACATATTACGGATATCATATTTCTAAAATGCTTTTGTCCATGAATGTGCTGTGTGAGTACACATTCACCATTTGTACTTGGGCTGAACGCTAACTCTAAAAAATCATTGTTAAACAGTATACTTATATATTTATACTTAAACGTAACAAGGAATTATGCTCCAAAATTGACGTCAGAATCTGAATTTATTGATTTTTTAGATTTTGTTTTCAACAATCAATGTTAAAAAATTACTTTCCATAAATTAACATGAAATGTAAGAATCGTGATATGAATGAAACTGAAATATTGATTGTTTATGCCGCGTTTTGAAAATTTATGTCGATTTCGGAAAATGCTCGATACATATTACTGTGTGTAACAAAACTGAAATATTCAGTATTTACGTAGCGTTCTGAAAATCGTATGACTGATGGAAGCAAATGTGATTGATACAGGTACCGCATTTTACTTTAGACACACAAAAATTTTACATACTTGTGTGCGCAAAAACTCGCTTCACGCTCAGAATTCGGGACTTTACACACGAACTTTACGCACACAAGGCCAAAAAATTCTCGTACGCTACTTCGGTAAATCACTCAAAAAAAAAAAGTAAAACACAATACGTCGTTCGGTTCAAACGATCCATTTGAATTATATGGTATTTCAAGGTTGTTAAGCAAATATTTTGACTATAAAAGCCATCCAGTTACACCAAAAACGATTAAAATGATGAGGTCAGTACATTCAAAAACTCACTGTACAGGTTATTAATATAAGTATTTTAGTATAAATTCGGAGAGAAAAACACTTATCCAGTTTAATAATTATGTTAAGCGAGCAAGTGTGATTTCCATTAATTATCACCTGTAGTCTCACATCAGTTTCAGTCTACTTCGCCCATTTATAATTCTGACTTATTCTAAGCGGTAACCATGTCAACCTTACAATTGTAACTGTTCTCATAAAAGAGGTACGTCTTGCAAATCCTAAAGAGGCTGAACTACATCGATATTAGATTACTTTTAGTAAACAATCGTATTGCCTTGAATGTAACTACTATATAACTACTATATAATTTTTGCGGAGTATTAACTGCATTTAATCTACAAGATTAAATTTGCCTTGGAAAAAACGTACCGGGCAAATCTCTTGTGATTTTCGTGCAACCTTCCCACTTATTGTTAGCATGAAAATTTCATTAACCTTATTAACTCATTGTATGTAGTATATTATCAATTCACAGGCTTCTGCAGAGATATTTTACTCATTTATGCAAAAAGAGAGTGGAACCCGAGAAAACTCAAATCTGCTTCTTTTAAATATTCAAATCGCACTGTTTTATTTTATTGAACTTTTTTTTGTTCGTGTACAAAAATAGAGTTCCTAAGAGAATTAGACCTCATCAGAATTTGTATTACTTTATTAAGAATATGTATGGTAAATTTTTGGACTCAAATTTTGGCCAAAAGTCGTAAATTTGAAACGTATGAAACGACTCATAGTTTTTGAAACCTTGCATTTTTTCAAAAGTGGCGAAGGTACTATATTCTGGCAAAAAAATTCTATAGTAAACGGTGTTCGAAAATTTCACGTTTCATCGTCAATGAACCCATGAATCAGTTTTATATATATTTATACATATGTTTATCATGATTGATAAAAAAACCTCACTTATAATTTAAAATTAAATAACCTCATAAACTTTAACTTGTAATAAAAATCCGTAATAAGAATCAGTTTTTGAAACTTTGCACACAACTCACTCACAGGTTACAGAAATATAGTAAATAATGTTTTTAGCTACAAGTACGGAACATAGTCATGTACAGAATGAATATATACATGGATGGTTGGTTTTATTTTTTCACATGTGTATATACTCACATGAGTAACTAGCTGTACTGTAGGTATACAAGATAACTCGTAACGGTAATCAGTGTAACGTAACTGTAGCAGTGAAATGGACAGGTATCAGTCTGTGTCGGTAAGTAAAGGAAGCTGATTACCCAATGAACATTCTATTGGTTTGGTTGGCCCCATCGTTGGCCCTTGAGCTGTGAACGCCATCTGGCTACATTAGTTTTCTTTTTCTATCAGCGTTTCATGTGGATTTAGAGTTTATTGTTATCGGTAGATGGCTCTCAGGTAGACCAATTTACAAGTTCTCACAAATAATGTATCGCTGTGTCAGTACAAAACAGTTGGCATGACCCACCGACGCGTTCTCAAAAAATCCTGAATACTGATTATTCATGTTTTTTCAACACATCGACTGATTCGATGTAATTTAGGTGTAGGATACAGTATTTATAATTTTTTAAAGTGTCGACTTCTGTGGCGGTCGACGCGTATAAATTTTGAACGACAAGCAATGTAACGCCTATACTGTGAGCACAGATGTATCTTGGGCAAAATTCATCGAGTATACTCGTATATATCACTTATGATTTACGTGCAACCTTGCACCAATTAGCATAAAAATTTCAAGAATAATCAATAAAGATGAAAGAAACAACTTCGTTTATTCATCATTATCCATTTCAACTCAATTATAATATTTCGTAAATAGGGGAATCAATATATTACCGGGACCACCCAATTGCATCGAAAACAATTCAAACGACGAGGTTAGTAAATTGAAAAACTCACTGTGCGAATTATAAATACAAAATATATGATTACTAATTCAGAGAAAACGAAATGAATAAATGTATAAAGAACAACTTTTCTGACTAACTTGAAAAGAGATATACTTTATCTGGAGGCATATATTATGCTGTCGGATTTATTAATTCTGATAAATTAAGCTATGCAATTCCATATCCATATTTACACGCAGCAACTTGACTGGCTGAACAAATGAGCAAACAGAAGTGGTAACTAGCGTAAGTGCATTGTATTTTAAGTTTTATTCGATAATTTCGGTGGCGAATTTTAACTTTTATACATTAAAAGTTAGTTTTGGATAAGTGAATAAATGAGACAAATAAATGATTGAAATTCTGAGTTTTTTAGTATTTATAATTTATAAGCATAGATTAACATAGTACAAAAATTACTGGCAGTTGGTAGAGATTTGTCAGGTATTGATTATCCAAAGATGACTTGGAAAAAATATATGAATTATATGTGCACAATAGGAACTGTTTTTCTTTCTCACTCTAATTTTTCGATAGTCAAAAAAAACCCTCACGTAATTGACACAACTTGCCATCTTTCGCGGCAAAATTAAATCGATCGGAAATGTGCTTCTCATGTTAAATTCTTTCGACTAATAAACTAAAAAGACATCCCATGATTAGGCTTCCTTAGGATTTCTGTTATCCTAGTAGCGTATACTGTCATCGACGGCGTTCTCTTACGACGTGGTTACCCACATTGTCGTTGCCAGCAGAAAAATATTAGGTACAGGTTTGGTAAGTATAGAAAATTGAAGTTGCCCTCGGACCTCCCAAAAACATTGACAAAAACAATATTGACGACTACTTATACTTAATAATACAGCCATGAGGATAAGGAATGAAATTCTTTGAACCCTTAGGGCTCAGGTGTCTCTGGACCACGGGCTAGTTTTCTTTCCTTCCAGAAGGTGTCAGTAGAATCAGACACTAAACTTACACTCTCTCGCAACAAAAACAACATTCTGCTGAGTACAGTATGTGCCACAGAATACCATTGATACTCATGTTCTCAAAAAATCTAATCATGGGTTAGATCATTTGTTGGCAAATGGGCATGGCCATCACCCTCCGTCGTATGAATTATAATCAAACCGTCGTTAGCACTATGGATTTTGGTATATTTATACAGTATTTGAAGCAAGGTAGGAGCCATCGCCTAAATTACCCTTATACACTGGTAATTTTGAATGTAATCATGAAAACCTATATGCCTCTTTCGGATAATTTAAGATTGGGTTTCTAATATAAAATTAGTTACGCTTTTGCAACAGTGGAACAACAAAGCGTCAACTGAGAATACGTGTAACCGCCTGTCTATCCTTGGGGGATCAGTATTGCAGTTTACTAATTACAAAATGATCGAACGTGAAAATGTAACACTGAGAGCAATAGTACACTCCGTAACGAGTATGGATGTGATTGTATATGCTATAACACACGAGTCGAAATACCTTGTCCTATCGAGTTTCGAACCGTAATTTTTATCACGAAAACTAAGAAATCGCGGCGAAGTTGCGATTTTGAGGTTGGAGTGCTAAAAAAAACTCACAGAATAACAATTCGAACGATCGAGTGAATGTATGTATACTATCATGACTTGAAAGAAGCTTTTTTTTTTTTCACCCACCGGCTCAAACTAAAGTTTGCGGCCCCGACATCACCATGCATCGTTTCAGACCCGGCAAAAATCCTAAGAGGTCGCAAAATTGAATTTTCGATTTCCCATTTGTAATAACACATAGGTAACTTGATTTATCAGTAAATGCGCGCATTTCAGTGTAGTAAAGGTAAGAATGTACACTTATAAATGTTCTTTCATGTAGTACGATCTATCTATCGAACGTGAAGTATATTTTGCCAATGTTATAAGTCATACCATCAACTTCCGCTTATATTGTTTGAAAGGATATTTTCACGCTTCAGAGGTGGTACAAGCGTTACATAGATTTTCTATTCTTCCTTGAATGTTGTCTATATTAAGTTACTATACCAATTTATATACACACATGTATAAAATCTAAGTGCTAGTTGCGTACAACTCAATCGAACAGAAAAAGTTCCTGTGCCGAATACATAAACATAATTTCCATCCAAGTCGCCAGGGACCCAAGATGGACGATGCTGAGGATGTACTCATACACGGGACTCGCACACTCAACAGTGACGTCCACGCCAACGCACACAATCATTGCTCGAAGGTTACGTTCATCAAGTTGCCAGTAGATGGCAAATTGACTATCACACTCGACAACACTTCCCACAATAAAGAAAAGCTCACAGGGTAAATATAGTTGTACCAGGGAGGTCCCTCGTTGCCGGCCACAATGTAATATTATCCATATTTAATACATTATTTTTGGGGTAGTTGGATCTGTACAAATCCAACCAAATAAGACTTGCAAGCATTACTCCGAACATACCCTTCTGAAGTAAGCTTGTGCTTAAAAGTTCACGATTGGGATCGCTTAATTTGGTTCACTCTGTCTAGTTTGATAGTTCAAACTTCGGACACCGTTTACTTGAATTAATTAGTTCATTGTTCCGGAGCTCTCTGATATTCATAACTAAAACATGCTTAAGTAATTATTTTGATGCACAAAGACATTGGGGTAAAAATAAAACTATTAAAATTAATAGTTTTTATTTTATTTCATCAAGTCAAATATAGTATTTCTTCTCTGATTTTTAATTAGTAATTACACAATAAGAAACAAAAAACAAAATGGCACAATTTTATGGCACATAAAATTCTTTATATTTGTAGGTAAAGAAAATAAAAAAAACAAATCTATTATCTCACACTATACTACGTAATTATATCATAGCGTTTATTACATGTTATTGTGTAAAAATATTAATTTGAAAACTTTGCTCGGTTTTTAATAGCCTGTGACGTTGACTAATAATTTGTCCGGTCCAAAGAACACGCGTTCACAGGGCACAGATTTTGCAACGACGCAAAACCTTTTTAATATGTATGCATATAAATGATGATATACATTGTGCCGCTCTTATTACTATCACTGTAGAAGAACTTTCATTTGATCTAAGTACTCTTTGTTAAAGTACTTATCCAATTCACGAATACCAGTCACAGTTTTGTTAAGTAAACGTACTACGCTTATTTGATTAATCCTTTTAAATCCGAATTTGCAACTCAAATATCTGATTCAATCATCATGGAGTTCTTAATCTAATCCTCTATTTCGGCTATGCTCTAAACTTTCGAATGTTGGTACGCATTTACGCAGCTGGTAAGGCCGGAAATCCAGTTACTGCAAGCAGGCGATGCGAACTGTTATGATAAGGCAGGAAGTTATTAAGGCCTACTACATTCTAATTAGTTTTCCCCAATCTATCGGACAACCGATATATTCGTGTGTCAGGTCAACGTTATGGTATTATAGCAATATTTTTATTCATAGTGTACAAGCTGCCGTTTCACTGTACACTATATGTGTACGGTTTGAGATGTCGGTAAGAATATTTTGAGGGTACGTCGCTTAGGTAAGGATGGCCACGACGTACCCGTATTATCGATGTGAAAATAAATATCGTACGAGGATTCATAATCACTGTTGAGCTGAAAACATTCATTGGAAGGATTCAACTCACATTACTGTTATATTGCAGCCCTATTTTTCAATGATCGAGGCCGATTCAAATTCAAATTATCGGCCTAAAAAATAATTTGAAAATAAATTTGTACCCATGTACGCATATTTAAACACAATATTATGTACAATTGGCAGTAAATAGTTATATCGTTTATTCACAAGTCCAGTGTCATAACATTTTGCATTTTCGAGAATGTCATTATAGAACAAGTAGAAACTTGTTGCAGGCTGCTTTAGTCTAATCTCAAGTTACCTTATAGTTAAAGGCAACACCACTAGGCTGCAGCATAGAACATTTCCTCCCGCATTTAAGGTGTTACCAGCCAACTTATGGTATGCGCTTCCATGCTGCTCAAATTCTTTACTGCAGCGTTCAGCCAAGCAGGATCCGTAATTCTTATATTTTAGGGAGAGTTTTTGCAATGAGCACCGAATTTATATTACTAATTATAACACACGCTAGCGCAGGGGATCTACACTGTGTGGAGCACAATTTATAATATACTAGTTATTAATCCTCGTGTTCATCAAACCAAGTTCTGTTCTCGATACAAGGATAAAATGAATGCAACTGCAGTAATATCGTATACCGAACGTGGTGTACACAAGTTAATTACATTTTGATACAGAGTGCCAGAAATCGCTTCTTTCATTTAATTTTGTTATTAACAATTTTGATAGTCGCTTATTGAGTGTTTACCAAATATAATTGTAAACTAAAGCGTTATTTTTAAATACATCGAAATAACAAATACTGAATTTAAAAACAAAAACTTGGACATCGATGATTCATTACAAACCCTTTAAGAATTGTTAAAATTGTAGTAGGCACGTTTAATTCCACTCTACCATCGCACATTTTATACAGAAGGCTACTCTTTTTCAAGGCATTGAAATAGATTTCCATTGCAAACTAATAACCGATCTATGAATTATTACGAAATGTTGTACTCATCTACGTTTTATCAAAATCATGCAGGTATAAGGTATCAGCAACTTTAGTTGCAGTCGATCGTTAAATTGTCACAACGGCGGAAAAATTAGAAAATCCTCATGGCTTACAAATAAAATCTTAGTACACGGCGAGCTTTGGATACGTAGGAATGAGAATATTCTCAAATTCCAAAACGCATAGAATTTGCAAACAAAACCATACGTATCGGGTTATACTCACCTCGTGGAACTCTTCGCAGCAAAAGTTCGTATTCTTTTACATCCTCGCAATGTTCGATATGTAGGTATACGTATTAACAGAGAAACCAATATCCCCTAACCCCTGCTAACCCCACCTTTTTTAACAGAGTCTTCCAGCACCTGGACCAACTCATACTAGCACTACCACTAGTACCGTTTCCACACATGCCCTTCACCCTTCCATATTCCCTGCATACCCTATGGTATAGCTTATATAACCTTTTTCAAAACGTCTCTCCCTTTGCGTCACATATCGTCCCGCTCGTAGTACAGAATGTACTGGGCATTGCCATGCGAAAGCTTCTGTAAAAATTCGAGCCTCCCCTTTTCCCTTTTTAACCCCCTTTTTAGCCCCTTTCACTTCCCGCCCTTCTCTCTGTACCACAGCTTCAACTCCCTACTCGAAGGGTTGTTTTAAATAATAATACAATGCGAGGCCTAGCGTCCCGATACAGATCCTGCCACCAGGACTTTACTTCAGTCGTACCCAACTGCAGAACACGATGCCACGTAATTTATTTTATTCTCGCGTTTGTTTTAAACTTGTGATTATAAATCTGTTCTGATAAGAGTGACACATAAATTAGTGATAATTTAAAGTGTCTTGTTGTACGTTCTGGATGTACACCACTCCCTCTCATTGAAACGAATTAACCTGTACTGTTTTTAATCAATAACTCAAAATTGTGGCTGAACTAAGTTTTAGTGACTGTGTAATGGAATTATTTTGTGATCATTGTAAAACTTGTGTTTGTTGTTACCAACGTGGCAAGCTTTATAATAACACAATGAAATGAATTTTGCAAGGAGAATTAAGTGCAATGCCGTCAAATCGACAAGGCAATATTCGTCAAGTGCATGAGATGAAACGGTTATAAGTTTCCGCAACCGCTGCGACCAATGTACCAAATAGTTTCACCGAGCGTCGAGGCACAAGCTCTTCATGTTTAGTAATATGGCGGAAAGACGTGGACGTGATTTGCGAAGGCACGTCCGACACCAATTTAGATTGATCGTATAGATCCCTGTACTCTATACTTAATAAAATAGATTTCAAGGAGCCAACTCTTTCGTGTGTGATTTCTGCAATGTGCTCGTAAACTCAAACAGCACCTGCACCTACTCGCGTATGGTGTTGTATAATACTGCTCCTGGGCATGGAACACTCGAAAAGGAAGAAATCGATCCCGAGTTTTCTGAAGACAGGCTTTTTTCCCGCGCACCAGGACAACGGTCGAGGGTCGGTGGTAGGGCTGGGGCCAAGGCGAGGGCAAGCGCGGAGAGGAAATGGGAGGGGGGGAGGAGAGGATTTGGGGTGGATGCGAATGATTGAGGGTTGAGGCGAAGAGGAGAGAGGAGAGGAGAAGAGAAAAGAAGCAGCAGCAGCAACTTGGGTTACTCGAGGCGTGCAGGGTAAAGTGGAGCGCGAAGGAACCGCGCGACGTTAAATTTAAAGGGGTAGATGACCCGTCGTCCGTGCCGCCTTGATTTCTTCTTTTATATTACCATTACTCCATTCACGATGACATTTTCATTTTTCGTTTCCTTTTTTGTGCCGCGTTAACCTACCTTCTTCAGGCTTCCGCGGTCGTCCGACCGAAACAGATATTTAATCGATGTTTCACGCCGGAATGAATCTCAGCCATTGTATAACACGCGTATACACCGCATATACACGATTATACCAGAGGCGGTTGTTACTTCGGTAGACGCTAGGTTTTCCAACGTTTTTTGAATTTATCAAGAGATTACAGGATCCCAGTGATCAAGCATGTTTGCAGTATTGAGATAGAATAGACGAAAAACTACATGTTTGCGACCGTCGGTCTTCTATATTGCAATGATTTGTTCTTCCTCGGGTTCAATGCGTATAACTCGAAACCTTCGATAAATGTTCAACTTTTGTCACCTATGACTTGATCGGTCTTACCTGTTCTCTGATACGAAGATCAATTATTCTACTTAAAAGTGCGATTTTGTCCCTCTCCATGCCATTCCTCTCGAATTTAACTCCTCTCGGTATAAGTGAAAATTGCTAGGTATAACTTTTCACTAATGGGACTGTCTGATCAGAACGAATCACGCATACGAGACTATGGCTACTCAGCTGTAAGCTACCCTTGAAAATTAAGCGACAGTTGTTAATCGGAAGGTTGAAAGTGGCGTTCTGTTGTCCCGGGTCAGTGGGATTTTTCACGGTGAAGTTTTTCACTCCTCGTGCAGCCTGGACGGAATTACAGGCGCATATGCAGGAGGAGGAGAAGGATGATGCAGAGGTTACATGTATGGGTGTATAGGTGTGTCGTAGGTACAAGGCAGCTAGACCCTAGCGCTACCCTTAAATTACGCAACCATGACACGACAAAATGTAAAATTAAAAAATAACGGTGATTCTGATTGAACTCGGTTAGTTTTTTTTTCGATAGATAGAGAGCGACGGGGAGAGAAAAAGAGCGAGAGAGAGAGAGATAGAAGAGGTGGCTGCCTGCTGCATTATGCGGCTCTCTGAGCCCAGGACACATCGATAGGAGCGTCATCATATGGGTACTCATACACGGAAGGGAAGGAACGGAACGCAGGGTGTCGAATAGACGGGGTACGCCATCCATCGACACACGGCTGGTTCCATTGTGCTCTTTCCTTGATTATTACCCAGCTCTGGAAGGCTGGGTCCACTCGGCACGCTCAATCGTAGACGTTTTGTCAATCTAAAATATACCGTATAAGTAAATTGATATGACTAATCACTAGAATGGTTCGCCAAAAAGAAATTCTTTTTTATTCTAGAGTGCGGATGCCTTACAAAACCGTTGTTTGGGGGTGAAAAAAAAAATCCTCTGCAAATTTGAGCTTGATCGGATAAGAATTAGAGGTCTCGCTTTGGAGCTTTCGTTTTTGCATTGAAATAACACGTTCAAAAAAGTTTTACCTTGACTCAATATCGATTTCGCGTGAAAATACAGATGAAAATAAAAATATAAAGAGCCCGTTTTTGCAGGCAACAATATATTACAAAAAAAGCAAAAATGATTAAACCTTTTTTATTTCCTCTGAATTTAATACGATTATTTTTGATTTTTCAATTCTTTCAGTCTCAACTCACAAAAATTCTCAAAATATGCAAAATTGCATAACATCCCTGGACACTTTTTTTGTACTTTATATTGTTACCTACAAAAAAGTCCTCTTGATATTAATCATTTTCGTTTACATTTTCACCTGAAATTGACGGTGAATTAAGGTAACCATTTTTTTACGTGTTCTTTCAATGTAAAAACGGAAACTCGAAAGTGTGACCTCCAAATCTTGTCCGATCGAGCTCAAATTTTCAGCGGATTTTTTTTTTTCATCATAAACAACAGTGTTACGAGGAATCCGCATTGCATATAATTACTTTTCTTTTTTTACATTGTTACACCTTTCAATTTCCGCCGCCGGGACAATTCGAATCCGCATAAACATGTCGAGCACAAATCTCCGTACATAGGTATGTACATTCAACGATACAAACATGACACTTTTTTTACTTCGCCTTTAATCGGTCTGAAACTTTAAAGTGAAGGAAGTGTGTGTTCAGTGAGTAGCTCGTAGTTGGGTCTACATGAAGCCTCAAATCTCAAATCGTTTACATATCGTAACAGGCGTTCGAATAAAAATACGTCCATAAAACTCCACAGCATTATGGTGACCGCGGTCATATTATCTATATGTGACCCGAAACACTGTTTGTTTGTGCTTATATTTTATTTTTATAGTAGTACTTTGCGTTTATGGAGATTTTCATCGTTTCGCGCATGCGATCACTCGTCCTCGACGTCCCTCGAATAACGTTTCTTGACATGGCCAACTGAATTTATCGCGGACCATCTTACGCCATTTAACTCTGTATCAGCTTCTCTCCTCCCACTTATCCAGGTTCTTATTCCCCTTAAAAAAATCATGTAAACATGGAACAGCGAAGTCAGTCAAACTTCCGTTGCGCACAATCCGTAGGCAGTTAGACTTGACGGGGTGCGGGTAGATCTTGCTAGATCCGTACAATGTGCATTAGGTGTACAGGTAATAAGTATGCGCGTCGTTCGCCATTTTCCTCCGAAGCACCCCAACTATACGAAAAATGAATGTTATTGAGTTGTGCGGGACTGGAATGCAGGGAGGGTAAGTTTGGAAGACCGGGCCGTACAATAGTTCCTACACTTTTGGTGGGTTGGGTCACCCTGACCCTCTCGGGGTGTCCGCCCTCTGCCCATTGGTCAGAGCCCTGTCCTTCGGCAGGGCTATCGATTATTTGTTGTCAATTCGGGGCCTGTAATAAGCCGGTTTCCCTCTTCCTAACGTACACCTATCCCGAGGGGGTGGGGTTTCGCAGTCTTTGACGAAATATGTAATTAACGCCCGCGCGTCGCGGGGTAGGGGTAAAAAATTAGAACTGCTGATTCATAGGAAGACGAGAATACCGAATTTTCATAGACGGGAAAATTTTATTCGTAGAATTTAAAAATGTGAACAGTTCAAGTATAGAAAATTGAAATCATAGTTAGTCGAGATACGGAAAGACAAAGTGTAGAAAGTTCAAAACGTGTGTACGATATTATCGAGAGGAATTCTGACGATTCTATAGTTTGGTATTCTATCTGCTAACCTTTCTAATCTTTTACTTCTCCATACTTCGACTGTCAACATTTTTTTAATTCCATATATTAAGATTTCGCTATTTTAAAAATTTGATATTGCGCAGGCCCTTCAATTGTTGATCTTTCTCTATTTTTATCCCCACCCTGATCGCGTCCGGATAATTTTCAACACCAATCGTTTCATCTGACGTGCAACTATGTTTTCCGACACTTTTCATACTATAATAATTTCATCATTGAATTTAAGATCCGAAATTTCGTGATCAATTTTTTATTCATTCATCAAGTAAGCACATTCTGAAATTCTTTCTTCTACTATTTGTCTTGTTTGCAAACAAAAATATAAACGTTGCGGTGTGTTCAAGCTGGAAAAGTGGATCAGAATTCGCGTTGAGATCGGGGTAAAGATCACGTATTGGAATAATTTCACACTTTAGTTGTGAGCGTTACATAGACTTCTGAATCGTGTAGTTAAGAGTAACGCAAATATCAAGCCTACGCGGAGAGAAGAAAAGGAGATATTTTGAATTTTACGAAGTATATTTTATCAAAAAACCTGATTTGTCCCTCTTTTGCTCCAGTTTTGGGTAAAATCTGCCTTTTTATTCTCTCCGTGTACAAAATATTCATATTCTTCTTTGCTGTTTCGATGATAACATTTTGTTTCCTCGGACAGAGAACAAAACTTTAAATATAACAATTATGAGTTTTCTTGTTAGAGAAAAATATACGTAAATGAAGTGAAATGGATCGCACACATGTGCGGGGTTCAAGAATATGAATTGTAGAATGTTTTATGACAGTGCGCTTGAAATCAATGCTCAGTGCACAACAATATTGGGAATTCGTGAAGTATTTCTTAACCCTGTGAGTGCTGTTCTGCGATTTTGGAAACAGCGTCACAAGTTTTTGCTGTTACCTAAGTTACATTCTGAGTAACTTTCATAATATATTTGCGCTTCTTGCTTATTCGCATATTTTAGCAGAGGCGAATGATGAATACAGTAACGTATCCAGTTAGGATCAAAAGTTCATATAAACATTTGAGCCGATTTGCAAAGGGAAAGCATGACAGCCATTTTGTTTAAAAAATTCGCTTCACTACTTTATTTACAATCGTGCGTAAGGATAAGTAAACGTTAAGAATCGTAATTTGATCCTTTGGAAGATAGACAGCATTTCCTTTACCCTGCAGGATAAATTAACAAAAGAACATACTAATAAAGACGCATCAATCGCAGGCAAAATTGCAATACGTAAGAGCTGATTTCCTAGAGCTTGTACATCTTCACATGAACACGAGTAAAGTGATTTTGATAAATTTGAAATGCGATTTTTTCCACGATCGCCGTAAAGAAATCAAATCAGTTTATATCTCACTGTAATATTTGCTCGATTAGCAGTGTTTTTCGTTTTTACGAAGGCTGCGAACTTACTTTCTTTGTGTATATTACAGAAACTCAACGCATTGCCAGTCTTTAAACTGCGTGCCTAATGTATGTATAGGAATGATTTTCTTCTCTTGATTTTTGCGTTCCAGCACTGAATGAGAAAATATAAAAAATAGCTGTTTTTAACTTTACATGGTCCTTGTCGAGGAAATTTAATCGAAATAGTTACTGGCTGACGTGAAAATATCCAGTTTCTCGCTGCGACGAGTGTGTAAGTACCCAATTATATTCGGATACGAAATCTTTCCCAGATGCATTAACTCTCGGAAATGAGATTAGTATTTCATCTCGAAGTCACGCCATATGAGCGAGAGTACAGGTGGGCTTGATACGACACTCTAAATGCTTTTGCGTCTGCCGGATCGAATACGTGAAAGCTTGAGGCACGGCTTAAAATGAATAAGTTCGGTGGCCTCCCGTCCGTTCGGATAACTCGTACGAAAAAGATGAATCGTGAAAATCGATTGGCTCGATCTGGCGAGACGCAAACATGGCCATTGGCTAATTATCGATAAACGGATGGTAATAGGTTTGGGACTCGCCATTTTGTGGGTCGGTGATACCCGCCTGCGCAAAAGAATCATTTTTTACCGGCCTCCGCGCCGCTCTTCTTGGACATGCCGCCAACGCTCAGACTCCCGGGGTCTCCACGCGTAGTCAAGCGGCCGCGCAAATGTGGTCGGGTGCGTTGGTGCGAGGGGTTCCGGAGGCGGTTCCTGATTGGTTGGCGGCTGTCGCGTGACGTCAGCGCGGTGCGAACCACTGAATGAGTAGAAAGAGAGGAGCTGCCGCGGCTGGCGAGGATCACGGGCGTCGCGGACGTCGAGTGTACGCCGGGCGTTGGGGGGGCGTCGCGACGCTCCTGATCACAAATTCCCGCATTCTGACGACAAGTTTCGTCCATAGTGGACCTACCATCTCGGGTATGACCGCCACATACCTCTCCACAAACATATTCATTTTCGCACATATCAAGGGAACGCACGTCGATCTGTTGTGATTTTGCATTTCTTGATACATACTTTCGAATCTTCGACCCACCATTCGTCGAACACCTAGATACATACTCAAGGCTTTCAAGTGTGACGTAACATAAACGCCGTAATTTAATACGTTTCATGCTAATTTTCTTTAAATTTTAAACACCTTTTTTGTGTAGTTTAGTTCTTTCAACCTCCGCACTCTCGCACCCACACACACATATACGCACATGCACACGCAGTAGTGCAATCGTTCGCTAACCATTCTCTTGTTATGCAGCATATTTACCCGTAATGACACAATTGCCGTACAGTTGTTTTCCTGCATCTTTGCCGCATCGATATATAATTGCAACGAGCATAATCATAATCTATCGAGTGATATTCACATCATTGTTATTCAATTGTCAGCTGCAATCCGACTGACAATTAGAAGAAGCTAATTCGCCGATGAAAGTGATAATTATTCTGTATTACGGAGGATCTCGCAGGAGAATTGAGAGGTAAGATATTTATTATGTACATTCAATTAATTATTTTTTTAAATTTCGAGCGCCGCGGATTAAAATGTAACGGGGGTAGGAAATAATATTGTACACCGTGTTTTGATGTCTTGCAGTTGCAGTGTCTTTAAAAACGAATAAACAAATGACATGTGTGTTGTAAAGTTTGATATTTGTATAATGTACTTGTATATTACGTCTAGAAATTGTGAACATTAAGGAGGATAATCATATATACATTACTGTCCCATGTGTCATCATCAACAATTACGCCTGTTTATTGACCTTATTCCGAGCGAACTTTGATTACATAAACTGTAAAAAATGTTGTTAAAGTTGACCAAAATTGGCTAATGTGGACTGCTGTGTTACAATTATTTTGCTCAAGTCGGGAATTTAACATCGAATAGTCTTCCATTGATATGAAGTTATAGTTCGTAAGAGTCCACACGGCATTTTTCTTACAATCTGCGAGAGTGCAATATTACTCACGTTCATCGCTTAACTACACTAGGAAAATCATTTGAACTCCATTTTTCTTTTTTTTACAAATTTAAGGCATTTATTATTCTTATTTGTTCTCCAAAATCGAGCCAGTTTTTTGGTTCTATATTTTTTTTACGTTTAATCACGTGAACCTACAGTAGCTGTGCTTATTTATCGCCGTTGCACCAATTGATATTGTCCAAACTATTCAAATATAAAAATGACTCCCCTCCATTCAGCAGTGAAAAAATGATTCTGTTTTTCTCCGTGATTATCTGTGTGGTGGATGTTCTGCAGTATAAGATTGTCGCGCGTGAACGAAGCATTACTCGATGGTTACGCTCTGACAGTCAAGTCGTTGGAATCGTAATTGAGGGTTTTTATTTACATTCTTTTTTTGTAAAACGGTTGTTCATCCGTGATGAAATCTGGGTTTAGATCGAGAGAAAACTATTGTTTGACTCGTAGCTCGGTCGTAGTTCGGAGGTGGAGGAAGTGGCGAAGGGGGCGAAGGGGGCGAAGCGTTGCTCGTTCTGCTTCACTTGTAGCACGTAGTTATTTAAGCGGTACTAACGGCAAGCGTTTTTTTCCAATACACTTTTCTTATCCTTCTGTTACGTAGCCGCAGGTTCTATCCCACCGAGGCGTTTTCGTTTCGGAATATTGTGACTGGTAAAAAATTCCCGCAGCTTATGTCTCTTTTTATTATTCTTCGTCTTTTTCCTTATTTCCTTTTCTTTTTCATCTCTTGCTTGGAGACAAGACTACTAGACGGCTAAAAAGCGGAGCGAAACGAATCTTCATCGACAAGGTTCGTTTCAATGCTGCTTGATGGAAACCGTTCGATTGTACGGGGAAGCTGATGTTTTTTGTGTACATCTCATACGTATACCTTATACCTACCTGCCAGGCGAAGGGATCCCTCTTTTCTTATTCACGAACGAACAAGACGCGTGTAAAATTTCGTATACATATATCTACATGGACACTGTATACAATTTCTTATTATACGGGAATCATTAAAAGCAATAGAAAGTGACTTGATAAAAATTATTGGAATGCCACCGAAATATCTTTCATAAATTTATTGCAACAAGTATATAACAAGTACAAATATATAATTATAAAGATTCATGTTTTTAACGATTATGTGAGGTTCATGTTTTTTTTCTGAAACTTATTAGTATCCGTCTTAACTTGCAGCACCAAACTCTTCAACCTGTATCGATTGGAGTCGACAACTACAGAGTCTAGAATTTAAAAACATGCGTATAGAGAACAACAGATTGGTTTCGTAATCTCCAACATTTTGGATCCCTTTTTATGATTTCGCTCACGTATATAACAGGATGACGAGGCGGTTTCTTCTTGATGTAACCCACCTCTATTTCAATTTCTTATCAAATCCCACACCAGGACTCCATCATTTCCGTCGCTATTCGGTTACTGTGTTTAAACTTGACAAGATCAGTTTCGAGTGCCAGGGAAGGTTGACGTTGGTTGTCAGTTTGTCACCTACTCAAGCGACTTATTGTTGCAAACCACGCCATTATGTCTTATAACACACGAAAGTGGTTTGACAATGGAGACACCAAAGTTTTCGGTGGAATTCTTGTAGTGGAAATGAGTTTCAAAGTACAGATTATTTCATATTTATTCAGGCTGTGACTTGTGAGCGTGAAAATAATGATTCTGTCCCTTTCGGTGCCTCAAAAACTCTCCGATGCTTGAAAACTCATCATCCAAGTACACGTAGAAGAAGAATGTGTAGAGTGTGGTTCCCCTCGAGAGTACGTCAGGTTATCAGCGCTCCTCGATGTCTCATGCGTATCACGCCAACAATCGCCGAACATACATTTAACATTGTAATCACTCGGTTTATCGGCTGCGGGGAGTTTAAAGAAAATGAAATGAATTTTTATCCGTGTTGATACGCTCTTCACTCTTTTACGTCTACGTGACATCAAGGGTGTAGAGTTTTCGCAACGGCACTCAGCCACTTGAAACTGTGGGGATGAAAGTGCACTTAAAACCACGGTGATATCTTTGAAACAAAAATGAACACGTCCGGGGCAGAGGGCGACGAATCTTTCACCGCAAATGGGTTTTCGATACCATTTATACAACACGATGCTTAGATCTTGCCTAACGAAAGTTCACAACTCGATCCTTCAATCTTCTGCTTCTAAAGTTTGAGAACTACTGCGTCAAGGTTACGTATAACTGGCGAGTACCTATGTACCCGTACATACTCGTACCTACAGTGTCGATTGCAGCAGCTGAAGCCGGTGCTTTGGTCAGAACCCATGAAATTGTGTTCTCCGTTTTTCGATCGAATTCTTCGCTCTTAATTCTCTCGCTGTGAACGTAACGTTTTTCATCCATATAGCATTGCAGATATATTCATGCAAATCTCTCACGTCTATGTACAACCACCTTTAAACCGCAGACACCACCAAAGATGAAAAAATTTATGTCTTCGTGCGGTAAGTAGAGCCGTATTGCACAACGCAGACATCATCTAGGCACCTTAGCACACGGCAACACTGTCTTAAGTTGTGAAACAGTTCTCTCTGACTTTGCTCTTACCCTTCGGTTTCTCACAGAATCCTAATTTTTGCTCGTTGAGGAAAGAATATTTCTCAGGGCGATAATTCGTTGCATGGCAGGATCACTGTGACTTTTTAGGGATCGTATATTGCTGCTTTGCGCAGGTACGTTCGTCATCCCGCATGTTGCTTGGGAAGGTGATGATCGACTACAGCCATTTTTCGAAAAACTCTGACACCTCCGAGATCATGCAAGAACTAATAGGAGAATGTCGAAAAGTACCATAATGTAATAAAAATGCACTGGTGCTCAGTGTAAACTGCGGATCCGTGAAGTTTCAGGAGACAAGGACTTCAGAGCCGTAGTAATCTGAAGAACCTCTGCAAGGAATGCTCGCTCCGAGCATGACTTGTATTTACCAGGGTATCTCAGTTGCCAGGGCTTCTCATCCTGAAGAAATACATCAGCCTTGACAGATTTTTTTGCCTAAATATCCACCACCATGAAACCATGTTGCTCCTCAACGAAAGCAATCATCACATGCACGTGCTACAAAACGAATCTGCTATGTGGGATGTAATTTAATGAAGACTTATATCTACAAATGTACTTCGGTGTCACTATATTTAGTAGAAAATTTACGTTCACTTATATACTACATGGTTGGCTTCCGGTATTGCATGTTTGTCAAGAGAGAAAGAGAGAGAGAGTGAAAAAGAGGGGCAGCATATAGGGTAACCGGATATTCCAAGATGGCGACTTCCGTTCTTATCCTTTGATCCTATATGAGCTGAAATTTCTCGTGTCTCCACTAATGTGGAACTTTTAACGTTACACACCGCATCATTTTTGTGGTAAATTACACAGGTAAATTGACAAATCTGTTTCTGTGTATGCAACTTGTGTTACTTCTCAGGATCTCTACATGCACGTGGATTTACTCAAAAAGAAGATGCACACGTTCGTAAGAAACTAGTCTCATTTTTGAAGCACATACTCTGAATCCTGTCTAAACGACTGCTCATACTTCTTTCGCTAATGTCTTCGCATTTTTTATTCTTCTTCAATTTTTATTCGTCTCTCAGACGTCTCTGTGAAATTTTACGCGAATGGTTTAAAAGATTGAAGACCAACAATCATGTACAGACATGAGTGTTGTTTTGTCTCGAAATGGTTCCTGGTCCATACAACCTGGCTGGTTTGTTGCTAAAGTAAAGAATCGGACACTCACTTTTTGCTTTCCTATACGGACCTGAAACTCTAGACATCACAACGCGTACGATGATTCATAACACAGCGAGGTACTAGTATTACATTGATCACTGTTATCTGTTGCGTTCAACGTAAAAGATTTACCTTCTACCATATCCATAATAAAGATTGATTGGTGGAAAATCGATTTCAAATTTATAATCATAAATCGTTAGATGAGTACTGGCCCCATCGAATTTTCCAACCGTGCATCGCGATTACTATAATAATTCATTGTGCAATTTTAAATACGAATTTTATTCTATAGGGTCGTTCAACTCTTACCGAACCCATGCTTAAATTCATCCGACCAGTCCTGTTGGTGAGAGGATATAGATCTGTGGGAGGCTGTTCACAGCTTCCCCCTGAAGATACGGCCAAGTATCATTAACCTCTTATCAATTTTTTGATCGATGTATCACGCCTGAGGTGACTCGTTCTTCGGCTCGACTTGTCACGCAATCTCTTCTTCGTGAATCTGGCCTTTTGCAGAACACGAAACAGTGTCATTCTTATCCTGTCACTGAACTCGCCACAAATATCATGACAACTGCGTTATATGTATTGGTACTTATATACGAGGAGTTTGAATCTAGTTAGTCCAAGCAACTTGACATGACGCGTATTCAACTTTGATTGTTTTAAAGCTTACAAAGCTTGATCTAGATCTATGCTGTATATTCTTGCTGTCTCGAAAAGATAATGAACCAAGTCCGTTTATGTTTTTGCTATGTCATCAACAATAACAGGATGACGATTGTCCGTATATGAACAGTTGTATAATATAATGATTGGAGTGGTTATCTGTCACGACTATTTTTAAAAAAATTATCATTTCAATTGTTATACAATCGCCTTCTCAAGCCATGAAAAATCGTTGCATTTATTATAATTATTGGTAAAACTCTCAGCATAGCATTCACGGAATAAGTCTTTTAAACTTTTGCAGGGTGAAAGATTGATTGCCTTTGATATTCCTTTTAAACTTTTCCCCAGCTCCGGTTATTGATTCACCGCGACATCCCGGTTCCGCCATAGATGTATCTCCGATTGTCCTTCAGCTCTTTGTCACTAGTTTCTTTGTTCAAAAAATACGATCTTTTCTCAATCTGTCGATTAACTTTCCGTTACATAATTATCGCGTTTACAGTTAATTACTTGATCTCACCAACGGGTTTATTCCGCGTTACTTTGTGCCAGCAATATCCTACCTTTGTTTCAGACAAACAATGTGTACAAAAACGTAAAAACTATGGGTCGTTTTATTGACCATTACAAACACTGAAACGTGTTACTGGATAGTTTCCCTTGATTCCAGGAGATATCTTGCACAAGAAATTGCTCTCTATCTGTGTTCCTAGAACCGTGAGTCACGGTTGATGAAAAAATTAACCAGCCATTCTTCCGCAGTGTTGAGGGAGAAACCAGAAAAAATTTATATCCCAGATAGTTCAATATCCGATAAAAAGCCACTGGTGAGAGGTTGTTCAAAATTTGGGGATTCGCTTAACGGTGTAATTCTGTAACCTCATACGTTCCTTGTATCACGAATCGTATGTATAATATCACTATATTTATCTGGTAACGTCGCATCTGGCGAATATCCGAAAACAATGGATCGAAGATATTCGGAGTTTATAACTCTCTTAAATTTCATTACGCATAGATTGTTAATCTTGACAGAAAAAACCTTCATGCGGTATGTCTAATAAATATATATGCACATACTGAATACTCATCTTAATGTTGAATTTGTTTTGTACAAGTTTCCATTTTATAGTCGAACTTTTTTTTTTTATCGTTCTTTGCTTTTCTTCTTTGTTACAAAAGCATCATCAAGATAATTGGTTCCTGGAGCTTAACGTATTCTCAGTACGACTGTATAATATGTATACAATAAGGTATACGGATGGGCGGTGGCTACACTGCAACTATGGTTGTGCATATTAGGTATACCTGTACTTGAGGCTATAATACTGCAGATATAAAATTACGACAAGAAATACGGCGAAGAAAGATATTATTTAATTGATTCTACAACATCAGGCATTGTGTCAGGTATAAGTGATTCTACCAATCGACTAGGCTTGACGGCAGACGATACTGCGTACAGCTTTCACTGCCTACTGACTAGATATTTTTTCTTCTCGTATATATCTCTTTTTCGAGGGACCAATACCGCCTTGTCGAAAACACGTGCTCGCTCTCAGGTTATCGGTGGAGAAATCCTGATACAAAAAAGCGCTTAGGCCCCTGGGATAAAACTGCATCAGGCATAAAAGTATGGGGTACTTCAGATTCCGGATTCCACAATTCACGCGATTCAACGTGTCCCATGAACCCTCTGCAGCTCCGCGTATATAACTCGTATGACGAGCGGTAGAGTTGCGGAAGTACGAGCTAATACTCAACGTGAACGAGTATATTTAGGACTTTTTTCGAGCATCGGATTTAAGCTCGCGGGAAGTTACTTGCAGCCCAACGAAAGTAACCGATTCTCATCAAATGACGCTTCGTGTCTACAGAACGGCAAAGAAACAATTGCCTGGTGTAGATGAACCAACGAAGAGCATACCTGCTCAGAGAGTGAAATAATAATGTCAGCTCGATAGTGAAGGGGGCGCGAACGAACTGGCACACAGCACAGGCACTGCGCGCCAAGACTTTACGGCATGGAAACTCTTTTGCCGTACGCAGAGAGCTCTATAGGTATACGTACGGTACGTACGGTGAAACGGTTGCATAACCAGGCTCCCGTTGCCACGTGGATCGCGATTACTCATAGTTTGCCCTTGGTTGGAACTTTTGAGTCGACGAACTGGACGGCCGAGAGAGTTGCGGCCGGCGAGCATGGCACCATCGCATAACCAATGCCGCAGGAGCATTGCACTATCCTGCGTGTATAGGTTATGTATCACGGCTCTAGCTTTGTCCGATTCGAAAATCGAACAATTCAGTCTTCGACGTGCAGGCACGACATTGTTCTTGCATGATATGTCACATTGAATTACCATTTATTTACGTCGTTCACTTTGAGCATACTTTATCGAACTTTATAGCCCTACTTATTACTTTTTACACTCTAATTAGCCTTAATTAACGGTCGTCACGGTTACGGCTTGTATAGTCGTCACGCTTGCCTGAAGCATTCTGAAGATGTTTACGCAACTCTCAAGAAAGCAAACTCGCAGAAAATAATAAAAACAAAGTTCGAAGTTACTAGTACGCCGCTCGGCATATCATCTGCAATGACTTAAGACTTTTTTTTAAGCTTTCCCCGATAATATCAACATGATTCACGTGAGTTAGCCAGAACAGAATGTGAAGAGGTTTCGTTTGTAAATCTTAATTGAAGCTAAAGCTGATTGTAACTCAAGCAGACCGAGAAATATTGAGTTATAAGATCAAACTTCCGTTTGTACTTCTTAATGATGATTTTATCTTATAATTTTTTTAATCCCGGTTCGCTTTGTACTGATTTACGTAGTTCATGACTGTATGGCATAGCTGCAGCACTGCGGATGCAAAATCGTTATTTACGACGGACACCAACACTGTCCACAATGATAATCATTTTTGAGCCTTGACGAATGACATTACAAGAACTCTTCATCCGAGTCCCGTATGAAATAAAGTCTCCTACCATGCCGCAGTAACGCCTTTCAACTTTTGTTAATAATTCCGTATACAGTGGAGCCGAATTCATGTTTCTCTCACGCGATGTACAGATCTGTTCAGTTTAGCGACACCAGAAATGTACAGTGGGATGAAAATGATGTTGGAACATACAGGCGCTAATTTTTATGAAACTCAGGTTTTGATGTATAGTACGCGGACGCAAGGGACCATCATAAAAACACAAATCTTCAATCGAAAAACCGAGGACTCATGTTAAAAATAAACAAACTAATGGAAAAATGTAAAGAATCTACGAAGTTAGATTACCCATCAACTATAATTCAATCAATGTTTTTAAATTATTTATTACTTAATACCTACAAACGATAAACGTTATACTCATAATTCGATAGTTTTGGGAGGGGTTGCTCGCGAACGTTAGCAACCCAGAAGTTGGCGGCTATGAATTTGAAACAGAACGCAGAATTAATATTATCTAATGTGTTAGATTTCCACAATTTTCACTCTCAAAAAGTGATATTTCCCCTTCAAAGTTGATTCCTGTTCGGTCGAAATGACTTGTCAATAATCGTGGCATCCATTCCAGAACAATGTTCTATATTGCAAATATTTCAATCTGCTCAAAATCAGCTGTATTTTTTCCTACGCGCGAGAGGATAGAGTTTAATCCGTTCAGACGTGTTTTACGCCCGGTTGAATATACAGCTTTCTACGAGACAGATGTTTCGTTGGTTAACTAACGTATTGACGATGGTTATACAGTACGTATAATATAATCCGCGACCCTCTCTCATCCACGAGATTTATGCAAAGGACATATTGAAAAAACTGCGTCAGTTTTCGGATATTGAAGCGATGAAATATTTTTTTGTTTCTTCAGCTCTTCCTCACTCTTAGCGACAGATAAAATGAGCGCCTGTATCACGGTAACTGAATAACGTACAGCATCAGGCGACGACGACGATCATCAATTTACGCGCAGATAAGAACGGTTTGAAAACTCATGAATATTAATATGATTTCTTGACGATTAATCTTTAAACGTTCTTTACACACGCAAATCTATTACAGCCATGTAAACGTATAGACCTGTATCAAAGTTGGAATCTAATTTTACTCTACAGGTGGATGCGGATCGAGTTAAAAGGATGAGAGAAGGCCGGTTGACGTTGTCGGAATATCCGGGGATGCGAATTTCACGCGCAGGCTCACTAAGGACCACGGAGTTGCATCTCCTGATCATCCCCACCCGGGTCGACAAACCCTTACTGCGACGGAGAAGCGCTCAACTGCAACGCGAACCGGTCAACATTCGCGCTCAGGATCTCCGGCGCGGCGGTCGTTCGCTCTCAAACGTTTCCTATCTTTTGAATAGATTGCAACTCGGAAGTGATCAGTGCAGTCAGTTTTTATTTCTTTGTTTTTAGTTAAAACACCAGCACTGATCCTTTGCGACGATATTCACACTGCTCATCAGCCCGACACAGAACAACACAATACAACACGAATGATCGACTGCCCGCGCCACATGCCCAGTGATACGAATACAGCACGGTTTTAAATATTGTGCAACGATTTCGAACTTCCTTATTTAGGATTAGATTCGCTCCCTTCTTTTCTAATCATACTTCCAATTAATTTTCATAAGTTGAAATTCACCCAACTATGCAAGAAGCTATAATATATTATAGTTGCAGCTATCCATTTGGCGACTTGACTTACTTCCTACCGGAACGCACCATTTTTGGACGCCGGTGAATCATAGAACTCCAATGAATCTTTTTACAATCGGTTGTGGAAGATTTACAGAGGAATTGGCTGGTTCGAACGAGGTATAGCAAGTAGTGTGTCTCCGTTACGTCACGCGCGTTCGAATTTCAAATCCCGCTGCACGTGTTCTGGCTCCTGAGGTCATTTCGTATTTCTTCATCTATTCTTTTTTTTCCGTTTATACAGTCATCATGCGTTCACTTTTTCACGCTGGTATTAGATCACGGAGAGAGATTAAAGCGTCTAGAGCCGCCAGTGACGAACGTGATTCTTTATGTTTTTCGTCTACTCATTGACTGCAAAAATTGTATAATTTGAATTCTTTGTATCATCTAAATGTTTTTATAATTACGATAGCCAGTAGTTTTGTTTTCAATTAATGACATCATAAAGAGGAACGAGTAATTTTGTTGAGTTTGATGAGTGATCACACGACAAAACAATACACCACGTTTCACCCTGTCGATAAAACCATCCGAACATATCTGTCATGTATGACAATGCGTCTGCGAATTCTTATCGTTACCTTTTGTCAAAAAGACGGGTACTAATTATTGCAGTTTTGTTACCGTGAACTTTCATCGTTGCAGGGGAAGGAGGACCGATTTCAACAACTGCGATCTGTTCTTTATGCTTTTGATTGTTGCTCAGAAAGCCTTGTTTACTAATACTGGCTTTCGGGCGATAATCATAATCAGGGAAGAGCAGAGATTCAACGAAACTGCTATCAATAAATAGGATATAAGTATAGACTATATTCACTGTACAGTACACCATTGTATTATAGTAGTGTATGATCCATACCACCCAACCAATGAGCATCCAGATTCAACTGCAAGTGTATAAATTAAACTTGTGTCAATTTGTACCATGGACATGCATCTGAACTTTGCCACAAATAGTTCTGTACACATTCTCATTGCAGGCGTCTATCTGTACATCCTCCGTTGGTACCGCAATGCTCGATGGGGTTGTTCATTATACACAGGTATTGATAACACAATTTTCGTAAATTGTACATTAATTATATCGATAGAGGTATGTTTCTGTAGTTGAGAAATCTTCTTGGTGGAGTTTAAGAAGAATTACAAAGTGAAAAATAATAAGGAAACATAATGTAGGCATCTTGAAAACGATTCAAGAAAGACCCGGAGTTTCTCCAACTGTATTTGAATTGCCATAATAGAGTGGGAATAGACGAGTGAGCGTACAGAATGATTGATGGTTGACTGACGCAATCTTCTTCGGTCATGATGCCGGCCTGTAGAAAATAGTTGTGCCCACATAGGCGTGCGTACGTTTATGAACATGTGGTCATCAGAGTGTATACATTCTATATGAGAACATGATATATATTTTTCATTATTCTCTACCATGATTTTTTACATAGGTAGGTCGGAATTTATTTTTTGCTGTCAATTGCCCGTGAACCTCACCTGAAACATGAGGAAGCACAAGACGCGATGATCCCGTTGTGTTTAGTGTCGAACAACACCATACTGTCTTCCAGGATAAATTCCTGCAGGTTATACTTTCATACTGCACGCATGTTGGTGATGAAGTGTTCTCAAGTTTTCTTGCTGCTGCCGCCGCTGCTGCTTATGATTTTAAACTCCGAATAACCAGCCGCCTGTTTTCTTCACGTAAATGCTTGTGTTTCTAAGGCGATATTATCTCTATCCAAATCGCGTGATGTCCTAACTGCGATGTGATGCATAATGATTTCGAAGAGATCCGTAGAGATTCTTGACGGAAAAAGATAGAAATGACACCGATGTGGAAGGTCTTGGACATCTTTCTCTTTCTATAATTATAAAGTCAAGTGATTTTGGCGTTAGTGTTCTCCGTAGAGGAATTAGCGTCGGCGCGAGAAAAGTGGCACTTAATTGATAACTAGGGATATTTATTGTAAGGAAAGCAGCTTAAATCAGCTCTGGTGGCTGGATATCGTAACTGTATACATATTTCGGTTCACTATTTTTTAGCACAAACTATAAGCGCGAGCTGTAAACCTACTCCGTATGGATATCCTGTTTCAGAAAACAGGTTGTACAGAGTGCTCCAAGCTGAGCAGGTCCTATTTCAAGATAAAACGACTAGAGTACAGTACTACGTATATACTCTCGATGCAGGCACCCCATGGGTTGCAGTGATGAAGTGGGACATTCAAACTATCCGATACCAGTTATGCGATGGCTGCGGAGACAATTCCGCAACTTACTCAAATACTACAGTTATACCTAGGGTATCTTTGCCTTTTTGCCAATCATTATTTCGTTCTTTATATTCACCATAATACGCACGCTATCACAGAATCATGATTCAAAAATGAATGAACGAGTAAGAATTTACGAGAACGAATTAGTGTGTACCCGTGAATAATTATGTTCTTCTTGCTAGGCGGTAAAGGTGTACAACTACAGTTGATCCACTCTAATAATGAATAGAATCGTTCGTAGCAGCTCGTTGGTGTATGGCACTAATCCATATATGTATATGCACATGTACAGGGTATTATAAATTAGTTTCCAAAACCCAATGCAGCTCACGTCTGTATATCTTGCTGAACTCTCTCGGTGGCGCTATTACCCCTAATCGGTCACTCTGGGTGAATTTCACCCGAAAAAATTTTCAAACTCCTCGTTGAATCTCTTAGTTGTAGAAATGGGCCTCGTGGCGCCATTCTTCACGCGAAATAAAGGCCTTTTTTCGACTTTTTTGGTTTTTTTTTTCAACTTTGCCGATGTTTTACAATATTTGTTGGCAATCAATCAATATTTGTTAGGAAAACTGAGAGAACTTTTTTCTGCATTCCTTAAACAATACCTAGGTATTTTGTTTAAACTTTTAGAACTCATTTTTGAAGCAAAAAATCACTTTTCGGGTGAATTTCACCCAGTGTGACCGTTATGCGATTCTACCGAGGTGTGAGCGACTAGGATTATACAACAAATACAGAGCGTGAAGAATCAGCAGGACGGGGAATAGCTAGGGCCATTCGTTAATTACCATAATTTGAAAATAACTTTTCCTCCTCACGTGGAGTGGAAGCTTTTTGACGGGCTGTAATTGGTGGTACCATATTCATACCTTTACCTGCCACGTGACATATCACGTTTATTCAATTTATCAATCAAAGATGGTAATTATCGGCTAGCCGCGACCGGGTGCAGATCGCGCCGCCCTCGTCGGGGTCATCGGAGGTTGAAAGTTCGAGAGGGTAACCGGCATAGACTAAACATAGATTCCACGGCGTCGGTGTGACAGGTGAAACGACCTAAAATATTCAACAACGGCATTAGCGCGACTGCATGTCAATCTGTCAAGTGTCCTACACCAGACTGCAGTAGCCGCGCCGGCAGATCCACGAATTAACCAAACTTTGAAATGCTTTTAAAATTTAAATAATGTACGTCTGACCCATATCTTCCCATTCCACCATCAGAGCTTACGGAGTAAACTCTTCGAGACCTCTATTATAGGTGCAGTACGTGGGTATACGTCACTCGCATGTTTTTCGCATGAAAAAAAAACCAAGTGCAGATTTCCAATACATTGCAGCGAGTTCCTTACACACCTGCACGATTGAAAGCGCTGCAGCCGTCATGAACAACAGAAATATGCAAACACACAATATACTCGTTCTTACAACATCGGTTAATCACATCAACGTCCATTTCTGTACGATAATACCACAAGTGTCGCGGGTCTTTCTCTGCAAAACTTGGCATTCGCGTAGTCTGTGACAACTTTCAAGTTCGAAAAGAAGTGGCTCTCTTGTTGATGAGGAAACGTTCATAAGCCACGTGGTTCATTTACATACAGTTACCTCTAGAGACGGGGGGGGGGGGGGGGGGGGGGGGGGGTGCCAAGAAGTTACCTTGCGACCGCATGAGGGGGAGGGGGTACTAAGGGAAGACCGCGTAGCTCTTATATTTCTTAAAGCCCTTGAAAATAAAGCAATATAATTATTCACATTCGATTTGAGATTTTTTTTTGAAATTTAATAACAAAATTTTGTTAATATAATAAGTTTAAAAGTACGCAAAAGCCAAGTGCCATTTGGCGGATGGGTGGGGGGGTCTGAGGTAGGCTACATCGACGTAGGAGGGGTCGAAATATAGTGAAAATAGAACCACGTGGTTTGTGAACGTTTTCCTGTGACCGCGACGTCCGCAACTTTGTCCGCAATTGTCTGTTATTTCAATTCAAGAAAGATGCACCTACAGTATCGTTGCCGGAAGATGTGATTCTTGCAACAGTCTAGCATTATAAAACGGATAATTTACTAAAGATTGTATTAAAGATTGTGTTTATTTTTACTTTAGTACCTCATGCGACAATGAGTCAGCGGCCTCGCGGAGGTTTGCGGTTAATCGATGCCTGGTAACAATAAACGACGTCGCCAACCTATACGGAAGTGGATTTATCAAGAAGAGCATTGATGGAATAGCGCTAGAAATTCCGTACAATCAAGTTTAATAAATTCGATGAATCCTTTTCGAGCGTCTCAAAGAGTTTGACAAACCCTGAAAGAAATTTCATCCGTTACAGTTCCGATGAACTTCTAGTAAAATGGGTGTTATTACAATGAAGGTTGAAATATCGTGCGAATAACAAGAAAATGTGGTAAAAGTAACTGTTTAATGCGATTGTAATTTTCGATGCTACATTTTCGGGTTTCCGCAACATTGTATCTATTTGTTTAGTTGACTGTATTTTTGTAGTTTAATGAGACCTTAACAGCTATTTCTTTTTGGGCTAACATCTGCCATCACCAATAGTTGCAAGAAAATATGGCAGGAATGACCGTGCAACCAGAAAAAATAGTAAACCATACTAGATTTTCTGGTTGTAACAATAAAACTCATTCTCATTTTGTAATCAAAACTATATTTTTCGGTTCCACAGTTATATGTATATCATTGCTCATCTTGAAATAACACATACTCGATCTTTGAAATGGAGCTCAGAAACAAAAACCAATTCGTTGAGATTCTAACAGATTTATTTCTTGATTCACGTTCCATACTATCCATGGCAGTTTCACAGTGGGAATATTTTGAATTTCGAATGGAAATACGTACAAAAATATAGTGAAGCCCGTCTACTAGTAAGACGGGATAGTAAATCAAATAATTGCAAGACAGTAAACCTCAGTATCCGTTATACAGGCGGTACAGACCCCCCACGTTGTGACAACATTTTATTATTCATAAAGACTTTTGGCTACCACGTTACGTAATTAATTATTCTTGTAGATTATGGCAGGTAGACAGCAATTGTCGAAAAGTTGCCGCGGGCCTTCCGGCCAAAAATATAAAACAAGATAATTTGATGATCCCTTGATGACCACTATTCATAGAGACTACATTTCGATCATATACTGAATTCATCAAATTGGATCCGAATTCTTATTTTTGCCGACGTTTAAAATCGGCGAATCCTGGTAATCGGTCCAGATTCAAATGTTCTATAGAAGAGTGTTCGAAATTTAAATGCATTGTAAAAATCGCGTCCACGTATTCCAGTGTCAGAGGAGAATTCTGAGCAACTAAGCATGTCATTCCATCTAGTGACAAGATTACAAAGTAAATTGTCAGACATGATGTCCGACCATGTGATTATATAGGTTCGCAATCCCCACGTTAGGGGGTTACAAGCAAGTATCCCACCAGAGTCCCTACAACGGGAAAACAGATGTAACAAGTATAAGTACTGAAGAAACATATTAGTATCTGCAATTTGGCGATAATAAATTACGTTGTATCGTAATCACGCAGCTTTATAAATATAACTCAGTAAATATCAATCTTCTGTCTCGATACTGTATTCTTAAATTTTCTTGGATGCTTCAATAGAACGTTGAGACCGCACGTAACCTAAGTACTTCTCACGGTTCTCACTTCATGTGGTTAGATTGAAGATAGTACTTTTGGCGGGAATTCAACATTCCGAACTTATTTCCGTTCCATTTCACATCCATGCGGTTTCCAACTACGTGTAATAATGATAAAATTGATCTATTTCAGATTATAATGAGTTCACAAAAAGGCAACGCGGCGCGTTCCAGGCCACAAAAGTACCAGAACAGGCATGCTTTCAAAAACAATCTTCACGACACTAGTCACAAAACCAAGTTTATTAATGGTATAGATGTGGCGAATGTGTGCGAACGCTGCAAACAAATAATCGAATGGAAGATTAAATACAAAAAGTACAAGCCTCTAAAGGCACCGTCCAAATGTGTGAAATGTGAGCAGAAAACTGTCAAACATGCTTATCACATAATGTGCGGCCCTTGCGCGAAAAAAAACGAAGTTTGTCCAAAATGCGGAATCAAGAGTGAACTTATTCCTGGTAAACCAACAGTTCAAGAACAACTCAAATTGGACACCGAGTTACAAGTTATGCTGAAAGCACTGCCCGAACGGAAAAGGAGAACGTTTATTCGCTACATGAATCGAAAAGGTGTGCATCATTTTTACTCATATAGTATTTTGTGTGAAACTCGCGTAATTTCGAATGAACTCAAATTGTGAATTTGGCAGTATGTGTAATAATAAATAATATCATATGTTGGTTAATCTATTCACTCGTGGTAACATCATTTTTCAGGTAAACCACAAGGAGCCAACAATGAATCATCAAAATCGGAAGAAAGGATGGCAGAAGAACAGTTGGAAAATGTTGCAGAGCAGCCTAGAACTCGAGAAGAATTACTTGAAAAATTAAAATCGCTAAAACTTTCGAACAATGAAGAGGATGAGATGAGTGATTTTGAAGACGAAGAACTGAGTTCGGAAGATGATTTAATGATTAAAAAAAAAAAAAATGATTCGATATTTAAGTAAGGAAAACTATGACTAATACTGTCAGTGTAAAATGGTTTTAATAACGAAAATATATACGGTTTAACATACAAGAACGATGTAGGTACTTCAATTATGCAGTAAATTTGTCATAATCGGAGGATCACGTTGCACAATTAATTCATTCTTAGAAGATACATTACTTTACTATATCATAATTAAAACAAATAACTAAGCATAATAACTACATACGTTATGATGTTAGGCAGTAAACATTGGCAAGATACATGCCACAAGAATAAATTATCAACTATTCTCGAAGTATAAAACGTAATACAATCCAAATAATATTCAGTATTATAAGTCCACCAACCACAGTTGTTGGAATCGAACGAGTAAATTGTTAGGAACAAAACCTGTTCCTATAAATGAAACATTGTAATTCTCTTACATATATTTATGCATCTTATTAAAATAGATACTTCCCATTATACATCTTGTGCGTATATGTTTGTATAAAAGTAAAAATTATACTTCATATCTAGTGTAAATACAATAATAAATAGTATTAAATTTATATCTCAAATGTAGGAAAGCTACTCAATTCAGATTTCAGTCTGTAGGGTTATCGTTATTTCTATTAGCTTGCACCGGTTTAATATACTGTAATTAGTTACATTTTGTTGTAACTTGAATAGAAATAAGATTTGTACATTTTGGCAATTTCAAACTAATGGGAGAATCACAGGAAACTGTAACTTCGCATTAGGCAGAACCTGCATTCAGTTTTTGATAACTCAATCTAATACTAGAATTGCGGTTCAGTACTTTTTTAATCTTATTGCTAATATATAGAAGTTTAATTTGAAAAAAATTTAAATAAACAATTCCTAAGTTTTGAATTATTGCCAAGTATCTAATAAGTTTTCGGCAATGGTTCAAAATTTGGAAAAATACTGTATTTAAAAATAAAGCTCAAAGGATCACTGTTTGGAATTTCGGGCAAGATGAATTTGCAAAGATGAATATGGATAACAACTAATTAAAAATTGAATCAGCATTCTGTTTCGTTTAAAAAAATATTTTCTGTGTGGTGCCATATAATTTAACATGGCAAGACCATATGACACACCTTGCGAAGTCGTAATAATATATATTACATAAAATTCCGAGCTTAAAAATTTACGGAAAATTAGACAAAACCAAAAAAAATGTGCGCGTGGTATGTCCTACTAAATAAATGTTCACCGAGTGTGCAAATTCTGTTTATCAAAATCATAATCACTGGCAGATTTTACTATTTACTAAATAAGGATTGAGGTTGCTACGGTTAGACGAAATTACAAAAGATAGTGGGCATAATTTGTTCAAAGGTATGTGGTATGCGATAGCGAACACAGTAAATTAGTTAAACAGCTACAATACCTACAAAAATATAGCTGCTCACCTTGTATAACTTATAACTTAATATTCCTTAAGTTGGTACAAACGAGTGAACGGTTAAAAAGGTGGGTGAATTTTGGGAATTTATGTCTCAACAATCAGTGAATTTAATTGGGCTTTGTTTTATTCGAAACTATATAATTTGAGCTTCATTGACATCTTTTTTAATTGGAATTAATTCATTTTAATAAATATTAAAAAAAAAAAAACAAAAGAAAACGCCACTGAAGCTCAGTCTACATACTTCCGAATAAAACAGTCTTGAATCGAATTGAACGAATTTTTTCAGCCGTCTACTCGTACGTACATACGTACGTACTTCTTCAGGAAAAAGCTACATCTTTACCTACACCTCAAATTAACAGATAAGTGAATCAAATTAGTGGGCTTACTAAAATTGGGAATAAACGGATAAGTAAAGTAAATAGCGTCTACTTAACCAATTTAAGAATTCAATCGGTGGCATCTAGGCACATTTTCTCAAAAGATCGATGGCTAACAGTAGTTTGTTTCCATGTTCCGATGGACTGTAACCGGCGCTAAGACGTGATGGGGCGACCCCAGCCGTGTTGTCGGTGAAGGAGGCCTCACGGACTGTTTTTGGAGCTCGGGCTCGCTGCTTCCGCCGACGACCAGCAACGGTTCGGCGAACGTTTGTTGTTCGGAGTCGTCGTGTGGCGTCATGGTGCTGTAGCCATGGTCGCTGTCGCCGCCCGGAGGTCTTCGATAATTCGTTGAAACTCGATACGGCGATATAGGAGCCACTCCATCACGCAGAAGAGAGTTTAGGTTGCTTTTTGCCTGGTCAATTTCCATTGGTTCTACATCGCCTTCCAAGTGCGACATTCTCAGGGTTTCTGGAGAAGCGTGCATATGGAGACATTGATGCTCCAACCCGGATTGCACTGACCTAAGGCGGTAACAGTACAACATTATTCCCAGAACGAGCAGTAGCGTTAAAATACCGCCTGCTACCGGTCCCACTGACGGCCATTCGCGAACCCCCATCTCGTCCGCCGAATGAGAATCTGCAATAAAAATAACAATTGTTGCAGTATTGAGGCAATTAAACAACTATTAGTTGTGGGAAAAAATTTGTATTTCGCTTTTAAAATAATTATAGAAATGGATCTTTTTTTTTCTCCAAGCTTACGATAAATCCCATCACCGTAGGGTGTCAAAGAGCCGAATATTCCCTTAAAGCATAAAGTCTGTTCAGAGCAGTATGGTGTGGAAAGTGGAGTTTCTGCATCACTGTCCATGTGGCACCATTGGCATCCTGTAACTCCAAGACATTCCCTTGCATTCTCGAAGGATTTACAATCAAATGATGGGCACTTTTTTAAAGTTGCAGGATACGTCCAAGATGGCTGTAGGCTTGGTCCGTGCTCGTAAAGAGCATGGCAAGCTTCAAGTTCATTGTTATCGGACTGACCGCAGCTCTCTGAATACAATGGGCATTCACATGGGCATTCACAATCGGTTTGCTCCATCCTTTTGCAGTTCAAACAAAGTCTATCCATCTGGAAGAAAATACAAAAATACATAGGTTCATCATACTGGATGGAAAGAATGGTAAGGTACCTATTTGCGAATTAAATGTAATTAAGAGACTTCAATTCTTTTGACAGTTGTACGAATGATGGAGAATGTCTGATATTGAATATTACTCAAGTAATATACGTACTGTACTGCAGGGACAAAAAGCTGATAGTACATTACAGGTAGCATTGACAAGACCAAGGAAAATGTTGGTTCCAGGCACTACAGCAACCTGATACTTGACACAATGTTCCCCATGAACGATGTTGGTCAGCACTTCCTCAAGGGAGGTATTGAATTGGTAATATCTCTGTATAGTGCCATCAAGGTGGCTGGCACAGAGTTTTTTCTCCACGAAAAATTCATGGTTAAGTATATCGTTGGCAACAACAGGTTCCACGTGGGTTAAATGCTGTTGCTCTACTTTGTTTTGGGCCTCAAATAGCGCCGGGTGAGATATTAGGTACCCTTTGTCATCCATCAGAAAACACTTCACCTTAATGTCACCGCAAAATGAAAACATTTCTAGTAATAGTCTTGCAAAATATCCCATCGTTACATCCATCGATACCACTGCCAAGACAGGATCGTTGCTGGAATGAAGGGCAGCTGAACGACCCTCAAATATCGTGTGAGAGAGCGTCACAACATAACCAGCACCTCCTGCATCCAGGTATGGCGATGTTAGGGTTACTTTCCCTGGATGCTCCAATGCCTTTCCGTACCACGATCTCCTCTTTGGATCCAAACCAGTATCCAGTACTGTTCCTGGATAAACTTCCATCACCCCACTGACTACCGCGACGATATACCTACATACAGTTCTTGGTGAAATTTTATTTTCTACTAGAGTATAACGACAACCGCTAAGAAGACTAAAATCTAAAGTATGCGGAGGGACAACGATAAATAAGATGATTAGAACAGTTTTCTGATGCGATAAACGAACAATACTCAACAGTTCATTTAACAAATTACCTTCGGATGATGAACTTGTTCAATGTGCTGTGCAAATGACGTTGTTGAAAGTGACTCAAAATTTGAGATAGCATGGCAACATCAGGCCTGACAGATGGGTGGAGAACGCGATTGACCAATAGTCTCGTAGGGTCTTTGATGTATGCCATGTAACTCTGAACTGTGATTGCAGAATCGGTTTCAAGGAGGTGCAGCTGCTCGGTCGGCGATTTAAAGCACCATGGTGAGAGATAAACGACACCAGTATCTGTAGAATGAAGAGTAGTTGATAACCATGATGTAAAAAATTTTAAACATGAATTTGAATGTAATTAATGACTACTCACGCAAAGCCACTATTCTATTATGATTGGAACACAGAGTATCTTTATCTATGACCGATTGTAACAGCAAATCAAGCCGATGATGCAGGAGATCTGGAGGCAAGGAACCTGTCGTCTTAATGAGTGATAATGACTCCTGCACTCCTTCCGACACAATGCATATAATCAAATCTCCGTATGCCAGATGCTTCCATCTGAATTGTTTCTGTAAGTTAAGAATAAGCATCGCATTCAGTTTCTACAGCATTAAGTGTATCATAAGAAAACTCACCGTTCGACCTAAAATGGTGGTGAAATTAGCATCACCTTCTGATAGTTCGTTAATCATTTTCAATGTAGAATTTTCATCAATGTTTTCAATATTTTTGAGTGAAACTTTCAAGGGCTGCTCAGTCATGACTTCAGGTCTAGGAAAACTTTTATGCATCCAAACATTTCGTCTTTTATCAAAAAGTATGGCGTACGTTTTTGGACCTCCGTCGAAGTACGTTATATCTTCAACAAAGTCCTTCAACTTTATTTCCAAGGTAAGGAGGGCTGTTTTCGTTATTTGCCCCATAGATATGCACATTGATTTGCTACGAGGTTCGTAGTATGGATCAGATAAGTAATAATTGCTTGTGTTGGGTTCAGTACATTTTGTTCCTGAGAATAACTTAGCTAGTTCAAAACTCAGAACATTTTGGGTAGGCAGTGTCACAATTGTCTCGTTACCCGCGACTTCCTTAATGTCTAATTTGAGCTTTAAATCTGTAATGAATAAAGATTAATTAATTACATCTGCTTATAAGATGTAGATCAGGGTACATTGTGATGCTACATTCATTGCATTATTTACCTGACAAAATTAAAATTGTGCATAAGTATGGAATTAGCTGTTCTGTGGAAATGATACTGCGGACATGCTTGATGTTTGAGATATCCTTCAATGTGTTTGTCAAATGTATCAATATTATTTCACCAGTCAAATTCGTGGTCAAGGATTTAATGTCTAAATTGAGCGACTGGTTGGAACCTGTGACATAGAAACATTGGTTGGTCACCATGAACAAAATCGGAATAACTTTGAGTTGCAATAATCAGAGATTTTGCAACTCACCAAATCGGATAATAGTATCAATGTGCCTGGTTAATTGAATTTTGTTAACGTCCGTAGCTCTGAGAAGGTGATCTGGACAATGCGTTGAACCATGACCAGTCAATCCAACAACACCAATATAATCTTTGTCCGAAAGCATGTCGAGAAGGGTTTTAGCTGTTAGCTGAGCCAAGCCGGCATCCTTTTCAGATATAAAGATTCCATGCTCAATAAGCAACAGAACTTTCTTGGGGTTTTTGCATCGGGATAACAACAAAAGCCCTGTGTTTTGAGAGAGGCTCGGTGGTCCGCATATTGTACCTGGATGAGAGGTTGGTAGGATGTGTAGATGCCTTAATTCAGAGTTCGTCAAAACTGAAAACCAAATGTTCATGAAAAACAAAATGATACGAACAGTAAAGAACACAGAATTATTCAGATTATTCATGGAGGAGTAATATTTAAGTTTAAGTTAGTTTGAATCCAGATTCTCACCTCTTTTGATTTCATCGCATATGTTCGAAGAGCGAGGTAGATTTGAATAAATTTCGTTTGAACTTTTGGCATTTAATATTGGCTGCACCAGGTCGTTAGACCTTGTGAGGAAATCAATGTAAGATTGTAGCTTAGCGTTTAGTTTATTGGTAAGGGATTTGAGTTTCACATTCAAATCATCACGAACCCGGTTGAACTCGAGACGGTCGAGGGTTTCTTGGAAAGAAGTTATTCCCAATTCCTCGTTACCGACGTTACGAAGAGTTTTTGACACTTGATTAACGATGTCACGTAAACACGAACCATTCAACGGCTCTACCTCGATTTGTTTTCGCAGCGGTTTATCAACCCTGCAGTTAACGACCGATCCGTTATCCGTGAAGTCAGCGTTCGCTTGTATTATGAATAATATCACGAGTCCTAAAACTCGGATAGGTAAATATTCAACGGCCATTCTAACCTAGAATCACGAAATAGCCGAGGTAGCGTCTTCCAGGAATCAGGATAGGTTAGGAATTCATTGTGCCGCTTGCACTTGACGAGACATTTCAAATCACCGGTTCATTTATACATTGGAAATAGTTATTGAAGACCCTTTCAGCAAAGAGTTTAAATAATCTTTTGCAAAAATATCATTGCGTGTACAAACATCTTTGGCCACTGCACGGTCGTTGTTTCTCGGCATTTAGGCCGAAGCACACAAGCCTGGAAGCATGAAGGCGAGTAGTCGTTACTGTGTGTAACCATGGCATATCCATACATAGCAACTCTATGATACGCATATAACACAGGAGTGGGGCAGTCACGTGATCAATCTGTCTATGCCATGCGCCGTGCTTATCGTAACTGCGCATGCGCAATAAATCACGGATACGATCTGAATTGAGCATGCGAACTGGATTTATGAATACGCACTAGCTCGAGTTTGAAACACCATTTGGATGTGCTCAGGATTGGGGCCTAAAACTTCGAAATGGCATTGTAGAAATTCCCCTCGGTTTTCAAAGGAGGATTCCCAACCTGCAGCTAAACTTTAGCGAACCGTACTTGAAACCCCATTAGCTTTAAGTAAAAAGATGTTTTTTGGCTCTCCACCAGAGTTCTGCTCCATGAGACATCACCCTATAACCCCATTAAAATCTTCTTAATTACGCCCCATTAATGAGACACATAAATTTCGACCCGTTTAAATAATATTTACGATTGGATACTACTTACTATAATCATGGTCTGTGTGTATTATACTTGTGAAAGTAAACGATATTATAAACGAATACTATTAATTGAATAAAATGCATCTTGATTTGATGCAATTCGAAGCTGTGAGGTAACTCTAGGCTCCATGCTGTGGGGTTTCATTTGAATCGGTATAAAACTGGATTTTCATGGGCGTCAAATAGACGCGACAGTGCCACGCCGTCGGCGGCAAAAAAATGCTCATGAAAACGGGTACCGCCGCAAAGGCAAAATGCCGCGAGTCTGAACCAAAAAGAATTAATGATCTGAAATACGCGGTTGCCTGAGAAGTGAAAAATCTAGGATGGTTAATTGGAAGTGAGAACTAACGAAAAAAATAAAGGAGCTAGAAGAAAATCGAATAAAACGGTAGTAGTTTTTCAAGGTGTGAAAATAATCTAATTTATTCTCATTATTCCAGAATCGTGTACTCGTGGATAATTAAGATGCCCGTTCATACGTTGATTACCACATAGTCCATACTAAAAATATTGCGGTGTGCCCAAGGCCTTTCTTCTGAACAATAAACCAAAATAAAAAATATATCCATTCTTGGTTCATTTCAATGCATGGCATATATTACGATTCTAGAATAATGAGAATGAACTTTATTATTTTCTCACATCTCGAACAGCTATTTATAATCCCACACTCTTCTTGATGTCTTTTTCGCATTCCTAAGGGTCTGACTATTAAAGCAAAAGTCCTGCAAAACGAGTTTGAGACGAAAAGTTCCCGATATCTAAAAATCGCAAAAAAGCAAGGTTAACCCCTTTGGATTTTGTCAGTCGAAATTTCGCGGATTTTGAAAAATGGTTGGATCAATTTTTTGTTGCACTTTACCGACGTAATTTTTCGAGAGGAATCGGTTACGCGCAGTCCGTATATGCCTCCAGGTACTTCATCTGGCTTCTTCGTTTTCTCTGTTTTTTCGCACTTCCAATTAACAGTCCTGGATTTTCCAATTCTTCGATTAAAAATATAATGCAGAACCATTGACCTAACGACGTGCTTTTCGACGCGCGACATTTTGCCTTTGTGATGGTACCCATTTTCATGAGCGACTTTTCGTGCTGTCGGCGTGGCGCTTCAATTTGACGTCAGTGAAACTCCAGCATATTGCAATCATGAGTATGAAAACAATGTAATAATTTCGAATTATTTAATTTGTGTACCGTAACTTTCAAACCATTGGTGCCTGGAATAAATTCTGGCACTTTTGAAAATAAGTGTAAGAACTTTCTTCGAGAAATCCTGACTATTTGACTATATTTTTTGTGACTGCAACTGGGGCATGGAACTTTTAAGGTCATATAGTACTCCTACCTTCACCGATCGAGCGAACTCACCTTTTTTCTTCCTTTGTTGAATGAACAAATGACCGGAAAGGGTTCAAATTTAACCGGTGTATTTCCCGAATTCCGAAAATCGTAAAAAAAATGTTCGGTTTTTGACACATGTTATTTTTTTCACATTTTCCGCATTTGAGGGATCAAAAAGTGCATAGCTGAGATACTTTGCGCAATTTCGGAAAGGATGAAGAGTAAAATGAGCCATTGTAAGACTGTTTTCATGCAATGTTGAGGTCGCTAGACGAGAACTAGGAATTACAATAATTTTGTAAATCAAAGATGCTCTTACGATTAACTGGGTGCACGGCCGAGCGTCCTTGCTTGGTTGTGCACTATGGGTTGTAAAATTTTTAGGGTTATCGAATGTTTCAGAATGTATTTAAGGGAGCGTTCTGGAATTTGAGCCAGCGCTCAAAACTCCCTAGGACAGAGGCAGAGCTACCCACGAACTCGGCAGCGCAAAAGAGATAAGAGATTGTTGCAAGCACTTTGTGTCTGTAAATTCATTATTATACAAATTGTATAGGTGAAAAATCAGCTGCAGTTTTGATTTTACTAGGTTTTGATTCTGCAACGTTATAATCACTGAAGGAAATCTTACGTGAAAACTATTACCAAGTTCGGGTTCAATACCAGATAAGTCGAATGAACCACAAAAACTATCGCAATATTACATTTTGTATAATATTTGTCAATTTGAAATATTAATATCCAATGTAAACCCAATATCCTTTCACTAATTTGAATCGACTTCACAAAATATCCAACTAATGACCGTTTTAGACCTGCGCTTAAACTACATTCAAAGTACTGATTGATTTAAAAATAATAATCGGAGATGCTGAAGAAATAGATTACTTTTTTTTGATTGATTGATTCTTGATTTGATGCGTATTGAATCGATGCGATGTAAACATGCCCATTATTGTTGCCTCTCTTGCTCTCTAGCTTAGTCGGCAAAATGGAAGAGGGATTCAAGTAATTGCGCATGCGCGTTCAGTACCGGAGATGCATATGACGTGTGATGAAACAGATGCTAAATGTGTAACCCTCGCTTTATACACTACGAGTACACGACATGATGTCTACGGTTCCCACAGACAACTTATCGGATGGTCCATATTTTCCCATTCCGTCACCATACAGCCGATTATGCAGTTTGTGTTTGATCCCATCGTTTTTCACAACCATAACGTGTACATTGCTCTTTATTGATATTTTGTGTACATTGTAGTTTATGTAATAATGGACGATAATTATCTTCAGTGAATCACTGCGATACTGTATATAGTGTCCAGTCCCATCTGTAGTTAATAACCTGAATGCTTATTGAGTTCGGATGAGACATACAAACTGTTAATATTTCGAAAGTTTCAACACGTGTGCAATTATTAATACTAATAACACCCAAATGTCATGTTCATACAGATGAAATAAATATTTTATTTGATCGACGCAGCGTTTGGTCACTTCATTGTACAGCCCTATCCAGTCTCATAACCTAATTAATCTTATCGATCAGAGCACAGAGCGCCCATTGGGTATCGAGTGATTAACGTACTTTAATCATAATATTATTTTACTTATTTGTCTTCCGTATGCACGACTGGCAAGCTAAAGACAGTAGTAATTTTGGATCCGATTGTACCGACCAGTTTCTCAACCTAACCTTAAACCGTGTTAAAAGTATCTGAGTACTGTCTGCAGAGTATCGGTCGTTGAGAGAAGCCAAAGTGCTGAAGCGTTAAACATGTCGCGATTCCTTGTTCAAAGAGCCTCGCTCTTGGTTAATTCGTTCAAAAATGTATCACGGGTGTTTCTTATCCCTGTGAGGAATTTGAACCTTCTTGAATATCAGAGTAAATTACTACTAAGAGACAGCGGTGTGTCTGTACAAAATTTCGCTATAGTCGACGACTTGAAATATGCCCCAGAAGTCTTAAACAAATTCAGTAAGTATACCTATTTAAATATTAAGTCATGTTAGTATAACTTGCGAGCTTCAGAATGTCTCATATTTGCAACTGATCGGATCATACGTGCAAACGTTCAGTACATTTTTTTACGTTACAGATGCGGCTGAATACGTGGTAAAGGCTCAAATTCTGGCAGGAGGGAGGGGTAAAGGTCACTTTGATAATGGATTCAAGGGTGGTGTACACATCACTAAAGAGTAAGAGCAATTCTGCTAGAATAGAAAATAATCGATATTCTTGCGGAAAAACCTTCCCACAGATTACATTCGGCAAGAATAGTAAAATAGCATTCTTGGTTACATTGTTGGAATTTATGTTTCTTGATATTCCAAAATCTCGATTTATGATTTATAAACGTATAAACCATTTTATCAAGACCTCACAATATTCATAATTTCATCTACAGAGAAATTAGCTATCTATTTAAATACCAATTGATTTTTGTTGTAATTTAATGTGACTCTTTGCTCGTGTACAATTTGTAATACAAAATAGTCATCTTATATTTAGGTTCTTTAACCTTCATAGATTATGTTTGAGAATTGAATATTGCTAAGGGTTAGTTTCTTTGCTTCCAAATTGAAATTTATTTCGAGGATGAATTTGAAGCAAGAAACCCGGCTTTAAATTATAGTCGTAAAAATTCGTATGAAAACTTTGTAGACACGAGAAGCTTCTGGAAATTGTAAAGAACATGTTGGGGCATCGTTTAATAACAAAACAGACGCCCAAGGATGGGATTGTGGTGAATAAAGTGATGGTTGCCGAATCGGTTGACATCGTGAAGGAGACATACGTTTGTATTTTAATGGATAGGCAGCATAACGGTCCGGTATTGATAGCCTCTCCAGCAGGTGGAATGGACATTGAAGCGGTTGCTGAAAAAACACCGGATTTAATAAAGACCATACCACTTGACATTTACGAGGGAATTACAGAGAGCATTGCCAAAGAAGTAGCAAATTTCTTAGGTTTTGGAGATAAGTTGTTGCTGGATAAAACTGTTGCTGAATTGAGGAATTTGTGGAAGTTGTTTGTTGACATAGATGCGCTGCAGATCGAGATAAATCCTTTGGTAGAAACCAAGGATAAGCAAATCATCGCTGTTGATGCTAAAATATCGTTTGACGACAACGCTCAGTACAGGCAGCAAGACATATTCTCTTTGGACGACGCTGGCGAAGATGATCCGAGAGAAGTAGAGGCGTCGAAGTTCAGCTTGAATTACATCGGAATGGACGGAAATATTGGATGCCTTGGTAATCTAGTTCTTCCCCGCATATTCCTACAAAAATTTTGATCGTTACCAGAACAATGTTTCTTGCTCACAATGTATTCCGATGCATTTATAATATCGCAACATGTGATTGACGTATAGTTAACGGAGCTGGGCTAGCCATGGCAACTATGGATATAATTAAGTTAAACGGGGGAACGCCAGCTAATTTCTTGGACGTTGGAGGTAGCGTTAAGGAAGATCAAGTATATCAAGCTTTCCGAATTCTCACTGAAGGTAAATAAATTCTACGTTGATTCTCGACTGTGAGATTATCATTTGCCTAATGGAAACACTTCGAGAATGTTGTAATACTTTCGATATTAAATTCAGATGCCAAGGTGGAAGCTATTCTTGTCAACGTTTTCGGCGGTATAGTAAACTGCGCAACGATAGCCAATGGAATTGTGGGAGCGGCTCGTAATCTTGGCTTGAAAATTCCACTTGTAGTCAGATTGGAAGGTAATATTGTTTATCACCTCATTTTCGGACTATTTTAGAAAGGCACAGCGATTTTTGATGCAAACGAACTATTTTATTATGCAACTAGGTACGAATGTTATGGAAGCCAGAAAAATACTTGCGGAATCTGGGTTACCGATTCTTTCAGCTTCCGATCTGGATGAGGCTGCTAAAAAAGCCGTCGCGGCGATAAGACAATAGGCATAGCCGTCCACCATCGACGTTTATCGATAAATTTCCTTGTTCAAGACTGTGTAACTTGTACCTTTGCTCAATTATAGTAACATTTCACGTGATGTACAATGCCGTAGCTGTACATACCTGTAATAAAATTATACCATGAATGATATATGTCGGTGTTTACGAAGTTGTAAGTGGTGTAAGAATCAAAGAAGAGAGTGGAAAAGTTTTATAATTAGTAGAGGAGTGTGAATACTGATAGTAGTCGTTAATCTATTCAGAATTTTCCATTGGATGCTGATATAGAAGCAATGATTTATACTGTAAATGCATTTTTATTGAAATAAAGTTTGCTTGAAAATGATTGAATTCTTTAATGAATGCATTTCAAGTTCCGATCAATTTCCAAGCTTTAGCTAACTACTCAACACAGCTGCAGATGTCCAATAAGTTTGGAGCTCAGTATTTCCGTCAAGGCCTTAATTTGAAACCTTTGGACTTGGGTGACTTTGTAGTCCAACCAATAAGCTGGAACCGTTTCAGGAGAGGTAAACCAAACTTAGAGTAGAAATCGTTTATAAACATCGTCTAGCGAGCAAGGTTCAATAATTATATTCGAATGCCAAGTTGGGAGAAGGTTGAAACATGTACTGTATACGTGTGCGCGACTGATCTCGGACTCGCTACTAGCTTGCAGTCATTTCATTCATACCCATATAGGGCTTGTAATTTCCAACCGACTTTCGAAGCTAAGTAATGCCCTGGGGATCGACGGACAATCACGTCATCCGTCGCCCCCACCATAAGAAGATGATAAGTAAATGCTCTGCATGTCTAGTGGAATAAAAAACCATCCAACACTTTCGACAGATTACTTTCTTTTGAAAGAAACATGATAAGGAATTATATACCCGCTGTGCGTGAAGGATATTATTGGCGAGATTTGTTAGAAGATTATATCCTCGCCCAAATGAGTAACGAATGAGTTGTCTCACTTAAATTCGCGCAGTTAGGCTTTCTTCGGACCTTTGACAATGAGCTTATAGAGCACATATTCGTGTTGCGTCAGCTTTAACGTGGTAGGCAGATAACATTCAACAGTTGCTGTATATGTATACGTATAATACAAGTATAAAGCTGATATAAATTGTGCAAATGTAGACTATTACCAAAAGAGGTAACACAGCATGACGCGATAAGTGCGAACAGGATATTGTGGTAGGATACTTACAGTCGTTGAGCATATAATGGTATACTGGTCATGGACTCCTGATACAAACTTTAAAAAGTGACCATGTTCTATTCAGCATTACAGTATTCATATGAAGCCATATTTTTTTAGTAGGTGAAGAGCGCTTTTGAGATATTTATAAAAAAATATACATTATTCATTTATAATAATAATAATAGTAATATTTATTATAAAAAATGAATCGTAGAGAGTTAATGAATTGGGTATGAATGTACGACTGATTTTGGCTTTAGGTCAATGTGTTTACGCTAAGAACCGAAATAAATCATTGGATCCTCCTGAGGCACAAATTTAACTCGAACATAGAATTAAAATTAGGCGATGAATCGCGTTATCGCGACGTCACGGAATCTGGTGAGAAGCGAGTCACAGACTTGGTCATTGTTTCGAGTTGGCCTGACTTTGAACTATTTTTCAGGCTCTAAGCACTAAATAGTACAAAGCTTTCAAATATAGCTTCGAGAGTATAAACGTGCAAAGAGTAGTTGCATGTAATAATAGAAACGCTAGAATGAATCCGCGGAAAAAGTATCCGCAAATTTTCATGCAGGTGCCTAAAATCATTCCCTGGCAACTTTTCATTTGCACTTGCTTGAACGGTAGGAGAAATTCATGAAACGCAATTGTAATCGTAAACGCGCCAAGGAAGTCGCTGCGGCGGGCAAAAAGGAATTACCCTGATTTGCATCGGCTCCTTCCACGAAGGTACGTCACGGCTGGCGCCTGGTTGACTCGCTTGTCCCCATAGTCATACGTATTCACACTCACACTTTCGTTGAAAAATCTGACCGACCATTTGTATGTGGCATACCGCGTTCGTCGTGTATAGGTATGTATATAGATGTATATATAGCCATCCCCGCAGTCCCTGAAGGGTAAGAACGAGGAGCGGCGTTCTATTCTTGGCAAACTTCAGTTGGATCTGCTTTCGCGCTGGTAATACCGACAGTTAACGCCAGAGAGTGATCCGCTCAAGAACTCACCAAAAACTTGACCGTACCGTAGGAGACCAGCCCACGTATCAGCAGACCACTTCCTTCAGGTCGAGCTTTGCCGAGCTTTACACATTTTCAGTCTTTATCTAGCCACAGCGATCGACGGGTACTCAAGAAATTGGATTTAAAGTGCTCATCAGAACAGCAGCATCAGCTTCCAGTCGTACCAGTTGAGGTGAGGTGAAAATCTTAGAACGAATCTTGCGAAACACTCTGGCTTACAGGTATAAGTTTAACCCCGATTGGGACCAGAAGATACTCGTATAGATTCGACCATGTTTTGCAAAAAACTTCTTCATCAGAATGAGTGTGAAATAACCGCGGATTGTTGACGATCACGATGATGATGATGATGGGCTCTACGCCAGTTTGAGTATTTTCCTTTCGATTTTAAGCTCGGCATATTTTCTTTACCGTAATATTTTGCAGAAGAAGTGTTTCAATCTTAAGTAAAATCATCCCGAGTGTTCCCATACATACACGATTGATAAGTTCACCGACTGTACGTGACTATGCAGTGAGTGACCGTTTATAGCTGCCAGACGTTATTCGTTTGTTTTGCAAGTGCCCGTAATCTTTGGTTCACCTGTTCAACTCGACTCGCCGCTGTTTCGTTGTATTGCGTATAGTAAACACACATGGACATATGTGTACTGAAATTATCAATTCAATTCCAAGAATCACTGCTGCTAGGGTTTTTGTGATACATTTTTCTGAATGAAAGCGAATCATGACAGTCGCGAATTTCTGTTAAATAACATTAGACATTTGCACGCTTTTTGCAACGCTTTAAACTGTATCATGGCTGAGGATTCGCGAAATTTCGCTACAGCCGCTGATATCGAAATTTGAGACCTGTACTGGTGATGCGAAATTCTATTTTGACCTAGACGCTCTTGCGCAGTATTATACGACAGAATGAAAAATTCATTTTCATGATGACAGAATGAATCTTCTTTGGTATCTCGAAAAACCTTGTCTACATTCGTATAGATAGTTGTACGTGGGCTGTAGTGAGCAGGGGTCTATTTCGAGACAATTTTACGTTTAAAAAAAAATAAAAAACCGACTCAGCTATTTATCTTTGTTCTCCCGGTCGATATACAAAAAACGGAAAACGAAAAGCAGAATATCGTAAATTCTTCCCGTTATATATTGCAGATGCTATCTTTTTCAGTTAATCAAGTCTGATAGAAAATTAAAATTTTTCATGCTGGACGTCGTTTTATAATAGAACAGGAGGTCCGTTAAACTGGCATCTTTTTGAGCACGACGCAGATCTGAAAGGACCAACAAAACAAAACCAGATTGTACCATAGTTCGGTTGCGCATCATCAGGTGTGATCTGGAGGTTTTTCAAGGTTTAACGAAACAAAAACGGATGGTATGATAGTTTGGTTGCATATTTTTAGGCGTCGTGGGTGCGAACGGTCTATACATAGTCGGATCAAGCTAATAGACTGTCATATTCGCGTTAACTGATTAAATAGAGCATTAGCTTACGAGTTATTTTAATTCAAAGTAGGGATACTTTTTGCCTATGTTTTCTAAAATTGTGACTTAGAGTAGATTTTTGTTACTCAAGAGGATTGCGAAATTATTTTCCAAGTTTGTTTCTGAGCTCGGGTTCCTCGTTGCGGTTTCCCTTGCGCAACAATTGCTGTATGATATTCATGTAAAGAAAAGTGACACGCCACCTTATTCCAGTTGCCTGAAGAACGCGGGTATCAGGATAACGCTATTCATTGTTAGACAATAAGACTCTATTCTACGAAGACGTCGGACACCTTGCGCCACGTGAACCACAAAAAAATTCAGTGCATTGCAGATCGTCAAGAATCTTAAGCCTGCAGATTAACGCGGTATGCATATCACAATGTGGGCATCTATCGGTGCACAGAAATGATACAGTTCTACCAAAATCTATAGAGTTGGGCTACAGAACAGGTTTTTTTTTTATATAAACGTGGTCGGTCCACGGTGTTGTCATTCATCGAAGCCTTTATATATGCTAAATATTTTATAATTGCTACGTAACAACGATTCCAAAGTAACATGTATTCGCAATTTATAGAATAACTCTTCAGTAAATTTATCAGAACTTCCTTAACTTGCCGTCCTTACCGCAAGCTGACCGGTGACCGCATAGATTGCGGTCTCCGTATTTAGATATGTGATGCAATAGACCGTACGGCGCTAGCAAGAACAAGGACAATTTTTTATTTAAGCAAAATTGTTTACAGTTTGAAATAAGTATGATCTTTTCCTGCAGGTACGGAGACGAACTGAGACGGAAAAGCTGAAAGACCGGGAGAGGGCAAATACGCAATAGCGCATTGTCTTCGAGATTGGTGGGGAGATTGAGAAAAAGAAGGTGAGGTCGCATTTTGAGGATCATCCCAAGATACCCGATTGCAGGGTATAGTTTTCGCTACATTGTATTATCGTAGCTGGAATTGAAGTGCCCGTTTTAGTAGCCAGCTGATCACTTCTGTACCATCGGCAATTAGGATCAGGCTGACGTGATTTCCTCCCGCTTATAAACGGACAGTTGGAATCCAAAGCACACGAAGCTACGCTGATCGCTAGCGGCATCTACCCTCGTCACTACCATCAGCGAAAACCTTACCACCACATTCACATTTCACCGCACGCACAACCGGCGTATTGCCACTACCATATTTCCTTACCACCTCTATAAGCACTGCGATACTCCAGGCCTAAGGAGAGGTGGTTCATAAAATGAATAACAATGATAAGTCAGTCGAGAGCGGGAACTCCGCCGAGGAGGAAGACGAGATGATCGCGACAGAGCGGGAGTTAGCTGAGGACGCTAAGTGGAAGAGAATCCAACAGAACACATTCACCAGATGGGCGAACGAGCATCTCAAATGTGCCAGTAAAACGATTGGGGATCTCGAGACCGATTTGTCGGACGGGCTGAGACTGGTTACACTGATCGAGGTGTTGTCCCAGAAGAAACTACCGAAGCACAACAAACGACCTAACTTTCGTTCCCAGAAGCTTGAAAATGTATCGGTTGCCCTCCAGTTCCTCAGCGATCAGGGAATACGCATCGTTAACATTGGTAAGTGAAGTTATGCGCATGCCACCTACTCCGATTACGCTGACATTGGCACTGAAACTCCACCCTGCGGCGTTTGATAAGATACGCAATACAGCTTTTGCACACTGTGCTCTTACTCTATCGCGTAATAACGAAGTAGGTGTACCTTGGAGATAATGTACAAGAATTGGCACCCGGACACTTCACCACTTTGAGGCACGTCGTTGGTCATTGTCTTTTCGATTCAATGGTCTTTCAACACTGTACAATCCCTCGACAACAAAAGTATTAAAGGATCGAATTTCATCACACTTTTCAAATTTCCCCCGTGCATCGTGAAAATCTTTTACTGGCAAACATTACAAATCGATGCATGGATCGAAGCTTTGGGATGAGGTCGTTGTTTCGAAAAAGGAAGGTCACGTGGGGTACCGGCCTTTGCGCGCGCGCTCTAACCACGTGATATCAGCCGGCCGGCAACAACCACTTGTTGGTTCTTAATCGCGCGACTTTCGTATTATCCGAGGTGTATCGACTGAGCACAAAATAATTGGAATGAGCACCCCTTATAAAATTTACGGCCGTTTAATTCTCCGTAACTGCTTAACTTTAGATTGGCAAACGGAGTGACGTTTATTATATTGCATTATGTAACTTGTGTGAAAAATATTGTGGAGATTTTAATTGTTGTTTGACGGCATTTCGAACTCTTGGAAATGGCTTAATTGCTCATTGGCAGGTTAGTTGCTTTATCTGAAAACTTGACTGGTGGTTGATAACGGATGATACGCGCAGCCGCTTGCAATTAGTAGCCCCACATAGAAATTTAGAAGCATTTACGGGGAGCGACACTGTGAGCACTCGTACGCGCTTAAAGAAGATGACGTTTGTTTGGCCTTCACCTGGTCTGCACAAGTAACGCCTACTTTCTCTTGGCTGGCCTGAAGCGACCTACCAACCATACGTGTAAACGTTTGGTCCTTCAATTGCGATATTTGAAATTTGATGAGGTATTAATGCCAAATGCAATGGCAATGTAAAAACGAAGAAACCTGTACCAACTCAATACATATACGTATAACACAAGTTTGTTCTCACTTTAGATACTATAACATTGTACTAACAGGGCATGACGACCACCGTTTGTTGCTGTCTGCAAATTACTTTTGAGTCATATCCTGTTGAATAAAAAATAATTGACGGATTCGCAGAACGTGAAATAAACAACGCCCATCATGATCAGACCAGAGCGATTAATACAAGATTCGTCATCGCCGCGCGTTCAGTATTCTACTTGGAAAATTGTTCGAATCACAGGACAAATGCAGCCTCTGTTAATCAGAAGTGTAAGCCATAAGTTACTTAGGAAATGACGTCCTCTGGAGCCGGTATGCAAGTTTAGTAGTGAAGTAATCTCTGACTCTGAGAAACGGATGACGTCATGGTACGAAAGCGTATAACATAGGTGTATGTATACCGGGTCCGCGACGCCCGATCCTTCGTCCCCACCTCACCACTGAACTCTGCTCGATCGGCATTCCACTCAGGGATTCTGCCAGACCAGACGGGCCAGACTACCTGTTCTTTATAGACCCCGGTCAAATAAACAAAACAACATCGCCAACGTAGATATATGTGTATACATGAATTCCGAGAACATAATGGAATGAGATTGTCGAGTTTTCAGGATCGATACTGAGGTCATGATCGAATATGATAAAAAAGAGTTTTTGAAAAATCATAGAATCATGCTCTTGAACAGCTTTTCGAAGCAAGTTAATGTTGGGCGAGAAGACAAAGAGGCACATGTGAAACAAGTCTTTCGTTTGTTCAACTGCAGCTATACACACCTATGTATACGTGTGCATATACATGTTTTTTTTTTGTCTTTCACGTCACGCGGTGGACTACGCTGTAGTTATAACTGTACATCGGACGATCTTCCGTTTGTCATGTCGTCCTGGTACCCATACGTGTTCCAAAATACGCACACTCTGATTCGATTGGAGGGTTTGAAAGGCTTAAGGTCGTGTGGTACTCCCACCTTTACGGACCGAGCAAACTCACCCTTTTTCTTCATATATTAAATAATTTGAACCCTTTCCGTTCGTTTGTTCATTTAATATAGGAAGAAAATGGGTGAGTTTTTTCGGTCGGTATGGGTATTAGTACCACATGACCTTAAAGACGATCGCACAGATTTTTTTCGCTCCCATGCTAATTGTGATACAATTTTTTGAAGACTACAAATGTGCATATTTTTTATAAGCCCACATTGGTTGGATGTTTTCTCAATCTATCTGAAGTCGGTCGAGGATTTAAACGATATAGGTTCCGAGCAAGAATCTTGATAAGCCTAGATTCAAAAGGTTATTATTCTTTGTCTACGTGATATACTTGACCCTCTTCACTCTTGAGTATACCGACTGTATACATACATATATAGCAACTTGGAATAACAATCAACAGCGAATCGGGTTAGACGATGGTTTTTCAGTCCAATGAATAAGAATAATCTTTCTGGTATTTCAGAAGAAAAAAGTGTAGCGATTCTTGCAAAGCTGTGATTGCACTACTGAACAGTACATCGTTCATAGGATTTTCATTTTCGTATGGCATAAACTAAACTTCTCCGATCTGCCAACTCTCTTAAATCGATCTGATCACAGTATTGACGTCGATCTGAGGCTGAGTGCGGCTGCAGTTCAACACTGTAAACCCTGTGCATACTCACAAGCGATATCTACATCACCTATATCTTGTTGTATAACGTCACCGTGTAGTAATTGCTTAAAATAGCTGGTAGAATGAATCGACCACAGGCAATGCTTACCGAGTCTTGAGACGAATCCACGACTCTTCGAAGCCGACCGAGTATGAATGCCAAGACTTCATTGTTACCCGGTCTCAAGCATGGAGCAATTATGATCCCGTCAAGGATCCATAATGGCAAGGCGGCAATGTTACATATATGTTCCTGCGTATATACATGTTTGTCTTCTCACAGAGTTAGGCAAGCGCCGCGTCGAGATTAAGGACGTGAGGACGGATTACTTGTAAGGTATAAGACCTGGAATAACAGAACCAAAATTTTTATAATCTATGTACTATTGTCTACAGAACTACGCAGGTTTTTTTAATCTAATTTTTTAGAAACAGTGCACTTTTGAAAAAGTGAATCGTGTTTTGGTCAAAATATAAGAAGTAAATTGTCAATAAAAAAAAATTTACGTTAAATAAAAAACGACTACTTACTTCCGTAGAGAATGAAATTGTGAAGCTATTGTCAAAATTTCAAATCGATCCATGCAACGGTGTTCAAGTAATCTGTCCTCCCAGTTTGAAAAATATGGTTGCGAGAACAATACGTTGAAAGTTTTACGAGCATTCAGCGTGGGCCTGAGGCGCTATGACAAAATCATCAATTGAACCTTTTAAAAAAAAATGTTCATTATAAGACCAACTGGATATTGGTTTTTATGACCCTAACATATTGTTTAAACCAAGAAAAAATCGAATTTTCCAAAATCCTAGAGTGATGTCACCCCTGAATTCTTCTTCCGAATGGAATTATTTCTTCAAATTTCAGTTCTGTCAAATTTTCCGAGTGTGGAGAAGGAGATATATTATATAAAAGTTCCATCAAGGTGCCGTAGCAAGCAGGCCGTTATAGCCATTATATACCTATACCAATAGGTGAAGAAACTGGCCCGGCTCGGCTAGGAGATAACGACGTACGAACGCTTGCCGCTGTACACAGTTAGCAGTTTATCACCTAGGAGGGAGAGGTGTTAGCCTCGAGGACGCTCGTGGATATTTGAAAAATTCTAAGTTTCGGTTATGCCTGAGATAATGTTCGCTCACTAATACATTATTTGGTTGTCGCTTGATTCAACCGCCCTGGGATTCAGAGAATCTCTAATGCCGGTGTACTTTTGTGAGCTGCCTTCATGGTGTTTTCATGATATAGCGGAAAAATCAAAATTCCCTAAGTCAAATCTGTTGATTGAGATTAAAATTGAAAACTTTTTACAAGATTTCTCGAGAGCGACCTAGAATTGTTTGTTAAAAAGTGTGCAACGATACGACACTGGCTGGCAACCAATTCACAAGTAGTGAATCACATTTGAAAACTTGCCAGCTACTTTGAAATTTTGTTGACCGACAAACTGCCACGCATACGATTTTAATAGATTTTGGTATAAAAATAAATTATAAATAAATTAGGTAGAGTCGTATAATGAAAACTTTGCATCATTTGTAAAATATTTGCCTTTTACAAAGGAAAGGTATGTAATTAAAAAAGATTATCGTACATAGTGATAGGTATACTTGACATAACCTAGCAATGCAGAATTTGCTGATACAACAGAAAGCATTTAGTTTCAAATTTCTGACTACGAGTTTAACAATTTCAATCAGAGGTTCAGGTGCTGCGTTGGGTACAAGTTGCATGCATATATCAAATGATTCAAATTTCTGCATGCAATTGAAAAATAATCCGCAGTCCACGCCTTTTTTTAGTTACACGGCCAGACAGTTTCATATTATGAATTATACGAACATTCTTCAACCCGGGTAGGATTGAATTGTTGGATGGAACAATCCTGACGTCACAGTTTAATATGTACTGTGATAACAATTCGCCGGCAAGAATTAGTTTCATTGTTCGAGAAATGACGCAACTTCAAAACCGGCGACAAATCGTAATATGGTATAGTCACTGATGGTTCTATAGTGGAATAAATTTATGCCGTTGGCAGAACGAGGAGGTGTTGCATAGAAATTGAGAGCTGTAACGTTGAAAAAATCGTCATATAAAATATACACGTTAAAATGTACGTATCATGTGTATACCTAAATGACTCAGGTGAAAAGATTCCGGGAAAACATTAAGTCGTTGAGAATAATTACCATAGGAATGCTAAGTGATCAACGTCGATGGTACGCAGTGTAAATTAGATCTGTTGTAACATTCTCTTTCTGCGTATAATACATCACTGATTATTATTCCCTATCTACGAGAAAAAGTAGAAATAATCTGAAGCAGGAGAAGAAGAAGAACAAGAAACACAATGTACGCATTGTTTCACCTGATGTAAGAAAATATTAATTTTTTAACTCTCTGTCCAGATCGACAGACCGACTTACAGTCAGCCGTTAAAATATAGCTGATATAATATTTTTTTCAAAATTTGCATCGTGCTGCGCGAACTTCACTTCATTTTGTGCATCAATTAAGTCTGATTATTCATTTTTCTTTGGTTCAATGAATGATTGCTCGGTTGAATGACGCATGAAATTTAGCGATTGAGTTTTGACAGTTTAGAAAAGTACCACCTGCGTTATATGTAGATTTAATCCTAGATTGTAAACGGCCTGAGTGATTATCGTAGAGTAAGAGTAATCCGTGCATCGCGTTTTCATTCAGTAATTGTATTAAGATTGAAATTAAGTGCCATTATTTGCAGGAGTGGTGCAGATTAATATAATCACATAAGATAATCTATTTTACTTGAATACTTTAACCAGTAGCGCAGTGACGAAATTAAGTGATCTGACGTATTGGATACGCAGGATAAGCTTGAGATACTTCGGTGAAAGACATTAATTCCCACTTAAAGTCTTCGTGGACGTCATTTCCTTAATTATCTCTACATTCGCGACCGGAACGTTGAAGACAAGGACATAAAAACCAATAATAATGAAAAAATGTCCGAGTTTTATCATCACGCGTTATATGGAGAAAAAGTGTTATGCAATTTACACAAGCTTTTTATAACCGCCACCAGAGCTGAATCCAAATCGCTTAAAATCGTGTTTAGACATGAAGTCGTTGAGCAAGGAATCGGTCCTCTCACGATCATCGCCGGACCAAGTTCTCTTAATGGTTACTTGAAACCAGTTCCGCCGTTAAAAAAAAGTGGTAGCATAAAACTAGCGGATCATGGTACTAGAATCTTGGAATAATTTGAACGTAAATCCATCATTCATCATATACCTAGCTCCAGAAAGTCGGATATTCTCGGATCCGAATATAAATTAGCAAATAAATTTCAAACAGAAGGGTAAAATAATTTTCGTACTGTGCAGATTCCTCGGACATTGTGGACTGCAAGTTGAAGCTCATATTGGGACTGATATGGACCCTGATTCTGCACTACTCAATCTCCATGCCAATGTGGGATGGCGACGATGGCGAGAGTCCGGATAAAGGAACCACACCAAAGCAACGGCTTATGCACTGGATCCAAGCGAAGGTCCCAGACTTACCGATCGGTAATTTCACGTCGGACTGGAACGACGGTAGGGCGGTTGGAGCACTCGTGGATGCGGTTGCACCCGGACTTTGCCCGGACTGGCAAGACTGGAACCCCAAAGACGCGGTTCAAAATGCATCGGAAGCGATGGGTCTGGCAGACGACTGGCTCAATATACCTCAGGTGCGTTGTGCTGATTGAGATTATTTGGCATAGTTGGTAGAGGGTTGAAACGATCACTGACTTGTGACCGTATATTTTATTGTAGCTAATCAAACCGGAGGAGATGGTGGATCCCAACATCGACGAGATGTCAATGATGACCTACTTATCGCAATATCCCAACGCGAAGCTGAAGCCTGGCGCACCTCTGCGGGCGAAAACCAACCCAAACAGGTATGCTGGGAAATATAACTCACAAACAATAGTTCCTTGCCAGGAGACGTTGAGCAAAGAGACCATCTGCAGAATATAATTGATCAAAAAAGGAAAGAGTGATTATTTATATTATAATTAACAGTTGATCAATTATAACTGCGTGGATGAATCTCTTGGTAAGGAATAGGCGAAATTGCGCTCATACAGGAATAACTACGTGTAAGAAGGGAACAAAAAACATCTTGTTCCTCGTCCAAATTCATTAATTAATTGATTCATAAATTTCATTTTTCGGTCCCAGCATCCCGCCCCCGCGGTAAGTCGCGAGCTTCAAGTACATTTTACAAGAACTAAGGCTTTGTAATCTATTTTACTTGGCAAATTTACATTTACTGATTGTTTGGAAACTACTTTCTAACTTTTTGACATCTAATTGGAATATACTTGATTTTAGCAATCATATTTCAGCTGTGTGTCGTGTGTCGTGATTGCCATGATATACGTGTATACCTATACATTGATTACCAGTTGTATTTCGGTAAAAAGAATTGTTTAAATCCAATAACTTTGTGCAAATAATTATAGGCTGCTATTTAAGGAAGCTAGATATTCATTTTGGCATTAACGCTTGTGTAACACTTGGTTATAATACAATACTGGCCGATTGACGCATAAGTATCTGAATGCCAATGCTCACCATTCTGCGTGCTGTCATGTATGTTACTACAATTGATTTTCCCATAAATCCAGAGTCCGTGCTTATGGTCCTGGTATCGAACCGACTGGACCCGTTGTTGGTGCCCCAGCAAATTTTACCGTGGAAACATTCTCTGCCGGTAAAGGAAACGTTGAAGTAATCGTCGAAGACCCCAAGGGAGCTAAGATTCCGGTGAATAGATTTATTGAAATTACTTATAAATTTAAAGGATTGTCCATACCTAAGGTGATACAATCAAACTTCAGTGTAACTGTTGTAATTACACACAACTTCGAGAAAATATAAGAAATCAAGTCATGATTGTGAGAGACACACCATTGAATGGAATCAACAATTAAAATAGTTACCGCGGTTACCGCTTTAAAATTAATAGCTTATACCTATACCTTTACAGGCTGACGTCAGGTTCAACAAGGACAGAAATCTCACCTACGCTGTATCCTACACTCCTAAGGTGGAGGGTCCTCATAAGGTGAAGATTCAATTCGCCGGAAGAGCTATTCCCAAGAGTCCTTACACCGTCAGCGTTGAAGGTCACGCCGGGGATTCCACTAAGGTTACAGCTAGCGGTCCTGGACTGCAGCCCGACGGCGTGGCAATCAATCGACCGACCTTCTTCGACATCTTCACCAAAGAAGCTGGGCGTGGGGTGCCAGAAGTGATTATTCTGGATCCTCAGGTGCGAGCAATTTCGATTTGATCTACCAAACGAAGTAGCGAATTCGTGTAACTCTTTCTTCAATGAAACTAATCGACCTTCTGCAGGGTTCAAAGACTTCTGTGCCAGTAAAACTCCGTCAAACGTCTCCCGATGTTTGGCGCTGTGAGTACGTCTCACCGGTAGTTGGACTTCATTCGGTGAACATCTTCTTTGCTGGCAAACCAATACCGGGGAGTCCACTTGGCGTACGTGTGTCGCCTGTTTCCGATGCAAACAAATGCCGCGCTTACGGCAGAGGGCTTCAACCGAAAGGTGTTCGCGTCAAAGACGATGCGGACTTCAAAATTGTCACTAAGGATGCTGGAGAAGGAGTCCCAGAAGCACGGGTGATCGGGCCAGGTGGTGCCAACTTGCCAGTAAAGTAAGAAACCCATAAGCCAGAAGTGTCTAAAGTTGCCAAAGTTATCGGGCTCTGTGACAAGGAAATGACTTGAATTTCAGGCTCATGAAGATAGACGCCACGACCTATCATTGCAATTACAGTCCAGTAAAGGAAGGTCGACATGTGGTGATGGTCACTTTCGGTGGCAAGGAGATCAACAAGTCTCCATTTGAGGTGAACGTTGGTCCTTACAAGGAATCCGCCATCAGAGTGTTCGGACCAGGACTACACGGAGGAGTCGTTGGATACCCAGCGAAATTTACAGTCGATACTAACGGCGAGACTGGGAGTCTTGGATTTTCTATCGAGGGTCCATCGAAAGCGAAGATAGACTGTCACGACAACGGAGACGGAACGGCAGACGTCACCTATTATCCTACCGCACCCGGGCAATACTCTGTACACATCAATTGCGACGACGAGGATATTCCAAAGTCTCCGTACATGGCAGAAATCCTCCCGAAGGTCGACTATGATCCGGACAAGGTGAGACGCGATTCAATCTGTGATGAAGAAAATGTTATGAGATCACTTTAGTGACGTTTACCATGGACTCAAACAACTTACAATCTGCACCTGTTAACGATGATTTAGGTCGAGGTGCACGGTCCGGGAGTCCACCCTGATGGCGTAGACCGCGATAAGCCGACCCACTTCACGGTGGATTGCAAAAAGGCTGGAAAAGCACCGCTAGAAGTAGCAATTCAGGATGCTCTCGGACGACAAGTTCCGGTTCGTTTAGACGACAAGCGGGACGGAACAATCCAGGCTCATTACACACCCACCTCAGGTTCACAGCACAATATTCAGGTGGGTTTGACAAAATATACGTCTTAACCTGATGATCTTAGGAAATGTCAAATTTCCGGAACTTACATTTTTCGAATATCAACGAGCTTCCACCTCTTCAGGTCAATTACGGTGGAGTTGGGACCAAGAAGTCACCTTATAGAGTCAGCGTTGCTGCTCCGCTGAATCCAGCGATGGTCCAAGCCTTTGGCCCAGGTCTTGATAAAGGCATAAAGTCGAATACCCCGACACACTTCAACGTAGACTGCAGAGAAGCTGGTCCAGGTGAGCTTGACGTCACAATGGCGACTCCTGAAGGTCGTGACTTGCCAATCACTTTGACTGACAACGAGGATGGCACTTACACCGTTGATTACGTCGCCCCGCAACCCGGAAACTATACAGTCAATCTTAACTACGGAGGCTTGAAAGTTCCAAAATCACCGATCAAGGTCAACGTACAACCTCATGTAGATGTTTCCAAGATCAAGGTCGACGGATTAGAGCCCAGTGAGTATACCGCAGTAATTTCAATCTTTTCTATTCAGCGAAGAGTAGATGACTCTAAGAGCATAACCTCATGAAAATAACAACTTGAATACTTTTCAAAGCCAAAGAACGTATACTGATTAAATTAGATAGTTTCCGCTTCTGCAAATTCAAAGGATCCGGGCATCTTGGTCACTAGGATTATCAGTACATTTTAGAGTGGACTAGTGTATTTCAACTCCGAACGTGGTCGTAATACTTTTAGCACTGACTATAGTCGACAGAAAAAATGAGTCCGCGAAAATTGGTAAAATTTGGCGTAAGTGAACTAGGAATTTGTGAGGAAATCGAGATTTATTTCGGGAGATACTCCGAGGCCAAACGAGGGATGCTTATAAATCACGATTTCGCAACGGTGAGATATATCTCGAGGATTATACGAGTCACCAATTAGCGCAGAATACCAAGTAGACACCGTGCTACATGGCGTACAAGTGTAATCACAGTACCTATAGTTTACTCTGATATGTTGTCGAAGAAAACCAATCTAAATGATGTTGCATATGCCAACCACCCGTAGCCGCACCGGTGAACAGTCTTCAACAGTTTCGTGTAATAACCCAAGACGCTGGGAAGGCCGATGTTCAAGTAGCGATCACAACGCCATCAGGAAACCGTGTAAAGGCTCACATCATACCAACTCACGAGGGTTTCTTAGTAAACTTCACGCCAACTGAGCTTGGGGAATATCTGCTTGGTATTAGTTTCGGCGGGGAGCCAATATCTCCTCAACCATGTCGCCTGACGTGCGTTCACGGGAGCGATCCATCTAAGGTCAGAGCGAAAGGCCCAGGGCTGTCGCATGGCGTGGTTAACAAACCCGCAGAGTTTGTGATTGATACTAGGGGTGCTGGGCAAGGTGGCCTAGGCGTTACAGTCGAAGGGCCCTGCGAAGCTGCCATCAATTGTCGCGACAATGGCGATGGCACTTGTTCCGTAGCCTACCTTCCCACAGAGCTTGGAGACTACGGTATCAACATCACTTTCAATGACCAGCATATACCGGGCTCACCATTCCAGGCGTTAGTCGTACAAGAAGCTGACCTTTCCAAGATCAAGGTGTCTGGCAACGGCATTCAACCTCACGGTTAGGAGTCGCGTGATCACTAGCTTGCTCTTTTAATATGACGCATGACTCATCTGCTGTTTGGATTGTACAGATGATCTTTGTATTACTATCATTTTTCAACGTACCTACTATGTATTTTTTTTTTACTTTTGTTTCACTTTTCTGTTTTCAATTGATTAATCATTCATGACTGTTTCAGTGTATTTGAAAGTATTTTGATCAGAGGGATGATGGAACCAATTATTTTAGGATTTTTATTGATGCTGTCTACTAACACGTTCAATTTTTTGCACTAAGAACTTGCATCCACATAGACATGTACATATATGTATATAGAATCTGCAAATTCAGCAGCTAATTACTACGCTCATTTGCGTTTTGGCACTCCCACATATATGTTCGAATCACAAATCCCGTATGTTGTGCGCGATCGGAGAACTGTGATTAAGTGTGTAAGTTAAAAAGTACACCAACAAATGTTATCATCGCTGCCTCATTGTCATGGCACTTACAATTTAATGACTTTCTCTGTAACGTTGGCATAAACCAAGTTGCGGTTAGACGTTAATAGAGTGCAATGGCCTTCACATTGAGTAAGGACAGGTATGGCGTTTCAAATGAAACAATAGACTGTGTGATTATTCATGAATAATGTAGTTTGATTCGATGGCGCCAGCGGAACGAGAATGGTGGTACTACCACAACAATAGTGTGCTTCACTGATACTTAAGTATTTTCGTTGATTGATTAATTCATTTGAGCATCTATGTGAATCTAAATTGCAACCTTCGGCTATTTTCAATCGAAGAAATTTGTCTTTTTTAAGGTCTCTACGTCGACAGCGCCACCGACTTCATTGTTGATACACGAGCGATAGCAAAGACCAAGGGTGACGATGGTAAGGTCTCGTGCACCATCACAAATCCCAGCGGTGGAAAGACTGAGAAAGTGATAACGCCGCAAGCGGATGGAACCCTGCGAGTTAGTTATACGCCGTTCGAAGAAGGTCAGCACACGATTGATATCCTCTACGACAACATGCCGATTCCCGGCTCGCCGTTTTCAGTGAACGTGAAGCGCGGGTGCGATCCCAGTAAATGCAGAGCCTACGGTCCCGGCCTGGAAAAGGGTTTCGTTGCCAAACCCAACCAGTTCACTGTAGAAACTAAAGGGGCGGGAACTGGAGGACTTGGGCTCGCAATTGAAGGAACAAGCGAGGCCAGGATGACATGCAAGGACAATTATAACGGGTCATGCAGCGTTGAGTACGTGCCAACGGAACCAGGCGACTACGATATCGCAATAAAGTTTGCAGATCAGCACATTCCGGGCTCTCCGTTCAAGGTTCAGGTTGAAAAGACATTAGACCCCAAGGAAGTCACTGCCTTCGGCCCTGGTTTGGACCCTGAGAAGGTTCGTGAAGGCATTCCGGCTAAATTCATGGTCGATACTTCCAAGGCTGGCATCGCACCGCTGGACGTGAAGTTGAAAACGGACAAGGGAACGATACAGAAACCGGAAATCAAAGACGTTGGAGAGGGAGTCTATGAGGTTACTTACCAGCCTCCACCGGTTGGCAGCAATGTTCAAGTTGGAGTCACTTATGGCGGGCAAGATATCGCCGGGAGCCCCTTCAAAGTGAAGGTCAATCCATTGGTTGAACCGAGCAAGGTCGTTCTATCCGGACCCGGAGTAGCGCCGAAGTTGTTGGCATCATTCCCCACCGAGTTTTTCGTCGACACCCTGAACGCTGGCTACGGTGACCTGGAAATTCAAGTATTGGTAAGCTTCTCCCACGCGATGAATCATTAGGTACTATTTACAGGTATCCTCTTGTGATGTTGACGAGTACATTACTTCTTCAGGGGCCCGATCAAAGACCACGAAAGGTCGAGATTCAGGATATCGGTAATGGCAAGTACAGGGCTTCCTATCTTCCCGACGACTGTGGCGCCTACAAGGTGAACGTTAAGTACGGCGGTAAGGAGGTGCCGGGCTCACCGGTAACCGTTCAAAGTCAGTCAACCGGTTCCGCAAACCAGTGTAAGATCAAAGAAGGAATTCAACGTACATTGGCTCAGGGAGAAGAGTATTGCATCACCGTCGACACCGAGAATGCTGGTCGTGGAGCAGTCACTTGCCGAATTCGTTCAACATCTGGAAGGTAGATTTAGTTGTGATAAATCACATCGATCTTTTCATCTTGGGGTCAATCAGCTGGTCTCTTGCATGACGTATGGTTCGTACTGTAGAAAAATGTGCTCACCCTATTCATCCGCGTAATGGGTACTGCATGGTTTCGTGAGAGGTGGGCTTAAGCATGCCTCTATCAATTATAATTAATTGCAAACGTAACAAGTAGTAGGTGCCAACATAAAATTGCGCAACTACTTCGGTGTAAGGTAGAGTTATGTTAAATGGTTGACAATTTTGGCACGGACGAGTGTCACCGTGTGGTATACAGAATCAAGTTACATGATGTAGGCAACTATGTGACGGCTAAATGCAGTGAGAGATTGAACTTGCAGACTATCGAGTTCGGAATTCTTTTTGGATATTTAAAATTTTTCATCCTCCCAACATTGTGTATTCAATTATGGCATTGACGAATGGGAGAAGTACTTATCTAGTATGTTTTCCGCTTATTAGAAAATATTGTCACACTTCAGAAGTAAAACACGTGCTGGTGTATTTCACGTTCACGTCAAGCCCAGTGGCCAGTTTATCGCGAATTCCTGCTCGACAGTGATCCCAATTTACGGATATTAGCCACGTCTGGGACTCAGAGTCACGAATTATTATAAGCTTTGATACGCGATGTGCGGTACATAAAAATCTGTGTATTTATAAACTTCCCGGGTGACCCTAATATCGCGTGTATTTTTAATCCCCTAATTCGTTAAAACTTTCGTCCGATGAAATAATCTATTTTTAGGAACTACCGAATGTCTCACGATTCCGAGAAAAAAATGTCATCAGCCTTAGTTAGACAAAACAGACTGCCAGTGTTATATCAGTTAATTAATATCAATATTTCTCGAATAGTCGCCATGCTTCGCAGCCGAGATTGCTTTTTCCGAATGAGTCATTGACACCTGAACTTATCATCCCGAAGATTCCGAGAGAATTCTGAAGTCATAATACCACACTTGTTTGTTAAAAATAATTTTCATTCGAAAAAATACCTACACATTCCAGCGATGACATAACACTCGATGACTTCTTGATGGATTTATGCCTTAGACAGGTTCACTTTTTGGCACGGTGTCAACATAAATTTAAATTATATTGAATTTTTTGAAAACTAAATGGTCTATGTAATTCATTACTTCTAGGTACATATCGACCATTAGCCCAACATAACGTAAATTGCAAGATCTTAGAATATGCGGGTTATTGTAACGCAAATACTTATTTTATTGATATAATTTTGACAGTAATCAATATTTTTGCTATCTATGTGACTACAAATAATCACGAAGAGAATGGAAATTTTGTTCATCTCATACAGACAGTCTCTTATAGAATAGTGCTCACCTTGTTACGTTTGAATGAGCCGTGGCTTTTCCACTCATTAGTGGTCTACGTTTATTCACAACGGTTTCCCAAACTGGAGGAGAATATTTAATACCAGCATTAAAGTTAAGAGTTGAAGTTAAAAAAAAGGCAGTCAACAGGAAATGAATTGAGGATTATTTTTTGTTTAAATTGTAGACGGAATTTGGCCAAATGCCAGTTTCAATTACATTTTTCTTTTTAAGCAACTGCATCAACATGAACGAATAGCACTAAGAATGTTGTAATAGTACGGATAGATCCAGAGACTTTGTTTTTTACTTACACCGGAATTTGCGGTGTGGATATACAGTATTCCGAATAGGTCCTAGGAAAGCTTCCATCAGACAGGAAAAATACTCGAATCGAAATGTTAATAAAAGCATTGGAATTGTTGTGCGAGACAAAAACATCGATGAGAGTAAAAATAATCGTTGAAAATTTCACCTGAGGATATCAAGATGGGAATTTGTCACTTTGGGGAGTCATAGATGTTTAAAAATATATTAGCACGCGCATAATATTTATTTTTGATCACCATTTAAGAATATGTATCGTGCGAGTTGCCACTGACAAAACTGTTTGAAAGGTAGAAAATAATATTTCAAACGCCAAGAGATCTACTAATAATTCAGCATCTTTTTTCCAATGTTCACATAAATCACGGAAAGAAATCTAAACCAATATACCAAACGTAAATCATGCGTAGGTATACCAAGAAATCGAGGCATGATAACATTTTACGAAGACCACTAATCCCTCTACTGTAATTGCTTCACAATTTTTTCTCCAAATTGAAATCCAAATGGAAATTTTGCTCCGAACTTCATTAAATTATTTTTGGTGTTATTATTTCTACTGTACCTATTCAGTATCCGTTTCCTTACAGGATACATCCCCACGTGTTACGAAATTTAACAGTTCGACGTCAGGTGTGATTTATGAATCTGCATTTTGGCAAGACAACTGATTAGCTGCTTCATAATAGTTAGATGCAATTAGAATGGAGCTTGCTTGATTCGTGGAAAGCAATTGTCTATACATGAAAAGTGGAATATGAAAGACGAAACGACAATTATAGAGCTTGTTAGGAACGGAGCTTCGTGAGCGGTGAAAGGACATATGTACAAGATTGCCGAGAGTAACACCGTGAGCTAGAACACTTGTAAATCAATTTGTCAGCTTGGATCGTGAATTGTTGATCTTTGTGTTACTAGTGACATTAAACCTCTGTCAACGTATTGTAACTAATCACAATTGGCTATCGCACGTATAAAATGTCCATCATCAATAGTAAATCGGAATTCACACACCTGTGAACGAACAGTATGTGTCATCTTGCTGATTTGGATTCTGCTCTTTTGTGAGAATGCCAAATGCTTCGTTCCAAAATTGATGAGACTGTTCAAACGCAGATTATAATTGCACTTTTACCAGACAGCCTGTTGTTTCACTATGTAAATTAGATTCAACTACAAAGGAACAAAGCTGTGCTTCTTGGCACGATCTTCGAAATTAAATGGAGCGCTGTTAGCAAGGATGCGTAACAAGAATCGGTTGTCTAGCTCCAAGGTATTCGACGAGGATGAAATCCTCGAGTTTTGTATGCGAATAAGTTTCATTCGTATTCTGCTCTCACACGGAAGTTATCCAAGGTCGATCTTTCCGATTTAATTTCTTTTGCAATATGTTATAGCAGGCTAAAAACTAAGCGACAAGTATTTTTTTTAATTGCCATTAAACACTTTAAGGGGGCGAGACCACTCTCCAAAGTAAGGCATCTATAGTAGGTTTTTTTTTTTCTTTAATTGATTAAATTACATTTTTCAATTCTCGTTATGAGAAAATTTTTCCATTTTAATTGGTTCAAAAATATTATGTTCTTGTGGGTGAAACTGCCAAATCGCCGCTTGAGATGCCTTAGTTTGAAAGGTGGTTCCATCCCCTTAAAGTGTTTAGTGGTAGATAAAAAAAAAATATGTGTCGCTTAGTTTTTAGCCTGCTATAACATATTACAAAAGAAATGAAATCGGAGAGATCGACTTGGGATACCTTCCTTGTCAGTCCTCCAGTTTATATAGCATTGCTTGGGATGGTATTTTAGTCATTGGACAAAGTTTAAGTTTGTTAAGATGTTTTACTTTCGAGTCGACGATGCGTAAAATGCTGGTCGGTCAGGTCTTCAATCAAAATTTAGGCTCCTGAGGTGTGGGTTAAATTTTAATGACAGTCAACCTTGAGGCCATTTTTAACGTTCGAATTTTCGTCTTTTGCAGTGAGGCTGTCGATATTGATATTGAGGACAATGGTGACGGGACTGTCAACGTCTACTACAAAGTTGCCGATGCTGGTGAATACACTCTGAGCATCAAATTCGGCGGTCAACCAGTTCCGGAAGGATTTTACACTTTCGTGGTAAGTTTCTCAATCTCCAACCGCGTATCGCGCGACGGCAAGTTTATAATTTAAGAGATCGAAGATATTTCGTGCGTATACATATAAAATAATTGATCAACTTATTTTCGGGATATCCTAGAAGGGTTACCAATACACTGTTGAACTTTTCCACGAGTAATAAATAAACTTCCCGGCTATGCGGTCAAGTTTACTTTCTGGTTCGAACACATTTAGAGCTGAGAAACGAAATAACGATAAGATGGAAAATATTCGGTTGTACAAACAAACAACTCCGGCATATAGCCGAAAAGGGTGATTCGCAGTTCACCCACGATTTAAACGAGCATAATGCTTATAACGCAAAAGCTTGCATTGTTCGATCATTTCCATCGCAACAGCACGTAACTAGATCCTAAGAATAACGTCGAAAATTCTCGTCGAATCCATCATCGCCGCTGGAATTCAACTGCGTAGTCTTGATCTGTCGCTGCATTTTCCGTAGATATAATTTCGATTTTTGACAAACGACTATGGCTTAAGACCCCCGACGTTTAGAGTGGGTATAAAACATGGATGCCTGTGTTCCCCGTAGCAGTGGTGTGGTTTTCAGAGTTTACTGGTGGGAGTAAAACTGATCTAACTATAGAGCCTAACACGTACGTACAGGATATTGTCGCAGACTGTTCAGCAACACAGTTCTCTTCGAAGGCTCTACCCGATCGCATCAGTTGATTCGGAATCTCCATCTTGTTCGTGGCCTGCATCCCTGTCAACGTAGGTTCGTCTAATCAAGGCTGACGGTGGTTGTCGCGATTCGAACCGAGGATCATATGCCAAGTAACAATCTTATAAGAGTCATAACTTCCCCCCCCCCCCCCTCCCCCCTCCACACCCCCAATCCGCCACTCCGCTAAACCAATGCCTATCATCTCTCGAGTTGACGTGAAAATCGATGCTTGTCACCTGCTGTCTACCTCATTAATCGAGGAAATATTTTTCAACAATTATACGTTACGGTTCGACAATTGCTGAATAACGTTCTTCAAGAATATGATCATTAGTATTACAATTTTCGCTATCGTCATATCATCTTCATCGGGCAAATTTTATCCCCCCGTCTTCCAATACCGTTTCGTTCCATTTTTGAACAATACGATGGTTGCGTTCAGGCGTCGTTGTGGTGAGCCAGTCGAAGCTGGGATCCAAATTCACTTACCGATTTCACCTAACCTTTGCTGTCTAATGATCGATTCCGTAGAATCCAAATCATTGTTTATGAGATTGATGCTTTCGAAAACATTTACACTTGTCATTATCAAATAACACCGTGTGATTGCTATACTAGCGCTTATTCAGAAATTTATTTACTATGGTTATTTTTTCCTGTGAAACTGCAAATCGGAATTATTTGGAAATTCGAGACTTTTAGTTTTACCTCGTTTTTGCTCGTCGTTCGAATTTATGCAATTTTCCTCTGATTTTATTTCTCGTAGAGTTGGTCATCCATTATGAAACTAGAATAAGCAACATTGTTATGGATAGTTGACATCCAGTATACCGTAACAGGGAAGTAGTCCATGTCTTGGTTTCCGTCCAATTTAATACTCCTTCCATAAATAACCATAGTTAGTCAAAAAAAATTTCTTTCCACTATATTTACTCGTTTGCGAAACTGTGTGTTTGATCATTGATTCAACCAGTCCTGATGCTAGTGATCATGAGCAATTGAGGGTTGAAACATTGTTTGAGAAAAAAGTTAAGATGTTGGCCATTTCTGATTGCCATAGCCGTTACTTTGAGTAGAATAGAGACCATTCATAGAACCAAGAAGTGGAGGAGAAAATATACAATTTCAAAGTTATAAGCAATATGAAACGAGAAACTGGGGTCTCTTCTGGCCTATTTTGAGTGCGTCTCGCAGGCTTTCCCAAATTTATAAGCCCACGCCGGTTATGGCGGGGGTGGAAGGAAGGGAGACGATGACTGAGAGTGAAACCCGGCTGAATTAATGCCCGGCGTTAAATTAAACATCGCGGGCCACCTTGAGGTGCTGGTTGCCGTTGGTATTGCGACATCACGGCGAGCTTGTACTGATTTTTAACTTTTCTCCTCATTTTTTGGCACTCCTTGATATTTCACACCTACCTTAATGCATTCTTTCACGTTCTCGTCATACTGTGTTTTATGCATGAAATTTACCCCGCACGGATGATTGACGGCCGGATGATACTTCTATTTTTCCCAAACATCGTGCATCCAATGGTGGTATATTTTTGCGTTTTATATTTTTTTACCCGAGGATAACATGTTTCGCCAAAGAAAGATTTTCGGAAAAGTTGGGCGATATTTTTAGGAAGGAAAGGAGATGTTTGTTAAACAAATGAATTCTCAAATGGCAGGTAAAGATTGGAGCGAGTAACAAGCTTGAAAGTTATTCGTTAGCTATCCACAATTTTGAATTGGTTGCGAAGGTGGATGAGATATGATGCAACAGCTGCTGGCCAACTGTCGTTCCGTTCCTAGATCGTTGAAGCAAATGTTAAAACATCGAAAATAGCAACTAGGAGACTTGAATACCAACAATTTCAATCTGATCAACATCATTATATACATAAATTATATTTATATATACATGTATATGCGGTTTCGACGAGAAAACTAGAATCGAGTCTGCGCAAAGTCCTTTACCTTTACCCTTTGGATGAAACATTAAAGTTGTTACATTGTACGCGCATCGTCAGCTGGCGGAAATAATCATTCCTGCAGAGAGTTGTTTGTTCTTCCTCAATGCAATATTACTGATTTTCAATATCCGTTTGATTTCTTTTTTTTTATGAGAAACTTGTTGAATATTTTTTTTCAATCACCAGCTGCCGAACGATAAACGCAATTGATCTCGGCATCCGATTTTGTCTGATTACATCAGCCGACGTTATTTAAGACTTAACATAATAAGCATCAAATACCACCTGCGTTATACTCGCAGATTGTTTATTGGGTTAACACGGAACATGTATAATGGAACTGCTCTCAGTGGCGCGAAAGAGTATTTTTTAACTGGCAGAGTGATCGTCAAGTAAAGCTTATAAACATATTCTCTAAGATAAAGTTGGATTGGGTGATTAAAGACGCGGTCAAAGTAAATGAGAAGTAAATGAAATAAGAGACGACTTTAAAACTTTCATTAAATGTTCCGACTGTTGTATTGTTGTACTGACCTCAAGTGTAACAACGACGGAGTATCGAGACTGATGGAGTGTTTCACCTTGTTCTAGGCATCGGAGCAATACCAGGAGCATAGCAGCAGCCAGAAAAGTCACAGGAGAAAACGCTCGCAGCAGCACGTTGTTGAGCAAAGAAGCACGAGTAGCTTACAAGAGAGTTCTTCTGTAACGACAAAACGCAGCAGTACCCAAAAGGATTCGTCAAAGCATAAATTCCGTGACGTTGAACTCAATCACATACCTCTTCCTTCAACCGGCGGCGTAGTAACCTGTAAGTATACCCGTCACACATGTGACAAAAAACTGGGTGGGGGGGTTTATATGATGCACTTCCGTGTTATTTTTATTCATTCTTCGAGCGATGTTTTTACGTCCTATTGGAAATGCGTAAAAATATTTTGGCAGCGACTGCATCTCCATGTGTTTTTCTCTTTGTGGCTCTCGGCATTACTCCTTGCCGAAGGGATAGTATGACGCGGCTCGAAGTCATGGGTACAAAAATAAATAATAAATTGAACGTGTTCTGATGGTCAAGTAATGTGAATATTGCATGAAACGAAGTGCGTGATAATAGCTCCTTCCGTTGTGGCGAAATTTATTTCAAGAGTTTGGAGTTCGACTTGCTCGGTTTGCGAAAAGGAATTTTGTTGTTTATTTTTAACCTTTATACATGTACTACGCGTCCACGGATGCATGAGCTGTACACAAGCTGGTACTAGGGCAAACGATTATTCGGCGAGTTCGGAATCGCCATTAAAATTTCTATTTACACATCTGTGCGGAACGAGTGATTATATATAAACACGAATTGAAAATAACTTGAGTCTATCGCGGGTGTTTCGGCGAGTATAATATAGTGATGTACATCCGGACAGCGTTAGATGATCTGCGATCTTTGCTCACTAAATATCACCAATTAAATCTATATTGAAGTCTCTGATTTGTAAACACTCTTCCGATCGAATTGATTCTTCAGACCAATTTGAAACGTGGACAATCGCCAAGAATATGGTGATAGATAATACACGGGTGGCCCGTTCCGTGCGTGGGATCAACAAATGAAAGTTATGAGTCAATATGAATACCTAGAATTCTAAGGATCGGAAAGCTGAGGAACTATCAGAACCCAAGCTCGACGATGGACTCGAGTCTCGGATGAAGGTATTTTGAGACGAAATGTGGCGTCGTAAGGATCATTCGTTGGATGTATAAGAGAGACTGAAGTGAAAAGAAAAGACGATGTACCGCCGGATCCATGAACTGGTTAATGGTCTATGCATGTTTGAAACTGTAAGCTGATGGACAGGACAGGTCTGGGCTGGTGTGAAATCGTCCTTGCCAAAAATATGACCTACCCACTGGTGGTGGTATTAATATTGGGTGATTAAGTACTGCCGGATGCGTTTGCTACCTCAGCCAAGCTCGCACGCTCATTGGGGACGAAGAGACTGTCAGAGGAAAAGATCAAACTCCTCATCTCTTGGTCTGTCATCCACCTTTTCCTCGCAGCTTCAACGTCATCGTATAAATATCCCGGAAATAATCCACGGTAATACCCAAATGAAAAGCTGTTTCGATTGGGAGTGACTTCTATCATCAGTTTCACGAAAGGTGAACATCATTCGAGGAATTACTCCATCTCGCCAGGGTCTGCAGGGGGTGTACAAGATTTCATACAGCAACCCAATTCCATTTAATGCGGTTCAGCTTAATTCAGAATACTTGAGAGTTGCGAAAGGATCACGCCGTGATTTCATGATGATATTAATCTGAAGTCGGAAATTGCAACTAGCGTTAGATTCGGTAGCTGTCGCTGCTACACGAGTGAACACGATGTCTTGTCATTTTTTTTCTGACCTGAGCTTCACTCACGGAATAGAGGCAATCGTTGAATCCGTGTTGCTGATCTTGAGTGTAACTCTGTAACTTCCGGTTGGGGTTGGAACGTTGCAGGCCCTCGACGATCAAGTGACCGACCCACCAAGAGCGTCTGCCAAATTTTGCTATCTTAAGAATATCAGCCCAGATATTTCAAGGGAGGCTAAACAAAGTTTGAAGACGAATCTTAAGGAAATTTAGTCAAGAAATATTGGAATCGGTCTATTTCCAAATGTCTCGTGACGTAATTTAGTAATAAACTTACTATTTATGCAATTCTAAATTTTGTACATAAATATCTAATAAATATATATATATGCATAGACGTGGGATTTTTTGTGACATAAGTTTTCTCAACTGTCCGGCTGAAGATGTGAAATTTTTTCTTTTTATTAAATGCCGAACGGATCGTGCCTTCTATTTTAATCACGTTGGGGTTGTATTAGATTTTTTTGATGTCATAAAGCCTGTTGGTCATAAAGTTTGAAGAAAAGTTCCTTTGAAATTTTTCCAATCCTCTTAATCTCTGTCCAAAAATACTTTTCCAATGTTGAGGCTTTCTTAATCGACGGGTAAAGGGGTAACCGTGCTAAAATTGACGCAGCATGCAGATCGAAACGAACAAAGCAGGTATAATAATAACTAATAATGAGTCATGGATTCTGCATTCTGTTATTGATAAAGGATCGGTGCTTTTCACTGTGAAAAATACAAAATTAGATACTCTCTTGACGACATTTGTGCCAAAAACATATTTTTACGTACGGGTCTCGTCTACGCCAGAGCGTGTCGTTGAATTCCAAGCCGAGCTACGACCAGGTACGCGGGGACCCCGGGAATTCACCCTACCATTTCCGCAGCAATTTGCGTCACAGCAGTTTGATTTTTCAGCGTAAATTAACGTACATCAGACGGTCCACGTTTAATATATCAAACCCCATTGGTCTCTGGAGAAGCCTCAGAGTTGGCCTCTCGGGGAGTCAGGCTCGCCATTTCGATAGTCACCGGGCTCCACGTCTGTCTTTACCTCAGTCGTGTCGGAGATGCGCCTCTGAGAGTTGCCGCTGGAGAAGACGGAGTCAGTCTTTTACAACACCGCACAGTTTGTGACCGGCTCGTGTTTCTTTTGTTTGCTTGTTTCTTTGTTTTTTGTTTTCTTCGTTAAATTTACTTTCACAAATTCGTTCGAATAATTACCTATTTATCATTCAGAAAATAATCGGATACGGTGGATTTTCGCTCGGATTGAATTTATCACTGGAAACATTATTTTTTCGAACAAAATCGCAGTTCTTCTTTACGGTATTGTTTACTTGTGTCAAGTATTAATAAACACGGTTTCCATTGGACGTGCGTTTCTAATATGATTGTTAAATGCAGTGCGGGCTTATAGAATCGCTTTCGAGTATCATTTCACCGCGATTTTGAAACGTTTTTCACTTTTGCGTAAGCTCTATCCATTTTTAATTAATCTCAACTGATTTACGGGGTACTAACGACAGATTGACGACGGTTCATGATTCTATACGTCAATATTTTTATTCACGTATATTATATTGCACCATCAATTCATGCTTGATATTAGCCCGATGAAATAGTTTTTGCACTATTCTAGAGCACTGTTTCGGTAATTAAAACTCAAGATTAGCTAAAGTTAGGTCTCTGACGGCAGTAAACAATACCTCAGTCCCGGTTCATAAATTATATCGAAGTTAACGTAACCGCAAAGAATTCAGAAAAGCTTGCTTACACTATTTCCCGCGAGGTGTAAAAATTTAAAGTAAGCACGACGAATTGAGACTGGAAAAAAACTTTCTTGAATCGAACTTCCTGTCACGTTCCGTTCATAGATGTTGTTTCGGGATTTCGACACCTTGATCTAAATTCGAAAACGAATGTGACGTAAGCGTAATCAGTTCAGGTTGGACAGAATGTAAAAGTGGATTGATTTTTCCCAGTCTCAGTTTGTTGCTAATAACGGTTTGATGATCCGTTCTTTTAGAACTCCATATATCGGTTTTGTTGGTGCAAGTGGTGTGGACGAAACGATAACGAAAGTTTGTCAAAAGTTTGGAAATGTTTTGGGAACAACCCGAAGAAGTGGTCACTACATGGCAAGAGTTGTCGACTTATTACTGCGCTTGGCTGAAAACTGTGACTTATAGCGAGTTTGATCGGGCGGAGAAGCCGATTTGTTACGCTCAAATATCAATCAAAGACGAATCAGAAGAAGCGCAGGGGCCCGGACTGGACTTTCTTCCTCTGATATTTCAGAGTATATTTCACGTCGAAACGAAAAAAGGTTCATTCGGCTGATTAATTGGCCCAGGATTTTTCAGTCCTGCTATTTATTTATCACCACTCTCAATGATTCTAAGAGGAATGCACAATTTATCACAACGATATCTACACATACAAATTTAACTCACTGTATACGGAAATACATGTTGCTACGTTCAAGTCACGTCCGTTGTGCTTACACTTCTCAGCCTCCGTAATCATAGTAGAAACCGACGCAGAGAGCGTGAATCGAGTTATACCCTGCAGTTGGCTAAATGATTTACCGCATGTTCACCGTGATAAACAAATACCTACCTAACTCTAAACTTAAAACTCTGCAACAAATTTCCCAAGAACTTGAGTATCCACACCTGACGGTATGTAAAACCCCTGTTATATTTTCAGCCGAAGTCAAAATGCCGAGTGGAAACGTGGATAAGCCCGAAGTCGAGGATAACAGAGACGGAACCGTTTCCGTCAAGTACGCGCCTCGGGAGGAAGGCCTGCACGAAGTGTACATCAAGTTTAACGGCGAACATGTCCAAGGTAAGCGAATCTGCCAAGTTGCACATCTCCTGAGGAAAGGATCAACTGACAGGATTTATCACGCAATGTTGACGTTTATCTTTCAGGCTCTCCCTTTAAATTCCACGTCGACTCTTTGTCAAGCGGATACGTGACCGCTTACGGCGCGGGTCTCAGCCACGGCGTGTGCGGTGAACCAGGAAACTTCACCATTTCTACAAAGGGTGCTGGTGCTGGAGGACTTTCTCTGGCAGTCGAAGGACCTAGCAAAGCTGAGATCTCCTGTCACGATAACAAGGATGGAACCGTGTCAGTCTCATATCTGCCAACTGCTCCTGGAGAATATAAGATTTCGGTCAAATTTGCGGACAAGCACATCAAAGGCAGTCCCTACGTTGCAAAGATCACAGGTAAAGCGAGTGAACAGAATAACTTGTACAGAGAAAACCAAAGCAAATTAAGACAGGAATAAATTTTGAAAAATTCTTCAAGATTGATGTAGCCCGTGAGTTGCTTTCCTGTTGAGTCGAATATCATGACATTGCTGGTAACCGGGATAAGATTGCTGATGAAATGATTTGCGTGAAAGTATTCTGCCAGCGCTTCATAACAATAAGTGAAACTTCTGAATTGCAGGGGAAGGTCGAAAGAGGAACCAGATATCCGTCGGTTCTTCGAGCGAGGTGACACTGCCCGGCAAAGTTTCCGATGAGGATATCCGCGCCTTGAACGCTTCTATCACAGCACCAAGTGGGTTGGAGGAGCCAGCGTTCCTGAAGAAGTTGCCAAGTGGAAACATGTGCGTTTCCTTCACGCCGCGAGAGTCCGGTGCTCATACCGTAGCGGTTAAGAGAATGGGGAAACACATCCCCAATTCGCCGTTCAAAATTGACGTAAAAGACCGAGAAGTCGGAGATGCGAAGAAGGTTAAGATAAGCGGAAACGCATTGAAGGAAGGTCAAACTCACGTCGACAACACCTTCTCGATCGACACAAGGAACGCGGGTTTCGGAGGCCTCTCGCTGTCTATGGAAGGGCCTAGCAAGGCGGAAATTCAATGCAAGGATAACGACGACGGCACATTGAACATTTCCTATAAACCTACGGAACCAGGATACTACATAATGAACCTGAAGTTTGCCGATCACCACGTGGAAGGGTCTCCGTTCACGGTCAAGGTATCAGGGGAAGGAAGCAACCGTCAACGTGAGAAGATTCAGCGGCAGAGAGAAGCGGTGCCCATCACCGAGGTTGGAAGCCAGTGCAAGCTGACTTTCAAGATGCCCGGCATCACCTCCTTCGATCTTGCTGCAACTGTCACATCGCCGGGCGGAGTAACGGAGGATGCGGAGATAAAGGAAGTCGAGGACGGTCTTTACGCTGTTGCTTTCGTTCCGAAGGAACTCGGCGTTCACACTGTTTCTGTCAAGTACAAGGAGATGCATATTCCGGGCTCACCTTTCCAATTCACCGTTGGCCCGCTCAGGGATGGTGGTGCCCATCGGGTCCATGCCGGTGGTCCGGGTCTTGAGAGAGGTGAGCAGGGTCAACCATGCGAATTCAACATCTGGACACGGGAGGCGGGAGCAGGTACCTTGGCCGTGTCGGTTGAGGGTCCTAGCAAAGCGCAGATCGATTTCAAAGACCGAAAAGACGGAAGCTGCTACGTTAGCTACACAGCGTCGGAACCTGGTGAGTGGATTTCCGAAACGTTTGCACGTACACACGTTACCTAACTGTTAGAGCGCGGTGAAGGCAATTGTGTAATCAGGTTTTGATAAAGGATGGCCGATCTACGGAATCGCCTAATGGGTGAATATGTGACGTGTGCGTGCGGGTACATGCGCACACGTCGATCGACGTCGTATAGGAATGATCCAACACAGATGCTCTAGTGTGTTCCAGAAATACCAGGGGCTATATTTGTTGAGGAGATTCATATTTTCGCAGAGTAGAGGTGCCTCTGGTCGTCGTGGAAGCGGATGACTCTTCGATAGGGCAGCAGTTATATTTGGGTTGAGTCTGTGAGAAGTGGGGTACATATAGGAGCGTGGGGGGGTACGGTAGGGGGACCGATCTCGAATCCGTGGTCAGATTTTGTGTTAGAGGAGTGAGAGGAAGTAGTGGTGTGCGATCGAGCTTCGGTTGAACAGCTGCGTTTACATCATCACTCGTTGATCTCGGCTGTTTTTCGGTTTTTCTTTTTCTTCCCTGATTTTTTTTTATTTTCGGTTTTTAAAATTTTTTTTATTCACATTTCTCTGAATCTTTGTAACCCCACTCTGCCGCGCCCTTCGCCGCACGAATAACCCGTGCGGATTGAGTTTCTTCACAGACATCTTACGCTACCTTTAGTCCGAGGATGGGTACCTTCAAGGCGTCTAAGCAAATCGTGCTCTCGGGAAATGACACGATCCCCTTAGATAAGAATGATGGTCAGTCGTACGAAAACAGCTTTGTACTTTCCAAAACGGTCGAATCTCGATCATTTTCAAATTGACAAATGAAGACGAGCTGCTAAGTAAGACAATGACTTAATGGATCTTCGTTTGTAGGCGAATATCGGGTTGGAATCAAGTTCAACGATCAACACATCCCTGACTCGCCCCACAAAGTATACATCTCCCCAGCGGTCGGCGACGCTCATAAACTAGAGGTGGCACAGTTTCCCGACAGTGGAGTGCAGCCTGACAAACCAGCGACCTTCCTAGTTCGCAAAAATGATGCTAAGGGTGAATTGGACGCCAAGGTAAGCTAAATACTCAATGAATTATGAAAGATGAGTTGTCATTCGGCTGTTTGTAATTCCAATACAAAGATCGAATAGTTTTCTGTCAACATACAGACAGTTTTTCTCTGCAGTACCCTCACTAATAAAAAAACAACCACAGGCGTAATCGGTTTCGTTTTTTCTAACTAATTCTTAATAAATTCACGTACAGAAATTTACTTGCGTAAACGCGAAGCCAGGAATAGCTTGTAGTTGTGAAATCCCTGAAGCTACGTCACAGCGCGTAGGCAAAAGCTTAGAGCACCTACACATCTAGCAGAATACAGTTAGCGTGGGGTATATATCAACAGAAATAAAACTGTTTTTATACTGGTTTGCAAGAGTTTCCCGAATTTCGGTACGAACAGTTGTACAATGAAGATCAATGAATGCGTCTTATCGGACGAAACATACCAACCTTAACTGGAGTAGGAAAATATGGGAAGGCCCAGAATAATACTTCAATAAAGATCTTTGTAATTCGAAGAGCACTTTGGAATGTTCCTCAAATGTTTTTCCCTCATTATCCATTTATTTTCTCTTTTTAGATCGTTTCCCCGAGCGGAATCGAAGACGACTGTTTCATCCAGTCGATCGATTCGGAAACTTACTCAGTGAGATTCATGGCACGGGAGAATGGAATACACAACATTCACCTCAAGTTCAACGGTGTTCACATACCCGGTAGCCCGTTCCGTATCAAGGTCGGCAAGGTAGACGCAGACCCTGCGGCACTTCACGCGTACGGAAATGGCTTGACGGAAATAAAGACTGGTCAGAAGACGGACTTTATCATTGATACTTGTAACGCTGGTGCCGGGGCACTTGCAGTATCGGTTGATGGGCCTAGCAGAGTCGCGATGGACTGCACAGAGGTTGAAGAAGGTTACAAGGTTAGATACACTCCGCTGGTACCGGGTGACTACTACATCAGCATCAAGTACAATGGTTACCACATCGTCGGATCGCCGTACAAGGTTCCATGCACTGGTAGGTATACTTTTGGTCAATTCCCAACTTATCGTTCGAGGGCAAAGCACACGTTACCATGCGAGCATTACTGGCTAGACAACCGGTCGGTGGCTTTTCTACCGGTGGTCAAGTAGATTTCGGTACACTGGCACCACTCCTTGTGTTTCTTACCGAAAACAAGGGTAGGGTGCCGAAATCCAAGGCGTATAAGTCCAGTCCCTTCGAATTAATTATCCATCAATGCCCTTATAGGTGCCGACCTGGCTGAAAGGGGGGCGCAAGAAACTAGCTCAGTCGTGGTTGAGACCGTACAAAAAATCTCCAAGTCAAAGAACGTTGGACCAGTTCTTCCGCTCTTCAAGTCCGATGCTTCGAAGGTGACCAGCAAGGGTATGGGTCTGAAGAAGGCCTACCTCGGCAAGCAGAATCAATTCACCGTTCACGCCGGTGATGCCGGTAAGAAATCTTTAGCCCATGTCAGCGGGAAGATGAAGAAAACTCGCGTAGATATGATTGTCGCTGAATCGATCGTGCTGACTAATTTTCATCTTCACCCTCACAGGCAACAACATCTTGTTCGTCGGGATTCACGGTCCCAAAGGACCCTGCGAAGAGGTTTACGTCAAGCATACCGGAAGACACAATTACAACGTAAGTTACCTTGTCCGTGAACGTGGTGACTACATCGTCCTCGTTAAGTGGGGCGACGATCATATACCTGGTTCACCCTACAAGGTTGAGGTGTAAAGTTAAACCCTACGCCGGTAATGCATCTTAAGTATATCATGAAATCAAGTCAATTTGTAAATACAACAGCAACTCCCTACGTATGTCTATACTCAGGCCTATGATCACAGTGTCTCGGTGCTTGAGTCAAACGAAACTGCTCCAATATTTTTCAAATTTATTTCGTGGAGCATGTCGCAAGTGTTTTATATGTTTTTTCACAGCGTCTTTCAGAATTTCATCCTCAGTAATAATGCAAAAGTAGTGATATTCTATCGTTCAACCACCGAGCACATGACCATTGACCTAATTTTTAAAGTGTTCTACAAGGCGACCAAGTCGAAATTATTTACAAAGAGAAATATGACCGAATCATTCTGTTAGCATAGTTAACTCGCCTGATCGTTCACCATTCATCATCAAGCCACGGATCGTGCCTTAATTTGATTTTATTCTACTGTAGAGTAACCTGTTCGTCTATCATACCATATTATGCGAATCAAGTCGTATTTGCAATAAAATGCGTAATAACTATATGATATCAATTTACCACATACAGATATATGAAAATACATTACATACATATGAATTATATTATACAATAATATAGAAATAAACTAATATATTTATTAATCTACTTTTTCTTTATATCCGTCTACCCTCGTCAGTGTAAAGGTTACTCAACTCCAGATGTACACTATCGTGGTTATTTTACAGTGGTTATCGCAGTTCACGATGTGTAATCGAGGCTTCGTCGTATTTAAAATGTACATAGCGGCTTTCTGGACTGCCACCTAATTTTGAATTCAACAACTAAACCTGGGTAAACTCTGAATTCTAACGCTGACCGAAACGGTACGAATTAATCTAGTCGATACAAATGGCGGATTCATAAACGGTCTAAAGATAATAGGATTATGTTTGTACCTAACTTGGTGTAATCCAATTTCACCAGTATTCACGAAGCTGCATTTTACCTTCTCGGGGAGGTAATTTTTGGATATAATGTGGACCAATTAAGCAAATTTCGCTTAGGTGGCGCGGAATAATGCGTAGGTACAGTTTGTTTCATCTCTACATCACTGATGATTTTCAGAAATTTTGAAAGATCAGCATTTCGTACATTAAGTTAAAGCGCTTTCAATTTATAAATGGTAATTCATTCAGATGTTAGACTTACACTGTGGTTCTTACTTCATAGGTACTTTATACCAAGAATAATTTATTCACCTATCTTCACGTTCAAACGGCGATTTTCATGTGGTAAAAAGTTCAAAAAACGATAGGAAAGTCCTGCTGTTTTCTTGTTCCTTATTTGTGTATTCTTTTTGGTCATTATTCGAGGTATACAAAACTGTATACGATCCAAGAGTTATAAAAAGGAAACTATTTTCAGTGACGGAATGAAATGCTCCAACCAATCTACTCCTGTACAACAATGAAACTCCGTTACAGTTTGTCGGTAAAAATCGGTTTAGAATCGCGCAAGCCTTTAATCTTGGGTCAACAACCCTGTGACCGGAGCGAACGACGCCGTTGGAAAAAAGAAATAATTTTCGAAAAGCTGTTTCCCCGCGGTGAACATATAAAATGGTTTGGTCGCAGGTAATTAAAGTTCATGCTCGTTGTTCGCGTCGCTAGTTAGCTCACAGCTACAGCAAAGGATAAATTTTTCCTCGGTAGGTGTACAACAATATCGAAGCGAAACGTCCGCCCTGGAGTGTTACGACGCCCCCCGAAGTTACCTGAGGAGGCGTGGGGTTCCATTTAGGCGTGCGTCGTAGTCGGACGGTTAAACACGACGTTGTATTGACTAAAGCCAACACCTGACGCTCCGGAAGGCTGAGGGGGCGTGTGTATACGTTAACGTTTTATAGGACGGCGCGGGCGTCGCGACGACGTCGTAGCAGGTTACCGCGGGGTTTAGGTGGAAAGGTGGGTAGGTGGGTAGGTGGTAGGTTCGTATTACACCTCCTAGGAGGCGACTGCGTGGTTGGCTACGGCTGGGGGGCGGTGCTTGTCAATTTTTTCGACACGTTCGCAGGCGTATAAGCCACGACGTTCGGCCTCGCGTTCGCGGCGGTTGGCCCAGACCAAGTATAGACCGGCCCCCACTTTTCTTGCTCTCTTCCTAGCCCGCCCCCACCCTAACAATTAGAGGCGGCGAGAGGTGGGGGCGGGGGGGGGGGGGGGGGGGGGGGGCAAGCCGCGGAACAGAGAGACGGAAAATTTTGGCAGAGGAACCACCTGATCCTCGGATCCTCCACCTACAGAGAGCGATTCAAAAATTATTTCTCTCGCGGCACGTAGCTGGATGTTTTTTTTATTTTTCCCCTTTTCTCTTCTTCGGCAGTTAGGCGAACAGACGTACTCATCCACCCGGAGCGAATGCCTCGGTTCTGTCTGGAATTCTATTTCTTCACGAGAGATATCATAAAAAAGTGTGAATAATACCGGTCAAGCAGAGAAATGAACGTATAATCAACACGACTACTTGGATGGTCTCTCACTTACCTTTTCGGAAAATTCGTTAACCAGTTTCGTCCCTGCGACGCTTACACGGATACAAGAAAAACCTACCTTTCTACCTAGGAAAAGGAGGGACGAACTAACAACGACCGGGTTAGAGGCGTGGCGATCCTATACTTCCGCGTACCACCCACTTGATTTTATTCGCGTTCTGTCCTCTTGCATCTTCCTGCCTCCTCTCTTCGCGCATATTCTCTCTTTCAAGAACGTCGCAACCTACAGCCGGGTGTCAGGTACCTAACTACCTACCTACATACCTACATACATAGTACTAAGAGTTACGTTCCTCGTCGCAGACAAGCAGAGAGGCGTCCGCACACCTACACACACCGGGTCGGCAAAAAGCTTTCGTTTTATCACGGTCACTCTTCGACAGAGAAAACCTTTCCCTCTCCCCCGCGGCTCGCGTTTCCAGCCGCCCAGCAGGCTTGTTACAAATGTCTCGCATAACTCCGCCATTTTGTCGGTTTTTCCACATATACGCAGACGTAGAGCACACTCCCGCATACAAACACACATTTTTTATTCGGCTTTCTGTATTTCACCTTTCTTTTTCTACTTCTTATTATCGAGGGAGGTAAATAGAACCATACCTTATACAACGTAGGGTGCTTGCAGCCTGTAGGGTGTCATCGGTGAGGAACGGAAAATAAATTTTATACAATATAACATCTCATCTACATATTCCATGATCGTTTTATTGAGTACAGAATTGTTGTTCACGTTTTCTGCAAGAAACTTTTTATTTCGTGTTTATATTCGCTTTAATTTACACTTATACTTCAGTTTTCTTAGTTCTTCCACGTTATTCGTATATCGATTTGCTCAACTTTATCTGAATACGTTCGTTCGTGTACAAACCTATCACATAGAAAATTATTTGGCATTCCATCTCCGTTCACGCGGTATTTAAGGGTGTACCCTGGTCGATTTCGACGTTGACGTATATATCTCGGAACGTGTAAGTCCACGTATCGCAAAAGGGGAAAAAGGCTTCACAGTGCGATTATATACAAAATTCTGAACAAAAACACTAATACATTTCTGCGTTAAATGGAAATGCATTGGGGTGTTTTAGTTCAAAATTGTATAGAGAATCGCACTGTGGAGCCGCTTTCCACGTTTTCGATACGTGGACTTGGATATTCGGAGATATATAGGCACGTCAACGTCGAAATCGACCAGGGCACCCCCTTAAGTTGCAGCTACCCGTATCCGTCGACCGCCTCGCGAAGAGAGATTCGAAAAGCCTCAAGTATTGATCGATCAAAGACGCACCAGGCATTCGATGATATGATTCGTAATACTCGCGGTAGTGATCTTTTTTTTTTTTTTTTTTTAATTTTAAACATCCATAGAAGAAAAGATTAGAAACTGTCTGGTAAAGGATGATATTTACTAAGCGGTAGATTAGGAAATTCGGGGGTCACTTTCTATACTTTGCAATGAATCAACAGAATATCGTGTTCGAATTACGTTCGGATGAGAGTTGTCAAAACTATTTCAGCACCTCTGGACTGAAGTACTAAATGAATTATCTATAGGGTCAGACGCTTGCAAGAAGTACCATAAAACATCCAAGTGCATTGCTTGCAAGTGTCCCTGATCTCTTTGAACTCTTCCATCGATAATGACTCTTACGAATCACGAGAACCTAGAAACAATATTTGCCAACATGATAAATAAATATAAAAATAAATAGATCAAATCATTAGTGCATAAACTGATTACGCATTTTCACCATGGTACAATTATTGTGTGTGCTTAAGAGTAGGCATACGTCCGTTCGATACACACCTTGTGGGTTGATGTTTGAGTAGACTTTGTAAATATGCATACAGAGGCGTTTGCAGTTTGTGGTATCGATGTTTTAAACCTGTATTCATGATGGCGATTTTCAATTAATTAATTATGTAATATATGTATACTTGGAAGATACAGTCCAGATATTAATTCACCTACTATATTACTATAAATGCATGACGTGTTATTTTTCAAATTTTCTTCTTATTATTATGAATCTTTAATTTAAGGTAATATACAAATATACAAGTGTGCACTGGGTTAATAGAGATTTAGATTTGGATGGCCGCGTCCGTTTGGACCGTTGGTCAGACCGTATCAACAAATGATTGGTCAAGGTCTGCAAGTGAACTTTTGAAAACCGTGAATGGTTGGAAAAGTTACGCGACGTGGATGGTTGGCAGCCTCACATGTAAATGCGTCTCAAGTCTGCCGGCGATGTGATCATGTTGCACTGCGGGCATAATTTTTTCGCCCCCTGAAATCATAAATATGGAAATCCTACCGTCAGCGATTGTGTATTCCCCTGCAGCACCTCATTCTCAAGCCCATTGCCTTCGGTAGTTGCCATGGCCAATAATTACAAAATGATGAGTAAGTCGTCCAAATCTTCATTCGAGGGAGAACTAAGAAAGTCTGATCAAGAAATTAGGTCTTTTTGGGACAGAAAATGTGACCAAGTTACCAACTGTTCGACACAATTATTCATTACACTTAAGCTTAGGGATTGACCTGAGATAACCCAGTTCCATCAGTCAAGCTATACGACGATGTCCGTCAGTTGTGTTCAAATGTATAAAATCGCAAATATTTAGCGACTTACCAGAGTGTGAAGCCAACATTGTTCACAGTGTACGTGCCAGCAGCAAACGGAGGTTACCGGTTTCTTGTATTGTTCCTGGAAACAGGATAAGTATAAACTCCAGGTTATATAAGCTGAGAATTGTTATAGGCCCAAGGAATGTTGAGGGGTAGTATCGGCAAGAGCCAGGATCGCGAAACTCACCATGCATATGAGACACTTGAACGGTTGGACTCGCATTTCAGCTTCGAGATCTCGGATCCTTCCGCGCAACGCTTCGACAACCGGGGCGTCGGAATCCCTGCAAACGGCGTTTGACGCCGCGTCGATTTCGTCGCTCTCGCGATTATGTTGCCCTGAGGGAAGGATGGATCCCGGTTCCGGCTTCACCTCAACCTGAGCACCATGAGGCTGTTCCGGAGGAGTGTGGGGTGTGTGTGGTGCATGCGGCGATATTACCGCCTCTCGGAGTGCGTCGCGCTCTTTTTGTTCCCTCGGAGTGCCTTCGGCACGAGGCGCGACGACATCCGCCTCCGAGTATTGTGCCGGACCAAATTGTGCAGCATCGTCACCGTCCACTACTAAGTCTATATCCTCGTCTTCCTGCTGACCGCCAAGCGCGCCGGCGATACTTCGATTACTTGACGATGTTGCCAGGCCTGCAGCTGAACATGAAACAACAAGAGAGACCAGGCGACGATCGTCATTCGATTCTCAAGCTTCAGGTATAATAGTCACCGGTCTCTACGCTAACTGGATGGCTGACTCATATGCTTCCAGCACAAGGCAGCTTGTGCCGATTGGAAGTCCCAAAAACCAACACTAGCGCTCCAATACACGAAGTTAAACTAATGGATCACGTAGGTGATAGCCTATCAACAAGAGGTTTACTCACATAATTCTGTCACTTTAACCAATCACCTATGCAGTGAACCACATGATTCGTTAGTTCCATGGAGGCTATTGAAACGTTGGTGTCGATTTCGTCTGCTCCTAACCGACTCAGGCCGAGGACGCTAGTCAGCCATCCAGTTAGTACAGAGATCAGTGATGATAATAAATTTAGACGATAGTCTTCAATAGACTGAAATTCCCGACACTATTACAAGGCATGGAATCCTATCACACGATTCATTATACAGGCACAGATGTGAAGACCTACGCTGCATGGTAAGAACTGAAGCTTCCGATCACAAATATTCGTCGGCAGTTAGTGAGACACGTTATAGAATATCGAGTTGGAAGCTTAATAGAAAATTATCAGCAGCGTGGCGAATGCCTCTAATGGATAGTCGGCGATCAACGTATACAAAGTGGCCTACTGCACGCAACTGTGGTTTAGTGGTGAGCTGGCGAGTCGCACAACACACCACCGTATACCCCATATCCACCCCTCCATTCAGAAACCACATGACGCACTAGCGCAGTCGATGACAAATTCAAGGTGTAGCTGTACAATTACATTAACGAGTTAACGATTTCACCTGACGGTAACGACATCTCGTTCCAGTAACTCTAGACACCCTACGAAAACATGTGGAATCGCAAAATTGTAAACGATTTAAATAAAGATTGATGAACGAGCCGACTCACCCGAGAATCCGCCAACTAGCATTGAGGTTGCGCGAACTCGCCGTTGTCCCGCCCACTCGTATTCCTCAAATGTTTCAGGATCTCCCTCGACGTCAACCTCTTCGTCGTCGATTCCAGGATTTTGTCCCGCAGGGTTGCCATTGTGTTTGTTCAAGCAACGTTCAACATGCTGATTCAACTCCTCGGGACTTCCAGACAATCTTTCACTACACACAGGGCACGACGGTTCATCAGCTTTTCTTTTTCGATTTTTGACACGAATTCTCGCCTAAAAGAAATACCAAAAGCAAAGAATATTGTGACCGTGCGTATTCTTTCGGATATTCCCTTGGAATTGAGTTCTTTGAACTCGATCGAGGATTGATTTATTCAATATCAGGATCGCTGCTCACTTGTCTATTGGCTTTGATTCGTTTGTAAGTTTCCCATCGTCCTTGGAGCGTTCCGTCAGCCGCCGATGGTGCGTGGAGAAGCGGCGCGTGAGGGTGGTCCTGAGGATGTCCCGGGGGTCCCGAAGATCGCGATGATCTTGGCCGAGGTGTCGTCGATGATACCTTGTACAATCGGTCGAGTTCCTGAGCAAAATGTTGCTCAAGTTCCTGGGGACGAACAGTCACACCGCATACTGGACAACATGAGGGGTCGGAAGGGAATTTCTTTTTACCTGGAATTAAAGAAGAAACACATTTTTGGCTGAACAGAGTACGTAGAACTGTGCTTTTGCAATAGTCTTTTGCGCCTTCATTTCTCAAAGCGATAGTTTCCATTGTAACAAAACATATATAGCGTGTGGTGTAAGAGGCATTCTCGAAATAGGAGATAATAGGTTACGCACTTCACGTGTATTAAACCACTTGTGGAAACGTGCTCAAGGGGGCATTTACAGGAATTTCAGTTAATTTTTTTCTCATGCAGGAAATTAAATGCATCAGGGTGATGCACAGGGTGCAATTTTAATAGGGTGTAAAAAGGTGATACTTCATTGTGCGCATGGTTTCCAGTTTAATATTTGAGGCATAGAATACGGATTTCCATGGCACAATCTACTTGCAAATGCCCATAAATTGTCATAGGAATTTTTCAAGAGCTTTATTTTATATGAAAATAAATCATTTTTAAGAATCATGACAAAAAATGAGCCGTCTTTCAACACAAAATTTGGAGTATCTCACTCCCAGGTGAGAAATCGGACAAAATGCTATGACAATGTACGACGAATACTTAAAAAAAAAAAATAACATGTGAAAATTTCAGGTGAATTGGTCAGAAACTATAGGAGAAACCTTGCGAGCAAGTTTGAAAAATCAAAAGCGATGCAAAACGCGTTTAATGTTTTTTAGGTCCTAAATCGATACGAGCCTATTCAGAGGAGGGTTGAAAGTGTACAAAAATGTAAAACATCGATGGTTTGGCCGTAAACGCCCCCTTAAAGGGTAAGGGAAAATGTTGACACTTTGACAAGAGAGGAGATCGAGTTGTTGAAGAGTTGTTACTTTAATTTGGAGCGAAAGAGAGAGAAATGGAGGAAACTGGACCAGTCTACTAAGTGGGTGGTGTATGGTGTACACATCGTATAAGCCGGGTGTACCCAGCTGGGTCGTTTCACACAACTGTTTATTTATTTGCACCGTCCGGCACTGCCTACTGCCTACTTGCCTACCGCCTACCGCCGCCTACCACCAGTCAGTCTCTCAACCTCCTAACTAGCGTAGCGTGGTATAGTGCAGAGTGAGGTAGCAAGCATGTATTAAGGCATCGCTGTCTGGAGTGGGAAGGAGTGGTGGGACTGAGATGTTGGGTACGGTGTCCAACCGACCTTCCAAACAAAATAACCGCATATCCGGAAAACATTCACATATTACTCCGTAGATCCCCGCCCGTCTATTTTTACAAGAACTCAGATAGCCGCGAGCGGCATCCGTTGACGTTTGCTCGCGTATTAGAAGACAAAGAACATTTGGTATCCCCCTCCCCCGCGCCCCTGTTTCGGTTGGCGAGAGCAAGTCTCGTGCCTTCTTACACAAGCCCACTCGAAAGAAAAATAAAAAAAAAAAAAAAATTGAAAAAAAGCCTCCCACTTCACGATACATATCGCATCCATGTTTCACTTATACAGATATATTTCAACTCTTGCAGAGCAAAGCACGTAGCGTTTATTTTCACTTTCTCATTTCCAAAATCGGAGAGCATATGCATCAGCTGTTTTGACAATACATCAGCATATATTTGTTTATCAGACTTTTACACATCCTGCCCGATGCCTTTGATGCCGCAAGCATCGCGAGTTACGCGCACCATTGTCGTTTCCGTTGGATGCAGATTTTTTCCATTCGAACGAATTGTCATTGAAGAATCAACGGACAGTAGTATTACAAGTTCTACGCCGTGTAAAAGACGTTTCGACGTTCAATAGATATATCCTTCAGCTCGGTTGGCCGTAGGTAGATTCTAGCTCGGTTCCGTTTGCGTTTCATTTCGTTTATTTGCAAAGAGCGGCATTCTTGAACCGTTTAACATATCCTATCTGCGCGGCTATCCGGCTAACATTTCTTTGTGCCCGAGACCTCTTTCCCCTTCAATTAAGTACGGTTGCAAATTTATGTGCGCGCCACTGTATTCAATATTCTCTTTCGTTCCTTTATTGAAAGAAACAGGGATGCACACGAGCTCTCGACCCCTTCGCCTTGCGGATCTAGACGTTTAATTTTCAACCTCCAGTCTAGACTGTCGTCTATCTCACGCCTGGTCGTTTTCGTCAATTGCTAGTAGAGGATACATTGGAAAGAAATCGAATAATATCATTGAAACGGTAACCGTAGTCTCGAAGTGACAAAGTCGAATGGACTTTTGAGGTTACGAAATGTAAATAATAGTTCGATCAGTTCCAGCCAGATTCCCAAGCTCACGTACGATTATTTTTCGCATGTTCAAATCAGAACATTCACTATATTGACAAGCTGGTTAGACCAGGTGTTTCGATTTGGAAATAAGTGGAATTTGAGAAGAGACTCGGCCCTGGAGGGTTTGTCAAGAGGAGAGAGATGTCAGCGTGAAACAGCTGTTTACGTTTAAAGCTACCATTGTAGGAGAAAGATCACGTGATTAAGCGACGTAATAAGGAAGGAGGGCTCGCGCCGCGTTCTTCAGGTATTTTCTTTGGAAACTTTTATCTTTTTATTGCAGGGCGACAACAATACATCGGGCTAAAGTGAGGATACCGCTATCTTTTGCACGTTGCCTCGGCACGCAACTGAATTTCATAACTGTCCTATCATTTATGCCAGGCACCAAGACTAACAGCGGCGAGCAAGCTACGCTGGATCTAGATATACGCTAACCAGCTCCTTGGCTGCAGTATCTTTAATTAAAAGAGACCGAGCCAAGGAGAAATGAGAGCTAAAAGTCGGTCATATCTGAATATTAAAGTGTACGCGAAGTACCCTAACTGGAAATCCTTGTCCCCCAACGGGTGGCAATAGCTTATATAGGATCCATTTTATATTTGTCTTATCGTTCTCAATTACGAACCCTCTGCCGACTGCAACGAACGTCGTTGCTGGATTCACGATCTGCGGCCAGCTTCGAGTGATACGCATCCTTTTATCCATTAGCTTTATCGGCATGTTAAAATCTAAATAGTTTCTCTCCCGATGCAGGCATGACAACTTCCGTTTATGCCATTTAATTGAATCTCGATTCCCATCATCGTGTCTACAGGAGCTCCGTCGATTTCTCACTAATCGGCTTACAGAATTCGTTAAATGATCTAAGTAAATACGTTAGCACGAGAGTTTAAATTTTAGAACCAAATAACAAGGTCATTGTGATAATTAATGACTGTGCAAATAGTGTTTGGTAAGCTCAAGGGTTGGCTATGGTTACGAGGTTAACCTAGTTACCTGCCCGTTTCATAGAATGCCGTAATCTGTTCTCAATCTTCTTCTCAATCACCTTCGGCATCAATCGTGTATTACCCGATGAATGTTTGTTCTTTCAAAAACTTGTCGATAATCCGAGATGTCTGATATTACATAAATTATTCCAACGAATTGTGGAGCTGAGTTTACATGATTATGTCCCGTCGCCATTTGTAAATAAACAAAATAATGCTCTCGCGGTGTATCATGCATAGTCTAGGGTGATTCATTTTTTAACTTTTCTTTTTTTGTTAGGTGCCACTCGAAAGATTTGTGACAAATACTGAAAAAAAGAGGTCGCTACCAATTATTGCAATAATTTTTTTATTTATTTTTATGTGTACACCTTACGGACTTATTATACATAGTTTATTTTTCTCGTATCGTGGTCCAATTAATCGCTGTTTATAAAAATCAGTACTGAAAACGAAGTGGGGACATTAACGTGATGTGATACTCTTTTTTCGGTAGCAAAAACTGTTGTCCAAATTTCTCCGAGACTATTAATCTTTCGGATAAAAAACGGGAACAGCCAACTGCGGAATTGTTAGGCGAAGTTTGTTGTTGATTGGTGAAAGATAATTGGACCACGTTACAGAAAAATAAATCAACTAATATATATACAATTCCGCAAGGTGTACACATAAAATATATAAAAAATATTACAATAATTTATTGCTAGCGACCTCTAAATATTTTCATACTTCTGCCAACTTTTATGATAATTTTTTTATCAGCATTTGTCATATTTTTCGACTGGCACCTTAAGAGCAAAAAAAAAAAAAACTTTAATGGCTATAAATATGTCGATTTCATTCGGTAAGGGATACAATTGGCAAGCTTTAATAGGTATAATTACAACAGCGAGGAATTACTGAAAATTGATGAATTAACGGGAATTGCAAAGGTAGGTACAGCATGCAGCCAATCCAATATTTACGCAAATCTAATCGGAAAACGCGGTAATTAGTAGAATGGATGTAACATCACACGAACGTTAAGTTCGGCTGGGCGACAGACCCTGCAGACACTTACACATACCGTAATCCGGTTTTAATTAAATAACTACTCGCAGGCTGAGTAACGAAAGAGTTGTGCCAAATTTCTGGGGTCGAACGGGTAAGCGACAGGCATTTAGCCACAACTGTTGTCTCCTGGGTTTTGGGGGAGTGGATTTTACGGCGGGCTTTCACCCGGACTTTAGGCTCTTATACCTACTTTGCAGATCCGGCTGGATCTTTCCGCCGCGATTGATTGATACCTGATGCCGTTCAAGGTGTCACGCGGCAATTATACTTGTTCCGGTTCTTTCGGTACCAAAGCGGACGATTTTCCCGCAGATCTCTTGCCGGAATACACAACAATTGCGATTTACACTCGGAGCTTTCCACGCACGTATTTCCGATCAGTCAAATGCAAATCCTTCCCCACTTAAATATATACCTGCTGGCAGCGTATGGTGCAGCACGTAAACGGAAGGCGTCGGAGTGAAATAATTGATCGCGAAAGCGCAGAATCACGACTGTTGCACGTATATATATGTATATATACATGTACACCGTACATTTCATCCCCTCCGTTCCCCCCCCCCCCCCCCCCCCCCCCCCCATAACAGGGAAGCCCTTTATGGTCCATCAGTAATTCTGCTAATCCCGGCGTACCCCTCGCAAACCGCTGACCATTTTATTAATAACTTGAACCCCAAAAACAATCCGCAACCTCGTTCTTAACAATTAAACAGCTCGGGCAAATTGGTATGAAACGGTAATCGCACGTGCGGAGATGTTGAGGAACATTTATCGACACGTAATTTAAGGGTTTATACTTACAATTGGTCAGAAGGCCGAAGAAAAGTGATTTTTCGACTATTTTTAGACTTTATTCTGACATTTGTTATTTGTAAACGTAAACATTTTTAAAGCTGCAATAGCCGATCTCCGGGAGCACCTTTAAAAAAAGCCGTCTTGCGGTGAGCAAGATGTCTCTGGACTGGATCATCCGAAATGAGAAAACAAAAAAGAATTAGTTAACATAAGATATTATCTGGTCTTTAATCAAAGAAATAAGCAAAATATTAATTGTTACCAAAACGGCGGCTTGTCAAAAAGAAAATCGATTTTTCATACAAATTTTCGCCTCAATTTGTTTACAAAATGTAAAATATTTACCGGCGAGGAGATACTTTGGAGCAAGGACTGAAAAATACAGCGATCAAGCTTGTGTAAAAATTTAATACCGATCAGTTTAGCCGTTTCCGAGAAATCTTGCTTCACTGACTTTGAAAACATAGTTTTGAGAAAAACGCGTTTAATCTTTCACAATCACTCTCATACGCTCCGAGGCGTCTTTGCAAATGCGCACGTATTTTAGCGAATATTTGTCGAATCGACATGATATTTTCTGCGTATGCACTTGACTGTATATACATTACGAAAACGAGAGGAAAAGTCGATTTCTGAAAAATCCTGACTGGGTAGGTATAACCCCTCAGACATGGCTTTGGGTATAAGACGATAATATACGACAGATTCGACTGGATACGATAAAGACGCCATACCTACAGTAACGCGAATTTTGACGATCGCAAATTTTCTACGCGGGTGTAATTTGCAAATGATACCGCAGCCCGGGATATTACATATAGGAAAGTCATCGGTAGGGTTGGCGAAGAGATTGTTATGTGGGGGCTATCTTAGGGTGCAGGGCTGGTTGGCTTGGCGGGCAGTAAGTTTGGCAGTTAAGAATATGGGAGCGTAGGAAGGAAGGCGGCTCGCAGGCGGTTAGCAAGAGCGAAGTCTGAGGGTGCGGGTAAGTAAGGAGGCTGTAAGGATCCCTCCTTTCATGCATACCAGAGTATCTCTTTGCTCCGCTAGCTGGTTGAAATCTCTCCGCTCGGCAGTGAACGCGTAGCTAGCTAGACTGCAGCGACTACGCCTTACTTATACTCAATTCCGCAAAGCAGACGTGTGCCGTAGAATTTCCTCGTTGAGTCGCTGTGTAGTCGACGGCGCAACGTACGGTAAAGGTAAATTTAGTTTTACAGCGTCATTCTTGAGCTCCGGCGAACAAGGAGATGACTACTTTCTTGTTATTAAAAAAGAACCTCGTGTCACCTGGGTCCTCAACCGGTACGCCTTCGGGGTACTTTTCGCCTTGATATTCTTCGTCGGAAATTTCTTCCTGGCGGAAGAAAAAAAACTAAAATCATCGCAGAGAGTCGAGATTCGGAATACTTGACAACTATTCGGGTGAAAATCTCTTTACAAGCGCATAAATCTCGACATGGTTTTTCTTTCCGGCGTAGTAGCCCCGGGTTGTTGGTCGTGCAGTTTTATTGAAAGCCGCCTCGATGCAGTTTTATTTTTCAGACCCCGAGGGATGGGAACGGAAGGGAAAGCGAGAGAGAGAGATCAGCCTCACTTTGCTGATCTTTCCTTTGGCCGATGTGCAGAACACGCGTCACCGCGTCGACCCGGGTAGCCCTCAGTTGGCGTGCTTGGGGTGGTTCCCGAAGGCTCATATAGACATTCCTTTCTCTGTTACTCTCCGGATCCTCCCTCTCTCGGCACCCGGCACCAGCCGGAAAACTCACTGTACGTTATACGACAATTTGTTTCATACTCGTCGGCGTATATTTGAAGATTTCTCAGGGTAGGTACGTATCGCACTCCTTTCAGGGGTTATACCTGGTCAGAATTTGTAAAAAATCGATTTTTCTTTAATTTCCTTTTCGTATCGTAAATACATTCGAGTATATACGCAGAAAATTTCATGTCGATCCGACAAATATTCTCAAAGTTACGCGCACATTTGCAAAGACGATCCCCGGAGCGTTTGAAAGTGCTTGTGAAACTTTGAACGCGTTTTTCTCAAAGCTATGTGTTCAAAGTCGGTGAGCAAGATTTCTCGGCAACGGCTGAACCGATCGGTATCAAACTTTTACACGAGCTTTATCAATATATTTTTCTGACCTTGATCGAAGGTTTTTTCTCGCCGATAAATGTTTTTCATTTTGTAAACAAGTGCAACCAGGCTGACAGCTGACCGTTGACAGTGTTTTTTCGCGTGTGAATGATAGAACAGATATATATTGATTATGTTTAATTAATTTATGTGACATGATTTATTTGAAACCCTCCGTGTTACGATTTGCCTTCATTAAAATTAAAAACTTAGCTTACATGGCGATAAAATGGCGCCAACAACCAGGCTCTGACGTCACGTGGAGATTTTCCAATAGCGACAATAAGTTCCATAAGCAAAGCACGGCTAAAAGTGCACGAGAGTGTCGGTAAATCCCCCCGTCGAGTGTCGCTCTTAAATCACTGCTGTTTGTAATTAAGCGAACGAATGGGCTGTATCAGGGTTAATATTTGCTAGATGATGCATGTCTCTTTGCCGCCAAGACAAATCCCGTATATATCATCGCAACGCTTCGTATACCACAGCGGGATGAGGATGAGGAGGACGAGGAGGAGGAGTAGTCAGCCTCGCGGGAGACTACTTGCACCACAGGCGTCTCTTCGACTCCTGTTGTTGCACATTATTTCAGCAACGACGGTAGACGGAGACAAGGTCGAAGCCCATTTCGGGTTCAAACGGGGATCTTTGACGCCCTGGATGATTATAAATATTACTCACTCGTTATTTTCATCGCAGTTATCTCAACGATAAGGCCCGTTATGCGATAAATTTTCTAGAAATATTCTACGACGACGAGCGCATAGCGTTATATGTCATTACGAGGGCGAAGTAAGCAACGTTACCTTAACGACGCATGTTTGGGAAAAATTGTTACTTCGCACCCTTAGAAATACTATTGTTTTGAAAAGCCAACTCCTTGAAAGGCATTCTAAAATTAAGAAATAATGAATTTTTCCCTAATGTTTCGTTGCACAAACGTTTCACCGACTTCAGCGTCGTATGTTATTGCAGTACCTACTCCGTGGCAGTTTTATGCTGTGAGAAAGAAAGAAAATCACAAAGAGAATGCCGAATTGAAATTAATAGCGGTCAAGAACCGTTCGACAGCTAGCCAGCTACCAAACCTCCTCCTATACGTGGTTGTGTTCTTCAAGTTGGGCCTCCTCCACGCGCGATATTCGACTCTCGACGCAGGCCAACACGTTCACACATATACCTACGAGGTTCCGCACCTCCTACCTGCAACGCCGTTTCTCCACTCGCGGTGCCTCCAGTAATATATACGCGCATGTTCGTGTGTTCGGCTACTCGCCAATATTCATAAACACGTCCGAACCAACAAAGTGATAACTTAGTCAGGGCGCCGCGTAGGTACTGCCCCGGTGAACGAGGAGGAGTCTTGAGTATCGTCCACGCGCGGATCTCGCCTTCTACATACGTTTTCCTCGGCCAGACAAGGGTAGCTGAATTAATTGAAACGTACGGATTAAACGCACGGTTAAAGGTTTATCCACACTATCCGGCAGCGCGGGAAGTGCAGCTATAGGAATGACGAGTCGAAACTTGATCGCTTGGGTTACAATAAAGTCTGAATACTATCGGTGTGAAAATGTGCTTGTTTTCAAATTTTTGGACATCGTCGCCGGGCACGGTAAATCGAATGACGAAAAAAAACGGGGCTTCCAACTTTGAAGATCTGCTGCTTTTTCTCCACGCGTAACGTTTCCGTGTATTTTTAATCATATTAGGCCCAAATTACCATTAGCGACACGTCAAAGAACGCCGAGTGGCGCCGATTGAATCCGATTAACACCAACTCGGCTCTACGTATCGTCCTCTGGCGATAAACACGTTCAACGTCAGGTGGGTGGATACCCGATAAACTGTTTAAACGAACGCAGCGATGATCAGCTGCATAAATATCAGAGTATGTATTCGACACGCGGAGATTATACTGGTAACGATTCTCACCGAGTTTTCCTTCAAGCCTGTAGTAGCCTGTGAGTGACAACTTCTAATGATCGGGCGTCGTTCGTACAGGTATTTATTTCCCTCTACTCCCAATGTAGGAAGATTACCGATTGTGAGTGAAATATGATTCTTGTTTTCACCATTTGTAGAACGAGTGCGGACGGGACTTTATTAAACTGAAGTTGGAGGTTACGGTGATTGGTTTATGAAAATTGCAGGTAAAGGTGTTCGTTTGCTGAACTGCAAAGCATACAGCCGAGTGTGGTAGCACAGCCGAGTGCAGCGGATAACGAAGATAAAGATAAGGGGGAAGGACCGAGGTTTGAAAAACAAGGAGCGCAAGTGAGAAAGTGTCCGGTTGAAAGGAGAGGAGGGAGAAGGATAGAGGTGCTTTATGAAGTGGACTTTGCAGGATACGTTATTGCATTATCAAGGAACACGCACTGCCATTCGAGAATGGTCTGCCCACTAAACTAACCCCTCGTAATTGGAAGCGAGTTTAAGAAAAAACGACAGTTGCAGAGGGTATTTCGCTATCTCGATAATAAATACACCTATATGTAGGTATACACGGCTACCGTGCGTTATTGTCCCTATGACGAACAATAACAATGACGATGATAAATAAATGTGCAGCCCTGTAACGATTGTCGCAATTACCCAACCGGATATAAAGGCGCAATGGAATGCGGAATGTGCAGCGACACGACTGTCGACGGTGAAACGTAACGTTGCTTACAGAGGTTCCAAAGGGCGGTAATTGGTCAGTGAAAATGTGTCCATCTCAAGAATATTTTTTACCTCCAATTAACAACGGTGAAAATTGTAGGTGACTACCGTGCCCATGAGCAACAACCGGGTCGCGAGTGCTCCTTTACCACTGAGCTCGGTCCAACAGTTCTTTGATATCGCTGAACCGTGATAGAAATCTACGTTCCGGCAGACACTCGCGGACAACAAACCGACCGATCATCCCATACCCAGAGTCCAGTTATGACTGTAATATTACCGTCTGCCCAACCGATGGAATGCATGGGTTCGCTATGTGCGTAGAAGCGAAGCTGCCCAACATTGGCAGCAGCAGCAGCAGCAGCAGCAGCAACAACAACAACAGTAGCAGCGAAACGCTTCGATGCTCGGGTTGTCAAGACCAATCAAACCTTGCTAACTAACCGCTGTGAGCAGCGCACAAATTAATTATTAAATTCTGCCTTAACGCATGGATGCTGATGTGCCAGACATCAAATGGCTTCGGAGTGCAAAGGATCGTAGGAGGTGTGGAGGTTTAAACATTCTGGAGCTTCTCCTGCATGCTCGAGATCACGCCACTTAACGTTCCGCTGCGTCCAAGCCAGTTCATTCAAGTTTTTTTTATCATAATCTTTACCAAGACTTCCTAGAGGAGCGGCCATTCGAAACTCGGGATAATGAAACGATGTCGCCGTCGCAGGTGACAAGATGAAATCTCTTACTGGCATGGAAACGTGGTGGTAACGTAACGTTATCACCTTCTCACCTGAAGATCTTCCCTGCCTCTGAAATTGTTATTATCGTGATAACGGTTGCCAAGAAGTGGACAAGGGGCCTGACTAACTGCGCTCATAATCGATTTGAATAAAATCACAGCACGCTATACAATTTTTTATGGATACTTTGCAGCACAAGAAAGACACTTCGGAACCCTTCGGAGAGATATTTCGTTTTTTACCAGGGCAGTATTTTCTATTCGAAGAACTAAACGCCTGCCTCTTAACGGTCTTCTGTACAAATTTTAGCACTGAAATGTGGTTGCAGAAAACTCACGTACAGCTTCGGGCCGTAGCCTTATACGCGTTTTGTAGGTATGAGAAGTAAGGACAAAACTAATTTATAAAAATGAAGGTATTTACGACAGCATCAAAGGATCCGCTTTTATGACCGCCATATACAGTTTACAACACTCGAGTCTGACATCTATATATATATATATATATATATGTATAAGCGTTTAATTCCGAAGAAGATCCTATAGTCAAATGTTATCTGAAGAGTTATAATATATGGGCAGCCGTAGTCGGTATGACTCGAAAAGTGATGCGGTAGATTTTCAACCCTATCCCTTTCAAAGATTCGGATTATAATCACCGGGCGCCGTTATTTACAGCACGCAACAAGTCCTTTAGAATCAATTATCTCAGAAACTAGCCTCAATTATATAAGTTATATAACGACCCAGGGTACGTGTCGACGATCGGTGTCTACATTTATCAAACGCTAAAGGATATGCCATAGGATAATTGGAATGGGACGAAAAACTGGAATAAATATCCGTTTCAACTTTTGGAACAATTTCCTTCCATTATAGGTACTGTTCCGCGGGGTGATTGGTCGTTAAAAAAAAAAAAAAAAAAACAGAGTACAGTACAGGTAATCCAGGGATACGTGTAGGTACATATGCTTTTATGCTCACAGTACAAATTCCAGAGTAACGATATATTGACGTTGTGATACATTTTGACCTGTGTCTCACAAACCCACACTTTCACACTTTTACACACGCGCACACGCGCTTTGGTTGTTCCAAAAACTGCAACGTAAGCCACCCACACACAAGACTGCTTTTTTACACGCGTATACGACAGTATCAGTGACGAAACTCAAGAAGACTGCACGCAGTACCGACCGGTCGTAGCCACTGACTGACTGACGGACGAACTAGAACCACCAAAACTCAACTAATAGTGGCCTACACCCCGGGGTAACTCGGTGGTAGGGGATGTTGTTAGCGACGGCTACGAGTCGACGGAGTAACACCGCTTTCAAACTCCCCAGATGGACGGAGAACTACTTTGGTGGAACTTTTGAGAAAACTAGTCGACTGGTCAGATGGACTATGAGAATGTTGTTGCAATATGTCCGCGGCTGTGCCCTGATTGGCCAGGTACAGATTTAGCAACAATAGTTGCACAACCGACCAGTAAGGTAAGTGTACCAGTTACTGACCCTGTCCCAATTATTGACCTTTTTTGGTGGTATCTGTTCAATCCTTGGTTGGTACGGTAAAATTACCATAGAATAAATTCTAGTGTCTAACCCTCTAGTAATTGGATTTGTCATCGAGAAATTCACAATTTTTACCCATTGTTTATAATTTTGTAAAATATAAAATGGTCGCTAATTGGATCTAAACGTGTCGATAACTGGTACACTTACCTTAATAAGTACTTGAATAAAGGTGTTTTGCGCGAGTGATTTGTTTCGCGTCTGGATTCAGACCCGTCGCTACAACATCCCCTCATAATCTGTACCAAGGACCACTGACTGACTCTCGCTTCTGGCCAACAAACGTTCGGCATTATGCGTTACCTACGGATTAGTGGACTCGTACAAAGTCATTCGGGAAATCTATAGATGTGTGCGTATCCTGCTCCTGCCGCTGCACCTTTGGGCCAACTACACCGGGTGTTCGTCACGTACGAAAGTCGGAACGATACAAAATGTCAACCCCTCTATTAGCGGGCTAATACAGATGTCAGAAGGGACGGAGCGTTTCTATACATATACGTACATCCCCGAACCCCACTTCAAATCTAGTCAACATTTTATACCGACAGCTTGACAATTGCACGATCTCGGACCTAACCTCCAACTGCCGGCTCATTTCCGATCAACCGATTGCCGCTTACATTTGTTTAGAAAAAATAACAAAAAAACACCAAACCTGGTACATTGCGAATTCTTAAAGAATCGTTAGAAACCCGCACGGCGTTTTTAGACGGATCTTTTCGCGGCTCGTTCGACCCGTTTGTTCGAAAGGTTGGCACCCCTACAGCTTAACAGGATGCTTTATGGTAACGCGTTACACACCTTATTGCAGGATTGGCGGAATAGAGGAAGGGGGGGCTCGGTAATATATGGTAATAATAACAATAATAATAGATATCTGAGGTGGTTTTGTTCGGAATCATTGTACCGCATTTAACTTCACAGTCCAGCCCCAGTCATGCAAGCTTTCACACCACACACGTCTTCTTGTCCCGGTCTGAACCCCCGTTGTAGTACTACACCGTGATCCCAAAACTTGACTTAAGTCGCAGTTACAACTCGCGACAGTTCGGATCATTTTGCGTCATGCAACGAGTTAACGAAAACTGGCCACCGCACAAAAGGTACACTGTATTGCCAAGCTTCGACGATGCGTTTAAAGAGAATGAGTGAAAATTCCAGCGTCGTGACAGCCCCTTAAAACCCCCGCCCCATTTCTTTTCCGCGCCACGTATCCTCAACTTTATGGTACATATTTATATTTATGTAAAAATCGCCTCGTGCTATACAAAGCGAGTATGGTATATCGTTGAAATTGCTGATACCCCCGGTCCGCACGTGTTATATATTGTATAGGAAGCTTGTACGTATATAAGTTTGGCGTTATAACCGAAAAACAACCCGGGAAGCACAAATTTATATGAATAAAATGAGAACGGTACGCAACAGTGCGCGTGTATATGAAAAAAAAAAATATGAGAACCAAAGTGCAGAGACAGAGTCAGCAAGTTAGGTTGATTCCGAGTGAGTTGGGCAAAGGTAAGAGATGGGCCACAGTTAAAGTCCAATACAGCAAAGTACGCAAGAACCTATATTAGATCTATATATCTCTTACTTACGGCCATATTACCCCCGTGGGTAAAAATTGTACCACTAAGAAGGGGTAAGGAGTTAGGAAGGGATGTGGGCGCAGTTAAGGAAAAGAGATAAAAAGTTAATTTCAACAGTGCAGCGCGGCGTTCACAAAGCTAGTTTCTCCTCTGCTCCTCTATATATCTACAGGTAGTATAAGGAGGCACACCCCTTGCTGGGTGAAAGGACTCGTTTCGAAAGACTTCCTCCCACCGATCCGGGCTGCACAATAGGCGCCGTACCAAAGCGGGATTATGCAGTCAAAAGTCAACGTATGAATTTGTTGGTTCATCCAGATGAAAGGGCGTCGCTTGTCTAAAGACTTCCGGTCTCTCCTCTACACCTGCCCCGCACCCCCATACAAGGCTAATTCCTGCAGTCTGGTCGGTCCGAATGTGGGTGAATTCTGCCGGTATAATACCTGTGTGTACTAGTTATAAATTTCGATATAACGGAATAGGAGAAATAAAAAGCAAACAATTGATGCGTACGGACCTGAGGGTGTTTCTCAGGATCGTCAATTGATAGTTACAAGTGTTGATAATATCGGATGATGAGAACTGTTATTACTGCAGGAAGAAAAAAAGACGTGCTCGCAAAGTAATCGAATTTAAACACGTTTGCTTGCCTTGCCAATTGCCATCTTCTTAAGTCACGGAACAGAATTCAAGTGGTTAAAGTACACGTTTATAATATCGAGAATCGGGTGCGAGGGTATCAATTTGTATGTGGCTTCTCAATTAAGGGGTCCCTAAGATAAGTGTACCAGTTATCGACCCTGTCCCAATTATTGAACATTTTCGGATGTATCTGTTTGATCTTTAGTTCTAAGATTGCCAAAACAATAAATTTGTAATGTCTAACCTCTAGCAATTAGTTTTAGTAATCGAGAAGTTCACATTTTTCGCCGTCAATTTATAATTTCGGAAAATAAAAGGGTCAATAATTGGGTCTAAACGTGTCAATAACTGGTAGAGTAACCTTGGTTGATTAATACACGTATCGCTGCGCGTATTATTTCAGAGATTCAAACTTTTTTTAATTTGATTCGAAATTATTTTGCGTATTAAGCGAGAAGCGTTTAGACCAAATTTTATTGAAACAGCCTTCGTCGAAAAGCAAATTCGGTAACAAAAGTTGTCGTCATTTGCTTCGTATTTTACGATCGCTTTTCACGCGCTCTGAAAAAACTGTGTTGGCTTTTGCCACCCTCCAAAGATCGAGTCTCGCGTCGCTTCTACCCTCCACAACGGAAAGTCGAAGCTGGTATAGAGAGGGAGGAGAGAAAGGGGGGCAGATATGGCGTGGCATTAGAAAGAATTTTCCATGTCTGATTTCCACGAAAGTTGTCATATAAAAGTTTACACCACACGTCAAACGACGTCAAGCTACAGTGAGGAGCCTTGGATCATAAAATTGGGATTCAATATCGTTCGAGAAAATCCCCCACACACGTGGACGTGTGACGAGTCGGTATAAGAGAGAGGAAGTAAAAAAAAAAGAAAGAAAGAAAGATAAAGGACGTACGCTTTTTATTCCTATTCTCTTATTCTTTCGCAGGAACGTTTGACGTTGCGAAGCCAGGGTAAGAAATTCACCTAGCCCTGGATGATATTTTTTTTTTTCCTGCAAGATCGTAAAATCTAGACTCCGTGAAAGAATATGTAAACGAAATAAAGAAATATCGGAGAAAAAGTCTTTGCCCCGAGATATGTACTTTGGCACATCGTAAAACTATACACTTGTACCAAAAACCAACTCTTGGAATGCCTACTGCAAAGAATTTTTGTAACACATTGAGCTTGCTAGACACGTGGTATACCTTGCAAGGTTTACGAGCCACCGGGGAACCGAATCGCGACTCAAGAAGAGCGAAGGCGTAGGCAAGGACAAAGACACGGATCAGAAGGGCAGAGCCACTCCGGGACTAATTGTCGGTTATTAAAAGCAGTCCCTGGATCGGCAAGATTCAAAGACGGCTCTACAAAGTCACTTCAGACTTATCCTGTTATTAGAAATTATTAATTTGGGATGAGGGAGTCAAGATTTCCAACGTCGCATGTCATGTCGAGCCATTACCAGCGATTTTCTGATCCATCAACAAACCAAGAGTAGGATATCAATACGACTAATTGTTTGAACTTAGTGAACGATCACGCACGGTTCAAGTTACGTCGAGATCAGTAACACTACGCAACAAACTAAATACTTCTTTTTCACTGGGTTTACATTATGTAATCACGATTCCTCACTTTAAAGTCAATTAAAATTTAGAAATAAAATTGGCACATCACGACAGATTTTACATTGAAAAGCATTTACTGATGTTTTTTTTTTAACTACGCAAATAAGCGACACGAAACTTTATTTTTCATTAAAAAACTTGAATTTTTTTCCACAATCACCTTTCCTCTCATAATCAGTTATCGCGGTATCCCACTTCTGGCACCACTGTAACGAAATCGGGTTCGTTGAGCGATAAAGAATTAACCAAAACAGACAGAAATTAAAGATGGGAAACTGCTTTTTTAGCGCTACGTGATATTCCTCTTGGTGTAAGTGAAAAACAAGACTGTTTTTAGAAACTATTCTTTTTTTTTTATACTTATTCATTGTGTGACATACGAAAGTTCTTGTGTCTTTTATCCATGACGACTACTAGATCAGAAAAACGGGGTAAAACAGGTGATTTCACCCTTTGTAACATTTACCTTGTAATCGTGGTTTTGTCTGGTAAATATAAATTTGCTTTCGTTTGAATAACTATTCGAGAATTTTTTAACGTTGCATAGTCCACTATTACTGTTTTATTATACTCTGGGTAAACTCGCCGGACTTTTGTCACGAGATTACTGAATCGTGTTATAATTCAATCAATCGATCAATTGTTCTGGTAAATGCGCGTGAATATCGAAAATGTCGAAAAACAATAACGTCAACGATATTTGTCAAACGATTTTGTTCCCCGGCAAAGGGATAGGTATACGTGCAAACCTAGCCTGTCACTCGCCATGCATTCTGCGCGGCGAACCAACAGGTGGAAATTAGTGGAAAATACCCAACATGTTAGTTTCACAATTAATAATTTAACCCTAATTGGTCACTATGGGTGAATTTCACGACAAACATCTTTCGTAGAGTCCCTTATTCGTGGTAATTGTAGTTGGGAAAACTGAGAGAGCTTTTTCCGCGATCCTTAAGCAATACCGAAATAGTATTTGTTTTTTTTCTTAGATTCTTAGAACTCATTGTTGAAGTAGGATATAATTTTTTTGGAACTGGAGTGAATTTCACCCAGTGTGACCGTTATGCGATTCTACCGAGGTGTGATCAATTAACTAATTACCTAATCACCACTTCCCTGATTGGCATAAGCATTCGCAGAAACGAGAATTGGCAAAGATGTCACGAATCAATCTGATCCGAAAGGGAATCGCACGGAAAGGGGCGTCAGATGGATGAAATTTTCAAGTGTTTTTATGAGACACGTGTATGGGGTAGAATTTCGTCCGAATCGATTATCGAACACGGTGCGGTCAACCCAGGGAGCTGCGGTTACTCAGGGTGGGGGGCCAGAGGGTCACAGGTTAGGGAGGACATTGACACATCGCCACAAAATTAACACATTCTTCCCTCTCCCTTGGGGGTCCGGCGACAATCACGAAATAATGCGCGAAACGGGCGAAATGTGTGGCTGGTACTGCGGTCTGTTACAACCTCACCTCACCTGCAGTTTCCACACCGTGCCTAGCCATTCCTCCTATCGCTTGTTCGAACCAAAAGCCTCGGATCCGTCTATGCTTGTGTTTGTTCCCAATCATTACCTCGATGATGACGTCATAAATTCCAGTCCACCGGACGACCTTAAAGGGGCTAACAACACCTTGCGTATACCTACGAAATCAAGGGTCATTTTCTCCAATTTCTCTAAGGAAAATGAATCAATATTTTTCAATTTTGTTTTTCATACATGTTAATATAAGATTTGAAGGACAAGAATTTTGGTTTTATTATTATTTTAGGAAATTTAAGGGAAAGTGTTTACACGTTTTTTCAATTTTTTCTCGAAATTGACGCCGTTATTCTTAAAGTTTATATTTCTGATAAATCGTACGTACTTTCCTAAATTTCGGCATCTTCTTTTGAAATCTTTTTCGTCTTTTTTTTCTAGATTGATGATTGCGATCTGCAGGTGGTCACCCGTGAGAAAACAGAAGTTTCCTTTCATCAGCCTCTCCACCGCCATTTTGTGTTGAAATAATTGACAAAAATTTTTTCTGGTACTTCAAGACTTATATTAACACGTATGAAAAACCGAATTAAAAAAGAATAATACATTTTTTTTAGATGAATTGTAGAAAATGACACTTGATCTCGTATACAGAAGGTGTTATTACCCCTTAAGCGATGCCTGCGCGGTGGAATTGGAGTAAGTCTCGGAAAATGTTTTTGAAAAGATACTCGAGAGTACGTAATATGAAAAAACATTTTTTGCACGACCAGAGGCAAGTATTACACGTACGTATATGTATAGGTACTTGAGAAATGCCAACATCGATCCTCACGATGATCGAGATCGTCTTGTTCGGAGCGCTGCAGTGTTGCCCGAGTCGAACGTGCAGGTATTCGCCGGGGATCGCGGTACTAATAAATAAATTGAACTACCTGTATCCAGGGGCCGTCGGAAGCCGTGAGGAGGCTGAAAGTTGATCCCGAAGAAAAAGTCACCGGGACAATTAATAATTCGTCCGGCGCGCCAAGGGCCAATTTGTCGACCACATTCCAAAGAACTATGCAATCAATCTGATCCCCGCAGAGCTGGCCGACAAGTCTTCGTCTCGATAAATAAACATCAGAAAGCGGTTTACTAGAAAGGAAAATGGAAAAACACACCCCACTCGGTCTAACCATCGTGCAATCGTCGGTTGGCAAAATTATCAATTGGAAGCAAGTAGGTTTTCATGCCATCCCTCTTCAGAAGGCCAATTAGAATTAATCGGCGCGACGTATGAGATATATGTTATTTCTACTACAGCCTGTTGGTAGGGAAAATCGAAAACCGCGATTCGATGCGGGAATCGACTTTTTAAGAGCAGCTACTCAGTGAACACAAATGTATATATATCATTCGCAGCAAAACTTAAAAATAGAATATTTCCAGGAATTTCGGGACCACTGGACACCATGCTTGAAGTATTCATGGCTGTGCTAGGATATCGTGGGTTTGATCAGAAGGAGAGGCTGGCCTAGCTTATGTTGGGTGGAGCGAGGTCATGTTCTACCATTCGAGCATGGGTATGTAATTGGTGGGTCAGGATCACAGCTCGGGATATTCTAGGCTTTGGCAAGTAATCGGGATGGGTAGGTGGAGTAATACGTGGACAAGTTAACAGAATTCAGCAGTTTGATTTTATCATGTTTTGCCACTATCAAAAATATTGAATCGCTCGAGTCTCCGTTCCACTTTAGTTTTATTGGGTCAAATAGAAATGCACTGCTAGCGGTCAATGTTGCGACTCAAAAGGGGACAGAGGAATACATTTCGGTGCATAGCTGTACCAGTTTCCAAGTTCTTAATAACGAAGAGTGAGTCATTAGCCGTACGAATTACTTCACCAATCAATCATGGTTGCGCGTCTTCCGAATTAGATCGGTACAAGGTACGCGGAATGTCGAACGTGTAAGATTTTGAACAACAAACCATTAAGCACTGAATGAGAATCATTAATCGCAATATTTTGACACCTATAAAAAATAAGCGCGAGCACGCACACCGACACACCCACACACACGACGACAACCAGGCAGGCAGAAGAAAACGTGGACAATATTGCTGATACTCGATGCGGTATATTGCTGCAGCAAAACTGTATGCAGTGGGCGCAGCTGTTCTGCGATGAAAAAAAAATTTCAGCAGAGTAAAGTATTTCATTAATTAAATTCAAAAAGAAGGACAAGCCAAGAAGAGGCAACGTATAGCCACTGGCTGTACATGAAACAAGCTACGATATTTACTCACGAAGCCTCAAATGATTTACCGAAGATGCTGTAGCACACGCAGATCCCCACAACGAACACACCAGGGCTGGCTGCTCATCTCCTAAAATACACACCGTCTTCTAGCAAAGAATAAAAACTGATACCATTAAGCTTACATGTTTGCTAATATCTCGTTAAATTTCCAACAAGAATTCAATAATTTTTACACAAAATGTAATGACGGAAAAAAAGCAAAAAAAAAAAAAAAAAAACAAAGAATGCAGTACAGCGCAAGATTGACAGAAACTATAACTAGTTGATTGAAAGATTTAGCGAAAGACTAACCGCTGACTGATGTCAAGATGTAAGTGAATATTATTATCGTTAGACAATTATAATTCGCGAAACCAGAGGCTGGAAAGGATTTCGAAATGCATCCTATGACTTCTTCCCGTCCCATATATATATAATAACGGCATAAAACAGCTTCGCGCGAGAACCAACCACCGGCTCACGAATATATTATGTTGCTCTGGCTAATTTACGATTATAACGCACCGTGTATAACTATCATTGTTGATATACTGCCCGGACCGACCCGTGGGGTTGCTCGGGCCTTTCCCCCGACTCTTTCATTCCCTGCCTCTCAAGTGCTCCGACACAGACCGCGAGATACTCGAAGAACTCTCCACCTGAGAGAGAGAGAGAGAGAGAGAGAGAGAGAGAGAGAGAGAGAGAGAGAACTACCAACCATTCGGTACGGTTACAAGTGAGTCTTACTTCACGCTCAGCTTCCGATCGTGGGCATATGGGCGTGATGTCCAATCCCACTACCAGTTTCGTTCCTCAACTATGAGCGTTAATTAACAGGTCAGCTAGTGACAATAGTTGCGAGTTTATCCGTGGTCAATATACCCCCTGCAGTGGACCCACGTCTATTGTCTTCGGAGCCTTCCCCGCATAGGCCGATGTCATGCTTGCCCTAAATTCTTCGCACCTGAACCTAAACGGCGGTCAACAACTTGGTCTATAACTCGCATACCGGGTTCGACCTATCGGCAATACATATAATATTAGTGTTGATCGAGCAAGTTGCGGTTCTGATGAAAAAGAAGTCCCGAAGGTGGATTCTTCATTGAACCAATGCTTGATTAAAACTGCTTCACCGGCGTCGGAAAGATTCCGTAGATTTTTTTGCACCAATGAAAGTAATTGAAAGCAATCCCAGTGAGTGGACGGGATGCGGAGTAAGTTCAGGATGAATCGCGTTCGAGGTATACACATGCAAGAAAGGAATGAGATGGCCAGTTGTTCGCCGCGCAATGTCGGTGACAGTTACAAGTCAATGTAAGGTCTTCTTTCCACTCGATCCGTAAAAACCTGCGCCTTGTCACCGAACGATACAGTATACTAACACGCACACGCACATGTAACATGCAAGGCTGTGAAGTTTCAAAGTATTACTACCACAAGGCATAACGTTTCATACTTTTTCCTTCACTCATCGTTTTACTATAAACACATACGTTATTAGTCTCTCGTCTCGCGATGCCAACAGCGACGATATTGCGAAAATTCACTCCGGCCGATAAGTCTTTCTACCTTTTCTAGCAGTCGTCGGACGCAATGAAGCAGGACGAAGGCTTCAACTGACGAGGTTTAGAAGAAAAGACTTAAGTGTGGGGCGTGTGTGTTTGTGTGTGTGAGGAAACGTGGTGCTGCAGAAATACAGCTAGGTAAAGTTTCATTTTATAGCTGGGCGTCCGCAAGTAAGCACGAGGGATGTTGGACTTGAGACCACTTAGGGGCAGAACAGCTAATCTTTACGACGTCAATAGTAGAATAGAAAACAAAAAATGAACGCGTGTTGGCTTCACGAGGTACGAAGAAGGGAAACTCTTTACTATATCTTGGTTACTCGAGGATAAATCGAGTATTGTGAAACTGTCACGAATACGTTTAACTAAATCGTTGCGAGGCTGATTAAAGTTACGTGAAAAGTCTTGCCGGAAAAGGGGATTGAAGGTGGTTTATGGTCAAATACTCGGAGGGAAAATAGTACTGGTGGTCGGGGAAAAAGAAGGGATAACTGGAAGAGAGTTTGAAAAATAAATAACAAGGTGTTAACCGGGTGTAAGCGAGATGGTTTCTAGTGACGAAGGGTCATGGATCTTGAGGGTTTTGGGATGGGATGGAAGAGGAGGGAGACGAATAGCGCAGGGGTTGAAACTTCCCCAGCCAACTGTGGTCTGAACGCCTGTTTAACAGATTTAAAAAATCACCAATAATTCTGAGGGGTGGAACTCGCTGCTCCTGCACAGTTTGCTTTGGTACGGAGAGGCAAGAGATAGTAGCAGTGCTTTCCAAAGTTACCTACACCACGTATTTAACCACGGCTGCCTTTTCTTCGCCCAGCTACTTGTCATTTTTCATTTTAATGGTAGCCGCTCAGCACTCCGTCCTTTCTCTCAGTACTCTCGTCTCCCTTTCTCTCTCCTCTGTGTATCCCCCCGCCCCGCAATCTCTCGCTTTCTCTCTTTCTCTCCGCAGCTACCGCTGCTGCTTCTGGTTCTGCTTCTGGTTCTACCGCTGTTGCTGTTGCTGTTCGACCCTCTTTTATTTGTTTCGCTGCCCGAGCTCTCGCGGCCCCTGCAGGATCTCCCTCTCTTCTCCTCTCCTCTCCTCTCCTCTCCTCTCCTCTCCTCTCCTCTCCTCTCCTCTCCTCTCCTCTCCACTCCACCCGTACCGTCGTCCTCGGCTAACCTCCTCGCCTGGCCTCGCCTCTCTTATAGTTGCCGCGCGGTGCGTAGCCCGCTTCCTTTTATCTCGGCGCGAACGTCTTAATAGCTCCAAGTCACTCTCACTCCAGTATACTCGACCCCGTGAGCGTAGACAGGACCGCCCGCCTTATCCGTCGACTTTTGCTGGAGTAGAGGCGTTAATATGAAAAAGCTGTCTTGCCGAGACACTTTCTGCAGACTTTCTCGCAATCTTAATTATTTACTAAGCCGTACGTTTACCAGAAATTAAGAGCTTGATCCTTAATTGATTAGATTGACAATTACCGGTGGCTATTTCAAAGTTTCGCCTATCACGGTGTGGGACTCTTTGGTTTTCCCGTATGAAAGGATATCTATTTCACCATTTACCTCGTTCCTCCGCTAAATTCCTAGCCGGCACAATCGACTACTCATTCATACTGAAGTTGGCCCTTTGGAAGAACACAAGTTTGTACCGATTCTCCAAACGTACCAGAGAAATTTAACCATTGGTCTGAAGTTACTGATATAATAGGGAGAGTTTCACTATTCGAAACAACGTGGAACTGATCGTGGCCTCACTTTTATCAAGTTGGCAATAACTTGCGAGTTAACTCTAAGTATTCAGAGAATGGAGCAGTGCAAATCTGTAACCTGAGTATTGGAGTAATTTTTGTAGTGTCACGTGTTCACTGTTTTTCCAAGACAACCGACGATCGCGAGGATTGCAAAGAATCGTTTGTTGTTACAGCTGCGGCCGGTAGTCAAAGAAGGATGAGAAAAAACTGGAAAAGAATCCAAGTCACCAAGAAAAGACAGCAGCTGGTTACTGGATTTCCGTTATAAAAAATCGTAGGCCAATTTTGTCGTAAGAGAGGTCTTGGGCGATAGAAGATATCGGATGTGGGTCGCTAGGGTAGAAATGATATGCAGAGTGAGATGAGATGAAGGGGGAGACGAAGATGGGGCGGGTGTTGATAGGGGCGTTGGAAACTCTCACGTCAACCTCCCTGCACGTGTCAGCCGAGTCCAGCAACGAGGCCTCAGCCTGTATTGCTGCGCCGCTTAGTAAACCGTTAGACCTGTCACCAAGACGCCTGAAATCACTGCCACATTTCCCGCCAAGTACCCAGGAAGTCTTCGTGTTTTATTTCGTCGCAGAAATGATCCATTTTGCAAGCCCCAAACGTTAAACGTCTGTAATACTTGAACTTTGGAGCCGCCTGGTAGGAGAGAAAGCAAGTCATTGGATAATCGGAAAAGATCAAAGTGATATCATGAATCATGACGATGTATTTCGTAGCCCCGGTACAAACGAGGTATAGAAAACAAAACAGACACAAAGAGAAAGAAAACAAATTTAGGGAGAATCAATGTAGTTGATTTATAGTTAGCCAGCACGTACAGTCACATCTCGGGCAGCTAGCTTATTATACAAAGGGGACCGAGATTTGTCCAACGGGATTTCACGGTCCGTATTGACAAAAGAGTGTTTTTTGCATTACCATCAGGATTTCCGAACGACCATGCCTAGATGCAGTTATAGTCAGAACATGTTATTTTGTCAATGACTTTTCCGCCAGGCCTCTGCAGGGCTTGTTGCAATGCACTGTCTTCCACCAACGAGAAACAATATAGTTTTTGACACCGTTAAATTTAATACTGTAAGCCGCTCTGCGCAATCACCATACCAACAACTGAACTGCTCCACCTGTCAGCGTTGTATATTTTTTGGATCGCGAATCCAGTGTGATGTACGGCTTAGGCTTTTAGCATTACGCTAGAGTCACACGCGGGATAATGTGTTATACATACATACATACACGTCACAAAAGCATACACCATACACATATGCACACATTTTAACGGACAGGTGGCGGAGGCGTCGTAACGATGCGGAAAATTAATTGGAAATTTTACAACCAAGCGCTACACTCGAGGTATATCAAGTTGATATTTCCCAGCAGTATAAAGTATTTCGCAACCTAAAGACGGTCGCGTTTCACCTGTCGTTGAAGTCTCCTATGCAAGAAATTCTGGGTTTCATCTTGTGCCGAAAGTTGGTTAGCTTCAACAAAGATCCCTACGTTTTACGATCCACCATCACGGGTTGTATGTTCAAGGAGTTCAATGTTGACACGCATCATCGATCCGGATCCATTGGCAATGGGCCGGGTCGAGTTACGGAAACGCAATCTTCTTTACTGTATCACGTATCTTTAAACAGATGGTGGATTAGATTCAACACGGTAAGCATCGATTCACCTTTGAAATGCTTAGCAGCCAGCCGAACAACCGTTTCAAACGATACCCATCAATTTTGTCGCTTATAGGAGCCAGTTGGCGCCTACGCTCTTTAGATCCCTAAAGCCTGGGGCCGCACGACCACGGTAACTGATTTTTTCCGCAGCAGTGCGGTTAATCCCGGGCGTAACCTGCCGGCAGAGTCGTTCAGCAGACCCGACTAACCGCTCTCCTAATTTCGTTCGCCGCACTCTGATTCTGTTCAATAATACCGCAGACGAAACGCTCGGAAAGTCGTATAATATGAACAACGGGGGAGATTTTCACCGCGTAGCTGGAAAGAATAAAGCTTCGTTAGGCCAATGGTGGTGGCAAGAAGCAGAAATAACGTTCGATAAGGACTATCACCGAGAGTACGATGATGCTGGTAGCCGTCAAGTTGCACCCTGTTACGGTGGACCATCAGATGGGGTCATGGACAAGGTAAAGCGAGGTTGGCTGAGGTGGGTTGAGGCGGGATCGTGGCATCAGTCAAGGGATTAGCTGGATTAGCTATGGAGGGGGACTTGTTAATTGCTCGGTTGGTAGAGAGGGGTAGGTAGCTGTTCGGCCATGGGGAGTGAGTGGAACACAAATCACAGTCGAGTGGAGGAATTAAGGAGGCTTATTGTCGAGAACTACGGTAACGCACGGATGTGAGACACGGGATGGCTCGCCGTACGTATATACCTATATTATATATCTCTCAGCTTTGAAATCTGGGCCAAAGCCTGCTGAAAGTGAGAAAGAAGCAAACCGTTAAATCGCAAATTCGATACCCGGTTGCCACAGAATTATGACGACGACGACGATGAAACGGAACCCGGTCTTAAGTTGCGCGGCGGTGTTTCGAATACTAAGTAAATTTTTCCAATATCGGCCGTCCGAGTTGCTTTATAATCACGTTTACCCGCCAATGCAATTACCACGCACCTTAGATAATTTATTGCCAACGTAAGAGAGCTGCTGGAGTGTAAAAAGCTTCTTGGGATGAAATTTGTCATGAAAAAGTTTCTGAACAGTGGTTGAGTTATTTATGTGCTGCATTGTTCTCTGTTGACGAGTGTAAACGTCAACATGACATTTACTGTCAGCGTCGTCCTACTCTTGCTCCCAGGTCATTTCTGACCAGTGTGACCACTAAATGTCAGTATTAGTTCGCCACCGTAGCGCTATACTCTAGAGGCTACGTTGTTCTTGACATTTTGTTTTTATTTTTTTGTTGTTGTTAAAATCCCATTACCAGCGTAACCGGTACTAATTTGACAACCCTTCGTTCTGACAAAGAACAAAGATTGAATATTTGCAGGTAATTTTCTGCTAGACAAAATATTCAAATATATAAATCAAACCGAGACTGTTGAAGGTAACCAAGATGTATGCACTGACGTAAAAACTTCTGGCACTCACTCTTTTCAACCGGTCGAGGAGGCTCCGTCGTTGTCCTCTCCGAAACGTGTGGGCAGTTTTATCGTTCAAGAGTTTAGAACACCCTTTGAAAACCCAGGAAGTGACCGAGGCGCAACTCTTTTGTCAGTTTTGAAAAGACGCCCGCTGACCAATTTTTCGATCGCGGCTGTAATTTATTGGGAAATAGCGTTGGACTGTGTATTTTACAACGCCTGATTTATTGGTAGAACGAGCGACCCCTTCTCGGTTACAGAATCGTGAGTATAAATTGAGAGATTTCGTGAAGAATCTATGGATGGATAAAATTAGAAGTGGTCTGCCTGAAATAGTTCTTGTTAGACCTGCGAGTCAGCATTTGAACTCATTTTATTGACGGTTTTTTTTTTATCATTAGGAACGTTGAGGGTATTCGCCCGTGGAAGGCGCACGATAGTAGTTAACACCTTGATAATTAATTCGAGATAGTGTTTTAATGTCAGCTGTTTTACAATATAACCATTATTCGGCTAGAACCAACATACTGGCTTGTGTACCAGTAGATTTGCTTAGCTTCGTAGATAAGTGCGCGGTACTGATCGCCGCAAGACCATATGGTCGATAGATATCTCGTTCGAGTTATCCGCACAAATTGTAAATTAATGTGACACGTCAAAGCCGTGGAAAAACTCGGGGTAGTAAGTTTACCAATGTCGAACGTGTCCTAGTAGCCAAATTTTTTCCCACCATACCGACATCTCTCATTCCTGTACGCCTAGTTCACCTCTCATTCTTTCATCATCCTCGAAGCGAGGGCGGTTGTCTCGCTTTCTTTACGGAAAGCTCAAAAAAGTTGTTCCAACTTGGAAGTCAGGGCATATAGCTGCACAACAAAGAAACTTCTGGCAAGTGAGACAAATGTTTCAGTCCTGCTGTCAGGCAAAGCGAGACACGAGATCGGCTATGATCGGATGTGATCCTTTCCTGATCCTGTGGGGTTATCACGGTCGTGGACCGAGGATTGCCACATTTTAGGGACGAGATCGTACCAACAGTTTCGTCCGAAAACGGTCGGTCTCGACGGAAGAAGAAGGGGGATGTCTCGCTAAAAGGATTTTCCCTTATCCGCTCATCGGGTCGAATGTGACAAAAGCTTGTAAAATGTAACGCGAAACACCAAAATTTATGCACAGTAACTATAAGATGTTAAAAACTGCAAGCAATAGTCGACATCTGGTTGATCAGAGAGTTGTTTGAATCATTTCGTATCACGTTACAGGCTGGAAGTGAAGCTCGTTAGAGCCATCTTCTTTCCCATCGTGAAACACCTGCTCACTTAATCGCCGCACAGTCTGACGATTTTCGTGTGACTAAAGTGAAAATTCCACAGGTAAAACATAAACTCGTTGACCTTACCAATTAAAACTAAGGTCTTATTTACACTACTTCTTTAATAAATCAAAAGATGTTTCTCTGAATGGGTATACTTGCAACCGCATGTATTCGATAATGTTGACAAATTCTCACTCCGAACGTGATGATAACAACGAAAAATTCTTATGGATAAAATGTCTGGCACATGATCTACCGAATTGACGTTGGTTTAAAAACGCGTTACAGCGAAACACATCCGTGTTGGTTGATATTTAACAAAGTATGTATTAAGTGGGCGACGAGTAGGGATGCGCCAGACATCGTCGATACCAGGATACACATTGTAATAATTTATCGATTATACCGATAGCAATGGGCGCAGAGTGAGCGAGACAGTTTCGAGTCGTCGAGGACTCTACTGTCCCCGTGAGAGAGTGCTTGGACATACTGGTACCATATGGCTGACCCAGCTCTCCCCGCGTCAGCTCTCTCTCTGATAACCTCCGATAATGTTCATCCGACACTTTCCACTTTTACACTACTGGGTACATTGTAAATTGATAAATACACGAATCCGCGGATGTGTTCACCATTACACTGTTGGAAAAATTTAACTAAATCCAATGTCCCGGCAGGTCCACTTTATATTTGTGTTATTCGCTACATTTCTGTTAATGAATATGACACAAATTTTTCTAATTTGAACGTATGCATTGTCATATTAACGTTTAATTTAATTTTTTAATTTTAATTGTATTTAATTTTAATTAATTTGTAATTTTTTCTTTTTTTTACTCAGTCGTACGCTGAAAAATGGTTAAATCTACTACAAAATTTCAGTGGACCTGCTGGAACATTTTTTTTTTTTTTTTTTTATCGACCCGTGTATCCATGTAATCATATTTCATTTGTCAAGAATTTATTCCACCCCAATTTCCTGGCCGAAATTTGTCACGGACAATGAACGCTTATCCCGAAGACAAGGATGCGGTTTTAGAAGAGCGGCAGAAAAGTGGTCAGTGGTAAGCTCAAGTTTTGGTAAAGCTTAGCAGGCCGCAGTAGAAATCGAGCGTGCCGACGATTTGAAGCTCTACTTCCATCGCCGCGTAACCTTTTATCATCGTTTCCCGAGAAGATCCCTTGGATAAAAACGCAAAACAAAAAGCCGATTATGTAACCGAGGGATGAAATACGAGGGTAGACGCTGGGGAGGATGGATCCAGAGGTGGCGCGAAAAGAGGAATGAGAAACCGTAGGGCTCTGCCAGACACAATAGGGTAATTTTCACGCAAGATTTGGGATGTTCAAGAGCCTTCTCACTCTTTCACTCTCCACGCGTGAGATACGACCCTCCCAGGCCATTTCAATGTACACAAACGTTTGTTACTTCCTCCTGGTTTGTTATTCACGGCCGTACCCATACTGCGGCCAGAAATAGGTGCCTGTCACCTCGAACCCTCTTCACGAGTCGTGTCCTATCTTGCGAATTGTTTCTCGCAATACTTTGACGCGCAACATATCTTCACCGGCATCGGTATTGTAATACATTTATAGATGAAAACATTACTTTACCTGGAGAGGATTGCCAACGGCAGTAGTACGGAAAGTGAGGGAACACTTACCTGAAACAGAAAAATACATATTCGTCAGAAAGAAGCGGGCAATAATACCTAATTGTAAGACACAAAATTATCAACTTGGAATCGGCCGATTATGCAGCGAAGCTGACGAAACACGTCGCGTTGAGAATAGAATGAAATACGTAAAAGGTAATTGACTGTGACCGGGGTCAAGAGGAAGATGATATTGAACGTCGACTGTCATTGCCTGGGCATTAGACCTTCAACGTGTACCGGAGAGAAGAGGAACGCCGGCGAGAAACGAGGAGAGAGCAGAGATTTAGCCGTGTAATTGGCTCAGCTGGTGTTGACGCGATCCTATCATCAATAGCTCATCAACTGCCCCCAGGAAACCTGTATTCCCTCGCCCCCTGGTACATCCTCACCTCACCTCGCTTCTCGTCGCCATACCACCCCATACCCTCCGTATGCCTATCCCCACAGCCCAACCACACCCATTCTGCAGCGGTAAGGTTCCTCGCGAATACAAAATAGCTATTATACCAAAACTGCAGATTTCTCTTCGGTACTTTTACAGCCGTCGCCGCATGGCAATGCCTTTCGCGTCTCTTATACGACTGGGTAAAATATTTACGAAAAAAGTACATCGAGTGTAAAAAAAAAAAATTCAAATCCTCACGTAAATCTTGAATAACAAGCGGTTCTTAAAAAAATTAACATTCGGTTACTTGGCCTCTTTCAACTCCGAGTGGCATGATTGCCTTGCCGACACCGGTGCAGAGGGAAAAAAGTGAATGAAGAAAGAGAGAAGTGGAGTTGGAGGGCGATTGCGAGAAAGAGAGAGAGAGAGAGACAGAGAGAGAGATAGAGAGAGGGAGGGAGACGGGCAAAGATAGGTACTTTATTTTACTTTCACATCGGTACGTTGAAAAGTGGATGATAAAGGACAGAAGGTATAGTCCTGCTAATCTGCGGACTTATGCCGCGGTAAGATGGTCAGATTTATACAGCTTAACGATGTTGGTTGAGAGGTTTTGGGATGAGACTCGAGCCCGTGGCATGGCTAACCGATGTAGGTTGGAGCACAAGGGCGTGTTAATACCCAATCACATCACCACCCTACTGCCGCGGCTCGATTCGGCGTACGCCTAGCGCCGGTTAATTTTCAATAATTTCGCGATAAAACGATATTGGATTTTCCAAAAAATCATCACCGGTGAGAGGCGATAGTTTGACGGAAATCTGAACGGAAGGAACACATGACACGGGTACGGGCTTATGATTGAACTGCCGAATGATGAAACCGCGAAATTAATCAAAGCCAATTTCAAAATCAACGAAATTTCCCATGCTTTGGTAGAAAATTGTGGTTCCTTTCATTTGCAACGCGGTTTCATATTAATACCGACATACAAAACCTTCTCGCGAGACGAATTAAAAGCCAATGATGAGTTCCGAGCGTCGGCGGGGAGCAAACTTCATCTAATGAAATCATTAACTCCGGACTTGCGTTTGGTTCGAAAAATTTTCTAATTTCACGCCAGCTATGAATACCTATAACAGAAGTCAAATATAAAAGAAACGGGATTTCGGATATGACAAAGAATTCGGGATTTACGATTCGGAGGATATAGAGAACGTCTAAATTCTCTTTTGTATGCAGCAGCAGCAACAACAACCACGAAAAGAAGGATTTGCTGACCATGCGGTCAGGGTAGAGAAAACACGTGGCTTTACTCGTCATCGGTCCAACGATGCGAACACGTACAATAAAGTCGCATCATCTGTGGGGATTTAGCGCGATAACACGCCCTTTCTACACAGGCATACACACGCACGGAATCCGGGAGGCATCCCCGTAGACTCCGCAAGTCAGCGACTAGTAGGGTGACCAGAGGGACTTGACCATGGATCAACCGGAGCGCCTTTTAATTTAGACAAATCGCTGCGATTAGCATAACGGGATAAATTATACGACACCCAGAGGCCTGGTGACAAGTCTCGGGTGGACGGAAGGATGAAAGATGGATGACAAAAAACCGAGTTATGTTTTCCCTGGCTGTCGCGGTTACCTGCGTTAATCTCGTTCTGCAAACTTGGAAAATCGTTGCCTCACAGATGTATAGACGCTTTTAGCATTCGGATCTTGACATCTATAATACAATGTCTTTCAGACGAATAATCTCCCGAGTTGAAATTTAACGCCGATATTTGACCCTAACAAAGTTCACACAAACCTACTTTGAGGGAAACTGAACCTAAAAATCCGACGTTGAACCTCCAACTCCTAAAAATAAAAATACCAAACCCTACTTTGACGCTACTACTAAAGGATTGAACCTTTTTTGACGCGATTTAATTTACAGCTCCTTCATTGGACCGGTAATTCCTCCTCTACAGATATATTATCACAGCGACATTCAAGTTTTCACAATGAATAATCCAAAGGCTATTTCGACATAATTTTCACAAGTTTCGGTAACATTTGAAAATAAAGTATTGCATATCAAGTGTATTTATTGAACATTCTTACCAATAAAAAAACCCTTTTAGCGAGAAGAGCTTCAAGTTAATATCAATACAGAATTCAAAAATTTATTGACACATTGAACTGTACTACCTTTGGACGATTAAAGGAGATTCCAAACAGACCCTACTTTGATACTAAATTTGGTAAATCGTGAAATTTCGAACATTTTTAGCGTCATAGTGTGATCTAATATTGCATTAAAATAGAAAGTACTTTACTATTTTTGAACCCTACGTAGGATTTGAAGTAGGCGCTGAATTTCGACTCGGGCTACTACACCTATAAACACTGGTATTATTTTAACCCTTTTTTGAAATTGACATTTGTTGCTGCAGCGGGTTTCAAAGTGCGGAGTGGATGCAAAAAAGCGCAAGTTGGAGGGCGCCGGGTCGTACGCGTAGCCTGTGTCGCATGCGGGAGCAACTAAAGTGGCGTTGCACGTTTTACGATCTTTTCACGGCCCACATCTCACCAGACAGCATGACATGCTCGCCATCTTGAAGGAACTACAAAGTTGCGAGGTAATGTCTACTATTCCCCTTGAAACGTATGACAAGGTACCGGGTGTGCCGCATAATTGCCAACATCATTTATCGGAGCTTCGTAACGGGGCAGAAGTATTAAATGGCAGAGTAGCAGCTTATTTGTATATGCAGGAGTGTCCGTTAGCTTTCGTTAAATGGATTTTAAACTGTTCTTCTCTCGTTCACGTCGCGTACGTCCGATGCGGACGAATTGTTCGTAGAGTGTCTCCTACAGGACGCGACTCGGAGGGAAAAGATAAGAATTCAATAAGAAGGAATGGCGAATACAATTCTATACTATAAGAATTCTTCGTAAGTGTGATAAATTCACACATCAATGTAAGGGGAATTAATAAGTTTGCGAACCGTGTTCTCCAGATTCTCAGAGTAACGTTAACGTAACGAAACATCGGGGGAAAAATTCAATATTGTGCAATTTCCGAATGACTCGAGCAGTTAACTAATCGAAATGTATGAGTATGCTTTGTTTATCACGGTTTACCAAATTTTAGATAATCCTGAATGTGCGAAGTAACGCGATTTTTCTCCTAAACATGCATCGTTACTGTAACGTTACTAACTTCTTCTTCGTAACACTTGCAGTCGCGGTTTTTCCGCCCGAGTTGTGAGGTTTAAAATTTTGCAGTTTCGGTCGCCCGAGGATGACCACGCGGACAGAACTGAGGTAGTCATATTTCTGTGCAGTGTGTTTGCTTTTGATTTTTTGTAATCGCCGAGTTCAGGCATAAAGGTCCGGAGCGAGGCGTCATCCGATAGGTGTAAACCTCGCATTTAATCGACAAGTCAAACCAGTGCTGTAAACTTGTATCGCTATCGACTACCACTTTCTTATAACCAACTTGCAGAGCTGTCCAGAAGGCGGCTACCCGTGCGGCAGACCGTTTGAAATATTCTCATACCGCAAATCCACCGACATGTTACATCATACACCCCGGGTTGTTTACCGCCTAGCAATTATTGCTCCTACCTAACCGATTGTTAGATAGGTACGCAAAAAAAGGTTACCCATGGTAAAATAAAGCGGTGTCTGGAAAGGACCCCGCAGAATACTTATGGAAATTGGCTCGCAGTCAAATTAGTTGCATGGATCTTCAGTATGTTGTAGTACATATGCTCCCGATCAAAAGTTCTCATTGGCACAAGTCCCAAAAAGCGATAGTTTCCGAGATTATAGGCTTCGAAAGGGGGGTGGGTGGATTTTTTGATATCTACGGATTACGCGATTTTTGCGAATTACAAAGCTTCAAGGGGGACTTGAAATCATATTTATCACTCAAAAACTACACAGCCGACTCGCAGAGACTCCGCAGACGCGTGAAAAACAGGACAAGTCGATTATTGCAAGAGTCGGAGGGTCTCGTTCTTCGTGAGAAATCTCACGTTGCATTTCCTTGCGGTAAACCAGCGAGTTCATGGATGGAATCAATGCATCGACGGAATCAATCACAGCTTCCTGACTATCTTTCGGAATCAACCGTGTAGTTTTTGGTGTGATTTCTTTGATTTCAACTCCCTTTGAAGCTTTATAATTCATGAAAATCACGAAATCCATAGATATGAAAAAATTTGTACACCTTTCTTCCGATGTCTGTATCTCGGAAACTACTGATTTGTGTTTGAACTGAACTACACGGACTTGTGTCCGTGAGAAGTTTTGATGGGGAGAACATGTACCATAACATACTGAAAATGCAGCCGATTTGACCGGGAGCCAATTGCCATAAGAATTCTGCGGGGTGCCTTTTTTTGTAAAGTTTGAGAAGAAGTCAAATACGCTCGTGATAGATATTTGGAGATTCCTCATCAGTTATGCAGATAGAGAAAGCGTCCGGGTTACAGTTTGATAATTTAGTGAACGCGTTTCATCTTACTTCCAGGGTTGAAGTTCAGGGGTGTTGTTTATCCAAAACGATGACATATCACACGATGGTGTCTCATGCACGAGAAATATTGACGGCTCAGTTTCCCAAAGCTTTATAAATATTGTACACCGGTTGCGAGGGTAGTGGTAACTTTTCCATCGTTCCACCACCGGCACCTTCACGATTCATCCTTTTCCCCTCAACGCCTCAACCACCCTGCAGGATATTCAAATGTCAGACAGGATCAGAAGCTTGACACATTTTAGCGTCTCGAAATATTATTTGCAATCTCTCTACCCTCCTGCCTCTCACCCCCCGCGTCCTTTTCCGCGCCATCTTTTCACCGATATAGGTATACATATACCACGTCAGCCGGTTTACCCACCCGAACTTACCCCTGCGGACCGAAAGAAGTAGGTATAGGGAGACAGAGGAAATAGCAGGTTAGCCGTCGCTTATGCATATCTTTTTATTCGCAGCTGGCTTAACGATTCAATAACCGATACGATCCGATCCAGACCGGGGCTCTTGAAATACGTCGCCTAGTTTGCATCGAAAGTGTCTCGGAGATATTATTGTACCCAACGATTGCCGTCACCATCCCGTAGATCACCGCTAAGCTTCGTCACAATAACTTGGCTTCTTTTTTCTTATTCACCTTTTGGAGAATCGGGGGGGGGGGGGGGGGGGGGGGTCAACGCGCTTTCCTCATTTAGACCAAAGATCTCATCAGCATAAAGGTTCGAGCCGGTCGAGTATTGAGCGAGAAATCCGACCCCACGTCGTGCTTTGCAGCGTATAAGGCTAAAATTGTATTACCAGTTTTACTAGGATAAACAGAGTTCCTTGCCTGCGTCCCGCGCAATCCTGCAAGGATAAGGGCGCGCCACGCGAGGTCTACTTCGAGTCCGGGACGTAGGCACATCCTACAAATTCTATCCTGCACCGAATGAAATAAACTCGAGTATTACTTTTTTATAGTCCCATATCTCAGGAAGTCGTGTATTATATTCTTTCATGAAGGCGTAAAATACAACATACCTACATTTCTCAGTTGAGAATGACGGAGAAAAAAAATCCTGCAGTAAAGGGGAGGATAAAAATTTGGTAAGAGTGGATAATGCGCTTGACGAAAAGCTTCGAGTGTTGCCTGAAGTTTTAAAGAACTTCCGTAAGAAGACGTCGCTCGAGGCCAAAACCGACGCTGAGGATCAGAGCTATGGGGAAAATTAAATGATTATGGGTAAACGATATCAAAGAAGACGAGGGGACATGTATTTCAATTCTTCAGCCTGACGGCGTGCCCAGATTGCGTATTTTTAAGCTTCGCCTAGCTCGAGACTCGAGCCCAACCACCCAAGCCTCAGACTCACGGCTCTCTTCCGTTTCGCTTCCGTCTCTCTTCACCCTGCGCCCTCTCATCGCTGGGGAGAAAATTTATCGCTTACCACTTCCAACCGACGTCGGGTAAGACGATGTTACGCCGACCAATATTCCCCCGAAAAACTGGCACCTTATACTCTTTGACAAAACTGAATAATCCCTTCTCCGTCTTTCGTTCAGAACTTGGGGTTAGATTAATCTCGACACGTGTAAGCTGGGGCTTATACATATGCAAGCTCGCGTGCAACACCTTTAGAAACAACCAGTCCGACGGGGAGCGAATGAGGAACAGGGAGAGGGGGACAATCAGGAGAATGGCTCCTCGAAGGGTGATCAATAATTGGTTAACATGGTTACGTTAACTTGTTTCGCGGTTCGGTGTCACAGTGAAACACGAGTCCATTGGCTAAATGGCCAGTTCTAATTTATTGAAAGACTCCTCTACCTCCCACAAATCTGAAACGTCTTTCCATTCATGTAATCAATCCGTATCAATCCCAACAAAGCATAAGTCAGAAATTCGGTAACTCGAAACACGGATGATCAGCAAATACATTTTTTTTTTCTGCATGTAGGAGTTGGATTCGGTTGAACGATAATCGAACCAATATTAAATAGCGAGCAGCTGGGAACTTTGGTGCAGTAATAGAAGGATCACCAACAACTGAGAAGCCAGAACTCAACTTTTGCTTGAGGTACTGCGAAGGGATCATTTTTTGCACGGTCATTCATAAGCGGTCAAGTTACGATACTAGTGTTCATGGAAGTAATGAGATCAGTTCCCAAAATTATGACAAATTGTTTACAGATGAGTTTTTGAAGCGATTTCACGTTCCGTCAGGCTAAGACACTGCCAAAAAATGCAAGCTTGTTTAAATATAAGACGTACACGCACAGTAGTAATCGGAATGTCATGTGTTATGGAATTTATTTACCCTGCCATTGTGTCCAGTAAAAAATACGTAACAAATTGAAAGACATTTCCAGGTTACTCAATAACATTTAGGAAAAATAAAAATACCCGAATGCAGAGGGCAAAGGACACTGTACTTTTTAAGAACAAGCAACATTCAAGAACCTTTCCAGGATGTCACGGACTTCCAGGACCACTGGACACCATGCGGCTACCCTAATATACGAACACCTGCAGCTTCATGGTGTGTAAGGGTTTGACGAAATTATTATCGATCGTTATCATATACTCGATGTAAATCGCGCGCTGCATTTTATCTGGATGAAATTGTGAACTCTGAGCAATTCATGGTTATCATATGTGACACTGTTACTCTTATACCCACTAGCATGATTTCCGGGAGTACTTCCTCTTCTATTTTAATAAAGGATGACGTGGACGTGAGTAAGCTGACAACTTTTTGGGTTCAATAAAGAGTTGCGAGGTAGGTTGAAGGGCGTCACGGGGTTGTCTACCTAGCCCAGCGATACTAGGAACCCTCCCAGACCGCACGTTCTGGAGTGATTTAAGTAGCGACGTAACATAGTAACTTCGTCAACGCACAGATGCGGCAAATCGACACAAGTTCAACTTCCCGCGGACGGGCGTCGTTTCGCCATAGGCAGGACATTTGCTACGGAGAAGCTGTCATTTGTCTTTCTGCTCACAACCCTGTTTTCTCTCCTCACGTCTCGTCAAACTTTCTTGTATCCGGACAACTATCCATCTACTCTGTACAATAAGTAAGAATTTATTCGAGGAAGAATGTCGTTTAAAATCTGAAAAGCCGATAACTTTATCTCCAGGTAACGAAATAATACCAATGTTGGAATCTCTCTCCTCGCGGAATTAGTCGGTAAAGTTTTGGTAACAGCACGTGCAATTCGAAAGGTGGTCTTAAACCAGGGGAGCCCCTTTTCAAACTCCCCCGTACCATTGCCAAACCTTACGGCATCGAGTTAACCGGATATAATTGGTATAACTGGGATTAATATAACTCCAATGGCTTGCACATCTGATGCCAATATTCCATGTTCTACACGGGATCGAATGGGCTTTGCTTCTTTCAGTGCTAATAATTGTGGTTCAACCCTTTCAGCAATGGTTCATTTTTCTTTTCCAGGTTCGAGCTGTACAAGGGTGGATAGTTTCCGTAAATAATTGACCACGCGTCGGTAAACCGACAACCTTCCGCCCCGTGATTATAACCTTGGTTCACCACCGTGTTCGGCACTAAACGTACCTTCGACAAACCCTTCAATCCTTCACGGTAAGTCAGGCAGGAATTCCGCAAGGTTTGGTATATGGATGATGTAAGGAAATAAGGTGAAACAATGCGCATACGCCTTAGTTGAACTAATCAGAAAACACATCCAAGGTGATGTCATATAATAGGCTTGATATTTTGTCGTTTAGAGTTTACATTATGGTTTTTCCAACTGTTGAACGCACAAACTGGCATTTTCGGCAAACGGAATATACGGAAATAAATAAGTGTAACCTCAGGTAACCTATTCACGTGATTTCTGTGACGTCATCTTGGACATGCGTAGACCGAGCGAAAATCGTTCTTCAGTTCTGACACACCTTATTTCCCTACATCATGAGTATATGGATGTTCCCGGCGTAATCTCGCGCTTTCTTGCCAAGATTAATTGCAATTATGCGTTTATTCTTTGTACTATTGTAATCACAGGAACGGCGAAAGAATTCAACGAAATCATGCGGTTGGTGTATCGGCATGATTGCAGGAGGAGGTATGCCGAATAACGGGGGATAGGCACCATACGGACGCGTCATTTAAACTTCTCATACCCCGAACCACCAGCCTGTCCGCATTCTGACTTATACCCCGCATCGGTCACCCCGTTTCACAACCCTCCATGCCTGCGTCACGAGCGTAGTCGTCGACGACTGTCGCTCACTCGATCACGACCAAGTTGTAAAATTCCTGCTGATACTCGGTCTGCCTTTTAAGTTCCTGATTAATGCAGACCAATCGTAAAGTGGTACAAAAAAAAAAAAGAAAAAAGGATTTAACAATATATGAATTTTAGTGTCTCGAAGGAACGGAATAATCAAAAGTACATTTTCTGCCCACAAAAATGGTTATTTTCAACATGTGTCACATGTGTCATCAACTTTTTACTGCTACGGATGGATTTAACGACCCTTTTAGGGTAGCTCGTACCGTACGCCGTTCGTTTCTCGATCAATTACAACTAACGAACCATGAACGGCCAACCCGACCAACCATCCATGCACTGGTCGACATACGGATAAATTTTGATGGTTGAACATCAGCAGGTGCATTGATTGCCTTTTCTCAAACAGGAAAACACTACTCTGCACTTCGCGAACATTTCACGACTCGGTAGCTGACGGTTTTTTTTTCCTCTTGCGAAAGGGACTTTGAACGAAGCCCGCATACGCGAATGAATAACGTCACAGATTATCAAAAAGTACACTTGTCGCTATAGCCTCCAGTAGAACTATGTAAGTCCGGTAAAAAAAAAAAAAAAAAAAAAAAGAAACGAAATGACAGACTTTAGAAATTTTCGACCTCGTTTGTTCAACTTAAATTCTTGAAACAATGGATTAGATATTGATAAATAAGTTTGATAGTGCTTCAGGCGATAGATGCATAAAAGTTGAGATATCGTGTCAGCCAGATTTAAATAGGGATAACTTTAGGCAGCCACACCAGCGAGATTTACCATCAGAAACGTACAAAAAAATATTTTCCTCATTACTTTATGACTTCTTCTTTTAGGTGTACAAAATTTTAAATTATAAAATAAATTTTACTATGAATGGAAAGAAAAAAATTATAAAAAAAAGTCATTGAGATGCGAGACCACCCCCAAGGATAAGGATGGCAAGCCTCCGTTGAATCAGCGACGACGTCTCAAGAGATTCTCAGTTTTCAGATTATGAATATTCTTTGGTATTTTTGTTGTGCGATAATTTGAGAGGAGGACGTTTCACTCCTCCGAAAGCATGTAGATATACGGCGTGCGACGTGTATATGAATTATGCAGAATCATCGGGGAGCAACGAATTTGTTCGTGCATCTGGAAGAGAGATGAGACGTGGGACGAAGTCAGGCATACCTTATACGCGTCTTTCAAGCGACAAACTGACAGTGGAGTTCCGATATAATCCCACCGCTGCTCACCCACCCGCGTTTAAAATTCCCTCCTTTTTATAATTTTATTCATTTTTCTTAACGCCAACCGCGCTAGATGCCCCAACATCGCTGCTGCTGCTGCTGACGGCTCCTCCAACTGTTTGCGTATGGTAATACGAGCCGTGTATATTTTTCACCCCTCAGCTTGGGTACCGGCAGCATCGGCGCGGTATGTCTGAATATTATTAGTTGATTAACAAAAAGAATTCACCATCCGTGGAAAGACTTCGTCTGAGCTTTGCATCGGTAACCCAATTACCATTGACAAGTTGGCTAATGAATTTCACAGCTCACTTTATACGTATTAACCCATTCTTGCAGGTGCAACGTTTCCGGTATCAGTTACTATTCAAATTTCATTCAAATATTGCTATCCACTCCGGTTTTCTCCCCCCCCCCCCCCCCCCCTCTCGCTCTCTCTCTCTCTCTTTTTCTCTTTTGACAACATCGACGAGTGTATTATAATATATTTGGTGGATATGCGACTATTTCGCAAAAAGCATGTGCTCGGTAACGAGGCACAAATCAAATTAAATCTGTGTACGTTGGATGAGTACGTCTATTCGACGTGCGGAGTATCTAGTACAATTAATAACAAATGTTTTTGAAATTGATTTAACGTCGAATGAAACGAAATCTCTGTCGGTTAATCCCTGCATGTACCTACGTACAAACATCAAAACTGCAACAGCCCGAAGTGAGTATCAAAACTGTGTACTTGACCAAATGTTAGTACAATACAGAGACCAGAAGCACCGGTGTGAACTGAAATATTATTTTCATCGTTCAACTCTCCGCTGTAATATTACATGATATTTGGCGGTGCGATTTTCCGCATCAAGCAACTCGATTTTATCCCTTTATGCTCTCTACGTATTGATTTAGCTACAATATACACGGCAAAAAATTTAATGTAGATTTTACATCTGTGTGGTGAATATATGTACAGCACTTCTCTTGGACTGAAATTTTTTGGAATTATCGGTGATTTTGAAATACCCATTTTCGAGAACTTTTAAAATTTTTTTAAAATGGATCAACAGTCCTCAATTTTTGGATAAGTTTTCGTAAATGGTTAAACATTACACCGAGGAAGTTTTGAAGGCATGGAACGAATAGTTTCATAAATAGAGCGTTGGAAAATTTTGGAAAACGGAATTATTCAGTCACTGAAAATTCCAAAAAAATTCATAGCTATTCAGAAAGTCAATGAATTCATGTTAAACGAAATTAAAAAATTTCATCAAATAATTTAATAACCACTTGTTGGCATTATCATCATTCAAAACAAATTATCTCATCAACTTGGTTATGCTTGATTTCTTTCAGATTTTTATCTCATCGCAAAGTGTGTCAATATTCTTACAAAGACCCACTTTTAGTTGGGAATATCCGTCCAATAATACCTCAGTTCCAAAAAATTGCTGTCCATATATTCACTACAGGAGATATAAAAATATCTACAATATTTTTTTCCGTATAGAGCTTGCGAAAAATATACCGGTGAAAAAGTTTCATGATTCTGCGTTCCGCAGGGAAAGGCGAGTAAAGAAGACCCGATCGGATGACGCTTTCGTTACAGATGCAACGATTCTAGGCCCCGAGAACAAGATTCAACTGACTTACGAGGCTGAAGTTATTAACGTTAACGTAACGAAACGTCACGGGGACAATGTCATTATTCTACAATTTCCGAATGACCTTCAAAAAGTTGTCTTTTCAAAATATGTATGAGTATGTTTCGTTCGTAACGTTACTAACTTCATCCAGCTCGTGTACCGACTTGCACAGTCACAGTACCGGAGTTGTTCCGTGGAGAGTTGTAAAAAATATTCGCGTCCATGAAAAATCGACAGGCTGGGGATGATAAAGAAGTGTTTCAGCTGTTATAAAAAGCTTCCGAAAGTCAGGAGAAGCAGCACTGCAGCATACCTATCGCGAGCCAACTGTCATCACATTTGCTCACCGTCTTAATTTGACTTTACTTTTAGAACACGACGTGGGCCGGAGACGGGGTTAAAGGCATGTGTGGTCCTCCTCCAGCTAGACGAAGACTCTGTCCAACGAACCTGGAGCAGACGGAACGACGCGGTGCGAACAATGATCAGGATGCATAGAATCGGACCCACCAAGTTGCTTAAAATACTCCCAACAGGTTGTCAAACAAACGAATCTCGTCTCGGTATTGCCTCGAGTAAAATAGGCTTGTTGATCGGTTCAACGGCGCCAAGTATACCGCAAAGCGTAAATCACCGGCCTGCAGCTCGGCTAGACCGAGGAGTTTTCCGTACCAGTTGGATCGTTCGTTGCGTATGGGAGATGGTCGTTTGACACTCAGTAGAATGGAGAGACTATATACTCGTTACTAATGGATCTCTACCACGGTGTGGCGCCTCGCCGCAGGGCCTAGCCTGCAATAAACCGAGGATTTTTATTTCTTCGTTGTTCACACTCTTTACCCCATTCTTTCTATTTTCGGAAGGCGCCGATCTCCGCGGGCAACAATCCAACTATACTACAATTTAGAAAAAATATAACCGTGACTCGAATCCAGCCTGCACTGCGGGAGACGTTGTATGTTTCGATCCCATTGCCAGACGGGATGCGGGCATTTAACCGAAGGAAAATCAAAAATGTCTAAGGAGGTTGAAGGAGAACGAGAAGGCGGGAGGGGTGGGGGTCTACGATTTGCGGATTCGTTCGTAACGCGCCAAAGACACGAGCAACTATCCCCCGGAAAAAGGACGCGTGAATTTAAATTCGCCAAGGGATGGAAACACGCGGCCACCCCATTTGTTTGTCTCTTGATTCACCCCTTGAATCCATCTCTCCGATTCTGAAACCCCTCGTATCACGGTGTCAAAACAAGCCCCTGGATGGTTTCACGCGATTGCCGTCGAGATCTGTAGGTGTTTAGTTGCAATTTTCGAAAATTGCATTACCCCTATTCATGCGACAAAGGATCATAACAAACAGAGAGTGTAACATGTATAATCTATGGCCAGTGTTCACTGATAGGTAATATTCGTACATTTTGGCACACTCACGCACTAATTATGAACACGATAGCTTTGCGTCCTACTCGAATTTATGCGGTACAGACCACTAGGTATAAATTTTTCAACGAGATATAATCCTCTAATAGGTATTCGATTCAACGACTGTTGCGCAACGGTCGAAAAGCTCTCGAATAACAAACGTATACGCCAGGGTGTCCCTTAAAAAGGATATTTTTTAATTTCGACTTTACTACCCCCCAAATCAGTGCCAAATAGTACAAAAATAGTTCCCTAATTTTTTCAGACATTTACCTCAATTCTAACCCCACCCACCAACAGGATAGATTTCCCCATTTAAAATATACGTGTTTTGGACAGATTCTCAGTACATATTTTACTGTAAGAGCGATGATGTTCAAAAATATCTGTAACTGTGAAGTTTTAGCGGGCATTAGTGCTACTATCTGAGGAAAAATTTACAGCATGTGACTTTTTTTTTCTATTTAGAGGAAGTGCAATTCGTCTCGATTGCCGCTATGATGATGTGAATTTTTTCTCTGATAATAGCACTAATGCTCGCTAAAACCTCCCACTTACAGATTTTTTGCAACATTATAACTCTTGCAATAAAATGTATACTGAGAATGTGTCCGAAACAGGTGTGTTTTAAACGGGTAAATCCACCCTGTTGGTGGGAGGGGTTAGAGTTGAGATAAAAATCTGCAAAAACTGGGAATTATATTTGAATTATTTGCAGCCGATTTGGGTGGTCGGACAGTCGAAATTCAAAAATGACCTTTTTAAGAACCACCCTAGTATATGCACGAGACGATCGAAACGACGATGTGCAAAAGAGGTGGAAATTATTTCCGCAGAGTAGAGAAAAAAAACCAATTTGTAAAATCGAACATAAATTGCTCCCAAAGACTTTAAGAGATTTTGAATATCACCCTCGACTTTGTCGAGAAGGCTGCTTCGTGTCTGCGAGAGAAGTATTTCAACCTTGCAGCACCCCTCGGCGAGGCGGACGGCGGTGACATCGAGAATATAATGAAAGAACATGGAATGAATTAGAAGAATTCGCCATAAAAATGAAACAGGCGAGGAGCATCACAGGGGGAGGAATTGGCTGGTGGCATTGTTAGCTGCCTGATATTAAAATGCTGATGATTGATGATAGTTCCATGCAACAGTGTGGCCGTCGTGGTTGTCGTGGTTGCGGGGACATTCCCTGTTTCCTCGCCTGTATCATAACATTGCATAGACCCGAACGCACACATTTCCGCGTATAACGATAGCGAACGGAACACGAACGCGGCTCTCCTTACTAAAATACGCGGCTGTCATAACACTGCCGATATTGCATCTTTGCAGAACGACCCCCCCTCCCGGTGAGTCGGGCTATTGCGATTTGTATTTATATCCGAATAAATCATCGATCTATTCTTCGATATTTCTCGACAACATAGAAATTCCGTTTCTTCCCCTGTGACAGGGAGCGGTGAGACGTGTTGGTTTGAGGGATAACATCGCTCTAGGATTTTGGAAAATTCCATTTTTTTTTCTTTCGGTGTTTGGCTTGAACAATATTTTACGGCTATAAAAACAACATCCAGTTGGTCCTGTGGAGAAAATATTTTTTTAAAAGGTTCAATTTTCGATTTTTTCTTAACGCCTCGGAGCCCGCGTCGCGTGCTCGTAAAACTTTAAACGCATTTTTCCCGAAACCACTTTTTTCAAACTGGGAGGACAGATTACTTGAACACCGTTGCATGAACCTGTTTGAAATTTTTACAATAGCCTCACAGTTACGTTCTCTACGGAAGTTCGTAGCCGTTTTTGCTATTTAATGTAAACTTCTTTTTTAATAAACAATTTACTGCTTATTTTTTTTTTTAACGAAAATCGAGTTCATTCTTTCATCAGTTCACAATTTCTACAAAATTAGATTTAAAAAAAAATCTCACTTACGCGTTTCACAATTTTTCATTTTTCCACACTTAGGCCGATGTCAGAAACTCTGACAACTGTATTAATGTCCGCAAAATTTTCCGCCGACGCGGTAGCGAGGAAGGAATAGAAGTATTTACGCACCTGTCACTTTTAAGTGCCTGCAGGTTCTATATCGTAGGTGTAGTACAGCCACGATGCTACACATATCCGGGATTAAAATCAATTCCGTGTTGGCATGTCAATTTGCGATTAATTGCTAGACGAGATGTCGTTCAAGTAAACAGCGTCGGTGAAAGGATTCATATCGGTTTCACGTGGCCAATATTCGGGCCCGAAGGGGTGTTCGTAAAATGCAGGATGCAGGGATTACAAAACATGAGGTAAACATGGCTGTCATGCGATGAACCGGTCGCGAGTCCGACGTGCAGCATTCGTTTCGGACTCGGAATTTCCTAGGCATCTAGTCGGAATATAGAGATTCTCATACATCCAATTTTTAACCCTCGGTGTTAATATCAGATACACCCAACGAACTTGTCTCACCCCGGCAAAGGATTCTCCGACTGTTTACCTAACGGTGCCCCTCCCGCCAATTTTCATGGCAGGTCGTTCCTTCGCCTTTATCCGATTAGCAAACCTTTGCGAATGCTTTCCTCCTTGTTCCCATTACGACGACTCTTTGTAACTTCTTTCATTTATCTCCCGCGTATACTGCAGGAAAAGAGATGATCACGATTTTACTCAAAAGTTTAACAAAGAAAGAGAGAGGGACAGAGAGAGAGAGAGAGAGAGAGAGAGAGAGAGAGAGAGTGAGAGACGGAAAGAAAGAAAGAAAAAACTCTCGATACTCATCTCTTCCGGCTTTGGAGTTTAGTTTAGTGTAATTCTTCATACGCGCAACGGCGAGGTGGCAATTAACATGTAACTTCTGTCTCATGGCGTCTGTAATAAGAGACGGAAGCTGAAAGGGTAAAAGGGCGATTCGAGGCGACGATGTTGAACGCACATCAAGACCACCGTAGGTACGGTTATACCACGACGCTACAGCCGAAAGCGGCACCGACTAAAACTGAAGTACTCGGTAAAACGACGACGGGGAACAACAATCAACGCTGTTACGAGGTTTGTTCAGAGAATTATCAGGTTGGAATGCGCCCGTGATAAATCCCTGTATCAACCTCATCCCTTGCCCACCAATTCCCGGCTTATTGTGCACACGGACAAAAGATCCTACAACCGCTAACTCTGACCATGCGTTTTGTTATAATCCAGCGCAACATCTCCCTCCCCACATTACTCGCAGCAAGATCAATTCGCTATTCGCTACGCGCTTGTTTGTTTTGCGAAAAAAATGTTTTTGGAAAAATAAAAATTAAACGATATTCCTCTTACACCGGTCAACACGAATTTTGATTTCTTCTACGCAACTGATAGATGAAAAAATATTTTTACCAGCTAAAGTTTGTTTTTGTAGAAACCAGAACGATATTTCGGATTTGAGGAAAAATTACTTATCTTTCGTCTATTACTTACATCTTGGTAAAATAGTTTTCATTTTTCTACCGAATAGGCATCTATATTAGCTATCGACTGAAAACTTCAAGACTGTTTTATCAAGGTAAAAAAGACAAAAACCAACTTTATAACTAAATAAAAAAAAATTATTATTTTCACCTGTGTCTCATTTACTACAGTTTATCGTTCCAATATCATTCATTATTTTCGATTGCGATCATCTCAAAAACGCAAAAGGGTGTAAAAGTATCGATCTTACGATTGAGGAGAAAATAATGGCTGGTGAATGAGGCCGGGGGGGGGGGGGCGCAATTCCATTGTTTTCTCACGTGATTAATAGAGGTTTAGACACTTAGCCGGGTGGGAAGCCAGCAGAGTATAAGGTATTTATTTTATTTCGCGCGTATATTTGTTTCGCGTGTCATATATATCGCGAGGTAGGAAGGGGGGGGGGGGGGCGGGGGAGGGATTCAATGTGGACGAAAAAGTTGGCGGGAGGCTCCCGCAGGCAGTGGGTGCAGGGCAGGAGAACGTGTCTTTCCTCGTGTGCGTAAACGTTCGGCGGTTTGGCCGGGCGACGCCCTTGCATGACATATGATCTCTTATATTGCCTGCACGCTAGAGCCACAAGCGGAAAAAGGCACACAACTCCGCCACCGCGGCCGTACCTTTGTCACTACATTTATATAACTACATAATATCTCAGGGTTTACCACGCGCAGCCAACAAATAACTGAAACGTTACCTTACGACGACAATGTTCGTTTAATAAAAAAAATTCACCAAGATATATTGACCCCCTTTATTCGACTACCTATACGCTAGGCCTCCACCACTCTCCGGTTCGCAACTATGAACGAAACCTATTTACGAGCTTAAAGAGAAAGAAAACAACAAGCAAACCAACGACTAAGGATTCATGTGGAGAAGCGAGAAATTCGAGTTAAGCCGTAATTTTGGTTATCACGCGTGTTAAAACCAAGTGATATTTGACGATGAAGGAAACTTCATATCGATGAGTAAACCTCGATTATCCGAACTCTCGGTTATCCGAAGCATGACTTGATTTATCCCAATGTCGGCTCAAAAATACATTTTTGGTACGAAACATACGTTGTTATTCGCTAAAAAATTTGGATCAACCGTTCGTTAATTGACAATAGACGACCATACAAAACCAGAGTAATAAAATAATCGTGCGGTGTTTGAAAGAAGTTCAATTGTATGTATTTAGATGTTCAACACGGACCGTTTGTCGATTTAAATTTGTCTTGTACACATTATTATACCTTACGATAAAAATGGCTCTTCGGTTTTCCGTATTTTTGACTATCCAAACTAGGCTCGGTCCCAATTAATCCCGATAATCGAGATTCTACCGCGCATCGTTCACACGTAAGCTGCACGAGCTGCGAAGAGCGAGATGAGCATGCAGGAGGATAATGTAAGCAAATAAAAAGATCTAGCACTTAATAGGGCGAAGCATGCCGGATTTAGAAAACTAAATCACTGGGGAATCCCCATAAAGGCGTCATGGCGTTTGCCCGTGTGTTAAAAGGCAGACCTTATCAATTCGAAAAATCTCCGAAACAGAGGCGTGTTTCCCTTCGGGCCGATCTGTCAACGTTATCTGTATCTTTCGTGTTATATTGCGGTGGGATTTTAAAGAAAATCAGTGAAAATTTAAACCGGCTATACTGCAGAAGGGGGGTGGGAGGTAGGGAAGGGGTGCAGAGAGCGAAACGGGCTGCATGGCGAGCAGAGTCGCGAAACGGGAGGGAAAAGCTTGTTATCGGTATGCTTATCGTACGTGGCGTGGGGCTTATGTGGATTGTGGCGGGCGAACGGCTCACGCAAACTTCGAAACACGCCGCTTTAACACGATGACACTTTTGCACCGTGCCTAACCACCTTTTCAGCCGCCCGCCTATCCCTTTTCGCTCTCTGTGTCTAATTTTTTTTGCTCCCCGCGAGTGCATGGTTGAAAGTAGCGACAGCGAGATAGCCAAAATATTCATCATCTCGTCACCGCATCAACGAAAATAGCAATAACTGCGTTGTTTCGGTATTGTGTTTTTTTTTTTTTTTTTAATTTTTGCTTTTTAACAATCGACCACGTGTCTTTGTTCTCCAATTTTAGGCAATATATATATAACGAATAAACCGCCCGGTTATTATTGTTCCAATACGAATTACCGATGCGTCCGTAGCCAAACTCGATATTGGTCACAGCGAATCAAAGCTAAATTTACGAACCCAACGACCGCGATACGTTGCAACTACTTGACGTTTCATTTTTTTTTTTTTTTTTTTTTTTCTTTACGTGTGTGAAAAACAAAGTTAGCATCATTCTGCAAGTTTCTCGAGCGTGAGTTTTGTCAACGGCCATGTTTCTGATCTGAACGCATCGTTTATCCGCGGTCATGTCGCGCAGGTGTTACTGAAACGACGGTTTCACACGATTGCATGGATCTGGTCTTCGACACCAGGGGTCTGAGCAGGGTTCAAATACCTGCATAATCTCAATAATCGATGGGAAAAATGAAAAACGTAGGAATACAATATACTTACAATACTGTTACAAAGGATGAAATCACCCGTTATGTCTGCTTTTTTGATCTAGTAGTCGTGATAGATAAAATACGTATAACAGTTTTCACATGTCATAAAATGAATAAGGTTACTGCGTCAACCAACATTCTTGTAAAAACAGTCCTGTTGCAGACTTTATACTGTAAACACGCATTGCCATCAAAACATTTTTCCTCATCTTTTAATTTTGTTGCCTGTTTGTTCACTTAATATAAGCTTACGAACCTGTTCTACTTATTCCGTAACGCCTAGTTCCTTGTATTTTCTGAAAACACGGAAAAAATTGTGATTTCACCCTCTGTAACAATATTTCGTGTGACAAGAGACGAAGGTTGGTGATTTCGACGAGTGTGAAGTTTGCGCCTGAGCGAAGCGAAGCAAACTTCACACTCGTCGCAATCGCCAACTTTTGGCCCGAGTCACACACGCGATAGTTTTTATAACAAGCGAATGAAAAGTGGCGGGGCTTTGCGAGGCAGTTTTTGAGGACGCGATTGGTCATTTTCTTCTCCCTAGGGATGAAAGTGAGGCAACTGCGGACTGCGCACGCGCGAATATATCTTTACAATATTGAGATGAAATTGGCTACTTTCGTCCCGCTAAACTGATACGCAAAGCCCCAATTCTCATACACGTGTTATAAAAACACTCTCTCGTCATCTTCGAGTAGAGAAAGTAAGTCACGGATCTCTACATCTCTGTACTAAATGGATATGTACACTGGTGCACCATTAGGACATCTGAAGAATTACCGTGGTGTCATCTAAATAAGAAATCTAAAGAATCGTTTTGGCACCGCCGTTTAAACAAACATTCGTCCGATAGGTTGGCAACGCCGATCCGTCGTGTGCCGGAAGCATGGAAGTCAGCCATCCAGTTGGTACGGAGATCAGTGGAGTAAATGAATAGATTGAAAGAACTAAAAGAAGAATGAAAAACAAACGTCGTCGCGAGGGTAAGTCGCGGATCCGCTTAGGTTCTATTACTTAGCGTTATCAGGGAGCCAAGATCATTAAGGCCGGCGAGGTTAGACGGCGTTACATGGTAAACGGTATCGCCGACTTTTTCGCTGCAACGCCGTGCGGAATTCGCGTTGTTATACCGGCTTCTTACTTCTTCTTACTCTTGCTCTTCTCCTCGCGTTCATCCCTTCTCGATTTTCATCGGCGCCTGCATCCCGAGGGGGCGAGAGAGATACGACTCCCACCACGAAAAGAGACAGTGTCGCATGCCCCGGCCACCGGCAGCCAGTTCTTTCCCGTCGCTTGACAGTAATTTTACTTAATTAAATTCCGTTCTTTCTGCCTCTGAATCTCGCCCCCGTTGCACCACCGGGGCCAAGTGCCTCTTGCTGCTGGTTCTCGCGGAAAACAGCCGGGAACTTTCCTGATTTTTATCCGCCGCGTTTACGACGATCATCCAAGTGTAATGCACTTCAAGCATCAAACAACTTTTTTACCCCCCTCCGGAGAAGACAAGGAGAAGAGCAGAAGCAAGGAAAATATTTTTGGAAAATGAAAAGAGAGTAACTAGTCGTAATTACCACCGGAGAGAAGAAATGACGAAATAAAAATTGACCGCCATAGTAACGCGATGTCATTTTTATAGCATAACCGGTGTGCCTAATGTCTCCCCCCTCCCCCTCACACCTTCCCCTCCCACGACTATCTATTTTCTTTTTTTCTTTCTTAAGAAACGGCGATAACCTCAGCCACGTTATTTTATAGCACAATTTTAGGTTCGAATCGGCGTCAGTTTTATTGACTGGTGAGTAAAATCCAAGTCCTAAAAACCGCGGTGATTTGCACCTGGAATGCTCGATAATGGCTACGGAGAAAACCGCTGACTAACAGCCTAACGGTCACCTGCACTGTGGAGAAACCGGTACAGTAAAATTTCATTTTACACTCAAGAGCGAATGACACACGAGGCGTTATTTCACGCCAAATAAAATGACAGGAAAAATAGCTTCAGGTACCGCGATTTCATCCAATAATCCAGCGTATATCGTGCTCCTTGCGTGAAGATATGACAAAATTAATTGAAAATCATTTAACAGATGGAGGAACGGTGTCGCGCGATGCTCCGTCTTATATACGGGGGATGGGGCGAATATTTAATTAGTTTTTCCAAGGTGCTCTGCCGAGCTATAAATGTTAATTGTAAATGAAGTGGTAATAAGAGAAAGCCAGAGGCGACCACCCGAGCATCCCTCCCTCCCTCCCGCCCCTAGGTAAGGAAACCTTAGCGATTCCCAAGGCATCGCAATTCTCTCCTGAAATATCCGAGGGTCGAAGCGCCCGGTTTTTATCATCCTAAATTGCCACTGGTGATTATGCTTCTGATTACGAGTTTAAACGGATTATGACTGTAAGATTCCTTTGAGGTGAACGTTGTGTGTCTATGAAACGACGGAGAAGAGCAACGCTGGTTACGATAGTTTGATTAATACAAGTCTCTCTGCTGCGCATGAATCGTGTTTCGAATAATTTTCTTGATCATTGATTCCGAACGAATACTACTTGGGTGCATCTTCGTTAACCGGGAACGAGGGAACAATATTACTGCTTGTGAGTGCGCCGCTTGGCTAATTAAAATAGTAATTAAAAACACGGAGGATCAGGGGATGAGAGTGGCGGATTTCCTTGATATTTAACAGCTAAGCAATTCTCAGATCGGGCAACTGAGGCGAAGACGGCGACGGGACATACGGAGTTTGGAATGATGAAGAAGAAGAAGAAGAAGAAGAAGAAGAAGAAGAAAAAGGACAAGAAGAAGGGATTCTCCTTTGGTGAACTGCTAATAAAATTTATCGTGATCATTGAGTGTGGCTAAGTAAGTGAGCACAGCTTAACAATATTCTTTATTAAAATATCGAAGAGCTCGTCTTTTTTCCTCTTCCGTTTTTCCCCCAAGCTTCCAGCCTTACCCACCCGTCTATATCATTGAAATATTATTAAAGTCCGATTAATCCAGTGAAATGTTAAAGAAAAACCAATCAAACGGAGGCTACGTAATACGAATCAAAGACTGCAAAAAGACCGGTTTCAAAACAACAGTCACAAGCAATGTCGTCAACTTGGTGGTTTTTCTCCCAAAATTAGGCGAAAAAACTTTTTTCTAGGATAATTCTTAGGGAGATGATTACAATTTTTCTTTTCAGTATTTTTTTTTTTTTTAATTTCACCTATACGAGTCTATTTATTTCAATAAATAAGAACAAATCAGTCTATTTTTTAAAACATTTTGTTAATAGAACTTTTATATTCGTAAAAACAGAAACAACTTATCCAGGTAAGTTAATTTAATAAATTGTAGAAAATAATTGAAGTTATTCGCTTATATTGCTTATCACCATTAATTATACTGTGCATCGAATAAGCAAAAATTCAATTGTATTAATTGATTGAAAATGTTATTACATTCCATGTTGGAGGATTTTAGTAGAAATTTAAGAGGTTTTCAAATAGCTTTGGGGGAAAAGTTTTTGAATGGTTGGTAACGCTGATCACAACAAGTGTTATCTCCGCGGCGATTAGTTTGAAAATTTGAGAGACGAATTCACGTGTGCCTTATAACCTGCACCCGGCACTCTAAGATAGTAAATTATGAACCCGTCCCGTGGTTAAACGGCACGAATAAAAATCCCCAAGCTTATTGTTAGCCGAAGATTCCTCTCGAGCATAAATAAGAAAGTAAAACAAGCCCCGAGTAGAGGATTTACAGCAGCGTGGTATAGTTGAAAAGATCGAGTTATATTGAAATGATGAGAAGCACTCAAGGTGGCTTATTGCCGGCGTATTAATGTTCAGATAATTTGCAGCTGAAAAAGGTAGAGCGGCAACAATAATAAGCTGCACGTAGTCGGGGCGGAAAGAGGCACGCATCGGGACTCGTGGTGTGGACGCGGTATATACAACGCAAAGAGACAACAAATGGGGGAATAGAGTAGTAACTGCAGTGCAGTGCAGTGCAGTGCAGTGCAGTGCAGTCCTGCAGCGTTGTGAAAATATATTTATGGACGAGTGATAAAATCCTCGTTAAATTGAGCCATACCGCGGTTTCAGGGCTTCGAGGTTTCGAGGTAACGGCAGAGAGAGACTGATTTTTATTGGAACCTAAAACGCTAATTTAACCGTTAAAAAGTTTCCACGCGGCGCGTTACAACTTACAACCCTACGATTTCGTTCCCCCTTCGCCTCTTATAAGGCGATGACGTTAAGTCGTGGCGTATACGAGACATCGCCGTAGAATCCTTTGCTGCGAGCGTTTCGACGATTTCGCTCCCGCCTTTCTCCTCCACCTCCTGAAAGCACTTCAGCTAAGAACGCGACTGGCTGTCCGAGACGTCGGTTTCGCTTACCGTCAAACCGGGCCTCGCCAAGTGATATAGGAATTAATTGGTAAGCTGTGTAACCGGGAGGGTCGCGCTCCCCGGGATACTCGTCGCAACCAGGACACGTACACGTCGTCCTGGGAAGTTCCACCCTACGTGTATACGCTCTGTCACTTTTGCCTCAATTATTTCATCAGCCATTGACGCAGACCGAGCCGCTAACCCGGGACTCTGGTCCTCTCTTCTACTAGACGTTATTCAACATACTGTACAATAGCGCAGCACGCATGCAGAAGGATGAGGAAGGAATGATGAGAAGAAAAAAAAAAAAAACAGCAAAATGAAATTATAGCTGATTTGAGCTTCCGAAGACGACGGTGATCCTCTTTTGTTGGCATTGTACCGGAATGTCGCGAAATGGGATGCAGGGTGGATAGAACAATCAACGATCGTTGGGCTTTTTATTTTGACAAGTTTTAAAACCGACTGAGATTCGGGTTTGGGGTGATTGACAATAGAAATGTGGGAACAAGTAATTGGAACACGTTATGCTGGGTGTTGTAATATGCCGTGTTAAAGCCTACCTTGATCGAAAACAAGGCATCTAGTGGTCTTGGCAGCAAGTCCCGGAGGAAGAGCGAACCTGTAGGTTGGGCCGAGTGATAATCCAAAACCTAATCCAAGGGCCTCCGCACCGCAGCGACCCCCGAACACGGGCCCCACTAAAAACACATCACCCCATGACACAACATCATTCTTGACTAATTTTCAAACAAGCAGTAGGTAACACTAATAACGGGAACGAGCTTCATTTCTGATACCTCACTCGATCACACACCACGATCGCCAAGCTCGGAAACGGTATTCTTTTCTTTCTAGCTTTGCATTCGTCAGTTGAGCAACGGAAGCCAGAAGACGCCGATGCACGCCGGAGCGGCCGAATAACTCGACTGATCGGACGAGCAGCGACGTCCACAAACCGAAATGAAAGAAAAACAAATATATAAACAGGGCCAGGTACGGGTAGCTGTCCTGTTTTCTTAGATATTGTTGCGCGTTGTGTTCACTGGTAGGCGTACCGAGTACGGGACGCGTTTTCAGACTCGAAATTCAAAAACTCTTTCATTTAAGGGGGGGGGGGTATAGCTCGGGTGGTGTAAAATCATACTTATTTTTGGGACCTTTTTTTGAAGAAAATGAAAACACTTGGAGCAACTTGAGTCTGAGGGCTTCGTTATTTATAGTTTCAAGAACTTTTTAGAATTTTTTCATTTAAATTAACAACAAAATGGCGGCATGGCGCACATAAGTAACGAACGGCTCCGAAGTCGAGGGCTTCTGCGGTGGCGCATCTCCCGACATCACTGTCCAACTTGTATATAATAGATAGATAAAATTTGTTGAATTAAAAACATCTTTTCAAGTTCGAGCTCGTGGCTCGAATGTTGAAATAAATTTTTTTACAAATATGGCCACTAGCTCGAAACTATCAACAAGTTTCAAAGATTGTGACAAAATTTCAAGTCGATCGCGGATAAAAATTGATCGTGGAATCTGCGCCACCGGATCGAAAACGTGGTCGTTCGTTACTTATACGCGCCATGCCGCCATTTTATTATTACTTTCGATGAGAAAAATCTAAAATGTGCTTGAAACTATAGATAATAAAGCCCTCAAACTCAAATTGCTCCAAGTGTTTTCATTTTCTTTAAAAGAAAAAACTCGTAAAAATACGTACGATTTTAGATCGTCCAAGCCGTACCCCCCACCCTTTAATTTTGAACAGCAGTAGGTACAAAGATAAACCTTTATCCAGGAATAATCGACGGTTTAATGGGCCGAGACTGAGCTACTCACCCCACACGCGTTCCAACGTACCACCCTGCCGGGTTAGATTCTAATCTCGCTCACATATCACGACTCATATTCGCTGGGTAACTACAGAAGTTCGCCCTTACCGTGGCCCTTGATTTTCCTGGCCTGTAATCGCTTGTTGAATATTACTTTTCATCGAATAAGCGCACGTGCCTTATGCACCGGTTTATTCCAATATGGGAATCGACTTGTCTTCAATATCGCTTTACGAAAAAACAAAATGGCCACGCTGCTACAATATTCCAATTCAAAAACGCGGCGTGTAGAGATGAAACGAATAAATATACGTATAACTTCGTATAGATCCTAGTTCCAGGATGCGGATATTACGGTAGGTGGATGCAGCGGAGGATGTCGGAGGATGCCAGAGGCACGGAGGTTTAACATACTTTTAAATTGTGCCCTTTGAAATGCAGAGCATAAGGCGCTTTCGTTTACTAGCTTAAGCTTACACGCTGATTAAGACGTCCGATACAATTAGGTCTTTGGGGAGAAGAAAAGAACCTCAAAAGGTGCTGAGGAAGATGGGAAGGCGTTTCATTGCCGACTTATAAGGGAGCTGCAAATACGCCACCGTCGTCAAAGTGGAATTTTAAAATTCTCGCCAAAATATTTTCCGGCATATTTCTTACATGCGTTACGCGCTTTCGCTCTTCATCGAGATTATTCAATCGGGATATCGGCCAAACTGCCCGATAGTTGCGAAAAAAAAAAAAATGGCACTGCAGAAAACTGCAAATATTCTTTCATTCTGACAAATTTCTCGTTGAGAACATTCGCCTTTTCTCTCCTAACCCCCGTCCGATTCACCAAGCGTCAAAGAATTTAATCGCATTCTCGCAATACGTCGCATCAATGCATGAATGAACGAGATAAGAATTTGAAGAAGAAAATAAAGGAAAAAAGAACCGGTAGGCACCCCTAAAAGGCAGCGTCCGCGTTGCTTGACAGTTGCCGCTGTGATCTTAATCTGAAGTTCAGTTCTCCGTCGAGGCGAGCGAATAAGAACAGCGGGTATAGAAGGGTAACAAAAAATAGAAATAATATAAAAATCCAACTCCATCGATTGAGTGGAAAGAGAAAACCGTCAGACCATCCGTCCATGGAAACGATCCACAGTCAACCAAGCCGACCAGATCGCGACACTCTGAATAATTCATGATGGAAGTTCCGCTGCTACTGGCGAGCCTCTTAGCTCCCCCCCCCCCCCCCTTTCCCCTTCCCCTGCCCTTCCGCATGATCTTTTCCCCTTTGGCTTTCGGTCTGCGATGATATTCTTCGCGGTATTTTGACAAAAACTTTGGGATTTGTACGATGCCGGTACGAAATTAAATTCCCAATATCGCTCCGCGGTTTTGTTTACACCTTATAACGTTCGTAAGTAATCCGAGGTATAAGGACACGGCGCGGCGGGCAGGCCACTTGTGTCCCTCGTGAGAGAATCTTGTGGGCATACTTGAAGTGCGGCAGGAGGGAAGTAAAGAAAGGCTTGAAGAGATGGCGAGGGAGGGAGGGAGGGAGGGAGATCTTCGGGCGAGTGGGTTGGATTGCATCGAGTTAGCCGCATCGATACTCAGCGTGAGATTCTGCCATCCTACACCTACATGAGAATTTACGGGTCAAACTTTCTTGTGTGTACGAGGTATAATAATCGTACGGAAGAATTCGTGTAGAAGATTGCGGTGAAATTTGACCAGCTGCATTACTGCCACTCAAATATTTGAAGTAGAAACGTAAGTTAAATTTCGCCAGAAGACAGACTTTAATTTTTCAATCTATAAAAGTCAGTCTACGCGTTACCTGTATTTTATGTATCATTTGCATGTTACGCTTTGTAAAACAGAAGAATCCTGGGCGGGGTGAAAAAAAAAATCTGCAGACACCAAAGTAAAATCTCCACCAACTTGGTAGTGACCGTCGCTTAATGTAGTGGCTATGTATTTCAGATATTTATCTTATCGTGAACTATTCAATATCGTCGACGAGACTCACTCTTGATTCAGAATGCATAGCCGCCAATACATCCTTAATTGATAGAAGCTCTAGTGTCGCTACAGAAATGTTAAAAACAAATATAACACGGGATATGAATAATGAAGAAACAGCTATCAAAAACAGAATCGTCATGGCATACGAAGGAAACAATGACAATGAAGAAAAAAAAAGAAGAAACGACGCTATTAGCAATATCGGATACAACATGATGGTACGAAGAAGTTGAAGTTTCTCAGGCCGTTCATGTTTCACGGTGGTTGATATTTCATACAGAGTAGCCATCTACACCAAATATCGCCTCCAGGTATTGTTCGTGCATTATTGGTCGGGGTGCCCTTGAACGTCACGTGTGGTTTAGCGGCCCGGGCATCCTGAATTTGCAAAGATTTTACAAGGCTTCCCACTACGACGCGCGCAGTTTGACTGCAACCCAATCTGCTGACTGGTATTTCGATGTGAACTATACACAGAATGACAAGTTCGATGACAAAACGCGTTGGAAAGCTGCAACCGATTTCGGGCGCATGGGTGAAAGTTTGCTCGATTATATTAGATCCAGTTAATTCGAATGTTTCAAGAGTTCTCAAAGCCAATTCCAGAGTAGAAATGAGGCAATTTCTGTTTCCCTCTTTGCATAAAATGTACATTCCTTGACCATTGGTCGCGGGAACGGGGCGAAATATCTGAGACTACAACGTTCCAGATTCGATGTGGATTCAAGAATGAATGTCTTCATTGTTCCATCGTGAGAACATCAGAGTCGCGTGCCTTGGCGTAAATTCGATGCAATTAAGTAAGCGATACCATCTGTACTCTACATTTAATCAGTGTTCAGGGTAAACCGCGTGTCCTGAAATCATGTTCATCTCACACAGACGCAGCAACGAAAATCGAAGGAGGATTGTCGGATAGATTGTTCATACACCCTAGTCAAATGAGTTTCCCTGGTAGATACCACGGTGAGGATATTAACATTCCTTGCGAAACGAAAGGTACCTTAGCTATTACCATATCTACCTACGTAGTAGGACTTACAGCTCTAGGTTATAATACGCGAGAAGAGTGAGTAAACCGAGAAAGGTAAAAGCTATCAGAATTATTCCATCGAGTCATTGGGACTTATGCTACTTATGGGATTACAATGGGCATTACGTTCAAAGCCCGGCTCGTTGGTGCTAGGTGACGTGTAGGGACGTTGGTTCCTTCGGTGTATCTACGATAAGCCACGAGTATCGTTCCTGTCGGTTTGTCGAACCGGACCAAAGTTGGAACACCGTATCCGCTTGACGCTCGGGGAAATCATTTATAAAGAAACAGATTTTTATTCCAGGTCGTCGGGGAGATTTAGGGTGACTGGAAGTGGTCCGGGGTATATTGCGGAGAAGGAATGATGCCGGAACGAGACAGGCCGAGATTACGCCTCCTAGCTGCTACCCGTGGACCACGAATTCGAGGATCCAGACTGCTTAAATCTCACCCTCAGCTGGATACGCGAAGGAATTTTTCTCAGCGAATTTTTACCTAACGAGGAATCCCGCCTGTTAAACACTTCGCTGAGCCCGGTGTAGCCGCCTCCTCAAGGACCTTCGCTGCGAGGAGGGATCCTTGATACCAGGATATTTTCCCTGTAATTAATTTAAGAGGGCCCTTCCATGGTTCCGCTCCGCTACGTCGGATCCCCCTACCTGCCAACCGTCTCGCGACGACGTTTATTCCTTTTTTCAAATTCTACGCCGTTATTCTCGTCATTCTCACCTGCGGGACCAATTGACCCACCGACTTTAGAAATTAAGAATCTCTGACAGTTTTAGTCCGCCTGTGTTGGGGGGTGGGGGTTTCTACCGATGAGCAGCTTTCGGCGACAAGCTGCACAAGACTATCCGGGTGAGTTTGCACAGTCGGTATTCGAGAGCGGACAGAGGGAAGTTCGAAAGTGTCGTAGTATTATAGTAGGTATTGTAAGACGGTGCTAAGCGCGTGTTGCTAAGAAGGAGCGAACCCTGCTCGGGTAATCCAAGATTTATCTCGTCGGCTTGAAGCCTGGTCCCCCGAAGCGTTGGGTAGGTATGGGATGAAAAAGTACTCGCGTATATTTACTTTTCTCACTTACGCTGCAGCAAACGTTTCGGACCCTATCGGATTTTCGGATTGTTTTTATTTTCTCACGGCACGCAGCACGAGTACAAAATCATCGTTGACGATGAAACGGCGGTTGAAATTTAAAAAATAATCCCAGTCGCTAACAATGCAAAGATTATTCAATCCTATTCATGTTTTCTTTTATTTATATGTATATCAACTGAGACGTTCGGTTTACGCTTATACGTTCAAAAGTCGCTCTTCGGTTATAGCCAAAGTAATTTAAACGTGTATTTTATAATCCTTAGCGACGTGATAAACGATCAGGTCTTGATAGGAACCCTGCACAGCCGACAACCTTGCTTAAAGTAAAATATATGGCACCTTTAATTACGAAGAGATTTTGAACGAGACTGGCCAGAGTATTACTCAGTGTCTATATAGCACGGTGTTCGTTCCGATGCTCGTTGTCGGCGAGAGCAAATCGCGGTAAGGGGGAGTAAAGAGGGTATTCGGGATCTGAGATGCATAATTCATGGGGTGTGAGAAGATACGATATGATCCAATATGTGCCCTCTTCCACCTCGCCTCGCCTGCCAGGGAATTGGCACGGGGGAAACTCGGGATACTTTTTCTAGCGCTAAGCTGCTGAAAATTGCGTCTCAAATTTTTTTGTAATTTCGAACAATTTTCATAACCCATCATTATCATCGCGATTCCTCGTAAACCATACGTCGCAACTACGGCTCGGCGTATTAACGGGAGTTTGCTGAATCCAGGTATATTCGCAGAAACTTACACGTGTTCTACTTGACATGCATTTTGTCTAGAATTGCTCCAGGACGTTTAATCGCGGTGAACGAGCGAATAAAGAATACCCCATCTACAATTTCAGAGCGCCTATTGCAGGACAGGTACAATCGAGTGATCTTGAATTTACATTTCAAGACAGATTCGCGTCTTTGTGGAGTGTGGAACACAATGTAACTCGGGTAAGTAATATATTATGATGCCGCCGCTGCGGGCGGAATAAAAGTGCGCGCACGTGTGCATGTGTGTGTGTGTGTGTGGGGGGGGGGGGTATAAGACTAACTTCCCATAAGAGGAGGTGCGCTGTGTGCAGACTTTCAAACGAGAGTATAGCATGAGAGGCTTCTTCTTCCCCCGAGAGTCTTCGCGAGACAGATAGTGAGTCCCATCGTGCAAGGTTCTAGAAGGCCCAACAGCCGACGACCAGTCGAAGGAATTAACACACAATGAGATAGTTTTGTTCGTACAATCGCTTGGTTATTCGCTGAATCAGTTTCAACTCCTGGAAGCTATGCTACCCCGCCAAACACCGACGACTCCCCGTGCTACGAAATAACCACACTTTCACACCGCAAACAGATCCAGTATTATGCGAAGCTCCGACACTGGGCGTTCGGGGAATTCTGATATTGTGGCACAGAAAACTATTAATCCTTGTCCGATTAATAAACATTGGCGATACCGATGATGATCAATAAACAGGAATCCTTGTCAACAGTTTCGCGATAATGAGCTAAGGGGGGTGGGGCCTACAGCTTGAATGGTCTAAGATCGTACCTATTTTCAGGAGTTTTTTCTTAAAGAAAGTAAAAACACTTGGAGCAATTTGAGTTTGAGGGCTTTATTACCTATTGTTTCAAGCACATTTTAGATTTTTCATGGCACGTATAAATAGCAAACGACCCCGTTTTCAATCCGGTGGCGCAGATTTCTCGGTCAATTTTTATCCGATTGACTTGAAATTTTGACACAATCTGTAAAACTTGTCTATCGATTCGAACCCGTGGCTAGATTTTTGAATTGCAATCCCAAAATTTTTTGGTCGAAATCGTACATATTTGAAAAAAAATGTTTTCAACATATGAACTACGTGCTCGAACCCGAAAAGGTATTTTGAACTCGAAAAAAGGTTTCTATCTGGTACAAGTTGGACACTGATATCAGGAGCCACCGCAGAAGCCCTCAAGATGGGAGTCGTTCGATACTTATATACGCTATGCCGCCATTTTGTTATTGAATTCAATGAATAAATTCTAACATACTCTTAAAATTACAAATAATATAGCCCTCAAATTCAAATTGCTCCAAGTGTGATAGTGTTTTTTAAAAAAAACGTCCTAAAAATAGGTATGATTTGGGAACCCCCCCCCCCAAGGGAGGTTACATAGTACGCCGATGTGATTGAATCCAAAGATAGCAAAGGGCGTTTAGGAACGGCGAGATCTGATCTTGAGATTTAAAACAACGTTTACCAGGCGCGCGGATTCAAGGCAAAACGACTTTGATATTGCAGCCATCCTGCAGCTTCTTGCTCTCTCTCCGCAGGTCCCGGCTCGAGCCGGTCCATTGTGCGGGACCGCATTGATAAATTATCGAATAATTGTCAAATACGATGAAACAAAAACACCCGGTGACGAAAACTACAGTTAGACCGAGAGGGAGGGGATCCCGTTTGTATAACGAAGGTGGGTACAAAATTGTCCGTGGAAGGAGTTAATTGCCGTCACAACAATTCGAATCACCGCCGCGCTTACAACCCTCGTCATCGTCATCGTCATCGTCATCCGCGTAGCATCGCTTAGTCTACAGGAGCAGCCTCCCATCGTACGAATGTTACCCGATGCTCTTTGAGCCCTTTTGGAAGTGGTTTACGCCACTGGGACTGTTGGGTTACCGCTTAAGAAGCGGGAAACCAGATGGAACTCACCAGAGAGAGTGGGTTGGGTTACACAAATCGAGATACTTGAGCAGTAATATATCTCTTTCATGGATATAACTTTACCTACGTGCAAAGTCCATATTCAGTTTTGTCAAGCCCAATTACAGGTTGATCTCTGCGGCACCGGTGTGCGGACAACGTCAACTGGCTTATTGTGAAAATCTTCCATTCGCACGAGTCACTCAACGCAACTTGTTCGCTCGTGACAAATCTGAATTTAATTTGTCGCTTGGCTAGATTACGCGAGCCTGATCGAGGCTATCAAGTTACATTCGAAACCCTAGACTAATCGAGACCAGAGGATACGAGACACACAATATATGGGGGAAAACCGTATGGAAAGTCAACAAAATCTCGTGACACGAGGAAACTATTTAACCTTTTAATTTAGCAGCGGTAGCAGTTTTTTGTAAGCGAGCAACGAATGAATCCGACGGTGAAACGCGGGGAGATTATTGTCGGAAAGCGATGAGCCGTGATAAGTGACGATAAATTCCTGAAAAGCGCGCTTAGAATTAGAAAAGGATAGGTGTAGAGGCGGAAGAGAAAAGAAAATGGACGATGAGACGACGGTGTTGGCAGTCAAAAGGTGCGAGAAGCACGAGGAATTTTGAGATAGAAACGTTCGCCCAACTAATTGATCCAGACAGGCGGCTGCAGGCTCGGTGACGGCGGTAGGGAGGCGAAACTTTTTTCTTTCTTTTTGCCGCCTTTAACATAGCCGGCCTCGCACCTAAAGCACTAAACTCTTTAATCAGCAATTGAATTTCACACAGCGTAATACAAGTGTATGCTTTTTTCTCCCCCCCAACCCCTGAAACGGAATCGTGACCGGCGCGAAAACGGTCAGGGCGACAAGATTAAAAATCCTCTAATTACTTAATCGGGTTAACTCGGTAGGGGGGAATAGCCGGGAAGGTGGAGTGCTGCCGAGGGACGTGCCGACAAGGTTGAGAGAACCGATGAACTCTTTCGCTTTGATTTCAAAATGCCACTGGCATCACACGATCGCCCTGGAGGACGAGGATCGCGTCATTCGGCGCTGATTTAAACCGATTAGAATTAAACCGAAGCTTGGCGTATTTGAACTTCTGGCAAAGTATCTCGAAGAGAAGGGACGGTAGTCGAGTTGCGACTACAACGCAAATCGCGGAGTATTCCACGAAGCGCGAAGCCGAAGCCGAGGCTGATAGAAAGAGATAAAAGGTTAGACAGTGACAAACACCTTCGGCTGGCTGTGATTTCAGTTAATTGTCGTCAGAGCCATTTCTCACTCCTCGAACAGGGGAATCGTAGTCAGTCGACGTTGCGGTGTTGTAAATATCTCTATGGGCGCCTGTTACGACGTCGTGTCATAGGGCCAACGGAATTTACTCGAGTGTATTTTGTTTTTAGCTTTTCGTTCGGAGTGGGTACCTAACGCGAAGGGAGAAAGCGACGCTCGTCCGTCATTTCACGTCTCGATTATAGGTGCGTAGTTTAACCAACGGTGCGGAATATTTCACCCCGAGTAATGACGAAAATAAAATTATTGCTGCGACAAAATTGATCGTTGACGCAATAACTGATTCGACCGATGGAATTAAAAATCCGGAAAAAATATTTCATTCCTTGATAACACAATTGAACAAAAAAATGGTGTTTTTTTCCGAGTTTCGATTGACATGAATGAATTTTGATTCCCTACATCGAGTAATAAACAAAACTTTTCTTTATTAGTTATAAAGTTTATTTTTGTCTTTCTTACGTTGATGAATAAGTCTTGAAGGTTTTTGATTCATAGCTAATATGGATGCCTATTCGTAAGGAAAAGGAACACGTTTTCACCAAGATGTGACGGACTTTACAGTTATTAACGCTATCAGGGACAGTGCAATGAGAGCGTGATGGGAGATTACGTTTGGGGTTTGATACAAGAATGCCCTTACGAAAATAGAAGAAGTACGAAAAATATTCATTTTTAAACTTTCTTTATCTATTATTTTACATTTGTCGTTTATTATTAATTACTATTTTCGAATAAAAGTCATTTGAATGCAAAACTGAAGTTTGTTTTGTTTCTATTTACAATAAACGTTTGAGAAAATGAGTCAGTTTTCCTTAAATCCGAAATATCGTTCTGGTTTCTACAAAAACAAACTTTATCTGATAAAAATATTTTTCATCTATCAATTACGTAAAAGAAATCAAAATTAGACATCGAGAACCCAGAGTCAAAATTCGTCTTGATCGGTGTAATGACACGTGTAGAATGGTTTTTCGATGGTGCATTAAACGGCGAAATTCTTCCACTAAAGGCATCTGCAGTGAACCTCGGATGATACTTGAAGCAGAGGAATCTTTTTCAAAGATGTCGTGGTTTGTCCGGCATAACTCTGCACAGGATGAGGGTCTTTCCTCGCCCTCTTACACTCCATCCACCTATCCACCTATCTACTCGTCTCTCGTAGTCTCATTCAACGTGGCACTGCAGAGTCGTAAGCGCGAGTGTCTGATAAAACCGCGTAGGGTCCGAGGGGAGTCAACCGAGCAATCTTATTTTGAGCCTCTAATAATACCTTCGCAGGGCCATAGGCTCAGCGATGTTTTTACGGCAAATCGCTCTGTATGTTTATACCTTGGTATACATGTATATAACATATTACACACCGAATGGACGTACGAATATGCGCGCTATATATCCCGGTATACGTATGTACATACATTTCCATGGGCAAGAAACGTGGGCAAACGAACGGGAGCCACGGAACGACTCACGGAATATTGTCAAATATCTACGTCGTTAAAGCGAACACGCCCCCAACGTTATGTATATTCTACGTCTTGCGTAGTTTGACCTAATACCGGAGTATCGTATTTGCGCAGTTCATGGAAACCAATTCTCACGAAGGATGAGAATTGGTATAGAAGAAAGATGTATCTCAATGTTTGAACTCAAGCACTGCATGGACAGTTTTTTTTATTATCAACGTATAAACGGCGGTACGTGTGGTGGGCAAGAGGGATGGTTGAGATGAACGACGTCTCCTTAGCTTCAACGTCAGAGACTTACTTCACGTTGAGTGTCAAAGATGTCCTTTAGTCCTGCGGGACAATATCGCGTAACTCATGGTAATGATAAAGCTTAAGCTCCGAGTTGATTTACAATCTTTCTGCCGACGCTTACGACCCGGGCGAGAAATGCATTTGGCGTAATAACGGGTCAAGGGTGAAATGAGATGTCGAGGAGCCGAGGACGAGGAAGTTCGGAGAATCGGTCACCACGGGCGCGAATCCGTATACGTTCAGGACTTGACATTGGCAAGGTTTTTTCAACGTCAAAATTGGAAGAAAGAAAACAGCAGGAAGAGTCTGACAAAATTGCCGCGTGCGTTGAAGGTGCCTACTTGCCGTACACGCGTGTCATGGGCGACGAGCGCGTGTTTCCTTTCGCGCCAATAAACCACGAACCACAGCGTATACATATACAGAACTGATGTAGCCAGCTGAAGTACCTACAAATTCGCGACCGCGAAACGCTGCTTGGCCGTCGAGAATCCCGGTTTGGACCTCTCTGATGTTGACAGTTCAATTCAAACTTTGCCGTTTTGCGGTCAGAAATATTAGCCACCTAACCACAGGGCTACGGTATCCATGCTCTACGATCGGCGAGTGACAATTTTATATAACAAACTCGCTGACCATCTGCGATCCCTCATCATCCCCGAACATTTCAGTTTCGCGCAACGTGTGATCGGTATTGTCGAAATTTATAGATCATTTCATGCCATCGGAATGTGACAACGGCGACAGATTTTACGAAGGACCAGATGGAATGCTTATGGAAATAGGCTCCCGGTCGAATTGGCTGGATTTTCAGTATGTTACAGTGCATATCCTCCCGATCAAAAGTTGCCACGGTCACAAATCGGAAAAATCAGTAGTTTCCGAGATACAGGCTTCGGAATAGAGGTGTACAGATTGTTTGATATCTATGGATTTCCTGATTTTCATGAATTATAAAGCTTCACGGGGACTTGAAATCAAACGAGTCACTCCAAAAAATTGCACGGTGGATCCTCAAAGATAGGCAGAAGGCTGTGATTGATTCCATCGATGCATTGATTCCATCCATGAACTCGCTGGTATACCGGAAGTATGTGCAACGTCAGATTTCGGGCGAAGAATGAGACCCTCCGGCTCTTGCAATAATCGATTTGTCTTGTTTTTCACGCGTCTGCAGAGTCTCTGCGAATTGGCTGCGCAGTTTTTGAGTGATATATTTGATTTTAGCCCCCCTTGAAGTTTTGTAATTCGTAAAAATCGCGTAATCCATAGATATAAAAAAATCCATCCACCCCCCTTCCGAAGCCTCTAATCTCGGAAACTACTGATTATTGGGACTTGTGTCCATGAGAACTTTTGATCGGGAGGATATGTACTACACATACTGAAGATCCATCCGATTCGACCGGAAGCCCAATTGCCATAAGGATTCTGCGGGGTCCTTTCACGAGTTAAACCGACCAAAGAGCAACCCTTGCGAAACGATCAGACCATGGTGGAAACCTCTTCATTAGTAGCAGGAAATCAGGGAGAGCTTAGAGCACGTCCCTGCGTTAGAGAAGACACGCCATGCAGCGGCTGTTGAACTCACGAATCAACGTTCCAAAGGAGAGAACGAATAGATGAAGATTCGGAAAAACTGCAACTTTGTAAGGAAGGACTTTGATGAACGGGTTTGAAGCGTTGCTGGGACTGCACGATACAGTGACAGGCGAGGGACAATGCTTGCCTGACGTTTGATTCGGCGGATATTAATATGCGAGCTGGACAACACCGCAGCCTCTACATCCCTCGAAGCCCGTCATCCGAACGACCATTTAGTGATTTCTGTCACGAATCAGAATCTCTCGCAGCGTCGTCTCACATGGCGGTAACGCGTTCACATACCTATTGCCATACGCGTCTACCTGTGGTAGGGTTAAAAGTGCATACATACCTACAGTGTTCTTCGTCAATTGGTAAAAGTGAGTGAAACTTTTGAATCTAACGTCAACGCAACCCCAAATGAATCGATAAATGTAATATGGTTGAACGATGCACGGCTAAACGGTATGCCAGTCGATCGTGGCAAGAAAAATAAGTTTCCGCATAGCTCGTGCAGCTTGAATTGCAGAAATAGCTGGCAACTGTAATGACAGAATCTAGGAGCGGTGCAATCGCGTCTTTTTTTTCGGCTAAATATCCGAGAGTTCGACGAGTTCAGAGGATTGCCGAGAAGGACTCCTCCCTTCGAGGTGGAAACAGCACCACGCCCTCCTCCGAGGTTCCTCCAAGTTCCTCAGAGGAGAAGACGCGTCTAGTCGGAGGCGGAGCTTCGGTGGATCTATTTCTAGTCTGTTGTATTCGGGCGTCGCGGCGCCTCTCAAGTCTCGACGGAGAGGTAGGTACGTAACCGCGAGATTGCTCAGCACGGAGACTCCGCCTTTGCAGCCCGAGTTGGTCCCGGCTTTTCTCGACCTTTACCAAGTTGCGATAAAAATGTTCCCAGTCTTTCGGTTACTGTATACCGTGTGGCAGGTTGTCGTACACGGGTGGAGTTGTATTGCTTGCCATAGTATGACTATACTGCGCAGGCGTTTTGATGCGGTTCAATTCGGTTCACACTCGGAGGATGTATAAGTTCATGTCCGACCGAAACTGATTTTTCACCCGAAACCGAAACCGAAACCGAAACATATTAAAACATTTAAAATTACGATTATTTACTGAAATTTATTGTTTTTTTAACATTTATTAACACATAAGAAAAAGTGTTATATATATTAGGGTGTGTCATTTTAGGGCGATATTTTTTTTTTTTTTGCTCATCACCCGAAAAGTCTTTAGCTCGCATCTAAAAACAAATCCTCGCGCAAGGGAAGCGCTGTCAAAAAATATTTAGAGGTAGCTCAACGGCATTGAACTTTTCCCATTTGATGAATATGGGAAAATTGTTTTTTTTTTTACTATTATTGGTTCTCCCAAGTCCGATTAAATCGTACGATATTTTCATATAAAAAAAAAAAGAGCGGTAAAAGGAAAAGAATGAGTCGAGATGATTGACTAGATAATTCTTGCGAGCTATATTCTCCTATTCCGTCATAGCCAACCAAAATTATTAAGTAAATAAAGATCACACAATATAATAAATTAATCATAGCATTTACTTAATCGTTTGTTTGGGAAACATTGTTAAGATAAGGATATAGCACGTAATTCACCAACAGTTACATATATTAAATAAACCTGCGAATCCAAGTAAAACGAAATCCAATATAACCACTTTCATTTGTCGTTTAGAAATAAAACTCAACAAAATAATGTTCAATAACAAGAAGTTTAGATAATTTAATGAAAATAAAACGAAGTACTAATAAAAACAAAATAAATACTTACCAAATCACTCATTCGCAAAACATAACCTCAACTCACGATTAAATGGACAGTGGCGAGCAAGCACGAGTTAGCTGCGAAGTTTACCGAACGACGCACGAAAATTCACGAACACTCGAGTTTCGGCTATACTTTGGCCGAAACCGAAACTAAGACCGAAACTAGATTTTTTGGCCGAAACTGGCCGAAACTGAAACCGAAACCGAATCTCGGTCGGTCATTAGTATAAGTATGCCGGATGAGTATCCAGCCTTTGCAGGGATACGCGAAGAGAGACGGCGGAGTTATAATTGGGTTCCTACACCGAAAAAAATTTTATGTAGCTTTACATCTCCTGTGGTGAATATATGGACAGCACTTTTTTGCAGTCAAATCTGCATCGATTGTGGTAGACCTACCTAAGCGTGCTGTAACTCTCGTAATCGGATTTGTAAATCTTGCCACAATTGCTGTAGATTGAACTCCAAAAAAGTGCTATCCACATGTTCACCACAGGAGATTTAACATCTACAATATTTTTATTTCCGTATGTTATAGAGGATAGAGGTAAGGAGGACTGTCTCCGTGTACAGAACGTGTCCATAAAATAGAGTACAATTGAGATGAGGTTGCTGTAGCAAAAGTTCCACAAAGCGCCAATCATACTGAAGCCTTGTTGCTTATTAACGCCATTCTGGTGACTTATTGAACCACTATTTCACGGAGACTACGTAAGGAGCAGGAATTCCATGTACCTATACGAATAGCTGCCTGAAATAAGATGGCACTGGTGTTCCGTATGCACCGAAAACAGTGGAGGAAATATAAGGTGGCAGTGAAAACTTTCTACGAATCACATTGCAAGGTCATCGATTAGTCGATCTTGGGCATTCCTGCAACCAATGACACTCCGGTGCAAAACGAACACTAGCAACGCTAGTAGTAGGTACTAAAAATAAGCCTAATGTGTACGATTACTGTAACAACTTTTGTCAATTTGCCCATTTGAGTTCCTGCGCCTTGAGTAGTCTCCATGCACTATTTATCGCTTTTTGGTGAACACTTTTCTAGTCGAAAATCCGTATTATAAGATGCTTCTCGTTACCACTACCCTCCATGGTTTCTATATATTCGCAATCGTGTGACGTCTATTCGCCCGTCATTATACCCATCGCAACGCGATCTTCCGGAAAAGGATCTGAAGTTATGTACATACGTATATGGGTACGATGACCGTTTGATGCGAAACGGCAGAACCGCCGGCAGCACTGACGTATGACAGTGGAACAGAATTGTTGAAAAATACTCGTTAAAACATCAAACATTATACGCCGACTGTACCTGCGTCCTGCCGAGATACCATGGAGGTATACGTATGTAGGTATGTTTTCAGCTGATACAGCCGGTGTGCGATGCACCCAACCACAGGGTGATCGACATTCACGCGTGTCCGACGTCTGCCACTCTCTAAATAAATTGTACCGGACAAATTGTGACGACGGACGTATTGACGTCCCAAGTTAGTTTAAACGATCCGCACTTCGATCTATGACTAGCGGTAGGTACACTCGCTTCTCTATATATCTTATATTATCCAATTTTAACTTTCAGCTGGCACCTTTACCTGGTATAACGATGCTGGCACCTCGGGGTCGTTAAATACCCCGACCGAAAATTGCTTTTTTTTCGGGTATTCACTCAAGTGTATTTTACAATATATAAAAAAGGCCACAACAACAATTTTAATGGATCCCAAGGTGCTAGCTAAAGTTTAAAAATTCGTAGATCACTAACGACTCCAAGATACCGGCTAAAGGTTAATTTCTCACGAATCCTCTGCAATTATGCTCGAATTCATCACCCATTCGCAACCACGTAGGTTTTTTCACCGCGATTCCAGGAGGCATCGTTTTGCAAGACTCCTGAATGATCCACACGAGGATGCGACATTAGGAGGCGTGATTTCTCCGAATAATATGACCAAAAAATATGACATAGATGATCTATCCGTAGAGTGCACGGCATGCGGGTGTGAAAAAAAAAGAAAAGGTAGTATTCGTTATAAAATCGACGTAAATACAACGGGGTTTACAATAAGCACGTATGACGGCCGTCCGCGCAGCCCTCGGCGACCGGGCCGAAGCCGAGCGAGCGGAAAATCGCTTAGTCCTCATTGATATTCTTAGAGCACGCCAACTGCGGCCTGGATTTACTAGCACGTCGTACAAATTATTTAGTAATCAAATTTTCCACCCCTACAGACACCTCTTTCTCTCTCACCCGTTCCCTTTGATTCTCTTCCTCTTTTTTTCCCCCCCATCCATCCTCCCCATCATCGTCATCCTCCCCCTCCTTTTCCCCCATCCTCGTCCTCCTCTTCGCCCCATCCAAACCTCCGGGCAGAGCTGGGAAAGGAGGGCAGCGAGTAACAACCACTTTTACGATGATTTCTCTATTTTACGACAGCGGCGTGAGAAACCGTTTAGCCACCCTGTTGTCTGCGTCCCCGAAGCACCATTTTTCCGAGCGTTAAATTTTCCTTCATCCCCCCACCCCACCGACTTTTTCCGTACAAATAAAAATGATAGAAATCCTTTTCTTTTAATGGACAAATGAATAGAACGTAAATACGAAATACGCCGCGCATTGCACGTACAATGGTACATCCATCCGTATCGTATAACGGATACGACACAAATATCGCAACAAAGAAAACTAGAATTGAAATATTTGCTGCGGCAGCTGTAGTATGACAGGGAACGTTTCAGAGCTCTTTTGAATATTTTGGAACGAGGTTATTCGAGTTACCAATTTCCTCACAAATATCGCAAACACTTCCACTACTCTATGTCGTATTCGAGTGTCCCTGTATCCGGTTTGTCGAGGTATCGAATGCATTTAAATATTGCTACCATGCCGGATTTCAAACGAACGTACATACACGCGTGTTTGACAAACAGCACATAATTACAAACTACGATATACCTGCATGTATCGAATGCCCCAAGCACGTCAAAAATTTGACGTGGACGAAAATAGCGTGATGAAACATTCGGGACTATTTATTACAGTGCAACGGTATTCGTACGTGAATATTTCTTTCAAAAGGGACATCGGGGATAAGGAGGGTGAAATGCCTTTTACGAACATCTTTATGATATTTTATGAATAAGCAGATAGTATTAAAAAAGACGACATGTTGTGGAATCTATAAGGAATGTGAAAATAATAGTTTCATAATTTTGCTAGAAGAGTACCTTAGCGATAAACAAAAATTTGAGAAACAATAATTTTTGTATCACGAATTTATCGAGCATAAAATCAATCCATTGCATTTGTAAAAGCTGTTGACTCCCTTAGTAACATATTGAATTTTTAGAAAAATCAATGAAGTCAGATCTAGGGTGAAAATGATATCATATTTTTTAGTTTTCTTTATTTTTTTCGAAAACCAATTCGGACAGTTTCAGGATATTAATATTTTAATAATACCTGCTTATTCATAAAATATCTACGATGTTCGCAAAAGCCATTTTTACACTGCTTATCCCCCTATGTTCTATTTCATTCCCTGTATGTTACTCGCTTTTATCCTATTTTTCGTCAGCTCATGCAGATCTGAACGAATTGTTTTTTCTTCCCGGGGACAATTAAACGAAAATCAGTCTAGCGAAAGACAAAAAGTACAGCAGACAAATTTTTTAGTAAGGAACGTTAATAAACGGTTTCGAATGGCCAACACAGCAGCTAGTTAATGCTAAAAATGTTTCTTGCTTTCTTTTCACAAATGTGTGAATTTATTTTGCTTCCTTTTTTGTGTTGAATTAAAAAGGGAAATTCTGGAACGCGCGCGTCCGAGATAAATGGGGCTTGATCTTTCGGTAATTAAGATGAGCCGAAAAATAAACAGGCCGTTTTATCCCATTCGCTATCACTTCCCTACTTACTGACACAGCTGCGGGTCGTCGGGACGGCCAAATAAACGACTGGATAGATTTAAAAGCACACAACACTCTGAGCATATATATATATATCGTGTACATGATATTGTATATATTGTATATATATATATATATATATATATATATATATATACATATCTACGTCTCTCGCTGTCTAGTTTGATTGTTTATTATCACACGACGTGGTTACATTGTTTGAAAGTCAAGCAAACATCTGAGTTACCACCCGTGACACTATCCTTATTGACTGAGTAACAGGAAAAATGTAATTGTGCAGGCTGCTCAACCGACCTTTCATTTTTCATCTTTCCTTCCGACCAAAGTCCTAGTCTCCTTTTCTTTCGTCAATCCGTACCGATCCGTACCGCAGATAAATTTTTTACGGATTTTAAATCAACGCCTTACAATAAATTGCCTACTCTGAAAGTGTTCCTGAATTTCAGACATAATTTAACCTGCGGATGTTTATCCATTTGCTAACGAACAATTACACAACAATATTCAAGGGCTCATTTGTGACGATTCTTCAAGTTAGAAATTTTCCTTCAAATTTTTATTGCGATTTGGAAAAAAAAGACATTTTTTGTCGAGCATTTCTGGTAGGTCTTTTTCGGTTCGGCCAATCAAAGTCTTCCCTTCAATTTTGAATTCTCATCGAGTGAAAAAAATCAAATATAACCGATACAAGTACCGAGATTCGTTTATATTATATGACAAGAAACTAATACAGGGTTCGTACGCTTTTTCGAATCTAAAATTCACTGACTTTTCCAAGTATTTCAACCTGAAAATAGGATTTTTCCAATAATCTTTCAAGAAATATGACCCTGATTGATGACAATTTTTTTTACACGTTATTACTAATACTTTTAATATTATCTAGTAATTGTCTTACTGTCTGCCTATCAATTTACAAACAATAGTCTGGGATTTTGCGTCAGAAAAAAATGGAAGAAGGTTTGGTATTAGGTAATATGTTCACAGAATGTATGAAGTTGAGCGACGCAACAAAATTTCGGGTGCAATTTTTTTTTTTCTTAAGATCGATAGTACTTTGTACGCATAAGGATGAGTTTATTTCTTCAACAGACTAAAAATTCCAATTTTACTTTTGCTGTAAGAAATTCACTGAATTTTACCCGTGTTACAGGTTTTCCTTGTGCGTGCGAACCCTGAAATAACAGAAAAAAATTTGGATTGCAAAGGATCCCGCAAAATCCTTATGGACATTGACTTCTAGTCGAATTGGCTGGATTTTCAGTATGTTCAAGTACTATCCTTCCGATAAAAAGTTCTCACGGACACAGGTCCCACAAATAGGTGGTTTCCGAGATATAGGCTTCGAAAGGGGATGTACGGATTTTTTGATATCTATGAGTTAAGCGATTTTTACGAATTATAAAGCTTCAAGAGAGACTTGAAATCAAATATATCACTCAAAAACTGCACAGCCGATTCGCACAGACTCCGCAGAAACACAGGACAAGTCGATTATTGCAAGAGTCGCAGGGTCTCGTTCTTCGTGAGAACTGTGCCGTTGCAGATACTTCCGGTAAACCAGCGAGTTCATGGATGGAATCAATGCATCGATGGAATCAATCACAGCTTCCTGCCAATCTTTGAGAATCAACCGTGCAGTTTCTCGGAGTGACTTGTTTGATTTCAAGTCCCCTTGAGGCTTTTATAACTCATGAAAATCAGGAAATCCATAGATATCAAACAATCTGTACACCTCTATCCCGAAGCCTGTATCTCGGAAACTACTGATTTTTCCGATTTGTGACCGTGGCAACTTTTGATTGGGTGGATATGTACTACCACATACTGCAAATCCAGCCAATTCGATCGCTAGCCAATTGCCATAATGAATTTGCGGGATCTTTTTGCTTGGGAGAAATCCGTTCAAAGCCCATTTCCTGCAAGCGCGACCGCGTCAAGCCCACGCTCTCTGCGCATTCCCCGGTAGTTCCTCCACATCGCGACCTTACACAATCAGAGGTAATTCCCAAATAAGCCCTCACCGATATCCGGCACCATTCACCCTTCCACATCGCGAACTACGTACGGAGAAAGAAGATAAAGGTGTGCTGCACTCACGTCTGTAGGGTCTGCCTTCCTCCGGGGTCGACCTCTCGGTGTTCTCGGAGCCGGGTGTCGCGTTGGCGTCCCTGTCCTCGTCGTCGGGCGTCGCGCCCCGGTTTTGACCCTGCCCGACTCCGATTCCGCTTCCCGGCGGTGATCGGCTCGCAGACCCGGCTGGACTTTGGGGGGCGACTTCGCCGACCCCGGCCGTCGAGACTCCGCCGGCACCGCCGGCGACGCCGCTCGACGGCAGCGTCGGTGAGAACATGTTCGACATACTGGAGAGCGAGCCTATCGACGCCAATCCCGATGACACGGTCGTGTTCCCAGTTTCAACTTTCAGACATTTGCTGGGGGGCGCGAATGCCGACGGGCCGAGGGGCCGGAAGGCCCCGAAAGGTGACCTTGGGTCCAAAGGGTGGAGAAACTGCGCCGGGAAATGAAGCATGTGATGCAGACCGTAACCCAAGGACGCCGCGGTGCTGAACGGCACTTGAAGATCTTTGGAATCTGAAACCTTAGATTCGAAAAACGAACCCCACTGTTCATTGCCACCCACAACCTCTCTCAGTATATTATTTTCTTTCCGAAATCGTCGATTATTACACTATGTGTTTGAATTTTCGAAACGATACCATTCCTTTGTTTCGTTTGCTTATCTGTCCGCGCGTCGTTACTCTAGGTTATTTGATTGGCTTGCGTTTTTCTTTCAATGGTATTTCATTTTATTTATGCTACCGCGTATTCGAACGAAGAAATTTATCGTTTCGAATTTCGTTTGACTCGAGGCCACCAATCGAGCTGGAGAATTTATTTCTTCAACGGCATAAAACTTCGGTCACGTTTGGTTTATTCTTGTTTAGAAAACTTGGTCATCCGAAAAACAATCCATGTTATTACCATCTTGAATCTTGCGAACCTTGATCTACTTCACTGATTGTGTCTCGTGTTCGTAGCAAAATCTGGTTTAACCGTACTGGTGCCCTCGAGCCGTCTGTCAGGCACTTGACAAAGATCGTATTTAAATAATAATTATAAGGTTTTGAAATATTGCGGGAATCCGTGAATGCACAGGATCAAACATTTTTGTCTTTCAATCTCCACGTGGTGCCTACAGATTGATGAACTGTTACTTAACAACTGGTGGAGAATTGATGAAAACTTGAATGAAAAAACATTCCTATGACCAAAACGAAACTCATCATCACACAAGAGTGAAGTTAATTTTTCCATCTCTTTTTTCAAACCCACTAGACTTCGTCACTGACTATGTACCGACACTCTGCAGCATTTCTGCAAGCACTGAGTTTCACAACACTTTTTTCCATTTGCGTGTAACCTCTATATCATAATAGTTGATCAACCCTACTGCACGGTTTTAAATGATTTTGAAAGAATCAAATGTACATACGAGAGAAAAAAATTTTGATCAAGTGCAAAATGTTCTTTTCTACTGGTTCCTCTGTGGTACAATAGTTTATGTATTGATATTTTCCTTCGACGATTTGAGCCGTAAGATATTATCAACGAACATTTCTTGCCTTCTCTGCTCTGACTTTGACTTTGTCTCTATCTATTAGATTTTATTCTACTCTTGATTTTCAATTTTGTTATATGACTTTTCAATACGTCGAGCAATAAACGTATTTAAGTTTCACCAAAGGCAACACTAACGTAATAGTCATGGCACTCTTTTTCACATGCGTTTTTGCAGCTTGGAAAACTATGCGGTGTTATCAAATAATTTCACCGATTTGGTTAGTTATTAACTACGTGAACCTAGCCCTCTCGATGTGAAAACCAGCTATTTTGTCATCAGCAATGGCGTTTAACAAAAAATCCGAACAAATATGTTGTCATCCGATTGAAATGAAAGACTTTCGTTTATATTCAATACGTCTTGCTGGACCGTCGCAACAAGTACGGAAAGAACCGTGCAAATGTGTAAGCTTTGTCGATAGTTTCGTTTTTCACTTATTGTAAAGAGAAAAATCTCGACTACGTTGTATAAAACGATACAAACACACGACCAGAAACTCAGCCAAAACGAATTAACACCAGAAAATGGGCTTAGTTTGGATAAAATCATACACAGAAATTAGCGTAAGAAACATCGTGCAGGATTTAAGTAAATAATGATAGCAGGACCAGTGAGTAGTTGGATTGTTTGGTATTCTTTTTAGTATATCTGTGAGACTAAGCTAAGCACTAGGCTAAGTTAGGCAAGGTAAGCTTTACGGAAAAAACCACTAACTTGTGGGTTGAAGGGTCTTTGCATTCTCGGAGCCTCTGGGAGGCCCCCGCCTTGTGAAAAAACGACCAGAGAAGGTGGTGTGAGATGATTCGGCACGTAAGCAGAGTTGTCCATCTAAAAAATAGGATTCCCCGCTTATTGTCTCAGCCCGAGAAAAGTTTTCGAGAAAGTAGATACCGCGAACGTGAATAAAACGCCTAGACGTACGGAGAATCCGTACAAACGATTCCCGCGCTCCGAGCCGCGGTGAAATTTAATTCAAATTTCGAACGTTACTGATCGCTTCCTACGCGTGACGCAAAACTGTCGGTTACCTGATCGACGACGTTCGACATCCAACTATAAGTAGAAGAATCGAAGCAATTGAATTGAAATCTACGACGTAGGTATAAATGGTATAGAATTAAATATTAAACCAAGTGAAAGGATGTAACGTTCGAAAGGGTGGAAAACTACGTTGTTCAAAATACTGGCCGACAGGAGCGAACGATCGTAAAAATATGGTAAATTATGACGCGCTCAATTTGAAATAGCTTAGCAATAAATAAATCGAAGATGTCACAAGAGTATAACACAGTTGTCACAAGGTGAATAAACAAAGCACACGCGGGAACCGGCGAATAACGTGTCGAGTCGCAGTGGCGCCGCTTTAGAACCGCGCGCGCTTCAGCGTACATAACCTCGAAATTGAGACGCGCTGTCCGGCTACCTTGGCTACGTTGTTATCGGCTGTATCATGAGCCCTCCGCGGGTTGCGAGCCAGGTATGGGATGGGAATGTAGGGTTATGTGTATGTGTGCGTGTGAGAAAGTGCCGGTGGTGGAGGTGGTTGCAGCTACGATGAGCTACCTCGTGGCCATGCCAGTGCAGACTGATTCAAGTAAACGAACTTACCCAGGAGAAACGAAACGGCGGCTCCCTCCTGCCTCCTACGGCCTTTCGCGTGCGGGCTGCGTGCGTGGGCACGACATGGCGGGTGCCCCCACCGACCTCGACACGCATGCGCGACCGACGCACACGCGACAACCATTGGCCTGCAACCTTTTCGCGCACGGAGACGTCCAATTCACAAATCGCCCGAAATCCTCACTCCGCGGTGTGCTCTCTTTTACTTTCCTCACGATGCGTTATCTTCGCCATCCCTCGATGATTGATGATCGCCATCTTCATCTTCGATCAACTGCCAGTTATCGACTAATTAGTCACAGAAACGCGCTTCGTTCAACCCTGTCATACTCGAAAGCCGTAAATTGTAACGCACCTTTGGTTGTCAGATTATTGTTACGGACGAACAATTCGAAACTGCATGGTTTTTGGAATTGCGTCACATTTGTAAAGTTTGACTTACGAAGTTACGACTTGAAAGAACATCAGAGTACGAATTCTAGACACCTATTGTTGAAGAAAACAAAAATTAAGACAAAATATGTGCGACTTGAAGGAAGTGCAGTTCAACGGTAAATGAACGGGGATAGGTGGCACCATCTTGCGGAATGCGCCAGCAGCTTATTCATCTCTGCGGGTTTCTGTTCTGATCCTCGAACTCCACCAAAAGCTAGGCAAGTTACCAACGGTAAGATATTTTTTGGTTTCTTATTTTAAATTATTTATTTTAATTTTATTTGTCATGACATGTATGTACAATAATAGCCGAATTTATTAGAAAAAAGTGCATCGTTAGATATTTTATCCTAATTTGATAACATCAGAATCGAAACTGTGCTAGTACATTGAATCAGGGATAGGTGTTTCTAAGCTTTTACTCAAACTATTACTGCCGCGCGATACAGTTAAACTGTATCACCTCATAACCTTTGAAGTCTATTCGAAGATTTTACCAGCCAATCGTTTGAACAGACACGATGCGCAGTTTGTAAAAATCTTACAAAATTGATGGGATTCGTTGATTAATCTACAAATTGCTGAATGTGCGCAAAAGAACCTGCAATGATTGAACAGAATATGTTTCGGAAACTGACTAAGACCGTGAATGGAATGAGTCTAAAATTCCATTGTTCTATTCTCCATATTGGATCAGTGTAAACAAAGCATCCACATTTTCTTTCTCTGATTCTTCTTGAGTGACCACATGAGTCACATCTTGATTCAGCAGGACTTGCTCAATTAGTATAGTTTCGGTATTCGCCACAGCTTCATCACTCGCGCTAATGTCTTCTCTAGGTTCATGAGAATCCGGAATTTCCACTTTAGTTTGGTTACGTCTTCTTCTCGTCCTTGGTCGATCGCTGTGAATAGCCATGTGTCTCCTCAAGTCATATTTTCCGACAAAACGGGCATTGCAAATTTCACAACCGTATGGTTTACCGCCAGTATGAATCCACATGTGTCTCCTTAGTGCTGCACTGAATGTGAATGCAACTCCGCACACGGTACAAACGTATGGCTTTTCACCCGTATGAAGAAGACTGTGATCTTTTAGCGTAGATCTCTGATTAAATTGTTTTCCGCACACTTCGCACGTGTAACTTCTGGGGTTGGAGTGAATTCTAATATGGTTGAGCAGGTTCCCTTGCTGAGAGAACGTTTTCATGCAAATCTCACATCTGAATGGTTTCTCGCCTGTGTGGACCCGCATATGTACTTCCAGTGTGCGATTATTCAAGAATCTCTTGTTACAGATCTTGCAAGGAAATTTGGGTAAATGAAGACCTTGAGGATCAAGGTGACTGATCAAATGCCGTTTGTAATTGCCTTTGTGATTAAAAACTCTGGAGCATTGACTGCAGGCATAAGGAGATCCGTGAATATGACTTGTGATATGAGTTTCCAGTTCATTCTTCATTTTAAACCTTTGTCCGCACTTTGGGCAACGATGTCGATAAAACTCTGCATGACTAATCATGTGCCTCTTCAGATATCTTCTCAATGCATACGCTTTATGACATATGAAACAAACATAAGGCAACGCGCCTGTGTGCAACTTGATGTGAGACCGAAGTTCCCTCAGATTGTCACAGTCCTTTTCACAAACTGTACAAAAATATGGGCCGCCCGCTGGTACGTGATTATCCACAATATGGGCTAAGGCACCGGTCAATTCGTCATAATTTTGCATGCATAGACTACACTGATAATTCATCCCATTCTCTGCATTCCTAATTTCTTTGATTTTAACTATTGTATCATTCAAACTACCCAAAACATGGTCTTTCGGATCGATAAAGTAGTCGGAATCTTCACCGTCACTTCCTACTACAACATGCGTAGTTGCCTCGCCAGATTTGCACCTGTCATCAGTCTCCGAATCTTCTCCCTCAATAATTTCTCCAGTGTAAAACGTCATTGGCGTTGATGTTGTTCGATAGATTGTTGAATTCTTGTCGCCATTGATCTTGTTTTCAAACCCCCAAGAATCAGACGAGCTTGTGTTTTCTCCGGCGTCGTCAGGATTAAACAGCATGTAACTCAGGGACGCAGAGGGTGATGGAATTACCCCCTCATCGGACATATGAACTAAAGCATATTCAGAAATCTCCGATTTAGAAGCACTTTCTATATCGTTCCTCATTCCCTCCTCACAATCAGCTGCTTCTTCGATTAATCCATCTGTTTGTACCTCTGGTTGAAAGATCCCATGTGGTTCAACCTTTACCAAAAGTTTTTCATTCTCTGTTAATTCATTGTGCCCTCTCAATTCCTGCACATAACCAACATCAATGAATTCCGCTTCATCTGCCGTATTTCGTGTGATATCGACTTGTTCAACCTTGATGAATTCGACTTCGTCTGTCCAAGGTGCCTGAACCTGAACGAAGAAAATATTCTTGAAGGCACAAAAAACAAAGCTGCCGGTATTGAGATTCAATGTCAACATACGAGCCATTGTCACGCATTACTGGTTCATCTATCTATGAATTCAACCAAAATTACTGCAGTTCATGTTGTATATGACTATTGGATAATTCTAAGATTTTGATCAACTAGTTTTTTGGAATAAAATACACTTCAATGAACTAGCAGATTGTTTACTTACTAATCTCATGTTACAGAAGGTTAATATTTAAATGTTCAATTTTGCAAGGTGAAATCAAAGGAGGAAGATATTGTGTTTCATTATCATTTTGCAGTAGAGTGTCAATTATCCGAACTAATTGGGGCCGAGAACCATTCGCATAATTGAAAATTCCGTTAACCGAACAGTGTGAAAAAAAATGTTGATTCGTTCAATGTACATACATACGTATGTATTTGAAACAGATAAACTATCTTCTTATTCAAAACATAGTACTTTTGGTTAACAGTATATAGTGTATAAAATATATGTATTGAAAAACAAGTGTCTGTACTAATATTGATATTTTATAAGTGACAGGTGTATATACATATTTGGTTTACTTCTTTGGAAAAAAGTCCACAATTTTGCTCTGTTTTACAACGGAAGCTCAGCCTGTTATTCGAAAAATCAGGAACTAAATAATCTTTTAGATAATTGACGTTTGGATAATCAACGCTCTACTGTACTTGACTTTTAGAGATTGTTTATCGCCAAGGTGAATGGCACCTAATATTTATATTAAGCCATGAATAGTCAACTTGAGCGATACCTTGTTCGCAGAATAATCTTCCACTTGAAAGATATTGCGTAGTTTTTTATCCGTAGCTTGAACTTGCATTTTGAAATCGTAAAAAGCATCCGTTCGGTATGCACACTTGGCACATAGTTTGGCAGGAAGTCCATCAGATTTGTCTACCTAAAAACAACCATATCATTATGAAGTGGTATATGGAGAGAAAAAGAGACTGGGAGGTATGAGAAACAGAATCGATGATAAGTTAGCAGTAGTGATTGAAAAGAAGAAGGAGCAGTTTGACGAAACAAATCCTAACCTGAATCGAGGCTAACTCAGCTAGTTTGACGGGCAAATTTTTACTCCCCAACTGCCCGTCATACATGGGCATCAAGGCTACATCGGCTCGCATACAAGCGCGACACATATCGAGACTCGTCACCAAACTCATTATTTCCTTCCTCTGATCCAGGTTTTACGCTCGAAACTTTTCATCCACCATTAGTTTTCACGTACAGATCAATGTAAACAAAACACGAATACATAAGCACGACGATTGCAAGCCCCTCTCAAGCACTGTCAAGCTTCTAACCTTCCTGTGAACCCAGCAAAACCTAGCGATGGTGGCACATTTCGCTGGCACGCCTAGTGTAAGCCTGTTATCAGTATTATCACGGTCCTTGACTGTAGATTTTTAAAGACGGTCACTCTAATGCCATTTTGTGTGCTTACGGGACTGCGTGTTGTATGTGTACGACTCCCGCCGATAAAGAAGCTACCGGATCCCTAACACGGCTTCTTATGACCCTAGTCCCATTTACCCGTCGAGTAATCTTCACGAAAATTGAAGTAGGGGTAACCGACTAGGCACTTTGCTTTACATCGACTTTCTAACAACAATCGACACTGAAGGTGCATTCCGATATTGGTTGGCAGCGCTAAGAACTCCCTAGGACAGAAGCAGAGCTACTCACAACTGCTCACAAACTCGGCAGCGTAAAAAAGATAAAAAATTGTTGATCTACAATATTTCATGACAATTTCATACGTAAGGTTATTACAAAATAGAGATTTTCTATGTGAAAACATGTAAATTATTTGAGGAATGAAGTGGAATAGTGCAAGTTTGCGATCATTGTATTCAGTCATTTTGTTCGAAATTCGCCACGTGAGACATAAGGTAAAATAGTGTACGGAACGAAATTCTCAAAGTAACCAGATTCCGTGCACTAGAGTCAAATTTAGTATTTTTCTCGCTCTACGTCGTGATTAGCTGAGCACGTACTAGTGCGGCGGATTCTAATACAGAGCACAGGCGGTAGCACCACCTGTGGAAAAACGTCGAAATGGGTGAAACGTACGTAGTTTGTAACTCTGGCGATTTGCAAGTGTTGGCTGGTAAAAGCAATGACGGTGGAGTTTCAGTCGGTAATGTTGAGTTACTATATTTCTTCGAAGTCTAAGAAAGAAAAGAGGGACATAATTATTTGGAACACGCAGTTCGAGACAGTATATTTCAATGAATCTTTCTGGATATTTTTAAACATATGACAGCGTTGTTCGACTCAGATGCATTATGTGTCATACGTGCATAAAATCAATGCATCGATTTGTGTGATCGAATTAATCTATTTTAATAAGGTATATCCCTCACGGAAAAAACCTTCAACTTGGGTGTCACTTCGTCCCTCCAATTTTCTTCCAATGGGAATTTATCATTATTTATGCGCTGGGGGTACGAATTTAAACCCAATTTAAGCCAGTTGGCACGGCACACGAATATTTGTGTATAAAACTAATATATGAGGTGGTATTTTCATAAGTTGCCTAGCTGGTAATACTTGAAGCTGATTTTGATAATATACAAAGATTGAGGGTGGATTTCGTAAAAATGGTACAAGTTTCAGTATCCTGTGGTAACTATTCGTTGAAAGTCGTGTTCCGATAGTATTACTGCTCGTTTTCGTCGTTCATCGATTACTCACGAAAGAATTAGGGGCATTAAAACTGCGAATAGTGTCAATACTTCTGAACTTGACGAAAAATTAACTGATAATTTGAAACAGTAGTATTACATATATATGCGTCGAAACCAGAAATTGAACTTATGCGAAACTAAAAATTAGGGAAAGATAGGCAAATAATGCACAGCGTGGATGCGCCCTTAATTAACAGTGAAAGTAGCAAAAAGATTGGGGTTGTCACTCCGAACAGAAGTCTCACAAGAAACCAATCCTCTTGTAACCCTTTATTGTCTGATGTTTTTGTGTTGACATGCTAACTGAAACATTACGGTTTTTGTGGTACGAGGGTACGTCGTCTAAAGTTTGATTGAAGCAACGAATGAAAAAATGCTGTAGTACGTATCTAAAGTGCAAAATCCGCAATAACGATCGATTTAAACACTATTGTTTATTTGTAAAAAGAACCGTAATGCGAACGGTGTTGTTACATAGTCAAGGAAAGTTCCCTCGCTCAGACCGATAAGTCAGAATGTGGCAATGAGGGTACGTTACATATTGACGTCACGCGCGTTGAAACGGCCGTGGACGTCCGATTCTTGTGACGTCATTGTCTTTTGCCGCACGAGCCGCCACGGTTTCCGCACTGTGTACTCAGTGGGAGACTATGAGACGCCTTCTCACGATAAGGAGACATACCGCCCTTCAGGTTCTTTGTCGATGAAAGGTTAATTCGAAGTTGGAAGAAGGCTTGTAATTCACTACGGTCGAGGCTGCAAAAACTTGAATGAACCTAGCGAGGGCATTGATTGCTAAGCGTTCGTCCACTTCGCTCAAAAATGCTATGCTGAATGAGCTATGGGAGAATCTGGGTGGCGACTGTCTGGCACTCAAGCGGCGGGTGAAGGCGCAATGGCGATGAGGCAAGGAAGCGAAGAGACCCAGGAAGCGCAAGCGCCTGACGAGGTATAAAAGGTCGGAGGGCTCGCGGGTCGCGCCAGTCAAACCGCGGTACCGGTACCGCGATATCGCCAACACGCGGACATCCCTCCTCCAGCGCGTCGTGATAACGATGCTTTCTGGTTCCTAAATTTAAAAGGCTCGCCCCTCCTGAAGAACGCCATCAGCTAGTTCTCGGCCCCTCGGGCCCACCAAACTTCTGTACGTTCCCCGTTGCACGGTCGATTTTTATTAACAAGTTCATTCGTTGAACCTTTTAGATTGTGTACTATATGTATTTCAGTTTCGCTACGTAGTCTCGCCATCCCCGCATTTTAAGATACATACTCTCGTTCGTGCATGATGTTCGTTTCGTTTTCTACCCTCCCGCGCCGCACTCCGACACAAGTCCTCACCCCCCATGCCGAGTTCTCGCAAAGTCCAATTGTTTTCCGCTGAGGAGCTCTGCAGCAACTTTTCCGTTTTGGCATTATTAAAAAAGTAATCTACTCTCCGGTTGAAAAGTTTCCACTCGTCGTCAATTACAAGAAACTCATGTTGACAGGAAAAAAGGGACCTGAATCAAATCTCTTTGACTTATTGACTTGCATCTCACGAGGATTATTATCGCAAATAAAACGATTTGAAAGAAAGAGAAGTGTGGATGAAAAAAAAAAACAAGATAAAACAACAGCCTTAAAGTGGCGCACGGGAAAGAAAATGATCGGATTACAGTCTGTTTGTGAAGCAATATCTAGAGTGATGCATTAATGAAAGTTCAAATTCTGTTTCGTGACTGTGTCACATAGATCTTGTACAATACAATAGCTCGCATCCTCATAAGCTGTTGAAAAGCAGTCGTGGCTCATGAGAGAAATTTTCGGCTGGCTTATATTCGCGTAATTCTATGGACTGCAACTGAGGATTTGAATTCTTTTGCGACACAAAACAAAGGATACCCGGCAACACAATAGAAGTGAAGTATTACGGTAGCAGACCCATGTAATTGTAACACGGCGTTGCAATGTCATAATTTAAGCAAGCGAACATTCTCGTGACTCGAGAACCACACACGTAAAAGTGGTCCTGTTGGTTGCAATGGGCTTCGTAGAAAGGTGATTCTATTTGCACTTTCAATTAGACTCTCGGACAAAGTGAATTGAAAATTGTGGTCGTTTATAACTCCGATGTCATTCGTCGCAACTGCCTGAATACAAATTTCGCGTCGGCGTTGGCCACCCAACTGGTCGGTTATTATTATCGACAGTGCTTTGGGTGCTTCAGTTACACGTTGGATTTCATAATTCGATTGATTACCATTTATGCCTTGAATGATTGCACCACCCGAGTTTTGAGCATTAAGCGTGATATCCCATTGATTCGGTATTAATTCGCCACGAGTTCGTATACCTGTACTGACTATTCGCATATATTATCATTGCTGAAATATAAGGAACAGTTCAGCAGGTGGCACGCTTTAAGACCCTTATATCAATATTTGCGATATTTCCTACAATTTCCCATAACCCCAAGCTCTTCGTGGAGTTTAATTATACATCTTCGAAATCATACCTACCACCCCCGATCCCTGCAGCGGCTGCGTTCATGCGCCGATCGAAAAACTTTCATTCAAACTTTCCTGATCTTTTCCATCTTTTCCCCGACCCCATACCCTTAAGTAGAGATGTTAGTGGCTCATGTGATGTAGATTTGATAAAATTGATTCAATCCCAAAGTTCTCAGCCGATACAAATTGTTTCACATGATAAAACAGTTACTATAACGCAGCAAAGAACCTTGCATGGCTTTGATAGTTCTTCGTTGTCCAATTTTGTGCTGTTGAAGGAGGGTTCCTTACTCAACAAAGTTAACTAGCGTAAACATATATGTTACATGAAACTACATTTTACATTTAAAGTTGTAGCTTGATACTGTACAAGTTGACAGGTTTTTAAGACAGCCAGGTGATTATTTACGTTGAACAAGGTCGAATGTCTTGGGCTCGAAGTATGTAGTAGATAAGGGATGCTATTCGTAAAGTTCAATTAGTAACGATACTGTCAACAGGTTTTATAACGGCATTACGATGACCTTACTTCGGAACTTTAGCTCTATCCGGCATGAATCTATAAGCCGTACCTAGGAAAGTACCATATTCCGATTCATGCGAAGCCGCGCCTGTCACGTATAAGTGAAGGATTACCTGCCTGCGTTGTAGGCATCGAAAATTCATTTCTCGTCGACCTCCAACACCTGGAAAGATCCTTTTCAACTTTTTACACTCATGAGACTCGGTTTCATCTGAATAATCAATACCGTTTTTCTCGGAAAATGGATACTCATCAATCTTGATCACAGGCTGACGACATATAGATTCAACGTTCGCCGGTGGCCCGAAGCTTCAAATTTCTAACATTTCGCATTTGCATAAACCAAATCGGTGAAACATTGAACTGTCAATGGAGGGCCGAGGCTGTGATGTGCAGCTCCTCGTTTTGAACACTCGATTGCTTTGGCAGTTTGTTGGAATCCGTGCTGTAAAATATCCGCACGTTAGCCTCTCGCCATTGACGAAATAGGGCATTCGAGGTAATTAGTTGTCAATGAGTCGTCACTCGTCGCGAACTACGAGGCAAGTTAAGCTCGCAAAATCAGCCCAGCTGATCGATAAAACGATTCCCGCACATGCATGAGGCGTTGAAAATAGCTGCATGCATTGATAGGCCGTCACATCGTCAAAACGCAATTGCGAAAACTTGACGGAAAAATTTCAGCGAGTACAGAACCTCTCTCATTCTGTACTTTTATAGAATGGAAGTCATCGACCATCCGCTTAACATCACTGCGAAGCGACAATACCAACGCAAAGGCACAATCAGTCGAGTTTCGAGCGGATTTCTTCGGTGGCAAACAAGCCCATAAATACAGCTGTTGTACTTTCTCGTAAATATTGTTCCAGTCACGTCCGACTTAACACCCAGAAGATATTCTGCTGCGATCCGAAACCCCCATGTGCTTCCATCCAAATACGTGACTTCGGTTTCCCGCACACTCCACTGGCATACTTGTATATGTATACACCGAAGAATCGTCGTGCACATACCAAAATCCGGTCAGACTCGGCCTGTGGCAGAAACTCTTATTTCACCTATCTCAATGGTTGGTTAAGCTTTGATGAATTCTTTTCTTTTACTTATGTAACACGGACGACCGGTCGCAAGCTGGCCATTAGGTCTCATGTAGGTATGTATTTGTCGTTTCCTGTCGGATCAACATCGACAGTCGATTGGATTAGGGATCAAAGGAAGTATAAAGAACACAGATCTACAACGAGATCCGCTTTCAAAAAATAAAATATTATAGATATGAATCTTTTAACGTGCCGAATCTATATCTGCTTTTCATTTTTTGCTATCACGTATATATTACACTAGCAGCCCATCCCGGCTTCGCACGGGCATATAATAATATAATAAAAGAAAATACACAATGTTTACAGTGAGTTTCTAAAAAAATAACATTTATATTATTACATAATATTATTATATGCCCGTGCGAAGCCGGGATGGGCTGCTAGTTTTTAATAAAAGGACGCTTATTGTGACGTAACTATAAAAGATAGAGACATGCTGTCGCGACAATTTTTACAAATAGTGATGTGTCCTGAAAAATTGCAATACATCATTTTGTTCTATCATTAATAGTTTTCGCGGCGCACGCGATTGAAGGAAGTTTTTTGTTTATTTTTTTACAACTTGGGTTATATTATTCAAGTTTTAGTAAGCATCCCTAATTTTTTTGAAAATGAAATATAGCCTATGTCACTCGGGAATAGTGTAGCTTGCCAACGGTGAAAGAATTTTTTTAATCGGTCCAGTAGTTTCGGAGCCTATTCATTTCAAACAAACAAACAAACAAACAAACAAAAAATCAAATCTTTCCTCTTTATAGTATTAGTATAGATAGATATAGATAAATAATTTGTTTGGTTTTTTTTCGAATTTCATAATTTGTTGTGTTTTATTTTTACGTTTACACTACTTTAATTTATTTAAACAGTATCCGTACATACAAAACCAGTTCGAATTCATAGGAAGAGAATTTAAAGGAGAAATTAGAAGGAAGAAATTAAAAGGAGATGTGAATCGCCGTGAAACTCTAATCCATGATGTGAAACGAAAGAAAACTAAAGAATAACGAACTATACTAGCAAATAGATGTTATAACGATTTCAATGTTTCGACTTTCTAACTTGATAACTATTTTTTTTATATATATTGTTGCTATCATGTTTGATTATAATTTCTAAGCAAAGGTGGCGTTTTATTAAAAAAAAAAAAATAAATGAAAAGTATACGTGGTACATATTATTTATTATTATATTTCGATTCAAGAGCATCAAGTCTATTATAATTACACATAGTAATAAAAAGGAGAGAAAAGTTTATTTTGATAATTCACCTGTAACGCAAGACGTTACTGAGAAAACTCAGCGTGATAAGAGCATCCTTCTCAACTTGACAAGTTACGGTTCATTTGAATATTAGGCTTTTTCATGTTCCACGAAAATACCGCCGCTGTGAAGGGAACCACCCCGCGCTCAGTCGATGCAAAATTGTGAATTAAAGATGTGTCAGAAGTATGAGACACGGAAGACAAATTTACGTGTCACTTTCGCTGAGTGAATACAGACATCATCGCGCCGCAGGGGTTCAAGTGGGTAGGTCAGCGCAAAACACTACTCCGACATCGGTATTTATAAGGTTGGTTAGACTGCAAACAACTTCGAGGACACAGGATAGTGAATACTGGTCTTTTTCATCATGCTCACGATGTGAGAAAATCTGATTTCGTAGCACATGATTGCGAGACTGCACTGTATTGTGCACCGTGAATTCACTTCCATAACCCCACGACACGGAATCAATCGTTGAAAGACAGTGCCGACTTCAGACGTTTCGCTGTCCTAGGCAAAGTCCGCTGTAGCCGCCCCTACTGGTCACAATCAGTCTCTAAGATCTTAACACGAAAGCCAAACAGTTGAGATTTTCAAAGGATGTGGAAAATGATAATAATTTACATCCTTTAATCAATACGACATGTATTGGGTTTGATAACTTAACATAAAACATCAAATATGGTGAAATAAAAGAGGATTTTTCTTTCTCTTAACCCCTAATGCTTACGTCTTCCACTATCGACACTTTGATGAAGCAAAATTATTGATCAAATCGTTTTATGACAGTGAGTCCATTATTTCGTCGTCTTCTCGACATTACTGAAAGTCCAGAGAGACAATTATTACCCATCGATGACCGCAGGTAGTTTTTTATTAATTTTAATTTGGAAAAAGATCTTCCTGCCGATGCTATTGTGACTGGTAAAGTAAGAAATATGCACAAAGCTATGAAAACATTTGAATAACCGGTAGCCATACCATTTTTGTGTATGTAATTTAGCACGTCGAATGGTGAAACGATCGATCCTAAGTCTAAATTTTGTAGCAAGACAAACTAGGCTCGTCACTCATGTTGATACCATCGATGTCGCAGTCGCCTTGGTAACTCAGTATGATTCGTAAGTCTTTACAATACTTCAACGCTGTTTCTCTACCAATTTCTTTCATTTTTTGAAAATCATATAGGAAGCCGAAGTAATTAGTAAATAGATATGGTTGGTCCAAAGCCTTAATCCAGTGTCGTATCAATTGTAACGTTTTTATCCAACTGTTGACCGAGTTCCACCCATTCTTGATGCTTTATCAAATGTTTCCTGCTAGTATTGTGCTGAAAAAGAACCCTTGATAAATTTTTCCAATCCAAAAACTAGACTACTATCCGAATTGTTAAATAATTTACAACAAAAAGAAATTATCGAGTGATCTTTTTTAGACTAAACCAGCCAATTGCGATTGAGTTGCTCATCGTTTGGTAGAGGCCGCTTGTAATTTGACACCGTGAAACCCCTACAAAAACTCATTTTTTCGGAAATACGAAATCTCTGACTTGAACTGGACCTTTCTCAATGATGCGCTGACGAATGTCGTGCGTAATAATATTAGGCCAAACGGCAGAGTCGTCATCAATTAACTTGAGATCCACATTTTGTTGTTGATCACTCTCATTAACATCGCCTTCTTCTTCTACATAATTCAGTTCAATATTACTGGCAGCAGCAAACTCTTCAAGGCTTTGATTTAACCTAGTTTTTTGTTTATTTTCAACTGGTTCTGCTGAACCTACGTCACTTGTTCCGTCTACTTTTAATAACTTTGAGAATTCTATGTCATCCATAGACGTCTCGTAATCAATTTCTATTTGATTGGGATTGCAGGGCTTCAAACAATTTTCCAGGGAACCCGATAGTTTTTTTATCAACCTTCACCTTTGTTCTTTCATCGACTGTACAAATCAACTGGTTGGCAGTTTAGTGAATCGAAAACATAACGATAGGCCAGGGGCCGCCCCGAAGATATTGCGCCCTGAGGCGATCGCCACACTTGCCTACTGTCTGAAGCCGGCCCTGAATAGTGGACGCGAAATCGATCGCAGAGTTTGAAGATTCCGAAAAACTAGAAGCGAAAATCCAGTTCTAAATTGCGCATGATCGAAGCTATAAATCTGGGCAGTTTTTTCACCTGGGTTGTCAAGATCCCCCCACCTGACTAATTTCGCAGACCCGTTTCTCCAGGGGGACCTTGAAGTGAGTCGCACATTGCCTAACCTCCCAAAATCGATGAAAAAATTCCATTAGACCAGCCGTCCCCTGTTCCTGTCGCATCTGTGAAGCTCTGGATAAAGACCAAAGTGGGGCATCCTCACTGATGTACCACCCTGACAAGGACGAATGGATGAAACTTTGATTGGTTACTCGGAGTTGATGATATCCAACCGAACTAACCTCGTGCCACCAAAGTTGCCGATACAATCTCGTTCCTGGAGTCTTTTATAAGTAAGATTTTCGCAATATTCAGGTGTCCTTGCCTTCACATTTGCTCAGAGGTACACGATATCTGCAACTCTTAGCCCTCGATACGTAATACATCGACGGAATGTCAACATGTTACTTCTGCTCGAAGAATCTTACAACATTACGCAATGAAAAAGTTTAACGATTATAAGGTGACTGGGAACATATTTCCATGCTGCCTCAATAAATCTACGTTATACCTTAAATTCCAAAAATAGGTACGACTAAAATTCGGTGGTCACTCTATACACTCGTATTTTCACATTCCCGCACAGCACCGTAATCCAATCGTAAGGTTCGTCGGTCTCCTCAAGGCTTGGAGTTTGTCGTAGTAGCGTCATCATTGCGATCAAATGCTTACCGAAGGTCGACGTTGAATTATCTTGCGGTCAAAACTTTCGACGATATAAATTAAATTAGCTTTGGCGTTAATCCACTCAAGTGTACCCAATTCCTGCAGGCATGTCGTCAGCGAAGAGATGCAGCTGATTTCATTCCAGACATTGTTCTGATCAATTTTTCCCAATCTTCTACAGAGTCCTAACTTCACTTGATCAACGACAATCATGAGGCCCTGAAATCGCAAATTATAGCCGCATAGAAATAAAACAAGCGGCTTTAGCTTGGCCGTGAGCCAGCCCTCGACCTGCCCGTTTTCACACTGCAGGTTCCAATTTCACAGAAAAAGTAAATATTAATATCCAATTCGAATTTCAAACTGCAAATTCAGAATCGTGTTTAACGATTATATGAAATTAATCGAAGATATTATATGAAAATATGACCATTATTTATATTTTCCCGCCATTACAAATTTTGGAATTCTAATCTTGGGTTCGTTATTGGTGACCCAAAAAACCTCCGAATGCTGATTTCTACTAAAAACCGTATATATAAAAAAAAATTCCACCATATTGGATTTGCCATTTTGGATTTTGCAAATCTAACCTCAGATTCATGATCGACGACCCAAAACATCTTACATCAGTACCAATTTTCATTCGAATCCATTCATCCGTGCTCAATGTATTACAATTTCTCATACATACGTACATACGTACACATAGACGTCTATCCGAAAATGGTCGAAAGTGATTTTCTAGATCTCGAAACTTCAAAATCTAGTGAAAACTCAACTTTTTATTTTCTGAGTGATCACAATAACTTCCTTTTTTCTCTGAAAACAGAGACATGGGAAATTAAATAACCGTTCATTTTCGAAAGGGATCATAACTCTATAATATAGCGATGCCATCACATTCCACTACGACGTCATCCCGGGTTAACCGTTATGAGCCATTTGCTTTATTACCCTCAAAATTGATGGATTTCATAATTCCACCCAATTCCCATCATCCCGGGAATCGGGATCTCTGTTTGTCCCACTCTGCTGAATATAGCCCATTTTAAAATGGATGAACGAAACGTATGAAAAAATATATCAGCACTTTCAGAGAGTACTAACGGTATATTGTATAACTCGGTCTTTTCGGGCCGAATTTAAGCTTGCAATATGAGTTGTAGGTGAGCCGAAGACAGGTATTGCAAATACGCGAGGCGAAAAAACCGTTACCTCCTTTTTGCACACAATTCATTGCATAACAAAAATGTGTTACACGTTCTTTCACCAAGCACGAAACTGAGGTTAGTGTAACGTAATATCAGATTTGTTCGCAACAGCGCATGCGCGTGGTGCAGAAAAGACCCTTTTTAACTCCTAGGACTTAAAAGTGGTCTTTTCGGTATTTCGCGCATACGCATTCGCAGACTCACTCGACCGTCATAGAAACGGGTACTTTGTGTACGGAAAACACGCATGGAAAAACTCGTGAATTATGCTCGCGTTGTATAAAATATATTTTTCGTAACACTCGCAACGAAAAACCTCTTTAGCGCTCCATCCTTAAGCCATACAGGCAGGCGAAAATATAGCCCTTCGTTAACACCGTGCGAGGATATTTTTCGATAGCACACCAGAGAAGCCCCTCCATTATACGAGTGTGACAAAAAATTACATGCCTGTCAAATGTTGAAATGGGTGTAACTCGTGTGACGGAGCTGCACTCGCCCTATGGCTCATGCGGCAGTTACACTCGTTCTGCGCGAATCGTCACTAGGGGTTCTTGTACAGAAAAATACCATTAGCTGTTTATTACGTCTCCCTGGATTCCATGAGCAGGGGAATTTTTTTCGCGAGATCCCCGCTTCTTTTCCGTCGGTTTGTCTAATGCCAAGCCTCTTTCATCTTTGCTTTCTTGCGCGATGCTAAAGAGGCCATGCTTTTCAACAAGGCGTGGCAGCACAGTTGAGATTTCTTCCAGAGATTCTACTAAAAAAAATGTGTACTCAAATTTGTTGAGTACCTATAACCAAAAAATGTCAAAATTTCTAAACAGAAGTTCAGCTGGTCTGTCTATCGAAAAACGATCATATGCATGTGCGACCATTTACAACATAAATTTAAACATTTGGGGAACGAAACTGCGTCCGTCCGTTGGCAATAAAATCAAGATTCTGTCATAATCAGAAATATTTCATGCTTTAGGTAATACAATTTCCTTGTCGGCCAGCTTCGGAAGACGTCAATTTAATGAGAAAACTTTTCATCTCGCTTGTCTTGCGGCAACCATCATCTTCCGGAGACAGCTGCTTTCTGCTGTACAGCAGGATCGGAGAAGGGATTAATTGCTCCTTGGGGATGATTCACTTTTTGCAGAAGGTTGAAATTGAGGGTGGCGGGTTTGGGGGGCTGAATCCATCTCGTCAATTTGGCGACACGTTCGCAATAGATTGATGTTCAATAATCGATTCATTAGTGCAGACTCAAGAGAAGGGCGAGGTGAGGAGAGCCAAAAGGAGAGAAGAGGAGAGGAAAGAGAAACTGACTGGTCCCAAAGCTCACCGTTCTAGCATGAAACGTCTCCCGTCTATGATAACGTAGTGTGACCTAGTGAAAAGTCTTCGTAACGCTGTAACCGTTTCACCCTGTTCCGTCCATTCCGGTGCGTTTAAATCGCAATTCACGCTGAGGCCCTTATTCTGTAACTCTTACGACCCATCGCGCATGAACCAATCAGGAACCAGCTGTAGGCGGAATGTGGATATTCTGTACAGATTGTCTTTCCCGCTTTCTATATCGTTGACCAAAGAGAACCCTTTTTACACATCGTTAGGCTAGCCAAGGGTTGTCTATCGATTTCGCTCTGGAGTTCGGTCAAGCTGGAGCTGAATGTGAAATTCGGTAGCAAATAAGTTTAGTTTACACACCCGGGTATAAAGGCACCGAACAAATGTGTTTCAATATTGATCCTTCTACAACTGCAACTGGTTTTCTACCAAAGTACAAACACACACTTTTTGCCAATCATTCATTATGCCTATCCGTTCGCTGGACATGTTGTTTCACTTTTGTTTGTAAAAATTTTCGCTTGCATTAATCGTTCACTGTAAAATACATTTAACGTTTGTCAGCGTTTAAAATTGAATCCACGATCCCTCGAGGGCTGCATTTGATTTCACTAGAAGTTCAAAAAATTTTAAAACAAAGTATACTCTGCTTATTCTCGAAGAATATAGGTGTTTCCATTGACTAACGGTTTCGTTGTGATACAATAAGGTACGTGAATGGATATATTGAGATGATGCTGGATGTTGTACAAGATAGTAGTACAATTGAATAAACGGTATGCCTTTGGTTAGCTCTTTTTATCAACCCTTAATCATTGGTCCATTTCGATTTCCACATCAGCTAGCAACAGAAAATATGGGGAAAGAAAATGATTCTGGAAGGATGAGCTTCGTGGCTATAAGAATTTCTTGGATGTTCACGTGTTCACAGAACTGTGAAAAGTTATGCCATAGTCAGCTTTACGGACGTTTATCGATACCAACATTTCCAGTCTTATCGTCATTGTATTATCTTTGCTGCAAGTTTGCCCGTGAGCAGATCGTCTGATTCTAATCGTATTCTTCTTTATCTTAGTACAAGTACGAAGAGAATCGGTTTATCGATCCACCAGAAACTTGTGCAAAGGACCCCGTATAATTCATACCTCCAGCCAAAATCCAACTAATTATTCCTCCTCACGAAAATCTCTTAAGGGTTAAGAAGAATTTGTTTTCAAGTGGGTTTTGAAATTTTTTTCTCCTATGAGGCTGTAATATACGCTGAATTGCAAAAAATGTCAAGACATGCTGCCAAACTGCCGATACGATAGTGCTTCTACAATAAGTGCGAAATGTGTTTAGCTGATGCAATCTAGCCAGTCAATGTTAGAAACGAATAAAACCGTCTCCTTCACGTCACTTTACGAAGATTGCCAACGGTCTGGTCGATCCTGATATGACTCGAATCTGTAGCCGCGAAATGGAATCCAGTACCCGAAAGCCCCAAGAGTGCAATGAAAACGTTTCGATATTGAGAAACACGATGATTGGCTAAGGCTCGCTGAAAACAGATCTGGAACACCGCGTTGTCAAATCAATTGGCTAGTTTGGTATTATTTAGTAGTGGCGTACATTAATTAGTAACCTTAAGATAGACCAGTAGTCTGAAATTTATAGTACTACTGTGATAAACAATATTCTATTTTAGTATCCATTTTACCTAACCAAAACAACCGGGAAATATGCGGAAAAACAATTTCCTATATCTCAATGACCAGCTGTACTGGATTAAATCAATAACTTGCGGACAAAAAAAGAAAATAGATCGCCGGGGAGTGAGCATAAATTGCTCAAACGTGGTAAACAAAATTGAAACAGTGTTACGTCACTTTTACACTGAAAGTCTGTACATGAATTGGAATTGTATGTCAATCAAGCAAGTAATTAATCCTTCGAATAGAAGGTGGAAAAGCACTCGGAAAAATATCGAGATACACGCTGCCATGCCGTGACAGAATTGAGTGAATCGGTTTTTACCCTGGAAAAAAATGGATCGCAGCTAAAAGTAATTTTTCACATCAATCGTGGTAGCTGCTGAATGAAATTCCAATTTTCAGCTGCATCTAGTTCAGGGGACTAGAAGAGTATTCACTTCCTGTTACAAACCCTCAGGCGGTCTACAACAAAACTAAAGTTTTCAAATTATCTCTATCGTTTAGCCAATCAGAACCATTCTTCCATTGACAAGCGCGAAGGTCAAAGGTCAAATCCACAGCGTGACTCTGGTAGGTCCTTTAGTTATTGCAGCGTCGCTGTAGCATGGTGTCCCGTCGTCCTGGAAATGTCCTTGAATCTTGCTTGTCCATCAAAAGTCCTAGAAACTATCCTTGAATTTTTATTGTGTCCTGTCAATATTCTATTTCTGATGTCCTTGAATAACCTGAAAATGTCCTTGAATTTGTTACGGATTTTTTACTGGACACCATGCGAAGGCATGTTTTCTCGGAAATATACATGTTACAGCACGTACATTTATTATGACTTTGAGGCTGGATTCGAATCCGAAGTTTTTCAAATATTTGTGCAAGTTTCCTTGAGGTTCGGACCTGACTCTCCGGGTCAAGCCGTGACATCGATAAAGTATGGCATGCAGTCGAAAGAGACTCCACGTCCCGTGATGGTTTAGTGCGGAAAAAAGGACAAACTATCTCCTCCTCGAAGTGTCCTGGGAACTACGGCGCTAACTTGTCTGAATTTATATACTCCATTCCTTCTTTTTGCTGTTTTTCTTTATTCAACCTTCACCACGTGAGATAGAGCGTCGTTGCAATGGGGCTGCTTTATCACTGCACTGTGGGGTAAAAAACGTTTTTACGATGATGCGTATTGCTCAGGCACACTACTGTCGTCTTTCTTCCGTCTCCGTGCCGTTGCTGATTCGAAAAAGACTACATCAAATTCGTGAAAATCGATGGTAATCTGTGAACTAAAGTGTGTACACTAGTATGGTCCTTGTATAGAGTTAGAAAAAAATTTCATGACGAAGCCTGTCAAATCGCTTCCAGATGGAGAACAAAAAAAATTCGCTACTTTTCCAGATTCTCATTTCATTCCCACTCTCCCTATTTCAGCGGGAAGTTACGAATTATGCAAAAATATTCTCATTTGCTATATCTTGTACTTTATTTTGTTTTAAGGTTATAAAATGAAATAAAAATCTGAAAAAATTGGAGGATTTTTTAATTTTACCATTTGGAACTGATTTGACAGGTTCCACCATGAAGTTTCTTTCAACCTCATATAAGGACTACCGTAATGTACAAATGGGAACTGGTAAATTCATCCAACTCTGTTCCCATTGAAGATATCTTAACTTATTGGTTCTTGTAATGAAATTTATTTTTCTAAAACTGACTCCACACGCTTTGTGGACTGAAAAAAATATTAGATTGTGTACCAAGGAGGCAGAGTAGGTCTTATTACGTCGGATATTGCAAGTACGCGAGGTGAAAAAGACTTTGCCTTCATGTTGCACGCGATACCGGCTTTATGTAACAAAAGTGTGGTATGCTAGTTTCTTTTTTATAGCGGAGTACGAAAAAGAGCAATCAATATCAGGATGTAAAAGTGCACTTTTACGTACTCCGTGGCTCTTTTTTTTTGTATTGTCGCTAAAACAATCACCTTTACGTACGGAACCCCGTCAAAAAAATACACGTAAACCTCACTGTGTTAAATAAATAATAGTCTTGCATCGTGAAAACATCTTTTTTTCTCCATCACGAAAAAAAAATATCATTTCAGTTGGAACAATCTTTCACCGTGAGAAATGATAGCTAGGAGATACTTCGTGTACTTAAATCTGTTTCTGTTGAGGTCGCATCCCGGATTCGTTAATAAGTTCGTAGGAGAAATGAGACAAAAGTTATGTGACGAAAAACTGAAGAAGATGATTAGGGACGATATACTCAATATTTCGTAGAATTATCTTAACGCGTCTTTGGTACGGCCCTCGTTCACCAGTTTGTTTCCCACGGACATCCTGCTGGTAATCGTTGCACCGCTTCAACGTTAACCACCGAAAGAGGGAGAGAGAAAAAGAGAGTGTGTGTGTGTGAGGGAGATAGGGAGAGTATTCGTACCCTCGTTTGCAGGAATCGCCCTTTGTTGTAATCTAGTTAGACGCTTGCCGTTAGTTACGCCGGCGATGAATAGCAGAGGGAAATATTTTGCGGATCCGTTTGTGTTCTATCACGACGTGCGTGTTTATTGCGTAACTGCAGGATAGAGCAAATTCATCTATTGTACACTAAATGACTCATATGGACCATCGATGAATTTATATGGATGAATCTGCTCTATCGTAGAGCCCGGGCTATAGGGCCCGGATTGATTTGTAAATGTATATTTTTTATTTAAATCATTTTCATTCCTTATTTGGTTCTCTGAATAGAGTATGATGTTTGAAGCCAGTAAATGCAGTTTTTATTTTCCGTTGTTTTTGTTTCCATGCTTTAGTTTTTCAACTCTATATCATATGTAGGGAAGAAGCGGTCAAAATGGGCCCCCTGTACAATCAAATGGAATTTCAACAAATTTCAATAACGCTTGAAATGTATTTTTATGCCATAGACGAAAAACATGGCGTTGTCGAAGTCGGTCTAACGTTATTCATCCCTTAAGCGGGCCCATTTTTTACGCCTCTCTGAATTTTGAATACATATTTACCCAGGCCCTACGTACGGGGTTGGCGTAGACTTGCACCTACCTACCTACTATCACCTGTCTGCTAATAAGTGTTGACTGAGTTATCGACGGGCCCACCACTACGTTGACCTGTAAGGTCGTCGCTTCGTCGAGTGCCACGGCAAACGGTGGAGGACGCAGCGTTCTAGTACTACAGCGAAAACCAATTAGCGGATTCGCCCAAGGTGTGCTGTTCACCGGTCCGTATATACGTATACGTATACCGTGTAGCGTCTGTTTAAGCTCTACCAAGAATTTCGGGCCGTAGACTCGTTCGCGAAATGTGCCTTCCGATTTTGTCGAGCATCGCGCTTTCGTGGTATTTCGATCCTCGCTTACGATCAGAAATACGAGTCTCTGACCCGCAGCTCGTCAGGGTTGTTATTTATAACGTCAGGTGCTCGTCCTTGCGACCTAATAGTCCACCTGTCCGTTCGCGCTGATGCTTTATCAATCCTTCCTTGCAAGGTTGCAGTCGAGGAAAGCAGCGTGAAACGCACGAGCAGCCATCGTTTACGCATCGGATGACGTACTTTATTTCTCATATATCTCTCGTTTATAGTTAAAAGCGGTAGCTGCTTCACCGTTGCAGAGGTAACCAAGTTTGTTATATATGCACCTACCTCTCGTCCGCTGCTTACATGCGCCATGCCGCCATTTTGTTTTCAATTTCAATGAAAAAATTCTAACATGGTCTTGAAACTATAAGTAATAAATCCCACAAACTACAATTGCTCCAAGTGCTTTCACGTTCTTCAAAATAAAAAAAATCGTAAAAATAGGTATGATTTTACACCCTCCATGCTGTACCCCCCACCCTCCTTCCCCTTAATACCCAAAGCATAGTTCCGATTTCTTGATAACTAACGAGGAGAAGATGATTCCTGGAGGTTCATGACAACTGGGGTTGTCACACACATCGTGTGAGTATTAACGAGATTCAAAAGGTGCAGACAGGGCAGTGAAAACCCGGCTGGTAACTGGCTGACATCTACTTATTGTTAGTCAAACTTTGGATAAACAAACTTTTCCACACACCCATTTCAAACCAGCATTAGCCACCGACGAGCTTAACAAAGATTAAACTTCGGACTCGCAGGGACGGTATGACCTTTGTCCTGCATGCTCCAGCAGCATGGACTACAAAATGGGGCAGTTTCACGGTGGCAGGATAGGAACTGGTTATACGAACGTGCGAAGCGAGAAGTATCGCTCTGTCGAGTGGTCTGAGAAATGAAAATACACACTCGAATCAATTTACTCGTGGAATGAAGTGACAAGCATCCTCTTGCGTCAAGGGACGTCCGACATTTAACCAAATATTATTCGAAGCGAGATAGCTTCGAGCTGTATCGATTAATACGTTCAACGCGGCGGCACACGTGCCTATAATACACACTGTAAGCTGCCTATAGCGGCGGCTAGCGCAATTTGCTGCGAACATTCTACGACTGGGACAGAACACCGCGGTAAGAAGAAAGCGAGACGAAACTTTTCAGATCTCGTTTTTGCGTGGTCGCACTCCAGCTTTCAGTATCGGCCTTGTCCTGCGATTGCAACTGACAAGAAAGGTATCCCAGGTCGATCTCGCCAATTTGATTTCTTTTCTAATATGTCATAGTAGGCGAAAAACTAAGTGACACGTATTTTTTTTTATCTACCATCACCACCTTAAGAGGGTAAAACCACCCTCCAAAGTAAGGCATGTCGAGGGGCGATTTGGCAGTTTCACTCACAAGAACATGATATTTTTTAACCAATCTTACTGGAAAAGTTTTCTCATAACAAGAAATAAAAAATGTTATTTTATCATTGAAAAAAAAAGCCGCTAAATCGCCCCTTGAGGTGCCTTACTTTGGAGGGTGGCTTCAACTCCTTAAAGTCTTTAGTGGCTGATAAGAAAAAAATACGTGTCACTTAGTTTTTCGTCTACTATGACACATTAAAAAAGAAATTAAGTCGAAGAGATCGACTTGGGATACCTTTTTTGTGGGGAAAAAAATACACCGTATCTGTAATTCTGTATATTTGTCTACGGAATAAATTTGACACCCTCGACGGTATGGAGTTCAAGTATCCAACATCGCGTAACGTTATTCAAGGGAGTCTTTCAATGGCACAGGAAAATGTTTCAAAGACCTATCCTCTCCTCGCAGAGACGATGGCACGTACCGTACAGTAATCGACGTACCTGCATTGTTCAAATGCCTTAACGGAGAATGGACTGATTTTAAAGTTTTCTTGTTGTAAGAGATTCCTCGAACCGTAGTTGTTTTCAATTACAAATTCTTACATCTTTCGTTCATAAAAATGAACAGTTTTCTTGAACGGTGATTAGCGAGGTACCTTGAAGCTAAAGATCTTTGCGGAAGACAACTTTCTCTCTCATGCATTACACTGAATAGAAATGAGCATCCGGATGATTCAAATTGGAAATAACAACCGTCACAGCAAACCTCTGCATCATCCACAGACCGCCACGTAATTTCATATAATGCTGAAATAATGTATTCAATCTGATTGACAGAGACGTGAATGGAAAAGTTTTTGTTTGCAGCTGTAAATTTTCTTCGAGCATACAGAGATTCGAAATTTTATTATCACCGGTAAACATTGCTTCAATTTATTCCACTCCAAAGGCAGGAAATTAACGCAGCTGGGGTAAATATTCTGCCACCACGGTTGAATGCGTTCACTTTTAGTTGAACGAGAAAAAATAATATCCACACTTCCAACATTCAGAGGTACTGCAGAGTGTAAGTATCGATAATATCAAGGCAAAGCTTCAATAAGTTTTTTCATAGGTGTGACTGAACCGTATCTCGAGAAAATGAAACAAAGCAATTTTTTCAACGTTAAAACTAATGGACCGCGCAAAGAAGGGGGGAGAAAAAAGCGAGAATCCTCCAGACTGGCACCTCGACTCATCATCAGCGGTGATACACCAGATCGATACAACCAAACATAATGAAGTTCTCAAGTAGAATGGTAAAATCGATTTGCCGGTTATCTTGAACTTGAGTGAATCAAGATTAATATTTACGACCGATCAGAAAGCTGGAATCAGCTCCGAAGCAGTTGATCTATGCGGTATAACGCTTTTGTGTAAAACGGATCACACGCATATACCTGTGGCTAATTTTGCGGAGTGATAATAGAATTGTTATTATATGCTTATCCATTGTTTCTGCGTTTGCCAAGTGCCATTGCACCTTAAACAGACTGCCTTGGTCTTGAGGGAATCGTTCTTTAGTCGCAAGCTTCAACTATCCAAATTCATTGTAGTAGCAAAATGTGTGCGATATATTATCTTTGTACATTAGGGTGGTCCATGACAAGGTCATTTTTGAATTTCGACTGTCATAACCCCCAAATCGGCTCCAAATAGTTCAAAAATAATTCGTCTTGATTGCCCGGTATGATGATGTAAATTTTTTCCGCAGATATTAGCACTAATGCTCACCAAAACCTCCCGGTTACAGATTTCTGTGAGCCATATTACTCTTACAATAAAATATATGCTGAGAATGTGTTCGAAACGCGTCCATTTTAAATGGGGAAATAAATCCTGCTGGCGGGAGGGGTTAGATTTAAGGTAAAAATCTGAAAAACTAAGGAATTATTTTTGAATTATTTGAAGCTGATTTGTGGGACTGGACGGTCGAAATTCAATTATGACCTTTTTATGGATCATCCTAGTGTACATTGCAGATGTAGAAGATCATAGGAGAAGGATAACGAAGGTTTAAAAAAATTCTGGCGTCACAATAGGTCAGGTCAAAGTCAAAGCAGTACAATTTCTCAGCGCTCATTCCGCGCAGGTGGTTCTAGAGCAGATAATTAGTTCGCAAAGCAGTTAACTTCGCACCTCTAGGTCTTGCTTTAGGTCATAACAAGGTCTGTTTACCGTCTGCTCCATACGCGGCGGGTGTAGCGCCGATGTACCCAGAAATAAATGAATAGATCTGATTAGATCAAAATTTTGATCGCGTGTAAATTATAACTCAGAGATGCAAATAAATTTGATTTGATTTGAATGCATACAATTGAACTAGATCTATTATTTCGGTCTATAAATAATTTTACGTACAGTTGGATAAGATTAGATAAAGACAAGATTTGGATTGATTTTTTCTCAGGTAGTGTAAAGAAAGCATGTGGAAAGAATTGAAAAAATATGAAATCACGAGCTTGTCGGAGGAGAAGGGGAAGGTGTTTCATAACCGTACTGGTAATCATTAATTCTCGGATCGTGAAGCGCGAAATACGGAGGTGACGTTAATTGCAGTTTCTAGAACTCATGTGGAAAACTATAAATTCGCCATAAATCGTAGGGATAAGCGTCTATGGTGAAGGCTCAATCCTGTGTCAACACACGTATGTGAAGTCATTCCGCCCACCAGGGAGTCAGAAGTTAACTTCGAGTTCGATAGGTACACCTAGAATACGTCGTAAAAGAGAAACTTCTGGAAAATCAGTTCAAGGGTCAGCAAATCTCGATGTTGGCTAACGGCAAGTCAATTTCAAACTGCTTCTTCTTTCTGATCGAGCTTACCTTTGATTCATTAAATTTATTCATGGATTATGGACATTGACTTTCACCTTCACGTACAATTTCGAGTTGAAATGTTCCCGCTGGTGAACTTACGTGGCAGAAATAAGTTATTTAACAAGTGACGCGAGCATTCAAATGTTTAATGGTTTTGAAACTTTGTAGCGTGTGTAAAGTTCGCCACGGAAACAATTGTTATCTTCAAATAACAAATTCTTGTAAGCGATAATATATTTCGTTCAATTGAATATGAAGAAAACAAAATGTTTTTTGAATGTACCCACGTTGGCAGTGAGTATTACGGGTGTAAAGACTGTTGAAGATCTTGCAGCCCAGCTTTTGTTTCAACCTTTCGAATTTTCGGTGAATTACACCATGTCAGTTGTGTTGGATATATTATCACCTTCATCTTCTGCAAAAGATTCAACTACGAACTTTAGTTTCAAGGCTAACCTTATTTCGATGTGCATTATTAGTCATCACGAATTATTACCGACTTAGCCATAGATATCAGCGGCAATCGATCGTGATCTTACCGAGAGAGAAAAATCAGCGACCATTCGACCCTCAAGCGGTGTTGCCGTTTCTAGTACAATTGTACTTTTCCACCATTTTTAGTAGGCCGGCATACTTTATAATTTTTTAGTACATTTACACCCGTATTCGTAGTCCTTCCTTGAGGAACAAGGATTCCTTGTTCTCATTTCACGTTTCATGAACAAGGAATCCTTGTTCCTCAAGGAATGACTATGAATACGGGTGTTAGAGATATTCTAGTGAATTAACATTTGTTAATGTGGATTGCGAATTTTACCCGAACAACGATCAAAAATACTACTCCATGATCAAGAATATCCAGTATGGAACAGATTTAAGTTTTGAAAATGTATTTATGCGAAGACGAATTCCGTAAAACTGGTTTTTTTGTACAGTTTTTGCGTTAAAATTTAAAACTTCGAAAATTTCGTACACTTTTTTGCAGGCTACGCATGCGCATTGGTACGCTGAAAGAGACCTTTCCGTGTGTTGCCTCACTAACAAGTGCGAAAACAATGAAAGCACTACCTGGCGGCAAAAGACATAACCTCACAATAGTTGAATTCCACTCAGTACATTCTACCACCTATCTAGTACATTTTTATTTTTTCATAGAGCTGCTACATTCTTAATTACCAGAGTGGCAATACTGCCCTCAAGAACAAATTACTAAACCTTCGCGGACGTGGAAGGTTGGTTACGACGCGATTCTCGACCCTAAAAGTCACGACTGAATTCTCGGGAAGGAAACTTTTTGTATCAGAATAATGTCCCTTTTTTGTAACGTATCATTCAAAGAGTCCCCGATGTTATACGATGTCTCGCGATGAGGTCACATCGTATTGTGCGCTTTATTGTTAAATTTATCTTTCAATACCACTTGTAAGCAGCTTTCGCCTAATATCCTTGAGATTGGCGCACTTTTCTGCGCAGTGCAATTTCGACCGTCGACTGTGTAACTAATTTAACAAGCTCTACTCAAACAAGCTTAACAAGAGTCAAAAAACCGGCCCAGTCTTGTACATATATCTGTGGACGTTTTCGTTAGGGCGGCAGAAACTCTTTTTGTACCGTCTGTTGCCTCCTGTCGCTGTGGTACCTTGCGAAAAATCTATTAAACCGTATGAACTTGTTCAATGAACCTCAATGGCATAAGAGTCATTTTCAAACATCAGAAAAAGAAAACAACAAAATTACCCTTCGATCCCTTTTGATTTTTGTGGGAATTTAAATTGCGTCATTGAAAGGCATCAGGGAGGCAAGATAGATGAATTCTTTGACGCAGGTTTACCAATTTATTTCCAATCAACGTGACGAAAAGCTTCACAGACGTAAAACAGGTCGGAAGGTAAATTGAATAAATCTATTCTGTAACTTGAAAAATCCGATATTATAATACTGACAGAAATAAAATATTGATATGTATTCGTGCGTCCGAGATACATCGACGTACGACTTACGTTGCCGATTGGCAAGAAATTTAACCCCAGAAAACTCCATAACCATTCCCAGCCGAAAAAAGAAAAGTCTCCTTAATTGGTCCTCGACTTCAGATCTAAACATTGAATTACGTCCCGCTAGGCCATTGTACCTTTTCCAGCGCAGACATTTATCCCTTCGAAAATCTCTTTGGTAATATACTACGTCTATCCCCAAAGATATAAAAATATCCTGAGAAATGCGAGGAGTGAGAAAGCTTTAACCAGTTGGCAAGCTTGGGATATAAAACTCTAAACTTAATTTCTCCGCCCCAAACTCGGGCAATTGTACAACGAGTTAATGTATGACTATTCTCTCCCTCGGTGTTAAATATCTACCGCTGTCGTTTGCCAGTGAAAAATAATGTTTACTTTCTTATCCGATAAAAACAACGGGATGTTTGTTCGGTGTTTCAGTGGTGGCGCGGTGCCTCGTCGTTGGTCTGGAACGTCGGCTGATTCAAAGTCCAAGCGTTTCATCAATATGACGAGCCTCTACCGAGTGCTGCTATGGATGTGCTGGTTCCTCGTTCTTATCGAGTGTTACGACGAGCCGAAAAACAACGACGAGGACGACGAGAGCTCGAAGTTGATTCGCATCACCGGAGACATAATCCTGGGGGGGATATTTCCTATGCACGAACAGGTGAGGCGATTCTTGCTATTTATCGAATTCAGATCGCATTGCAGTTCAAGTTCAGAAACGAAAGTGGATCACGTCCCGCAGGGCTGATAGCCATGTGCTTGCGCTGAAAGGGTCGGTATTAACTCGATTCAAATCTGATCCAGTCGGAGGCTTATCTCAAAGAGAATCTCACGGCTCGTATACCTTTCCTCTCGTTAGGAACTCCGTAAAAGCTCAACTTTCACGAGATAAGCTGCAGACAGAGCAGCGACGGGCTTTGTTCGTGTCAAACGCTGCTCTAATAGGATATTGCTTGTCTGTAAAATCAAATAGCTATCGAAACGCATAGGTGTACATTAGGATGATCTAAAAATAGCGGATCCAATATGGTGGACCAAAATCCCAAAAGTCACTTGATGTTGCCATATTGGACCCACCACTTTGAATTTTGTGATTTCGAATTCGGATTCGTAATCAGCGACCCAAGAAATACCCGTATACTAAAATTTCATCAAAATCGTTCGGTAAATTTAACGTGATCCTGAAAGGGTCAAATGGGAAAAGCCACCCTCTTAAGGACACGGGTTAGAGTTGAGATAGAAATTTGAAAAAATTAACGCAATATTTTTGAATTACTTGGAACTGATTTGGTGCCATGGGTGACCGGTTGAAATTAAAAAATGACCTTTTCAAGGACCGCCCTAGTGTACATGTATGTATAGAGAAAGTTGGCGAGTTGAGCGGATATGTTTTTCACGCACAAGCTCATGAAATAATCGATGGGCGAACGCAGATTTAGGGGGCGAATAGGCCGCGTCTTACGCGGTCGTTAATTTCTGCAGATGAAATTCTTACGCAGCCCTTTTTTTTACCTTTAGAAAACTTGAGCAAGCTTTACCCCGTCAGATTTTATGGACGTGTTTGTTATCCGCCTTTTCACTCTAGCGATTTCGCTGGTGGTTGGGAAACTTTTTAAGCGAACAGATCCGAGATTCCACCACGCGGCCGATGTATTCGCCCTTTTTCGTACATTCCCTTTTACAACGGGATACATATTCGGGGAAGTGAATATTCCCCGTCAAAGTCTTGGAGTATACCTTCCGAGCCACTAGTCAAGGTTGACTTTATTCGACTTCAGGTGCCGGGAACCATGGGCCAATCTCCCTGCGGAGCAGTCAAGGAAGAGAAAGGTGTTCAACGGCTCGAGGCGATGCTCTACGCCTTGGACGAGCTGAACACCGACTCGAGCATTCTGCCCAATACCACCCTGGGCGGGTTGATTCTCGACTCCTGCAGCAGCGACACGTATGCCCTCGACCAGAGCATGGAGTTTGTCCGATCCTACATGAACCAGGTTAGTTGACGAGTTTATTTTCTCTTCCGAACCTTGGCAGCTTTTTCTAACCATCTTTGCTCGTAGGAGCAAATCCGCCTGCACGCCATGTCCTTAATTCTACGAACAGAATTCATTCCCGCGGGGTGGAAGAACTTTGAGTGAAAGACCGTGTTTTTCGTCCCATTCCTGAGGATTCGCTAATGAAGATTTCTCAATTTAGCACAACCCTTGACGAGTAATGGGCCTTTGAGCTAATATTATAGGATGTTTATGCCTCGCTTAATATTGGCTTTTAGGCAGAAACTTCTTCACGTTCTCGGGGGACGAGGCGCAGGATTGATTTCCTCGTATTTTCAAGAAAATAAAGCTCGGGGATACATGCTCGAAACAAGAAGAAAAATGAGACGAGCTTGTAGCTGACAGGGAGCCTTGCGGAAATACCTTTGAAGCAATAAATTAATATTGATCTTATCTTTTGTTTTGCTCGTCCCTACAACATACAGTCGGGGATGTGTTTAAGTGAGCATTGAAGGAAGACGTTATGCTCCTTTATCCCTCTGAAGAGGATTATTCTGAATGAAAAACAGAAATCCCAAGCGGATGATGCGTAGTTGTCACCACCAAACCTTAAGACCATGAACTCACAATCGCCCGAACTTCGTACCCCATTAATTGTTTTTACTCGATCTGAATGTACCACGATCGCGGCGGTTCAACGTTGAACAACACTGAGTTAGGCTCGATAGCTAGACTTTCTCATCATCATTTTTTAAAATAACATTGGCTGCCAGGTTACATCGCGGCAAAGTGAGCCTCGCCATAACTCAACGTCACTTTTAGCCGGGATCTAGCTAAGGATGAAGAGTAAAATATTCTCCCTGTATATCTTGCAACGGTAGCCATGAATTCAACGCTTTACAGACATTTCTCGTGGCACATGTAGCATACGGGTCGACCCTCGAGCATAGAACCTCATCTATATATTTCCGAAAGGTAAGACGTATGTATGTAGAAGTTCTACAGTTGCCGAATCTCTTGACTCCAACCAATACTCATCGGTATGTTTTCATGCCTGCTGCGCTTGAAGAGAAAGGGAAGTAGTGTCTCCAGTTGCAAAAGGCGAGTCCTAACCCAACCTAACCTAACCTAACCTAACCTAACCTCCGATTACTTTTAACCTTTTCATGCATAATTGTATACTTTTTTTTTACACGCGATTCACTTGAAATTTTTCATATATGGGCTTAAGGGGTAGCTGATTACGGATCTAAAACTTGAAATCCGAAAATTCATAATGGTGGATCCAATATGGCGGACAAAAAACAATAAGACGAATAGTTTTGAAAATATTCTATAAAACTTTTTGGTATGTATCAAGTTTGTGTTAAAATTGGAATTCGGATTTTTATGGTAGCTTAGCAGATAGTGTTTTTTTTTTTCGTGGAAAAATCCGAATTTCAATCATTTATTTACCCGGGATATCTTCACAATAAATAAATAAATAAATTAATTTTATGTTTTTTTAGGTTTGGAAATATTTCATGGACGTGTGAAACCAAAAACTCAGCAGCTGTTACCAAAAAAGTAGTTTGACAAGCAAAAATCGATAAAAAAAAAAGTTGGAACGCTGAAAGTCCCAGCGTGAATCAAAGGGGTAAACACTCTAGTTCGGACATACAGCATTGATCATCTAGCTCTCTTGCACGCCTCTTGTTTCGCTCGTGTACTGATATACCGCTGCAGACCGAACCCTCGTAGAACACGAATTTTATTACCAAACAAACACCCTCCTACGGCTGTTTATTTAGCCTGCGAACCGTTACGACGGACGTGAGGCGGTCATTCTTCCCGCCCTGTACTCCTTCCTATTGACCCGGCATCTTCTACCCACTTGAAAATCCTCCTCCACACCTGCTACCCAGAAAATGGATACACAAATACAGGCAAAACGCCGGGCCAGATGCACCGAGCTTTCTCGGCTCCCCCCTCCCTAATCCCTGAATGACCTGCGCCCTGCGCATCACGTATCGCCTGCAGCTTTGGCCTGAGATTCCGCCGCGCGTATTCACACTGTAAGCAGATATTTCAGAATTAAATCTGAAAAGTGGCTGCAACGGCGGACGTATGTTAGGTACTCTGCTGGCGGTTGAAGAAGGTCCCGGCGATTACAAGTGCCTACTCTCGACGAAAGCGTGCGGCATCAATCTATGGCCCTTGAAAGGGTGAGAGTGAGTCGGCAAAACAATGAGCTTACCAGAAACGAGGCTTCTAGCTCTTTCCACCAACTATATAGGATCATGTTTTCACTTCCGCTCGCTGCGACGTATACGTACGAGTGTTGGCTACCCTTTTCCTAACTCAGTTACGTAAATTGTGAAACAATTTTATACATTTTGAACATGATAATTGCGGCTACCCCACGGTGATTATAATGCAAATCCTTTGAAATTCCGTAGAGGTTTTGAAGTTGACAAATCTTCCGTCCGAGTAATGATATTCAATTCACCATTGCCCTAATGTTACCCTCAGGACCAGTTCCCGGACCCTAAAACGTTAGGATACCTTCAAACCCTCGACCCAGCAAAAGAGCCGCAAAGAAACGGGCATAGAATCCGAATCACCAGAGCGTGAAAACATGAGATTCGGACTGATCCTCAATCGGCTGGACTTCGAATATTTTGTCCAGTAGGGAATTTCCATGTCGCAATTCTCGCCGTCACTGAACCGCCAGTTTTAGTCTTAACAAAATTTACTAATGACCAAGTCTATATGGAAAACCGTGTTCTCTTACAGTAACTGTGTTAAGGTTTAAATTATAGTTTATCAGTGAAATATCAATAAAGGTATCAACCATCGCTGAAATAACTATCGGATGATGGTGGAAGTACAAGACCTATCTGTGCCCTGATTGCATTTACCATCTTATCTTAGAAATACCGACTGACGATAATTACGAAGTTGCTGGTAATGCAATAAGCGTTAATAACAGAGACTCTCCAAGCTTGTCCCATCATCGTAAAGATTTTCACGATTTTAACACCGTTAATTAGATAGTATTCCTCCGACCTGGCTAACTTCGTACGTACAATCGTTCCGGTATAATGTTTCATTTTCGGTCAAACGACTGTGGCCTCAACTCCACCAAATCATTGCCGGGCTTTATTTGATCAGAACTGGAAGAATTGTCTGACGTGAATCTAAGGCAGTCTGATTGATTCTGGTGGCTTGCGGCGAGCCAATTAAAATTAGCGCGAAAATAACTTCTGGTCAGCTGTCGTAATGACTAGACAACTTTATCAAATTAAAGCTACGGGTGGTGAAATTCATGATTTAACCCTTTGAATTACACATTATTGTACTGAGCCGACTTTTATAACAAGACACTATTCTTTTGGTTTTGGGGTCACTGATTACAAACATGAGATCAGATTTCAGAAATCCAATATGGCGGACGAAAATTTCAAATTATCATCGAATACGGTCAAAAAAACTCTATGCAGGGATTTTCAGGGATTAGGTGGTGATTGGATCCGCCAACTTAAATTTTATAAATCCGTTTTCAGATTCAGAGTCAGGAACGCCAAAATGTATAATTTATGTAAGACATGTATGACTATGACTCAAAAGGTTAATTCTTCCTTATGATCGCGTTTCACTGTGGCAACTCATTCTGTTCGTTTTGAAATTGCAACGGTCAACACGGGGCTGCTTCTCGCGGCAGAACTTCTAGGCTATATTTATTTTTTCTTTTATTTTGCTAGCCCTTGTATTTTTCCAATCAGGTAAGAACGTGAACAATCGAAAACAAAGCCAATACCATATATTATTCAGATTAGTTGACTTTTCGTGTACGGTACTCGATTGGAATTTGCCGTTTACAATGTTTATTTACCAATGCGCTTCTGGGTGCAACTTGACTCGCTGTGCGTCGCGCAAGCAATTTACTGTGGACAATTAACACTCTTCCGGAGCCATAATTACTGCTCGAGGCAATTTTCAGAGCAATGGCTGTACTATTCACGGAAAATTCGCAAATATGGAGAGCGAAATTTTCACACGCGAGATCCACGAGTTTTCCCTCCGTTCTATACCTCAGCTTGCTGTATTAGATTACAGTTATTATCAACCCATCGACGGTTGGCCCGACGCTCTAACGACGAAGAGGTTCGCCACGATCGAGTAGCTGTGCCAAGTAAAAGTAGAGTAAATCTATTTTTCAATATATCCCAATGGCTGGAAGAAATTTCGACGGAACGAATCCATTTGGTAATTCGTTCTGATTGATGAAAAGTTCACGACGTTATATGAATTTTTTGCGCAACAACTTTGCTTCAACTTTTTTATTTACCTGTTAATTAGTTTTTGTTTTCCAGTCGATGTTTGACCAGCTATACCTACTTGACGGTTTACCACACCGCATTTGCGTGGTACATATTTAACTTGCCTGCGGATTTCAACTAATTGTACCATACCTCTCCTTCAGCTGTCGGGCAGCTACGAATTTCACCCTCGGAGAAACTTTCCATCGCACCTGCTTGTAGCTTCCCACAGTTTATAGAAATTCAATTGATTTCCACGCTTCAGAAATTTTTACTCTCACAGACGCGTTACTTGTCAAAGAAAAAAGAGCTGTCGAGGTCTAAGGATGGCGTTAAGCTGCATGGAAGGTAATGTTACACGTGCAAATATTATGTCATCCATACCATGAGAAATAGTTTTTATGATGAAAAGTAAAAAGGCGCAGACTGTAAGGATTCGAAAACGGTTTTTGACGGGGGAATCTGTTCTAGATCATCGGCATTTTTTTCTAGAATTATGAATTCTCTTACATCAATTGATTATCCGACAGAATGCGAAGGTTATGTTCGTACCTCTCGATCACTGATTCAAACCTTTATTTCGCGTATCGATGCTGGCACGTTTCATAATTTTCGGTTTGCCATCGGCAGAATGTAGCTGAGCTAGAAACGGAATGACGGGGGACTTGAGGTCTTGTCATTCATTCGGCGACTTTGATGAAATACGTGCCTATTCACCTGTCGCTTTCGCTGACTGATGCGGAAACCAAGCGAAAGGAATGGCTCCCCATAAGCCTTCAATTGGCACGATTTGTTTGTTTCAGATCGGTTGTTTGAATTTAGAGACACAATCCCGTTGTGTTCCGCAGAGCGAATAAACACAGGAAATTAATCATTTCATTTTGAAAACCCCAGCGTAACCCCGGCCCTAAGTCAAGTTCGGAAAATTCAATTACCTGCAACCCGGCCTCGAAATTTTCTGAGCTAATTAATCAATCCTCTTCTATTCTTAATGACAGGCTTACTCCACGAGCTTGAAAATCTATCGCTTCGTAACTGTTTAATTTCTGTATGTGTTAACGTGTAGTGTAATGTAAAACACGTGAACCGAAATGAAAGTGGCAAATACATAGCCACATTGGGGCAAGGTCTCCAAACTGTGATTGCAAAACTTGGGATGGCCACTTAATTTCTTAAACGAAATAAAAGCATACATACGGCTTGTGTGATTTCAGCTTTCGGAAGGCTATTTTCCGCGATATTAGAAGGTTGAAGTGACCAACGAGCGGTGGAAATTTACTTGACATTTAAAGGTACAAACATCGCAATACCTCCAATATATGATTCCGCGGTTGGGGTAATGTTTTTTCTCTGAACGTAGGATCATGCCTTAGAACTCGCATAGTTCGACCGTAATTTCTCACGAAGTATGTGTTCACACATTCTACGCATACAGATTTAAAAAGGTGACCGAAATTCGATACAACACTTCTCTCCCCGCACACGTTAATAATACGTTAATAAATTTTTCTACAAAGCACCCTGACTGTGTATAACATGTAACTCGTACACGCCTACATCGTCGGAAATCCAGTGTCAAATTTGATTCCACTCGGGGTCCGATTTCACACAAGCGGGTGACCAAGCCACCGTCAATTACTACGCGGGATCTCTTATTAATTCTTTTTCATAAACATCACGTTCAGCGTCGCCGGATTTAGCACCAAACGAGGTGGGCTATTTTCGAAGCTACAGGAACGGAGTCAGATTTCATCCGGGGTTCTCACAGTCTATGTATCGGTCGTTCTGAAAACGCGTCGGAATTCAAGCAGACGGTGTAAAACGAGCAGCTCATCCAATGCTAACTAACGTTAACATCGCGAATGTAAATTACGTTGAGAGAAATTAAGCAGCGATCAAGACTCGTCTGCCTCGTGCCGGTGGAACTGTATCAACGGGCTCAGCTTACAATTAGCTTCTTCGCCAAAGGATCTCACAACATGCACCCACATTATAGGCCTATCTGCCTACTTACATGTATTACATAGCACACAAACCCCGGGTATTGGCTTTTGACTCTTGACTGGGGCAACTTCCACTTGCACATAAACACCGGAGGGAGCGTGTCAAGTGGGATCACGACGATAGGTTTGAGTCGAAATCCCTCGACCATTATAGGTCTAAGGGATTCCAGGGTGCGAGTACCTTCTGCTTCTGTGGACGCGGTAGAACGGCGCAACCTTCTTCACCCTCGGAAAATTAGTAAATAAAGGCCCTTACCCTTACCCTCACCCTTACCCTGTCACTTTCAATTATAATTTAAAAGAAGTAGTAGATTACGTATCTGGGATGCAAAGTAGGTATTTTCGCGTCGACAGTCTAGAGTTTGCAACATATGTCAGCCGGAGCCGAATATTGCAAATGCGTAAGACGTAAAAAACTTTAATTTTATCGGGTACACGATGCTATTTGGCTGACAAAAGTAAGGCTTACAGTTTCTTGTTTCACAGTCTTGCGTTCCAAAAACGAATGCGCGTGCACGGAGTATGAATTTGACCACTTTAAAGGACTAGAATATTTTACGCGCTTTTTTGCACTGTCGCAAAAATGACTAATTCCGAAAAACTTGAAGATACGCGTTACCGTAAGCGAAGCTGTGTTTTCCTGGGAAAATCAGACTGCCAACCAATTGACATAATATTTTGCGTCTACTATTGCTCTACACGTGTATAAGTGAAAACTTGAGACACGAGACGGAAAATAATGAATCTCAATTACCTATCAACACACCAAAATACCTCGAGTATTACCTAACAACTCGCTTATTCTTTTTAGTGCCTGCTTCATTTAGTTGGAATTCGTTTCAACCTTTTCACAGAATTTCCTCAAGGTGAAAATTGCAGAATTTATACTATGCGGTTAGAAGAAGTTTCTACATTTTTCTCTACAACTATGTAGATGAGGAGAGACGATTAAAAGATCATTTAGATTGAACGGTAAATTTCTCATTTTTCCATGCATATTGTTGAATCGCTAATCACTTAATCGATCAAATCTTGTTACAACGACGATGAAAAACTAATTTGCCCTATCGAGGATAACCCTTATACTCCAGTGTAAGATCCATGAAAAATTTGTCGTGGAGGGACGACCCTTAACATCCGGTTTATTCGCTAACAAAGAAGGTATCCCAAGTCTATCTTTCCGATTTGATTTCTTTTCTACTTTATTATAGTAGAGTAAAACCTAAGCGACACGTATTTTTTTTTTTTTTTTTTTCATCTGCCACTAAATACTTTAAGGGGGTAAAACCACCCGCCAAAATAATGCTTGTGAACGGCGAAATGGCAGTTTGACCCACAAGAACGTAATATTTCTTGACCAATCCAACTGGAAACGATTTCTCATAACGAGAAATGAAAAATGCAATTTTATCAATTAAGAAAAAAAAAAATAAAAAATTGTCGAATCGTCCCTTGACATTTCTTACTTCGGAGGGTGGTTTCACCCCCCTAAAGTGTTTAATGGCAGATAACAAAAAAATACGCGTCACTTAGTTTTTAGGCTGCTATAAAATATTACAAAAGAAATGAAATCGGAGAGATCGACCTGGGATATCCTCCTAGTAAGACACGCGCCCGTCAAAAGCTCTTTACTCACCGCGTGGACACCTCGTGAATACATCGACGAAAACCATGTCGTTTGGAAGGTAGGCGTCGTGACTGTCGTGAGTTCATTAATTCTAGGCATGGGGCGCCCTGTATCACGTCGGCTTCTCGGTATTACGCTGCAGTAGTGCATTTTGGTGAATGTCAATATCGAGTTAGATACATTAACCAGCCCCACGGAGTAGTAGTCGGCGATGTTTGCTATCGCGTCATATTTAGACGAAACTCTGGAGGCCTCGCATGGCTGCCGTCTACATTCCAATTACGAGCAGCATCGCGAAACACTTTGTTCAATATCGTGAATACTCTCAATTAATACTCTCAAGTATACAATGTACAAACCGAGTCTCCGCCTCGCATCAAATAATTCTATGCTGCTGTTTTTGAGTAGACTGTCATACCTTCACTGATTTTTAAAATCCGAATCAAGTTACCTCAGCACCATTTCTCGCATTTCCAACTCTTCACATCCGTAATATACATTTTCATTCCCGTATTGTGGTTGCCGCAACAATTTCAATCGCGACTCAGTTTTGTTTAGTTTCGAAAAATTGTTCAACTTTCGTCTAGTACAGGCCTCGAAAAATGATACATTCCAGTCTAGTCTCCGTTTTTTCATGGCTTTATCCAAAGGTCAAATCACGCCCAGAACAAATTAACTTCGACTAACGTTCGTTTGACACCTAAAGGAACTGTGACAACAATGCAGTATTATCCTTTATTTCATTATACGCCTGTCGTAATTAACTTACTCTGAGTTAAAATTACGTAAATTGAAAACGTATACGATACCCAGGTATCGAGGATGTGAGGCTCTGCTAATTTTTTATTTTTTTTACACATTTTAATTCTGGTGTCATAAAACAAGGAAGTATATTATTAAATTATAACGTCATTATATTTTAATAAAATGTGAATAATCGTAAAACTAGGTCTTATAACAAGTCAAGGTAAATTTAAACGAAAGATAGTGCTATATAAGTATTAAAATAATAATTTGGACGTAAAATAGGTAAAGTAAAATGAACAAAATAGAGAACAAATAACATTCATCAATGGGGTTAAACCATTCGATTTTTTGTACACTATAGCGTACAATCTTGATTTTCGTATTTCTTACGATTTTCTCGAGATATACTGCATATAAAATAATTTTCAAGTATATGAAGTAGGGGTAAAATTTTCTATTTATTTTATACAATTAGTCTCGCATTACAAGAAAATCGCAGTTTAAAAAAAAAAACTTAATTTCTGAAGCAAATGCCAAACATCTTAAAACCTTACAAAAAATGTTTCTTCGCTCAAATAAAGACATTTCAAGAAAATATTTTCAGTTTAAAGCGAACGGGTTAAATCCAAACGTTATATTTCTAACAGTGACTATGTGACCCAAGAGATTTGTACCTGAATCTTCTTAAGAGGTTATACCTAGTTAGAATTTTTCAAAAATCGATTCTTTTCTTAAATTTCATTTTCGTAATGTACATACATTGAAGTATATACACTGCAAATCTCATGTCGACCCGACAAATATTCTCGAAGTTACGGGCACGTTTGCAAAGTCGCCCCCCGAAGCGTATAAAGTGCTTTTCAAACTTTCAACGCATTTTTCTCAAAACTATGCTTTCAAAGTCGGCGAGCAAGATTTCTCGGAAACTGCTGAACCGATCAGTCTCAAATTTTTGTACAAACTTTATGAATATACATTAATAAATTGTAACGACTCTTGATGGAAAATCCTTGAAAAATTGCTTTTATCGCCCTCTATATGGGCATCAAAAGACTGAGGACTGTCACCTAGCGACTATCTGGCTTCTTTTGTTTCAGGATATGTCCGAGTACAAGTGCGAGAGCGGAAAACCACCGGTATACGTTCCGCACAAGCCAGTAACCGGAGTCATCGGAGCCTCTTTCAGCGTAGTTTCCATCATGGTAGCCAACATTCTCCGGCTGTTCAAGGTGAGTAATTTGTTTTTAAGATAAGTTCTGGGACGTTCCAGTGTTATCCGCTTCCTCGATAGGGGCGAATTTTGTAAAATATGCGCCGACATTTGCTCAACACGTTTCATCTGGTTGATGGGGTATTTAAAACTTGGCCAACCTTTGTTTGCTTTTTACGTACCTACCTGACTTCAAACTTTCAAAACACCCTCGAGTTTGTCAATTCTCAGCATCCAACTCCCCGACCTCCTGAACTACTAGGCGGAGTTAGGCAAGTTCTTGAAAAGTGGAGCGGTGCGTAAAAGTTTGGAAATCGATTACTGTCGCCAAACTGTCGCAAGTACTAATGAATAATAAAAACAAAAAAACAAAATAAAAAAAGAAAATTCCCTCGACTCGGCTGAACGGTTATTGCTACAACTTGTAATTTTTCCTCGACGCTAAGACAGTGATCAGGGTTATTCCGCTCTTGCAGAATAAATCGAGTGACAACGCTGGGAGCAAATTTTTATTTAGATCTGATTACGACGTCGCTGCCGTCGGGTGACAAAAATTTCCCCTCTTTCTGGTGAAAAAAGTTATACCCATAACTTTCCTCACGTGTCCCGGCAGCACTTGGCCTCGACTGAAAGGCGTATTAGCTCGCATATTTGTCCCGAATCATCCCTCGGCTGAATGAAAACGCGTCCGCCCGTGCAGCCTTTCACGAATCAGTTGCTCCGAGGGGCTTAGGGTGATGTGGGATTCAACTTTGCAACGCGGAGGATAGCGGCTGGATCCAAAAGATGCAAATTTGATGCCGGATGAGGGCTTCGAGGCGCTGGAATTAGTTGTGAGACAAATCAACGGAGGTTTTTATTCCGAAAGAAGGGCAAAGTCTCGTCTCCTGAACCACGGTCCACCCTTGGTCACCCTGAAAGCGGAGAGTCTCAGCGTTGCCAACTCAAAATCTAGGCGTTTCACTAGCTCGAGTTGAAAGATTCATGCTTTGGGACGAAAGGTCACCAGATTTTTTTATAGTGCCTTTTTATTTATTAAAACGGTATTACAAATGTTTTTAATATTTGCACGTTCACACTTCTGAATTTACATATATTTTATATTCATCGCAATAAATGTATATAGAGTATTGATGACGATGAGTCGTACCATATTTTCTACAAAAACAAAGTTCATAAGAATATATTTTAGGCATTCAGCATGCTTGATTTTTATATTTTTATTACATATTTACATTATGTGTTATTTTATTGAGCAATGACAATTGCACATACTGAGTTTGATTATGTTTTGGAGCACGTTTTTCCCATTATTTCAGCGTCGGCACATGTTTTTGCAATTTAAAATGTAGACTGAAGATTTGAAGAATAGGTCGATAATCCCTAGAATCCCTAGAACGACCGAATGCTGAATGCGCTCGAAAAAACCAGTAATAAACAAAAATAAAAAAATAAAAAATTTGAATAACGTGACTAAAAATTAATGCAACGGGTTCATATAGTCACCTGATTAGGTACTGGTCACAAATGAGAAAAAATATCACCGGAAGAGTGTTGAAAGTTGTTAAATCTAGTGCGAAAGTCTCTGACTTGGCAACGCTGGCGGAGAACGCGTAGTGCCCATACTTATTGTTAGGAGCAGCGATGACCAGGTTTCAAGAAAATGGTGAAGCAGAGGTTGGACGTTGATGATATCATCCCATTCAGGAAAGGCTGCGTCAAACAAAGCTCGGAGACGCCACGGCCGAGTGGCGCTTTTTATTGTCATAGCTCGGTTGTCGGGATGGAGAGGAAAATATTACAAGCGGTGAGGATCTTGTCGGGAAAACAAGTTTGGATGAATTGGATTTGTTGCAGCCGCTGCCGCTGCCGAAACCGTAAATACTTCGATTTTCCTTTGAGAGATTTATTTATCATGTATGAATACATACCTACCCGTAAATACTGAATAATGCAAAGATTTTTCGGGTGAACTGACAGGTTTTTTGTTAATATGGAGCAGCTGCTCTGTCCCACTGCTAGCTTAAAAATGAAAAATTTATTGAATCGGAAGTAGGACGGCATTACGTACGCGAAATGTTTCAAGCTGCGGAATGGTCATCTTCCAACATTCCGAGACAAGAGATCATTTGCATTAAGATTCTCATAATGTGCTTTTCAAGTCGAGACTCTAGTGCAACAGTTCACCGAGTGTATGAAAAAGAATTATTAATATTTAATCGCAATTAGAGCTGAACTCGAGCTTCTAAGAGCATCTCCAACGGTCTCGAGTAAATGTGAATACAGAGGATTTCCGTCGGAATAGTGCAATGCTTGAATTCCGTTAAATGTACAATGCAAGAAACGCGCGCTATTTCTACAACCTCGTATAAGTGATGTCGAGAAAGCTGGAAATAAGGTGATTCACAAGGCTACTGAGTGCTTACAATAAGATTGGTGAAGCGCTGGAACTAAATCGATATAAAAGAAAATCGTTCATCACTTTCGATACCAACATCATATGCCTATTAACACTTCAATTCACGCTGGGACGCTCAGAATTTTACGGAATTTTTTGAACATTTTTTTCCTAGCAATTGTTGTTTATTTGCCATATTGGCTGCGCCATTGTGAATTTTCAAATTTCGAGTTCAGAATTGTAATCAGCGGCCTCAAATGTCCGTGTATGCAAAATTTCTCGTGAACCGCATGCATGGAAAATGTCTGGATGAAAGAGCTAAGAGAACCTTGAGGCCATCACTTGAGGCTCTACGGTTCGGCCCAATTATACACAAAGTCGATTGCTTATCACGTACGCATCAAACGGGGTTGAGCCAAGAATAAATCTATCAGGATGCTGATCTCGCAAGTTTTTCGTTTTTTTTTTTTTTCACTAAGAATTAGGATACCGGGGAGATCTCGCACAAATGGTAGCGCGAGGCGCGGTCGATCGGTCACTGATAAGTTATAGGTAACGCATTGAATCCTCGGTCACAGATGTGTGTCGACATTCACAAACGCACAAGCCTCTTTTGAGATTGTAGCTTAATCATGTTAACAAAATATGGATAGGTTCGGAACCGACCGTGCGAAACCAACGCTAATCATTGCTACCCCAAAACTACAATTAACCATTATCTGATCAACCCGAGCGTGCAATGACTAATGATCAAAAGCTGCTTTCTTTAAGCTCTTTGAAAAACCGGCTCTCGCAGCGGTTGGGCCAGGGTTGAAATTCCGAAATTCCGCCTAAATTCAAATTATTTGATGGTGAAACTTGATGTAAGGAAATCAAACTTTTATTGAAACAACAAAATTTCATATGCTCAGAAACCCGCCGGCTCAAAGTCCCAAAATGTAAGATTCCAAAAATTCAAGTTATGATAGAGCAAGGTTCCGAAAAGTAAAGATCCGATAGAGCAAAGTTCCGAAAAATAAAGCTTCGATAGGGTAAAATTCCGAAAATTTAAATATACTCACGCAGCGTAGTTCACTCGACGAGTGGATGTAAGAAATTCGAAAACCGGAAATCACAATAACCAGAATTCCGAACGTTAAAATATCGAAAATCCAAAACAAAGAAAGATCAAAGCGGGGAAATTTCACCGACCCAAAAATTAGCAGAACTGAAATTCTTCGATCATTCGGAATTTCGATGTTTCGGATGTAAATATTTTCTCATTTTCGCACTTTCGGAACTTTCGCTTTTCGAAATTATGCCCTTTCGGCATTTATACCTTTTGGAATTTTCCCCTTTCAGAACTGCGCACTTACGGAACTTTGAGCATTGGGTTTCGGATCATTCGATACTTTGATATTTCGTCAAAAATTGATTTCTCTACTGTAAGTTTCGCCAGGAACAAATTCGAAATTTAGCGCTCTCGAAACTTTTCAAATTCGCAAATCCAGCCCCGCCCCAATTGGTTGTCGACCGCTCATGACGCGCTGCACTCTGTTTCACTTGTTTATCATCCGTAATTGTTTCTAGATCCCTCAGCTGAGCTACGCCTCTACGAGTACCGAACTTTCCGATAAGAGCCGATTCGAATACTTTAGTCGAGTCGTCCCGCCCGACAATTTCCAGGCTCAAGCGATGGTCGAAGTCGTGCGTCGACTGGGCTGGAAATACGTATCCACCGTCGCCGTTGAGGGTGATTACGGGGAAAAGGTAAGATATGCACCGCACTTACCTTTAACGTGTCTCAATCCTGAACCCACGTCTCGATACGACCATGCAATGATCATGCCATTTCCCACTCCAACACCAAGAACGTTTACATTTGTATCTCATACAATTTCATTGGCTCATTTTACTCTCCAGACTATAAACAGCGCCATCCAAAGACGCATGAATTCTGCTTCGAGCATTGCCGAATTCCTTACGGCAATCTACCGTCCACTACATTTTTATAGCAGTAATTTTTTCACCTTGAAGCTACAGTCAAGAATACATTTTCACCTTCCGCGTAGGTCGGTACTTGTTACATTTGCTGAGCTGTTTCACATGTCAGTTTAAAACCATGAATTCGCAGATCGTACAAGAATTTTGGGAATAAGGTACCATGCAGTTATTTTCCTCTTCTGTTCCATCGATTGCAGATTCGATTCAATGACGAATAATATAAAAATGGGAATCCCTCGACACAAACTGGCGAATTATGCCGTCGTCTGTCAGGCTTTCACCAACGATGAGGGTAGATAGGGAAATCTTAGATGTCTTCACCCGCGAAATAATGACGTACCGTTCGAGGATCAGTATATATGACAATCCGAGAGAAAAACCAATGGAAATTGATGTCGATTGCTGAGAATCGTTACAAGCATTGAAGCTTTTCCCATCTCCGTCTGCTAGTTATTACGATTTCTTTATAGAAACGTTTCAAGCGGTATCGTTATATGCCGCTATTGTTCTTCAATAAGAAAGTGGACAAAAAATAACGAAAGGTTTGTGTTGGTGTACCTCGAGGTTAATGATTTACACAGTCTACGTATACCGAAACCGAAAAACTGCACAAAGTGTATTCCACGCCAAGTCTAACACGGCGTTCGCTCACCGTAGCATTACCATCGAGATCAGTATTTTATCTTCATCGCGTATATGAATCCAATAGTAGTTTTTTCTCAGCATTCAATCGATCAACGTTCAAATTCGATTGGTTCCGATTTAAAACCGTATACAGATTAATTTTTATTATAACGTGGATGCAGATAGAATTGAATCCGAGTTGAAAGACCTTGAACCGTGATCTACAACTAATCCCGACACGGAGCTATTTTTTGTGAGGAAGTCTAGTCCAAAGAGAAGGAGATTCGATTCATTGATCCGTCGTCGCATAGGAGCTCCGCTATTTCCTCTGATCTTGGTTTACAGAGGAAAACTTGTATGACCAACTTCTGCATGTGGCAATACGAGATATTATTCCTTCCGGAAGAAGATTCAAAACGAAATGTATTTTGTAGATAGCTATGCTATGCCAGTGATTGCCGCGTATTGCATATAAGATTTTGAAACTTTGCACAGATATCTACTTCTTACTGAAGGATACTTACAATTCTTTCCACCTGCACCTCTTTATGCCACGGCTGGACACTCGAGCACTCGCTAACTTGCTTTCACTGTTTATATCGTAACAAAGCAGGCACTCCAGGATCCTGGAATTTGTAACTTTACCAAAGAGAATCTACAGATCGTAGCATGCTTTTCACATCCCAATGCCGTAACAAAGCAGCTACACCGAATTCATAAAGTGAACTCTGTCTGAGAAAGTAGTCTTGAGGCGTAAGAGGCGAAAAACTCAGGGATATGCTTCGTTGGCAAGAGTGGCCGTAATTAGCGTTCGCCTCGGCCACATCGCCAGATAGCCCAGCATCAACGCAAGCTGCTGTTTGACCTTGTCGGTGATCAACCCTGACGTTCTGGGATTATTCCGCGACACCCGGTAGTCAGTGTCGTTACAAATCATCGATCCTTTCAGTCACAGAGCCGGTGTAATAGCACCCTTTTCTTGTAATTTTTTTTAAATTCCATGCAAAATCCTACATTTTTTTGCATTTCAAAAATTAAATTGCGTGACTCAAAGGGTTAATAGAGCATAATCGTGCTTGCGAAGATACGGCAAAAATAAACGCGTTTTCTACCCTATTCACCAACGCGTAAAGATTACGATTGCTTCGTGATGACATGCGAAGACTATTCAGTTCTGAAACGTAAAACGAGTACGTGAAAATAGACTTGAATCCGACATCACTCCATCAATCCCTGTTCTTCCCTATGTAGTAAGTATCCATGTGTCGGATAGATGTTTATGTGCATCTACTACATTCCCAACAGTGACGTAAAATGGATCGACACTTTCCACCATTGTCAAATGCGCGCGGGTTTTAAAAATATGAAAAATTTCGCTTTCGGAGCCCGACACGACGAAGAGATAATGCATATATGTATTCGTGTTGGCCCCACATATACGGAAGTGGAAGTATTATTTCAAGCGCTCGTCACTCGGTTGTGGTAGAAAAATTCCATTATGCATACAATGAAGCGTAGCTCACTCTCCGTAGAAATCCGCCCCTCCGTCTGTCGTCGTGGGTACAGCCCGGTAGCCAGCATAAGCTATGCATACGATTCGATTGCTAAGCTAGTACGTATCCACGATTGAATAAATTCCCAGGATGTAGACGCAACGCGTGTATCCTCAAGTTATACCTAATTTGGGATATCGGTCAACTGTCGGCCCAACAGTCAAATATTTAGGTATCCCTCCAGCAGCCGGTGCATTTCTTTAGCCAGCGAGTGAATCGTAAAAAGACCGAATAATTCGGTAACTTCCCAGATACCTGCGGACGTGACTTGAACTTGTAACTTGTCGCACGCGTTGTATCTCCTTCATCCGTACAGTAACAGTCGGGAAAACTTGGCCGCTTAGAGTCTGACACCCTAGACGTATGTACCGATAAAGGGATAGAGCTGTTTGTCTTGACGGCATTTTGGAGCGAGTCGATCCCTATTTTCTCATAACTTGGTCCATACGTATGCACGTAAGCAAGTGGCATTGGTATTGGAAAATGTTCTCATGACGTCAGTGTACGGTCTTATACATATACAAGTCTTGGCACTTCCCCTAGAGTCTATAACCATTTGCGTGGCCGGTTGATGTCATTTTTGTCCGCAAGCGCCGACATCGGGAAAGCCGGGTGCGACAAGGACACAACCACTGGTCTTGATTTGTATTATATAATGTTCGGTATGACAGTAAAAAGAAGCAATTTTCAACTGAAGGAGGTTATGTCAAAAGCCGAAATGTGGGATATAGCGTGATAACATTACGCACGCGTAATACTAGGCTTGCCGGATACTAACGCTTATGCGGCAAAGTCTCGTATTAACTAGCCCCTGTAACGGCATGTCTTTTACCCACATATGCCCAGACCTATGTATATATATATGTATATATATATATATAAGACCATACGTCAGAGCCTGGTTGTCGGTGCCATTTACCACCACATAACCTAAGTTTTTAATTCTGATGAAGGCAAATCGTAATTATTGGGATTTCAAATTACTCATGTCACATAAATTAATTAAACATAATCAATAATGTACCTGTTCTACCAACCACGTGCAAAAAAATACGGTCGACGGTCAGCTGTCATGCCGGGTTACATTAGTTTGATTTTTCTCCACCAGATAACATATTGCAAAATGACGATCCCAATAATAAGTATGCATATGTGATATGCATACATTACGTATAACCACCGTAGCTGCAGTGACTCTAACTATGACCAAGCAGCCCCCAAGGACTAGCTGACGATCGAAACAAATCCCCAAGATATTGCGAAACTTTAATGAAATCAGAATCCCTCGCAGTCCCCGGAGACTTTGGGATAGCGGCCGAGTTTAACTACTACGTTGACTGAAGATACATGCAGGATAATAACGGACCGTCCTGGGCAAATCTTCGCGACGGATCCGAAGGTTTTCAATGAACCTTGCGGATAATTTATAAAACTGCACTTTTCCGGTGCCCTCTACCTTCTTCAACCTATTCAAAAGGCCGCTCCCGAGGCCCGTCAAGGTTCTACCGTCTTCACCCACGTAGGTATAATTACAGGCGAGTGTTGGTCATCCTTCTCAGGCTGGCTGCCCAATTGACCCTGCAGACAGCCAGAGTTAATTTACGCACTTAGATTTGGTAATTAGGAAGGCCGGAGAAGCTGCTTGATGCGATTAGATGCGTGAACGATCGTAAATCTCAACAAGTTTATATCGTCGTAAAATGCTGATTAAGAGTTTCCACTAGGAAGATAAACGGTTCGGACAAGGATGACTGGACGATTGTTTACGGTCCAAGAAACCGAATAGGAATCAGAGTTATCTCGTCTCTTCATTCATTTTGTTGTTCGATAGTTGCACCTCCTTTCGTACGATAACCCTAATTAATTCTAACGCATAGATCTGTTGGCACATTGCAGATACGTCCTTGAAAAGAACAACGAATGCGTATACAGATACAGTTTTCACTACCTGATTTGTTCAAATTAGCGTGGCGTGCTCAATCCCAAGCCTCCGTATGACAAAGTCGGTATTTCCGTTTTTGATTGCGAAAACCCTACTTCCTTGAAATTATCCGTACCTGTTGGTTACTGTAACTACTCCGTCAGACTAGGATAAGATCCAAGTACTCATCAAGGGTTATAGCTCTGAATCGTTACTGTTTAGAGAAAACAGCGATCAATAACCTAGACAAAAACACCCGAATATGAGCCTATATATTGCCACCTCGAAAATTTTCCCACCGTTGCCCCCTGGCACTACAGTAAGGTAGGCGACGGAATTTGGAATCAATTCCCTCGACTTATCTATATATGGGGCGTTCCACGTTAAATTTGCAACTCATGTACCTCACTCCCTTCGATTTTGATAATTCTTTAGTCTGATGTTGCAGCCGACTCATAAGGTTCTTGGAATTTTTTTTTCTGTTGAATCAGTACAACCTATCTACAATAGTTGGCGCGCGAGTCGTTGCAACAGATGAGCGTATTTCCGATTTTGATATTATTTTTTTCAGTGAATATTTACAACGTCTGACCAGGTTTTAGGTTATATTTTGTTACCACAAAATTGATAGTTTGGAAAAAGTAACAATATTTGTAAGCCAAGTCAGAACGGAATCACACAATTATGCGAACGCAGAATAAACTCTCATAGATAGAAGTTAGATTAGGTTCGATTCTAAATAAGGTCAGATATTATCAGTCTTGATCGAAATATTCTGAACTGTTAACAAATTTTTTTTATCTGAGTAGAATTTTTATTTGATCACATTAAATTTAGATGCGGGAGAAGCCGCAACGGGCTGCTAGTTAGCTATAAAGGAAGACTGAGCGATTCTGCACTTTCTCGATTTGATGAGCCCGAGATCACAGTCAAATTATCAACGCTATACCTACTGTACACCCTCTACTACTACCGTTAGCAACTTTGACAAAAGAAATGCAGCGGAAAAATACGATTCGTGCGAAGAGGCCTGATTCGACAAACCTTCAAAACATCTCGTATTCTCAGCTCGTCCACCGGAGCAACGTTGATGCGGTATTTACTTGCGTTCTGACAAAGTAGGTAATCCGTTCTATATTCTTGAACTTGTATCGAGATTTTGCCCTTACTGACTCATGCGATGAATGTTGCTTTGTACGAGTTTCACGAGGTTAAATCTTCCCGAGAACGTATGGAAGATTCACTATTCCGAAAATGTATAAAAATCATATTGCAATGCGCACTGATAAATCGAAGTATTCGATTATGCCCAGGGAAATGCGAAAATGAGTGACGTTAGAAATTGCGGATACGAAGAAGTTGTTTGATTTCCACAAGACCAGAGCCTGGAAAGTCGTGAGCCGAGAGCTGAGAGGCACGAGCTGGTGGAGTAAGTTAAGAGAGAGATTCAATTTTCGTTGCATGTAAATTGGGACCAGGTTCCGACGGGATCGTCGGTGGTCCCCCGGGTAAAATGGAGTTCCACTGTGACGGTTTTATCCCGGGAGATATCTAAGGTGAATAAATAGGAGCGGTTTTCTGTAATCCAGTATATCTTTATTTTCCTACTCGCATGTGCCTATGGGACGTTCGGTTATCCCGTGATATCCTTTGATACGAAGAATACAGGAGGACGTGTGTTGAAGTTAACAAACGGCAATAACTACTTTTACGCACCCACCGAGGGAATGCCGAATTGAAAAGGATTTCTAGAGTAAACATTTCCTCTCACCTAGTAATAAGAAGCAACACAAACTGTACGTTCTTTTTTTTTGCAAGGTTCACTATCCTTGTTAGATAATGAAACAGAAAATCGAGCTATTCGCAACTCCGAACTCGTATCATAATACGTAATCACAGAATAACAACAAACCATAAAAAAAGGTTTGCTTGAACGCGAGTAGACATATCAGGGGGCGGTTCCGTTTCAATCTGCTTTACCGAGCGAGTACGGCCCAATGAAGTAAGGATTCTCGAGGCCGTATTCGGACGGTAAAGCAGATGACCTCAGAACCCGCCTTGTATATCTACTAATGCGAGAGCGAACCATAAGTTTAACCATACATTTTGAAATTTTAGCATCATGCAACATTAAATATTTCTGAGTTCGTTGTACACCTGAGTGCGGTCGATTCTGTCCCTTCTGACCTGGTAAAACTAAAAGGGACAGAATCGTCGGTATACATTTTTCATTTAGCCATTTTTTCGCCGGCGCAAAGTATGAATACATTAAAAAGAAGGCTGAATTTTAAATTATTAAACACAAAATACATTCCAACTTTTTTCAGGGTATCGCCAGCTTCATATCACTCTCGGTAGAGTACAACATCTGCATAGCAGTGAGCGAAAAAATCTTGAGAAATTCCAAACCCGAAGATTTTGACCGGATTATCGAGCGTCTGGTGGGGAAGCACAACGCTCGCGGTGTTGTGCTCTTCGTCGACGAAGACAACACGCGGTAAGATGAAATTTAGTATAAAGACTATAATCCCTTATTCGTAAATTAAGGGGGGGATACAGCTTGGAGGGACTAAGATCATACCTGTTTTCACGAGTTTTTTTTTTTTTTAAATGAAAACACATAGAGCAATTTCAGTTTTAGGGCTTTATTATTTACAGTTTCAAGAACGTTTAGAATTTTTCATTGAAATTAGTAACAAAATGACGGCAAGTCCTCAAACTCAATATGGTCTATGTGTTTTCATAAAAAAAAAAACTCCTAAAAATAGGTATGATCTTGCCCCTCCAAGCTGCATCCCCCCTCCCTTAATGAACGAATGCAGGGGGGGAGAGAAGAGAAAGAAAGACTGCAGAGAGGGGAAATTCTCCAAGGTACCTAATAATTATTACTTGATTATGCAGTCTCCTGTATACAAAATGCACGCTGGCAGTTCCGAGTTACTTCTTAACGGCAGAAGTGTATAGACTGGTGAAAACTTAAGCTTAGAAGGTAACGGCGAAACTTCATCCTGCAGGCAACCAGACGCCAGATTTTCCGCCCGTAAAAACCACAGTCAAGCTTTTAGGAAGTGTTCGCGCTTTACGGACCCTCCATTACGATAGATGGAGATGCCCTACAAGCAAGAGCCGTTTTTACTCGAACAGCTGAGGCTACATCATCAACCTATCCCACCTAATAAATGGTACCTACAAACTCGGTCCGGGTTCACGGGCTCTCGTGCGTGAAGAACTAGCGAGCTCTGCGTTTTCTCAATCCAAGCGGCCTCGTCGGTCCATTCCAATCACGTTGACGGTCAAATTCATTAGCAGCCTAGGTGTATTACTGAATTGTGCTAAACGAATTCAGCAGTAGTCGATAAATCAAGTTTCCCCGAGAAAAGAGGAAAGGAAAAAAACGGGTGGGTACGTTAATGGATAAGGCAAAAGAAGGAGGAATAAAAATTCATGCGTCACAGCGGGATAAAATTGCCGCTACTGCTGCTGCTTCCGTTACGTAGATACGTTCTCATTCCGTTTGCGTACCTACATTCTTCATTCGGTGTCTGTGAATGAAATTGGATTCCACATCCATTAGGCGCACCACTTAAACCTTAATATCGAAAGAACGAGTTCTACTCTTACAGTCGAGTATTGAGCGGTGGTTGGCCTTACGCCGCGCAAATCTTCGTAGAACATTGGATCATCCGAGCTTTCTGCTTCATTTCCAGCTAACGACTTAAATTTCTACGCTCCGAATGTGTAATTCTGTCTATTTCTTGTCACCGCCACACGTCGAATGGAAATGGATTGACAATGAGTCAGCTCTGTTTTCTTGTATGCGGACAAAGGCTTCATTTTTCTATACCTATTAGTAATTTATAACAAAAATTCGCATTCGCATTCGCGAATATTCGAATATTTTTTTACATTCGCATTCGTATCCGCATTTGCGAGAATTGTGCGTATATTTTGCGAATGTGATTATCACAAATATTTCATATTTCGCTTAATATAAAAAACATTAGTTCGATAATAAACTTTTAATAATCAACTTTCTCTTGACGTTGAAATCATACTCTAACCTCGAAATTAATTAATTTTTGTTATCAATTTGTTGTTAAGAAATGAAATAAAACAATCGGCTTCGTTCTGATCAGCCCGGCAATTTCCGGAATAAGGTGCAAACGGCGCTAACGTCTACCTGTCAGTCAATCAATTGTCAACTTTTAGCCATAGAGAAATGGCGCTAGATTTGAAAATGTATATTCGCATTCGCATTCGCGAATACTTAAAAATTTATATTCATTACATCACTGATACATACGGATCACACTGGAAAGTAAGTTGCTCGAACTGCATGTAATGAATCCCATCAGCGAGGTAAGCTATGCTTGGCTGGATTTCTCTGCTCTTTCCATGCAATGTTTCATATACGTTTGTCGTTGTTAAAGAGGATTCGCTGAAAGCGCGAATTTTTACCACCACGGGTCTGGCAGAAGTTAGCAAAAATACAACGTGCGCGAACGCACCTTATAATGGCTTCTTTGATGTGTCTACTGTCTGCTGTTTTATACTCGGAGGCAGGTCAGCCTTATAGCAGAATAGCTCTTGAATTAAAACCGCTGTACCTGTGGAATTTTTAATAATGCCGTAACTACGTTTAAACGGCTTCGTGTCGAAAAAAAGAACAAAGGAATTTCAGTTACATCGTTGGCCGTTTCTGAATTTTTCATTTTCTGATGAAAAATTTATTTCCAGTCAATTCAGCAGCATGCATTAATGAGCCAACTCACGTTCAAGTTTAGAATAGGAAAATATCCCGTGTAAGCCTTGAACTAAAAGTAGAGTAACTAAATGGAAGATAAACAAGTAGTTACAAGGGATGAGAGGCTCCAGTAAATTGGGTAAAATGATATTTAGCCTGCGTGCAGCGAAACTTGATTTCAGTTCCCTTCCCTTTCCGTGTTGCTTAATAATGCAAAGGACCTCCCCCGTTCGACTTGTCACGAACGGGCTTCGCAAACGCGGAGCGAACCGGTTAATTTTATTGCCTCGACAAGGAGCATGTAGAATACCTACGCTCACCGATATTCCCCACAGGCAGTAGCGTTAAGTTTACAATTAGCTAGTGCCGGAATATTACGAATTTAACCCTTTCAGTCACAGAAGCCGCGATAGTGGCACCCATTATCTTTTTCTTATTTTTCTCATTTTTTTTTATATTCCACGCGAAATCCTGATTTTTTTCCTCATTTACAGGTAAAAACAATACTTAAGCATTGGAATGATTATGATTTACTGTGAATCCATAATTGTTGAAAATTGTTATAAACAAGCGTATGGCAAAGAAGGGACTTTTCGCGAATGTAATGCGTTAACAGAGGAATTTGATGATAAACGTGTACTGAAAACACTTGGAATTCATTGGTTGACAGAGATCTCAAAATGGCCATTAGATTTACAAAATTCAATGCATAGGGGCACCCTTCTTAGGGGTGCATAAAGATAGTAATTGGGGGTTGCACATATTCCCGGCCTAAGATCGTACCGTGTCAAAATAAATACTCATATAAATTTCATTCAAGAACACAGTCTAAATCAATGTTGATATTTGACCTCGTTTTCACCCCATCTTAGGATTTGTTTTTAGGTTTAATAGATTTTTGACATCTGTTTCGCATTCAGCATCGAAAAATACCAAGGAAATATGTAATTGCACTACCGTGCCAAAAAAAAAAAACCGAATTGCGTGACTGAAAGGGTTAAGCAGTATATTTTCGTTTCACGTTCCATATATCACGCATACCTGGACCCTCTACAGACCCAAGTGCGAAACACTGATAAACCGGGTACGGAAGATTTAAGAGGATAAGAGGCCGAAAGATGAGCTTGGATGATAGTTGACTCGCTCCGGTTGACAGAGAGTCACATTACCCACGCTTTCTTACGGCATCACTTCAATCTTGCGACTGACTATCCTCTTGACCTATTTCACCACCATGCAGTCGACACTCGGCAACAGCGTAATAGTTGCTTTTGCACTGCTAATATTAAATTCTTGTTTATGGATTGACTTGTCTTTCCCTTTGCATTCGTTTAAGCATCATACAAAGCGACAATTCCTTGTCTAGGCGCTTTAATTTATTCGTCGGAGATCGAAACTTCTCTCACATCCTTCAGCTCACCGTTCGCGGGTGAGCGGTGGCTGATATACTCCGAACCGTCCCATCCTTATACACGGTGGATTTAATCCTTTGAGTCATAGTGGTAAATATTCTTACCACCTATTTTATATCCATTTCCTGCGTATTTAAAGAACTTTTCTACGTATTTCTTTGCGGTTGTTGCTATTTCTCATAGTATACTGATGGGTTTTCAATACTCGAAAGTAACTGCTGCGTTATGATGTAAATTATTATCGTTAGAAACAAATTGATTGAAACAAGTAGTGAAAATTGAAGGAATAATTCATTTCCAAGAAAGTTACCTTTCCACATGTATACATGTTTCACATGAGTCACAAGTTTTTTTTGGTCGCAGATTACAAATCTGAAGTCGGATTTAAAAATTCAATACAGCAGATCTAATCAGCGACCTCGAAAACCCCTGCATATAGTTTTTTGATCGGATTTGATTAAATACGAAATCTTTGTCCGCCATATCGAATCTGCCACCTTGAATTTTTGAAATCTGATTTCAGATTCGTGATCTTTATAAAAGTTGAGTTAGCACAATAATCTGTAACTCAAAAGGTCAAAGAGTACGGCACGTCTGCCAGACATCAAAGATTGAAACGTCGGATCATTGCATCGCAATGATTCATTTTCCTATGGCAAAACCTTGCGGATGTCAAGCGTCAAGGGGAACAATAAACGTCTTAGCTTAGCCGGCGGCCGCGCATTGTACGAGGGGTGAACTATGGTCGGACGCCCATGGCGCTCCAGATGGTCGGAGCTGTATGACCAAGGCTGGTCATTAGCTGGCAGTTAATTAATCAGGGAAATTCTCAGGGCCGAACTGCATCGTGGCCGCGTGGTAGATATTTTTTTTTGCCCGACGAAACATACCGTTAATAAATTGTAGACGACAGTAGATCAGACGCGAGTATGTACATATGTACGGGTACGTCTCCCGTTTCCCCATGTTATATAACGTGTCAAGTACCTACAGCAACTATAATATAAATGTGAGTATGTACCTACAATATTCGTTGAAATATCTCGGGCGAAACCTATTACGCAATTTAGCGCGAAAGTGATATTAGATATCTTCTTTTATATTACAGAAGACTTAGCCTTGTCTGCCTTATTGCACTTTTTGTCTTTCTTGTGCAAACCAAGCCAATTTTCCATTATCAACCCGCTATCGAAACACGATAACCCATTTCACATTAAAGAGATTCTTTCTTGTTATTCTCGCTCGTTATGATTGCCGCTCAGAATGTACGACGTACGTCCGTTCGAAGGATGTTTGCATGGTAAGGAAGAGAGAAGGAGGACAGAAAAATTAGTGGTATTTCAACCACAACGTCACCAATAACTGCAATGACAACTAATTTACAGTAACTGCAATTTAGTGGACGTTAATTCTACACAAGCTTTGCCCTTCGCAAATAAGCGTTCAGTAATTGAAATATCGTAAAAGGTGAATCGAATACATGTAAAGTCTTCTTGTCAGAGAAGAGTCGTGTAGTACCGATCGCACGGGTCTGCAAAAAGATATTTTATTTCAACTGCATGAGATATTTTTGGTAAATATCGTGCCGAATCCAAAAATGACTTCCATTTCCCTCCATCACATACAGTATTCTTGCAAAATACAAGATGTTTGTATAACAAACGCGTAACAATAATGAAAAAACCACCATTTTATTACAATGAACTAAAAAATATTTCTTTTAGAATTGAACAATCAATTTCTTCGTGAAATTTACTTAATATTCCGTGTTCATTCTTTTCACAAATGGAACCCTTTCTTCTTCTCTTTGATACACCTCCGAAGACGCTTCAGCTTTCTTGAGTCTCACTCTAATACATATTAAAAGAAAGTAAGACATCAGTTTTCCATAGGATTTTTAGAATCAAGAATAGCACACCAGATTCCGAATGAAACGGGAGCTTCACTTTAAACGAAACTACAACCACGAGTTCAGGAAAACACCTGACGTGATGGAACTTTTTGAGTATTTTTCCCGGTTTCAGTGAGTGAAAATCTGCAATAAACAGTATAAAAAACCTGTGCAGTTTTTTGGTCGGAGACCTACTGTTGTTGTTGCCTCGAAAACTAGAGATCGTCAAGCAATCTATCGATTCCGTGACCGAAGAGAAAAATTGACCGCCACCATTCTTCCGGTATCAATAAGCTTAACCAATCTCGTTTATTAGACAAACTCAGCTTACCACCATCACCTAATTTTGTTCGATGAAGACTTGGTTGCAAGCGAAATAATACCGAATCGTTCGGAAGGAATGGGGCAAGGATCGAGGCGATGAAGGAAGGGTGTCTGCCCTTCTTGCCAAAGCCGTCGTTTAACGCGGAACCACGCGTCTATATCCAGGTAATTTCAGACAACGTACAGCCTCGACAGGATTCTCAGGGTACACAGAGGTAAAGTACCTACCTACACCAGAGCCGCATCCCTCCTCCCACATTCTCGATTCGTATCGATCGATAACTGACATGGCCTTGCGAAACTTGAAATTACCACGCTCTTCTTATCGATAGGGGGATTTCGTTAGCAGTACAGTCGGTACGGGCATACCATAATTACAACGTGATACGCGGTATGAAATTGCAGATTTTACAAGTGTTTCATTGTATTTTTTTCAACCTAGTGGAACATATAGCTTTCGAAATAAAGTAATTGGACTTTTCTTTAGGTACTCCAACAACAATATTACCACCGATAGTCAAGGTAAAGTGCTTCGGTCTCGTGAAAGTTATCACAATAGAGTGAAAAACGATGAGCTTGAACCTCGACGTTCTGACTCGTAATTCTTTTGATGTAAAATTAAATTGGAATTTGACGTCCGATATCGGAGTTGACACACAAACTTTGACCTCAGTTTTGAAACTATAATTTAGTGAATTCAGCCTGAACCCTATAAAATTGAACTGATAATCGATGGCTGGAACCCGTGACAGAAACGAAGAGACGTCTATCGGAATGTATTCTGACATGTTTTCATTGGAGCAGATATTACACGCTATGTGAAATTCTCTTACCAGTTTTTTCTCCGATGATGATACGCGGACTGACCGTAATCCGGGACGTTATGCAAATGAAATCGAAGCTCTTCATTTGATGCTGTTATTCGCAAGAGTCCGCGGGATGGGATAAGAGAAGAGAAAAAAAAGGAGAAAAATATGAGACTTGGCCAGAATTTTTCTTCGCCCCGCTAGCTTTGGATCAATTCTTCCGCCTCCCTCGCATCCGAAAATTTTACTGCGAAGTCAGCACAGGCAGCGAGAAACTGATAGCGTTCCTTCGCGCTTGTAGAAAGATGCTCAACTTTTTTCAATCTCTTTTCAAACTCGATGCGATCAAAAGACGAGGTAAAATGATCGATGCTCTGCAAACATTGGCTGTTACAACTTGACATCGTGTTTTCACTTATTCTCGATCGGTGAAAGGAAATACCATGGATATGTTATACTGTTATAAGAAATTTCGTAATTGAGTGATTTCAACAGCGTTATGGGTAATTTAGTATATATTCTTCGTGTTTTGAGTTATATACCTTGAGAGCAAACGTGAGAGGAAAGTAGCAACGCCGGAGTCAATTTTGAGTTCGGAAATACACTTTCGGGCCTTTTGAACTCTTGCTATTAGTCACGCCCCGGTGAATTTTCGTAACCCTCCATACCCACGAAATACCGTCACTCCATTTCCAATACAGCGTCAGACGTTGACGTTGATTTTATTCAAAGCAAGTCAAGAAGCATTCCGAAAGTCAGGATCGTCGGAATTGGGTCGTGATGCGTCAGATTTGAGCGTTCCGTTTGCTATTACAACGTTCCAACTGCACGTGTATACAGTCCATTAGTTCTTTGGAAGAAGCATAGAATTTCCGCGGACACCGATTCGCGAACAACAAAGGAAACAACGTCATGTTTTTCTTTCACAATCAATGCATTCACGCCAAATGGTCTACTTATTCCAGGAAACTTCTCCAAGCAACGGTCAGGGCCAACCGCACTGGTCACTTCCTCTGGATCGGCAGTGACTCCTGGGGAGCCAAGGTTTACCCCGTCAGGGATCAAGAATTCGCAGCTGAAGGAGCCATCACTATTCTACCCCGCCGAAACTCCCTGGAAGGTATTCAATAAACGATGCTGTATGCTAGAACCGATATCTTAAGGTCATGTAGTACTCCTACCATTACCAACCGAGCAAACCGTTCAAACGCTCGGCCGTGCGCCCGTGAGAGCATCTTTTATTTACGAAATTATTGTAATTCCTAGTTCTCGTCTGACGACCTGAATATTATAATAGGAGAACACCCTCACGATGGCTCATTTTGCTCCTCATTATTTTCATTTTGCTCCTCATTATTTTCGAAATGGCGGAAAGTATCTCAGCTATACACTTTTTGGTCCCTGCAGAAATGCGGGAAATGTGGTAATAATAACACATGTCAATGAACGACACTTTTTTTTTGACGATTTTCGAGATATGAGTAACTTTCCCGAACTCCCCGAAGAAAGAGCGATGCACCGTCGAAATTGAAACCCTTTTCGTTAGTTTGTTTATTCAATATAAGAAGGAAAAGGGTGAGATTTCTCGGTCGGTAAAAATAGGAGTACTACATGACCCTAATAATGCTGCGCTGCATTCATCACGACAATAGTTACATCAAGTATGTGTTTGCTTATAAGAGCGTCTCTAAGATAATTAACTTCAGGAACTCAATTATGGTCGACACCCAGAAATAAAATCTCTGTCGATGCGAACCCATTAGAAAATTTGATTACTCGAAATGAAAATTTATTGGGCTGAAACAGATTTCGATCGAATGAATTGAAATATTCTCGCTCACATCAAGTAAATTATTCAATAGGTTCATATTCAAATTATTTCATTTTGTTTGAAGCAAATCCAGAATTTCGTCCAAGTGTATAATCATGCGGTTGATAAAAATTAATATTCAGAAGGGGGCGAACGTAGAAATGGTTGAATCGTGCATAAACGATAAAAAAAAGATCGTCGCCTGGTGGCTGCGGTGCACTTCATTGGAAACTCGTCGATAACGCACAAAAGCCCATTTGCATTGATACGATGCCAACTGATTCGCGATAGATTTACTGCTATAATATGCTCCCAGAATACCTGCCTTGGGTACAACTTGTCGCATAGGTATCGTATGTTTATATTCCGATCGTTTTATCAAGCTGCATTTGGGATCTTTCGGTATTATTAAAATATTATAGCCATTATTGTTTTCAATTGCAATTGTTTCCCAGCATCTATTAGCCACAACTCCGTGCTTTAGTTGCAAAAAACATAATTCAAACTGATTGGGATCTGCTTTCAGTTTGAATCCATTTTAATGAAATACAAAACATTTCACTAGAGATTTATTATACAAATTTTTGTTTAAACAATTTACTAACAACTTTTTGGCATTATTATTATTCAAAACGAACTATCCTATCAACTTGGTTACGATTCATTCCCTTTCAAATTTTATCTCATCGCTAACTGTTCAATATTCTCACCAAGACTCACTTTTGGTTGAAAAAAAGTCCCATAACACCTTAAACTCTACCGATTCTATCCATTTTACAATTAACTCGAATCTCTTGTTATTATTTATTATGGTTGCTATTTTCATCGACATTACAACTGTGATACGTGCATGCATAACTGGTTCGTTACAAAAACATCGACCCGAAGAAACTTTGTTTATATCTGCTATCGCTAGGCTCTATAGGCTAAAGTGAACTGGAAAATTGGGGAGAAAAATTTTACTCTCGCACGCGGTGATTAGGGAAATGTTTTGAAAAAATTCACTTCACTCCGCCGTCCTTCCACATACATATATACATAAGTGTATAATATATAAAGCATCTGAGTATAATTTATCGGAGCGAGGCGAGTCTGCGAAAACCCGCACGTGTGCCTCTGGATGCACAAGTCCTCACGGATACAGAGAGGATAATATCCTCCTCACACACTATCGGGATCAGGGGATGGTAGAAAAAGGATGAACTCATGCGGAGATGGGAGTCGATGTGCGGTCCACAAAAGCCGGGTAGGTGCCTGCCCTTTACGGGTATTATGGATACGCCGTGTAGGTATTATGGATACTCATGCCGAGAACGGAAGCGTTATTTGCGGTTATTCTAAGCCGGTGGTTCTAGATTCACGCGCGGTAAATCCAACTCAAATCCGATGTACACATACGGAAATACGAACCTCGAGTTCTAGACAGATTGGCGTAACCGAACAACGTGGAGGACTTGGGGTGCAGAATTAACGCAGAGAGCCTTCGGGGTTTCATATAACATCAAATGTATTCGTTTATTGTACAGTTTCTCGAAGTACGACTAAGATGGTGAAGAAAAAATGTATACGCTCAACAGTATCGTTGTACTCAATTATCGGTCCCATAACGGGAATACGTTGATCGGATCTGATACATACGCCTATCGAGAAATCAAATGAAACTATATACGACGGCACGACTCTTAAATATAACCTTTATTGAAGTAATGAAACAAAATGAGCAGAAGTTAAGTTTCAGCATTCGTGATTCGTGAAAAGAAAAATTACAAAAGAAAACATCTTGGCGAGCGTGAAATAGAAATGTTGATTGGGTAAACAGAAGGGAATTAGGGCAGGTAAACCGAAGGGTGAAGGTGCGAGATCGAGAAGTAGCTGGTGGACGGTGAGCTAATTTCATAAGGTGTCAGTGAAAGCTCAATTTTCCTTTCACGCTGGAAAGTTCATAAATCTAGGAACGACAATAGCGGAGCCGATAGCAGGGAGGGAGGGCGAGTGATTTATTCAACTACGCGGAGAGATGGCGACCTACAAACCTAGGCTCCTTTCAGCCCTCGGGGAAAAGTAAAACCGTAAAAGAAGCTCAACGAACCCGAACATTCCTTGATATTCAACGAACACGCATCAGTTGTTCGTTTGCACTCGACGCGTTTACGCGGATGTGAAGTGTTCGAGGTGTTTTTTGCATGAAAAGTTAGAAATTTACGAGCCCCGTTGCAACTCTATACAGAGATAATAAATTTCATCCGGCCTTCGGACGCAACCGTGCAGGACGTGGGAGTTGGCGCCAGATTTTATCTTCGCCGTGAGAAATAGCCTAATAATATCTCGCTCATTGTTGAAAATGGAGCCATGGTGGTAGGTTATAAGATGCACGGAGGCGGTATTTCGGCAAACTTGACGCGATCCGTCAACTGGATTTATCCGTGCATTGTATAAATAAAAAGCTCAGTCACTTGGAGTAATTCTCACAAGGTATCCCAAGTCGAACTCTCCAATTTGATTTCTTTTGCATTATGTTATAGCAGACTAAAAACTAAGCGATACGTATATTGTTTGTTTATTTTTTTTTTATTTTTTTTTTTTTTTTATCTGCCATTAAACCAAAAGAAATGAAATCGGGGAGATGGACCCGGGATACCCTCCTTGTTAGACCATATTTGAAATCATATCACAAAAGAAATAAAATCGGAGAGATCGAACTGGGATACCTTCCTTGTTAGACCCTGGCTTGCCAAATATTTTATACAACAACAGGTTCGGGGGTCTTTTTTTACCTACGTCAGGGGATGACTGTAGTTGGAAAAAACGACGTTGGCTACTTCGCGATGCAGAGATGCGAGGGAATGAGGGAGCTTACCACTTAAGCAAGGTGGCCACCTGACGTGACCCCCGTACACACCACATGCCCCTTTTAGCTGGCAGAAGAGGAGCGGAAAACCGTGCTTTGGCTTTTACGCAATGAATTGCCAGCCGCTAGTCCGATTTCATTTGCCTTAGCTCGGAATCCAGGGAGAGGGATCAGGACCCAAAGCGCCTCTTCACTCGAATGTTTTAAAATAAATTCTCCTTACTGATAATATGACACAAATTACAGCTTACTTCGTACGCTTCTAGAGCACTCTCTCAGAGCCCGCTGTAACGTTGTTAATATTAAGCTCCAAGGGACAAACTGGTTCCTACATCTTTGCGCTACATTGACCATCACGCTCGGGATAATTTCAACGTTGATATCCGTGGAATTTAGCTGTTGGTGTCGATATAATTCGTCAGAGTTTTATGTGGTAGATCATTTTCATGGACCAATACCCGGTAAAAAATTGTTCGTCTGCACGCTGGTTATTCATCCAACTTATTTCGTCAAGCAGTGTCAACGGAATATACGTAATACCCGCACCGAACATTTACCTGTTATGGACGTACCACGGACATCCATAATGGATATACAATGCCTCTGTAAGACGTCCGTTTCAACCGAAATGAAGTACATTAGAGCTTCATAAGAGATTCAAATATCCACTTGTTATACATCTAGTAGAACTCTACTAGATATCCACACAGATCTCCATTAGAGGTCTTGTGGATTTTGTGAAGAAGGAATTTGAACCTCCAATGGTCGTCCTGTCTATCTATTATTCATCTGCACTTCAATCTTATGAGATCTTATAAATATTAGAAATCTATTATATTTAGAGTTCTACTAGATACCCACATAGATCTTCATTGGAGATATCATGGATTTTGTGAGGGAATGCGTATGTGGATGATCGTGACTGCAGCGTGAGCCGACCCTTTTTGATAGGCAAGAGGTTATGGTTAACTGTCACACTGAGAGAAATTTTTAGTTCCGGTTACGCTCAGTCCATAACTATTTTCATTTTTCACCACAATCGAAAAATATAGTTCTAGGTACGAAATGAAAATTAGTTTTTTAGCCTTTACCACAAAGTCTAGTATCCGTTACTGTTCTTTTTCATTACGATCGTTCTTACTATATTTTCTTATAACTGATACGAAAATTTTATGTTCGTGCAACAATAAATTAAAGTTAAAGCCTTATTTAACTGAAAAAGTAAAGTAAACCGAACAAACTGATTTTTCGTTGCAATTATCAAAAAAGGATCGACAATAGCGCAAAATGGTTACATGTACCTAGTTTTTCGTAATTTCAACAGTTCTTTTAACGATACCTGTTTCACTGAATTTTTCTAGTTACTATGACAAATGAAATTTTTCTCAGTGTACTTGTCAACCGGACTGCAAGCATGGACGTCGGCGAATCAAAATTAAGCTAGTTCAAGCGGCTTCTTTGGAGAAAACCTCTCCGCATAGACCCATATTTCGTGCACTGCAGTTGCTCAAGATCGCTGAATACAAGAATTTTGAAAGTTGAAAACGTCGGGTAAACCAAAACAAGATGTTCTCGAACCTGACGTAGCATCGGTCTGGTTGAAAACTTAATTCACTGGCTATTCATTATCGGTTCCATACAAACCAACCAGTATACGCCCTGCCTAACGATCGCTGGGGGGTGGATGGGAATCAGTATAAGTGTATTACTTGACGTCTCTTGTCACAGGTTTTGACAGATACTACAGAAGCCTGAGGCCGCGAATAGGCGAGGATGATTGTTCCAAGCAATCGGAGAGAAACCTACCACATCCAGTCTTACCGGGGAGAGTGATCAACTGCCGTAATGTTTGGTACCGAGAATTCTGGTCCCAGCATCACAAGTGTAGCTTCGGACCCACGATTCCCCCCGGATCTAAGAGGTGCACAGGCGACGAGGAGCTGATCGACTACGAGCAAGAAGGGCTCGTACCTTTCGTCGGTAAGTCGGAAGCATCGCTATAACAATTATCTCAACATCTGTGTACAGAAGCAATTCTCCCTTGTTTTGAATTCGTCGAAAGAAATGTTTAAGAATTATTTTTCTCACTTCCCCTTCAGGTATCGTGCCGGGTCCGATAACAACGTCGCTCGCGAAAATCGTAGAGCCAATCATCTCAGACAGCAAGGGGAATTCGATCAATCTTGTATCGGTTGATAATGTAATATTTGGGAACGCTCCTGCAGACCGGATTTAAAATGAATTTTTCGATGCTCGAGGCTCCCAAGGTGAATCCTGCTGGGATTCGGCAAAGTCACGCGACAATATTATACACGGTTTACATTCCCCAGCTGAGATGGAAGCGAACCTCTTGTTACTCTTGCTTTAACAGAGTTTGTTATTGTTATAAAAATGTCATACACCGCCGGGAAGATTCCTACATACATATGTTACCTTGTAGGCATATGCGAGGTCGTGCGAAATAAAACGTGATACGGTGAAACCTCCGTCATGAAAGTCAAGAATGATTCCTCGACTGTAACGCGGGTGGCGGCAATTGCGAGTTTTGGTCCATAAAGTGATGCGTCATTTCCCGCGACGTTCTTACAATTAACTTACGAATCGCTTCCTATGTACTGGACAATTTTCTAGGCAAACATTTTTGTGAAAGCAGTACAGAGAATTTTCTCTTCACTGAATTAGCTCTCACTTGATTGGAATAAATAATTGGAACCTACACCTCCATTCGTACAATACGACACTTGATAGCTCGATTGTGCTCTCCTTTCCGTATTCGCACGCGACCATATCGCGCGAGAGAATTCCTGTCCTCGGGGGATTAATTAATCGTATTCGTATGCGCTCTATGGAAAATTCATTTGACTGAAAGGTTGATGTACACATACGGAGGTTGATTCTGAAACTGAAGTGGTTTTCAGGGTAGCCACTAATTCAGATTGATATCGCCGTACGCCCCGGTAACAGCCGGTAAGTAGATGCACTATTGGCTTGTACTGCAATACACCAACCTAGATCAGTACCCTAGACATCGCTTCCGTTTCAAAATTAATCATCGCATGTGTACCCCTCGGTCGCATTAGTCGTATACACAGGTCCGGAAACTCCCGTGGTGGGGGCGGGTCTCTTATTGAGGCGGGGTGTATTTCGGAAACCTACCATTACGGCCGAGGCGCTGCAATCTCGTAGAAGGTGGCACCTAACCTACTTCTTTTAGATTCGTTCAATGTATACCAGTGCCCCAACTTTGTCCATTAATAATTTCAGTAAGTGAATATGTTACTTGGATAGATTAAAATAAGTATAAATTAAATATAACCTTGAAATTCAAAACACATGTTATCGATCAAGATTCAGTACTTGTCTCTGAAATCAGTTTCACATTTTACTATCGAAACGTGCAAAACAAACAAAATTGCGAAACATATTTCAACAAAGGCAGGTCGATTTACTGTGCAATTTTGCACAAAGAAACTCCACGGCATCTTTGACCGTTGTGATGTTCAAGACGATAAATTATAATGACCAGCAATCAGATGAGCGTGCTCTTAGGTTACCAGGGTTTATTTACGTTCGACTACTACGAGATTGCAGCGCTGTAACTTTAGCGGCGAATTTTTGAAACTTGAGCTTCAATAAGAGACCCACCCACACCACGAGAGTTTCCGGACCTGTGTATACGACCGTGGTGTACCCCGATTCGATTTCCCCCAAGACTAACTGGAGGCGAAAAAATAATGAGAATAAATAGGCTGTGGAGTTGAATAATGGGAATAAAATATTTAGGGAGCAGAACAAATTTATCGAACAATACAGCAAATGAATTAAGGAACGGTAATGCTCTCGATAATCACCTGAACGGTCAGGAAAATATTGTTCTCTTTTCACGTCTTTGTCTATAAATTATAATAATTTTTTTCATTGTACTTTACTCAGATACTTAGGTATATTTATTATAACCCAGCAGCGTTCGCTGGCTGATTTAACAACTCTAAGAGTATAGGTATGGAATCAGTCCAATTGAGGGCACAGTAATCAATTTTAAGAGATAATCTTTTTTTCTATTTTCTATTTTCTTTCTTTAGTTATTAATTTTCTTCCATTGGTTGTATTGCACAGGGGTAAAAGTCATGGTCCATTCTAATCTAATCTTAATTCAAGTCGATCACCATAACTACAGAGAATGCATGAGACTCACAGTTACGGCTGAACCGTTAAATTTTTTTTTGTAAGATGCTATAATAAAGTGTAGGTACTCCTTCACATTCCATCGAGTAAAAACAATCGGATATGCAGGGAACAGTTTTATCCAATGTACCATTTAATCTTGATAAGAAAGAAATCATTCACCTGGATAAAATGTTTTTCAATTGAATCAGACTAATACCGACCTTGCCGACTGTGCAAGTGATTATCCCGACTCTGTTTTTTTCTGTTTCGGAAAATTTATATGACAATGAGTCGAACGAACATCACTAGACTCGAAAAATCGCCTTATCAATTTATTTATTTATACAGACCCACTAATAAACAAGATTCCCCAATAATAGAACTATCTCGACGCAATTACATTTATACACACAAGAGAAAAGAAATAAGACAAAATAGGCATTAAACGGAGTATGAAGCTAGCTGCGCACCTCAAGTCACTCTGATTTCAGTTAATTGTAAGAAGTACCAGACATAATATTTACATGAAGCTTTTTCGGCTTACCGTTTCACTCCTGGTTTTTCAATGCTTCCTGTCACTTTTTCTCTCTTTCTCCTCCCTTTACGGTCTGTCTTTTTGTCATTCTTTTAGCCGTGAGTTCCCTTCCGGGTGATATCCCCCCCCCCCCCATCACTACCAACCCAATTTCGTGCAAAGAAGTCGAGGTTTTATTATTATTACGCCGAGAGCTTTTACTACGGGGTGAATTCCACGAAAAGAGAAAACGCGGCACCTGTTTTAGAAAAATCCTACTGCCGTTATTACTTTAGTTATTATAATCATAAAACGCAGTCGTCCCCCTCTGTAATTACGACGGACCGAACCCCATCCACCAACCCACCTGGCATCGAATAAATCCTGGTTTACGTAATTTAAAATCTCAGCTGACAAGGAGGCAGCGAGAGAAGCCGACAAAACGAAATCACAGAGGAGGCGTCGCGAATTGTTTGAAGTCATTTTGGTGATGAGCTCACAACAGGTCGTTACCCTCAATTATAAATGTCGAGAGATCGTGAACCTTTAGCAAATAAAAATGAATCACTTGATACACTTAATATACCCAAAGTGTGTTTCGGACGATTCGAATTTTCTTTATACACGTAGTTATAATAGACGCAGTGCCAGCGTGCCAGAAGCGAACGTGGCTCTACTGAATATTTGACGCATATGACAAGGTTCGAGTTGCGGAAATTCCGCAGAAGGTTTCGTAAATTGCTTTTTTACTGCTAAGAGAATTGCCTCGATTCGCCCGATCTACGAATGGTGTTTCAACTCGTAGCTTTGGCTTTGTTTCAACATGTGGTTCGCGTCTGAAAACGATCTACAATATCCATTATCGCAACTTCGTAGAGCTTGGAACTTATATTGCGTTACAAGTGCGGAACATGGGTGATTTCTAACGAGCCCGCAGCCTGACGTGTGAAGTCAGATATAGCACGTGAGACACACGATATTTTTTCAACAACCGTAAAGGAAAGTTTGATTTGAGAAGCGGACGAATGTAACATAATAATTCGAAAGAAGTAGATCACAGGCAGTCGTAGGTTCAGAGGCATGGGTTCGGCTACACGAAACATACCCTTAACGCGCAAACTTCAGGTGAAGCACAACACAATGATATCTCTGGCGGTGCGTAGTCAGTGCGCAACATTTAGTTGGCGCGTGCGCCAAGAAAGCCATGACGTTTAAAATTTATGATTTCAATTGAACGCATGCACCAGTGTCATTTTACTGAACTCTTCAGAAATGGCGCACTTTACGCACGCCCCACAGACTTCGAAAATCTAACCTTGCAAAGATCTGTTGGAAAAAATTGTTCTTGGTTCAAAACAACAGTCCCATTTACCTACTACTCCAACTATTCAAGTACACGTGTAGTGCCTTATCGAACCTAGCACCCTAAAAAAATGATCAACATCAGGTTATAGCAAAAATGTAATGCCCTGTTAAAATATAATATAAATATTTCAGGTATTAAAAATACATTTTTAATTTTTTATTCCTAATTCAATATAATAATGGTCATGAGCGTGAATAATGATTGCTTAGTCGCATCTATTGTCCCATGAATCCACTGGTAGACAAACCTCGATTAGTCAGCCTTTTGACGAGTACCTAATTCGTGCAGGGTGGGCAAAATTTGGCTGATCATCGGTTAGTTATATCAACGCTGACGGGAATCTGGATGGTTAGTTCTCCGTATTGGTACTGCGGAACGATTCCTTATTCTCGGAACCTCTCCTTCCAATAACTTTTCCCGAAAGTTGTATTTCTCATTCTCCTGCAGAGCAATCAAGATTCCCGAGATCCTTGGTTGCGGAATCCGTTATGTCCAAATCCACCAATGTTGTACTGACCACGGAGGTGACCAACTCTTCGTATCGAGAGCAGTTCGTCAATCAATCAGTCGAACGAAAAGATTTGAAACTTTTCTCGTTATTCGACCAAAGACGCCATACATCCGACAACGGTCACAAATCACTTTTATGACTACAGCAAACTAAGTTCCACGCTCACTAGAACTTTGGAACTAGCGATTGTTTAAAAAAATATGATATTTGGGTCAATAACGATATTTATGAAACCGGGTGTTTTGCATTCGGTTTTAATTGATTATATGCAAATCATACCAAGATAATTTACTTCAATTACGTAACTCCTTGAACTGCAGTTTCCTCCTCAATGACGACTACAAGAGTATAACCATTATCAGTTAGATCGGCAATATAAATTTTCATACATTCATTTTATGCTTCCAGTTGACGCTGTCTACGCCATGGCCTACGCAGTTCATAACATCATCGAGGACGAGTGCGTCCGCGGTCGCGGTACGGCTCACTATCTCTGCGACGTCCTTAGGCCGGCTCCGCAAGGACAACACCTTCTGCACTATATCCACAACGTGACTTTCGTCGGTGAGTATAATTATACAATTTTGGCAGGAATTCACGCCTCCAGATCTTCACAATCCACAACGGTAGCGTATGAGGACCAGGACCACTGATATCTATTATAGTACAGAGATCAGTGACTAGGACGAATGTGGGCGGTGGTGCTTGTGCATGGAAACAGTAAATAGAAGAAAACCAACACAGGCTCCAAAACAGTCCAAAAATCGTAGCACAAACGGTTGAGCTTCCCGAACTTAAATAAGTTTATCTGAGCTGCGATATATTTGGTCAAGTTTATTTTCATGAGTATGGTGTTCGGCCAATTTTTCGTGAGCTATCTCGTGAATTTCTGATGCAACAGTAACAAACGTCTGATCTTGTAACGGAAGAGCGCCGAAAAATAAGTAAGAAGTAAACACGTCCCTCCACGGTGTAGCAAAAGAATATACGGCCCAGCCTGTCGTTGTGTCGGTTACATCGGGCATCTGTTTTGCAGTTATTTATACTTTTCATTGTAAGAAAAGGGTAGTTTTTTTCAATATTGTAAACCCTTGTCACCTACAGCAGACAAGCTCAATTCGCTCATTTAGGAATATTTTCTTCCTCCTACCTTTTGTAATGTTATATATTTCTTTTCTATTTTCTTTCTTCTGGTTATTGTTCCAAATTTTCCCCAGAAAGATATAATACTGTCTCATTTCTTTGTCTAAATGCGTTGCATATCAAAGAGTTTATATTTCATTTGTCAAGCGTATCATTACGCGAACGTAATTTCGAATCTCGCAAAAGTAAAAATCTTGGGTTGTTCAATTTATGAACGGTGCAAAAAATATTACTCGCTCTCACGCCACTTTCCCGATTCATATGACGTTACTGAAGAACGCGAATATACCTAAATTGTATTATACGCGCCGTAACGAAACTACTCAGATTCGACGCTTTGAACTAACTGACTTTTAAGATAGATACTTTCAATAAACAACAAAGTCATTGTCCATGTTTAGCAAGACCTCGCCTAAGGATTCACTAGCAATTTGGCACTCTCTCAACATCCAAATCATGAGTGGCAAGTAGCTGCAGTTACCATAATCGATATGGGTAGCCTTACCGCAATATTCAACGCAGTTCATGCATGATATTCAGGAAATATGCCTAGGCATTACGGGGGTAGGATACATGCAATCGACGATAGATTAACGTGAGAGTGGCAGCTGGAAACTCATATCGATATCCACAAACCTGCGTCAACATCAATTGGACGAATAGGTGACGTCGTATAAGTCACCTTACACACAAACACACATGCTTATAAATAGCGATTCTATAGTAGCTTTGGAAAAAATATATTTCCAAGCTCTTTCCGAATGCGGCAGAGAATCATTGCATGCCCCAATACTAAAAAACTTGACGAAAATCGAGGTGGCGTCGACTGCTCTTTGCGTCGATTGGGTAAAGGTACACCTAGCTATTGGTAGGAAAGTATTTGAATCCACACCGATGATAACACAGGTCTGCGATGAAAAAATTATACGAATAATTGTACATACATGATTATACATATTTTTATGAAAACATCTCCACTTTTTCCGTTTTCCTTCAACTAAAATTGGTGCAATTCCCACCAATTGTCAGGGAATGATTAAGGACCATCTTCAATTTTGATCAAGCACTCACTCAGATTCTCGAGTTTGGGGTCACCTTTTAGCATGGTTCTGCTATTCTATTATTGCAACGTTACATCAATTCAGCACACTTATTGTTCGTCTTAAGGCAACTTGTAACACCAAGGTATACCACCTTTATCGGTATAATGGCTAAGTGTTGGACCACTTTCCAAAGTTATTACAATTACTTGTCTGAATCTAGTTTCGATAGATTTTTCACTTTCAGGGCGCCAAGGAACTGAGATAAAGTTCAATTCTGACGGAGATGCTTTTGGCTTCTACAATATTTATCAGTACCAACATAGCGAAGAAGGACGATTCGATTACACTCCAATTGGCACTTGGAAAGAAATGTAAGTTTCGATTCCCTGGATAGTTCCATAGGTGACACATTAATAGCAAGCGTGTGAGACGAAAGTAGGAGAACATTCCAATGATTTTTACTATTGCTATTGACTTTATAAACCTGTGCCTCCTGCAAGAGCCCATATATCAGGGAACTTGGTTTCTCACGAACCAAGTAGGTAAATTCTTCAGAATTTAAGGGTAAGATGATAATGTACTGTACAAACATCCCATTTAATTTTCAATTATTTCCAATGTAATAGATGAAACTGGTGAACTTCTTTAAGGTAGCCATGCATTATTCTAGCCTCGAGCTTGATGTCAACATGACACGATGGGCGACGGGTCCCGGCGAAGAAAACATCCCACGGAGTACGTGTAGCGAAAACTGTCCTCTTGGTCACGTCAGAAATTTTCAGGTGATTGCGTCATTTTCTAGATCGCACGTCAATCTCTTTCCATTATATTGTACTATAAAAACGTTTCAATTATCGCAATGGTATACGGAAGGATGAAAGAGCTATATAGCTACTACCTAGAGAAATGTTCCCCAGTTAGTTTAACATGGTAAACGTAAGATAAACATGGTTTGTCGCAAGGAAAAAGATCTTGAGTAACTAGTAAAGATCTAGGAATAGAATGCCACTGAATGCTATCGTATGCAACATGTGAGAGTGGAGATACAAAGTTATCACCGCGAATCGAAGTAATATCGAGAGTACATCTATATATCTTCATTGACACGGAGGAAATTGATGTTCTCTCGCATAGAGGTGCCGCAAAAATCTATACCAACGAATGTACATTATGTATTTATACATAGGTATATACCTACCTATGTAAGCAAAATATTACGTATGTGTAATGCAGACATACTTTAAAGGGCTCTTGCGTAGGCATTTCACGTCACGTGGGGAATTTCCAGATGGGAATATAAGAAAAGCCCAACGCGGAATTTCAACCGAATCTTCTACATTTTTTTCACATCTCATTCCTCCGCGGTCTGACCCTGTTCCGTGTACTTGTGACTTTTCCAAATAAAATGAGGTGCAAATTATTGAAAATTTTTCGGATATAATCACACGTTTCCCTGCCAAGGTGCTCGATTTTATGAACTCAAGTGAATCACGTTTACCTACGCAGTTCTTACCGTGAGGTTCTTTTAAGTAGATCAAAAAATACCAAAGTAAAAGTGCACGTCGCTTCGGGCGACTCTACTCGTCCGCACGAGTTGTTTATCCACCACGGTTATTACAGTCGTCCGAATCAGTGAGTAAAATTATTTCAGGAAGCTTGTTGCTGGAGTTGCGTTGCTTGTCGGGAAGACGCCTACGTGTTTAACGACACTTGCCGCAGCTGTGATCCGGGATACGCTCCTGACAAGACGAAAACCCGGTGCATAAAGTTAGCGGCTGAAGTTATACCTTGGACGAGCCCCTGGGCAGTCGTTCCTCTAGCATTTGCTGCGGTGGGGATTCTCAGCACCCTCTTCACTACAGCTGTCTTCATCAGGTCGGTTTCATTGAAACTATCCAATACAGCAACGACCACGGCATTGTGATTATAGTGTTCTGCACTACTTTCATCTAAATCTAAAGAGCGAAATCCTTTCAACGACAGATTCAATCGCACCCCGGTGATCATGGCCTCCGGGCGAGAGCTCTGCTACGTTCTTCTCGTTGGTATTCTCTCTTGTTACGGAATGAGTTTCATCATACTGAGCAGACCGACCACTTGGAATTGCACCTACCTTCGGATAGGACTAGGCCTGTGTCTGAGTATTTGCTACAGCGCCATACTCACCAAAACCAATCGGATTTCCCGGATTTTTAATCAGGGGATTAAAAGCATTAAACGACCATCGTACACATCGCCGAAAAGCCAAGTTGCCATTGCTATTGGTGAGTTCCGAAGCAAGCACTCGGCTTTCAAAGTTATGACGATTGACGCAATGACTTATGGAAATGTGGACCTGGAATAACAATAAGTTTGCCTAGCTCCATTTCAGATTTTACCATAATTACTAAATATTGTAACACGTTCGTTTTTGTATTTTTTCTTCTTCATTCTATCATCATCTTATCAATGTTAAAAAAAAATCCGGATCCTCGAACCTGAACTGTGGTTAGTCACCGGGAAACAAGTAGCTCAGACCACCAGTATCGACGTAATTTATCCGAAATCGGAAACGGGTCCTATAGCTAGTCCAGGCTGAGCGGTTAATCACTGACCGATTTCATGTACACCTGATTTGAAAATTACAAAGATTTCAGAAGATTTCAGATGTTTTCAGAATACTTCAAAAGAATTCAGAGATTTCAAAAGATTAAAGAAGACTTCATGGGATTTCACAGAATTTTTTCAAAGATTTCAAAACATTTTTACAGTGATTTCAAAATATTTCAAAAGATTTCAGGAGATTTCACAAGTTTTCCGAAAAAAATATACACCAGATTACACGAGTGATTAACCCCTCGGTCCAAGCGATATACAAATGTATCCGTAACCGTCCACTTTGCAGTGAACCGCAGTCTATGCGCTATCCCGGCGGCATTATTACGATGCGACACCTAATGCGGTTGAGTCGCAATGAATTATATTCTGTGAAAACCTACATTATGAATCTCCCTCTGTATATCCCTAGGGATTACGGCAGTCCAGCTAATCGGAGCGATAGTATGGTTAATCATCGAGCCTCCAGACACCAAGGAAATCTATCCGTACCCGTTGACCGCTGTTCTAACTTGCCGCGTTTCAACCTTCTCCCTCATGATGTCTCTCGTGTACAACATGATACTGATCCTCATGTGTACGTTGTACGCGTTCAAAACACGCAAGATACCTGAAAACTTCAACGAGGCCAAATACATTGGATTCACCATGTACTCCACATGTATAGTATGGCTTGCCTTCATTCCGATTTACTTCGGCACCAACAACGATTACAAGGTAAGACTTGTAAGGTAAACATATCTCACTTGTACTCGATGAAAAGTAGTATTTTACGTTGTAGGCGGATCAAACGCGTTCAGGTATAAAATTATCCCGCTGTGAAAAGACAAATCAAACTTTATCCAACAGATCCAGATCGCTAGTATGTGCATGTGCATCAACATCTCAGCAACCGTTGCTCTGGGCTGTCTGTTCACGCCAAAGGTGTATATAGTCCTGTTCCAGCCATACAAGAATGTCAGACCTGGACAGACGAACGTAAGTCAGTTATCCAGACTTCTTCGTAGTGCATGTACTTGTCTCACATGCCTGGATGTCGCTTGAAGTCAAGCAAATATTTCTAATTATTTTACAGGCTGCTCAGGCTCAAGGAGCGAACAGGCCTGCCTACAGCATGAGATTTTCTGGAGCGAGAAGTCAAACGATGCAAAGTGTAACATCCGGTTCTAGAAGTAGCCCGACCAGACAGGCTCGCGGTGAGTTGAAACACGAGAACGGCGAATCGCAAGCCTTGGCAAGCCCGTCGGTAGAAGAATCGTCCGTCAGCTAGGTAGCTCTAATACACCTTCATCAGAGTCGGGAACATCGCTCATCAAGCGAAGATGATCTGGCGATGTTGCAGATGAATGAGGAGGTGTATGAACAAGATGACAACATATTATCAACCGTGGCTGAGTTGTCCGAGCTAACGGATACTCCTACGCCACCCACCCACAACAGGTCGAACAGATGTCGCGATGAATCCGCATCTGGCTCTGTGCAGGTAACCATTACATACAATTAGCCTTCATCGTCCATTGCCAGATACTTAAAATTCAAGCAATTCATATTACATAGTACGATAACAATATGTGTAGTCTGTAAAGGTCGTTGCGCCTCAAAAATCCGTGACTGTCGAAACGCTGCGAGTACAGGTGGCTGAATAATTTGTTTGTTTTTTTTCTCTATGCAAGTCAAACGATTCCGTGGAAAATGAAAAATCGACAAACGTGCCGAGCATCTCCGCGATGGTTTCTATGCAATCTAATCTGGAGTACGAAGTCAAGAAATTGGACGAGATCGACAATTCAACCGCATAGGGATATCCTACATGGACGTTGCAGGAATCGTCTCCAGTCGAATTCTTAACAACATAAAGCTTATAGAAATGGAGAGGACATGCTTCGCGTTGCTGCTCATCCGTGAAAGTGACCGTGACAGCAAAATCATCTGTTTCCTTGGAGGTAGCGCACGCGCATTACGGCGGAATTAAGATTAACAATTTATGAACGTCATTCGAACACAGAAACGTTGACTGGAGAATACAAAGTAATTTTGGAATTTTTAACAAAAATTCTGACACAAAATTCAAGGTGACATAGCTTAATTTTTTTCACATAGTATTAATAACTCTTCATTTTTTCGGCTAGAATGTAATTCTATACAAATAGAAAAAACGACAATCGTAGTAAATCTTTATACAGTAATCGTATTAAAAAATATTAATCCTTTGCATAATAAGGTAGAAGATGAAAAATAATCTTTATAACGATCGATGATGTGACGTTTAATTATACATACATCGCGTGTACATATAGCGACGTGGCTACTGGTTGGCAAAAATAAGAAGTTTAATATGTTTGTTTCACAATTTTTTATCTGCAACTACCACAATGCGGCCGATGTGATAAAAACGTATGTTAATGCAATAATGTGTAGTGAAATTCATCATTTGATCACGATGAGGCTTTTGCAAGTTAATATCATTATCATGATTTCGTAAATTCAGAAATACTCTGTTGTAGACAATTTCTTAAACTTTGTTATGGATGAGTTGTTCAAGATTTTTTAGAAAGATACTTCTATCGTATTGCGGACTACACGTTCTACACATTGGCAAATATACTACCTCTAAGAACCGGAACTTTCGGAATCCTAAGTGCGAAGGAGAAGTACATATTCTATTTATTTATAATCAGTTGCCATGACGTGCTTGTGCAGAAAATTATTTTATTTGACTTATCTGTGAAACGATAGTTGTTGTCCTTTGATCTCGTGCCTTTTACAAACAATACACTTATTGATCATTACGATTTAGTTTTACTATTTAAGTAATGATCCATTTCGAACCATATCTTTTTAAACTAGCCTAAATTACGATCAGTCCTCACGGACTGCGGTGGTAGATTGTCTCGACTGCGCATGCTTACCTCCAGAGCGATAGACAATCCATGTTCCCCTCTCTCTCTCTCTCTCTCTCTCTCTCTCTCTCTCTCTCTCTCTCTCTCTCTCTCTCTCTCTCTCTCTCTCTCTCTCTCTCTCTCTCTCGCTCTCTCTCTCTCTCTCTCTTTCTCTCACATGTCTGAATGCTCGTCCATTGTACGGAGATAGGCTTGTTCTCTCCATTTCTATAAGCTCTATACTTTCCACCAGCGCTAGCGACTTTTGCGTGAAGGGTGTGGAAATTTCACATCGTGAAAGGCTTGTTTCAAATTCAGAATTTTGAAGCTAGATTTACATCAATTGTTGAATAACCCTATGCTGACTGATAATATACTTGTCATTCTAATTTCGCTCTTACAGCATAAAATTTCAACAGGAGAGCGGTAAAATTTTAACGTAAATCAAACTTTTGTAATGACTGACAAAAAATCAAGTAAAAAAAATGTTTCCGCAGGTTTTCAGATTCTGGTAGTGCATGTACTGAGTAAAATGTGAACATTCAACGGACCTTCCTCGGAAGATTGAGGTCCCTGCGAAAAGTTTCTTGTGCGTACATTTTCATCGCAAAAGGATTACATTTTTTTCTTGATACACGTAATCTGAAAAATTTTAAACATACCTTTTCATTTCACCCTCTTATAGTCAAGACAAAAACTCGGTGTTTGTCAAGTCCCCCCTCCCCTACAATCTTCTGAAAGAACTCTACACCCTAAGATTCCTTAAGTCGCTGGCCCTGCTTTCTGCACATTCCTCTGATCAGAGCTGTGAGTCAGACGATTGAACGCAAGGTTCGATAATGTATATAATCGTACAAACTCTCTTTTCGATACCGTCGTTCAATCTGGCCGAATCTTAAGTTTTTTCGACCATTAAATTCATTTTTATACTGCAGTAGGCTCTGTATGTGCGAACGCTTTATAAAAATAGAACAGCTCCACTGCGCTAAGGTAAGGTTCGAAACGAATCGCTGAATAATCCTCGGGCATCAGAGGGATTATTCCGCAACTTGTATGCTTCCCGTCGCAAAGGCGACAAGCCTCGTTTGCCCTGTTCAGCCGATAGTTTTTATTAAAAAAACCATTCTTATTTTTAGTATATTCGGGAGTGAATAGCCTGTGGGTCAACTTGTATAAGTTATATACCGAATTTTACGGTAATACACTAAAATGCAGTGGTGGGAAAACTCTCGGCAGAGAAGTCGTGACGAAAGAGTAGCTTACTTATCTGGAGCAATGAATCTGAATCCGGCATGCAACCGAGAATGAAATATACAAAAGATGCGATAACAATGAACACGTCACAACCGTACAATAGTTTCACAATAAGTAACACAGTTTCGAAGTTCAACGACGCCCTCTGAGGATACGGTGGAAAGGAGAACAGCGTAAAGGGTGAGGGCTTGATAACTGTAAGGGTTTAGATGTATTACCTAGTGCGAGTGCGCATCTGACCGCCCGTACTGATGAATTTCTCCCTACCATTTAGCTGATTAAACGAAGATAGATTCTCTGACAGAATAATTCTCTGTTTAACCACCGCCAATTTAACCATATTCCGTATATCCATGGTACCTTTATACCATGGATAATATAAATTTACCTTTATACCATGCATCAATATAATACAGGGTGTTTTCCAGTAATCGCCGTAGTATTCAGTGATTGCGTTCCGGAGTCATCTTAAAGTGATCATTACTCGATAGATCTGAATTATCGGCAGAGCAGGCGTACTTCGATGCATAAAATCAGACACTATCGTCGATACTGTACAGACAGAGACAGTGTTCCGGTACGGCTAATCTTTTTGACATAAGTCGCTTACATTGGTAATTGCAAATTCAGCCAGTAGCGGCCGGTCGACAGTGACACTGCAGACTGAATCCGCATCGCCGAATTAACCGACATGGCCTAAAAATTCAGAATCACTGCCCCCGTTTGTATGATTCCATATACTGTTCTAGAGATAGACTTCACAATTTTCCGGGCCGCTTGAGGCTCGCATCCTTTTCTCGAGATTCATGCTCTCTTTTACGGCACCACGAGTGGGAAACTCTGCAGTGGATGAGCTACTCTTGCGTCAAGTACTTTTGTATATTTCAACAACTTGGATATACCGAATTAGTGATTTTTCTTTCTCCTGGTAGAAACCGTATCCAAATGCTGTGATGTATAGTTAGTAAGAACTGGTTATACGTCGTAGCAGTAAGAGTACGGCTGTCACTATAAAAAATATCTCATTTTGACCCTAAATCTGCGGTAATTTTTTTAACGGTGAGACGAACTAGAGTAGATACTTAGGATTAAGACTGAACTAATATTACAAAATTATATGTATATAATAGTACATACCAGTATTATATGTATGAGCAGATTTCAGAAAATGTGTAAATATGGCCTAGAATGTGCGAGTCCCCTTTCAATTAGGTGATTCGAATGTTCAAGCTCATCATTTATATTTGGACGTTCTATTTGTTACTGTTACTAGACGTTTAGCTAATAGATGTAATGAGGAAAAGTATTTCATCTTATTCGCTAAATGACGTTAGCCAATACTGAACCGCGATAATATACGAAATATTTTCATGAAATCAGACTAGTCACGTTGTAGTTATAGGTATGTACTATAAATAGTTAGGGTATAAAGTTATGCGCGTTCGATACTTGTCGAAATTTTGTACAGTTGATTTGTAATATAAATGTACATACACACATACATGCGTAGTCTTAGATCCACATCAATTTAGGTTTATGTGGTAGTCTCAAATCTTACGTATAAATCAGTTTTCCAATACACCGATCCACATTCCTTGATCAATAGATATCTCGTACAACACTACTACTATTTAAACTACTGCTGTCACGGCTACTGTTACCACTAATACGTATTACACGTATTACAACCCCTATCAGTATTTATACAATACTACGTCTACTAATCCAGTAAAGGATAAAAAATATTGAATTGCATTCAAACAGATTAATTATGATGACAACAAATCCCAATTTCTCGAGGAAATGTACTGCACGATGCGAGAATCACTCCCAATTAATCGTTCTATTACTTTGCATGTGTATCTAAGAATTCGGTTGCATTCCCTTTTGGTTGTTTGAATCGTAACGCAATTTCAACTCGACCAAATCTGTAATACACCATTTTCTTCCGTCCATTTTTATTCGACACTGTTATACAAATTCGAATTTACCTTGAATAAAGTTTACTACGTCTCGAACATTAACGCTCTTATCGTTTTCCATTGGCTTCTTTCGTTTTGAAATTAGTTCAACGCGGGACGAAATAATCCAAATATTTTCGCGGGTTAGTTCAGATTCGTTTCCCATCAAGAATCAAAATAAATTTATTTCAATGCAATTCAATCTTTTTCCGTGTACAGGGAATACCAATACTAATACTCTACTGCTAATACTACCGTTAGTGTGCGAAATCGGATCCGCTATAGTTGCCAACTTTTGACGAGGAAAAAATGGCAATATTTATCGAAACGGTTAATATTCATAGATGTAAAATAAATCAGAATCGGTGCGGTACTTATGAACCCATAGTTACATCGCGGAGTTTCCCCGCAGGGTTAGCAGTGTTTACATATCCTTAGTCAACACCTGTAGCGTTCGACTGATGGCAAAAAAATTCGTTATTCAGAGGTTTGCGCACTAGATAAAAAGTAAAGTAGCTGAAAAAATTGAACTTGCGGCACGATAAGAATTGTTAGGTAAGAGTTGATTATAGCATGCAGCTATAAAGTTCGGCAACAGAGATCTATTATTAGATAAACGTAAAAAGAAACTTCGAGTCGAACTAATCACTGTTGACTTATATATAGTATATTTATAAGTAATTATACATACACACATGTATATATATATACATATATATATATATATATATACATATATATTAGTTATTAATACGTAACTATATACTTAATTTGACGTCTTGGAAACAGCCGTAAGAATGTTATAATATATAGGTATAGGTATATGTGGAAGTAAATACGAAGTGTCAACTCGAGACAATTATAGCAAACTTACATTATCTTACATACCTTTCATGTATAGTGGCAACGATGTGTTTCAAACTGGGATTAATAGTTATACGTTTAGCCATAATTTTAGTTTTAGCCATTTTTGAACCGCAGATCGCTATCGCCGAAGAAATATAATATCTATCCTTATAATGATATGTATACTATAGTATAGTAGCCTGAATAATTTAAACATTGTATATACACGATGGCCCGTTTGTACAGAGACAATTCAGAGTGAAAAACATTCATTGAAAAGATAAATATCTTTAATAGGTGCACTATATATACGTATATGATACTTGACGAATTTTGTTTTGAAAATGAATTATAGCAGGTTTTTGATGCGCATACACTAAAATCATGGCATAGTTTGCGCCATGTTTATAAAAATGCCGTTTGTATGCAGATCTATAACTAGTATGCTAATTCCGTTCCACTGAGTTGTCGAATCCCGCCTCTGAATGGCAGAACTGCTCTACATTTTTACAGTTTTCCTATTCTGTTTATGTACGGGGTGGACGTTAGAATTGCGAAATGTCACGGATATAGTACATTACGATACGAGTGCGAAAAATTATTTATTCGAAATATGGATATAAAAAACTGATCTCGTCGCCCCTGTTGATCGGCTACCATCATTCTGGCCGTTCATGTTTTGCTCCTGAATTATTTTTGGTGCGATGTCACTTTCTGTGATGTAGCCCAAACCGAACAGACAAACAGTATTGCATACTAAGAATATACGTTAAGTATAAATGATAGATACACTAAATGTAAATATACCATATATTGGCCATGTTTACACCGCATCGATGTGAACCGGTTAAAATGGTGGTACATGGAGAGTTTTGAGAATAATTCTTTACTTCCTTTCCATTAATGCAGTGTGAACAAATTAGATAAACAAAGCCAAAGATACGATCACCTAGGGATGTAATTAAATATAGAAAAATGATAAATATTAATGTACAACTTGTGTATGTATATGCATACACAAAATTTAGTGTATGTATAGCGCAATATACCGCCTATAATGTCCCACGCGTATCCTAAAATCCCAGCTAATTGTAAATGTATAAATGCCTGGAAAATATCCAATGGATGTTACTGTTCCATATGAATATCGTGACATCCCAGAGTCTTGAGGGATAACCGCGGTGAGACGCTCAGTGCTGGTGGGATTATTCGTGAAAATAAATTGCCTGCATTTTAATTAGCAGACGATGTAACTAGATATTAAAATTGAGATTAGAATTCCAAAGTTCTATAGGATAGTGCGCCTTACGGTACAATTTTCTGAATGACTAATGGAAAGAAACCAACGAATAGCACACGACATTGTACACACGTAGACAGTCATTCTGGCACAGCTAATTTATCTGTACAGTCGATTACGTTGGGAAATGGAGTCAGCTCGCAACACCATCATCGGCCAACCGCAAACCCATTTAAATTTTGTGTTGTTGGGTTCTGCTGTTATATTTACGAAGATTGAGCCGTTTCGCGACAAGCTGGCCGTGCCGCTGCGGGCGGATTCTTCATTGCCAACGTTATCGACTCGGCCGACGAATTAGTCGCGCCAGAATCACTGTCCACATATGTACAGCACCCTTGGTGAAAATTAATTGCCGCTTATACTACAAATTGTTACCGAAATCGGAACACCACGTATATTTCGTACACAAATGTATATACGCATAACTTTATGAGAAACTAGGCGCACATGAACGATTATGTACGAATGGTTCCGATTTCACTAGAAATTCGTCGTATATCGGTATCGTAAACTATCACCGGGGCAATTCTACAATTATAAAGGGTTGAAGAGAAGGAGGGCGAACTCTCTTTCTAGATACATGATAACGGCTGCGGGCGAAATTTGATGCTTCGCAGTTCTGAATTTGACAACTACCAACTTCGATTAGGTGTAGTTGTTTTCCAATCTTTGCGAATTGTGATTGCGGTGTAAAGGACACGCCATGGCTATAATGTATACACATTACATCTACTTCGGGAAAGTTCATCCGATGCGCTACTTATCGGAGTTCTAGGTAGTTGCTATATTTCGAGATTTTAACACCACGCGCGAAGGCTGAGTTCGTCCTACGTCTCTCTATCTTCTACACATTCAAAAGTGATAGATTTAATCGTACGTAATATTGAAACAATGTATTTTTACCGCGATAGGTATATACATCTGAACAGTATTATTGTCGATAAAAAGTGATAAAAACAATATTTATGGTGGATACTTTTTTTTGCGTAATCCAAAAGATCTCATCCACATTTATCAGTGGAGTGTTTTTCAATTTTGAATATCGCAGTAATTGTGGACATTATGAACCCGATTAGAATTCTGAATAATTCGTCTCATAATCAATCTTAAGCGCATGTCATTTTTCTATTTTTCGATATGTGACAAAGAACTGATAAAACACAATTGAAGTCTCACGCAAACATTATCTATCAATTTTGACGATCACTTGACAGAAGACTTTTGTTGCAACAATCGTAATCATATAATCACTGATATCTAGCTAGTATAGAGATCAGTACGTATAATATTGAAATAACAATTGACGTAGGAGTAACAATATGTGATAGTATTATTGCTAAAAATGATAGTAGACGTAAATACGCATACACACACTGATAATTTAGTGTGTAAAGTATGCAAATCTATGAAACGTTAAGGCGTCATGAACAAAAAGATCTCAATCACTAGCTGATTTTAAAATGTCAATATTTTTTCCAAAGTCAGGTTCTCGGGTGCATACTTATAGATGTAAATTATACATAATGTTATACACCACTAGTATTGAAATGCAAATTTTTCATGAAACAGTTGAAATAACGGGATTCATACAAAATTCTGCCATTGCCAGCTACACTAAACTGAGACACCGAATCCTGAACCGCGATGTGAACATTCTTAATTAACAATAATTTTATTGAAACCTTACATCTCATTCTTGCAAATCGATAACTTAGACCATATACTACTGGCCAGCGCACTACCTATCTGTTAACATTGTGAAGATTGAAGTCGTGTGGTCATACAAAGACAGGTGGCACGAGGCCTTGGAGTAAAGTAGAATAAGGAACCCTTAAGGGTTCCAACTTTGCCAGATTAGTGTGCGACCAATAAAATTCTTGTCGCTCTACTCGAGTGCTGATCAAGGTGGCAATGCGCTGTCCAGTCAGGGGTATACATATGGTCTAAGATTGAAAATATAAGGTTCAGGTTAAAAGTTTTCCTGTGTTTTCTCCCAAGTGACAATCTCTGCCGGGCTCATTAAGCATGTACATCGTATTGTGGCTTGCTGACAATATTTTGACAGTTTGATCGGGAAGCAACCCTGTGAATAGCCAGGGAATATACTGACATTTGCGGATACATATCCAACGGGCCCGATGACGAGCGCGATAGAGCTTATCATTCAGGAGAAAAAAAAGAAAAACCAACTTTTGAAATGGGCCTCCATGTACGTATTACATACATACACTTGAAATTGACTATGTCGATTGTCTAGGAATGAAAATTTTCGTACTCATTCAACGTTGAATTTATTACGTGTTTAATATATTCTATAATAAATGTTGTCAATAAAATTAACTGTTCCACGTTTGCTTCATTACCCCTTCAGCCATGGAACTATCGATATGGGTGGAAGAGAAATAGACTCCAAAATATTCAAAACTGTATGAAGCTTAAGCACAGTTTATTCGAAGGTAGTAAAAAAATACATATGGTATATACACGTATTTTATACAGAGTATAACTATGACTCGAAGAACTATCAGGGTTTGCCGTAACGTGTTCTTTGACGGTCCTGATGGTCGCAGTACTCGCTGAGGATAAGTTTGCATAAAAATAAGTGGAACACGACAATCAGGAAGCAAATACTGATCCAAAATAAAGTTGGCAGACCCCCCAAACGATGGCCGTGCTTGTGCAACGCCATCACGTGATGATCGTGCGCCGGTGCTGATACGAGACAAAGAATTACCAAAAACATCGTAGGAGGTATGAATAATGAAATGCATAAAAGCAATTATAGTATAATGTTCCTTACCCTCATCAACCTCGTGGACGTGCAGAGCTTTACGCAAGTCTTGCATGTGCTGTTGATCGGACGTTATGTACAATATTGCTGTCAACGGTTTCGTTAGCTTCACTGGGAAGTTAGTCCAGGATTGACTCAGTGGTACTGGAGAGTCTAAGCAGCCAGCATCGCATCCATAATAAACAGTATCGCTGCGATCAAGTGCAACACCCAGAACCGCGCGATTATCTTCGCCCACCATTACTGAGATGTTTAAGTGAGTTACGTTGCCATAACTTATGCGCCTGAAAGAGAAAGTTGAACGTTGTTGGTTTTTTTTATTTACCAGCAAATTCATCAAAAGGATACTACATATAGCATTCGACGATGGCAAGCCAACCGCTTTAGATGATGCTTTGATTAGATAATAACATATTTCAAACTTAATTGACCTGAAGAAGTAGTCGCGATGCAAGTACTGTGGATCTATATTAAACTCCAAGTGCTGGTTGCTGAACCTCAAGGATCCTAAACTGAGAACAATCGCTTGTTGAACAGCTGCCGGTCCACCAACCATCAGATGGTGACATCCCTGCTTTTCCAAGGTAACCAGCCATGCTCCAACAATGTCATTAACACCCTCAATTGTTGATGTGTCTTGCCAGAGTCGTGGAGCGTCTCTAAAATGCGTATATTCACATTACAATGGTTAATGATTAGGATTGAACAGTAAGCCAGTGAGGGATGTAGGCCCTACAGAGTGTGATGACCTCGGTAGCAACCCTCGTTGTTCGCGACATCTTTTTCGACATCTGGTATACCCGCGGGAACTTGAGACAATACGTAGTACATTGTGGAGTTGATTTTGTGCCCGTTTATCGCACCTTTAGCTTTCGAATTGCTGATTCTGATGCCTGTATGCCAGTAACTCTGCCAAACTAACGTATGTTCCTCCTTTAATCCTTGTTGTTGTTGCACAAGAGCTCTTTTCATATCCTGCAACAATGCGCTAAGGTTCATTCATTGAAATTAAAATAATTAGAAAATGAACAATCTAATGTAGCTTTCTCTTAAAAATTTTGTTACTAAAACAATAAGTCATACCTCCAATGCCTTTTTTTGTGACACTTGCAACAATTGTTTCCTTGCGATATATGAATCTGATGATACAGGTTCACTGTAATGGACGCTAGTAAGAAATTGCAGCTTCATAAAACTTCGCGCTGTAACATGGAATGTTTTTGGCGGTGAACGATACACCACAGCGACGGCCACAATCTTGTCAGAACCTGGCAAAGAAACGAATCCTGAGGTTGAAGTGTACTCGTAGTTGGGGAGTCCTTCAACTTGAACTCTGTTAAATAAAATTTCAAATTTAATGAAGCAAATATGCGTCCCGCAGGAGCATATCTTACATTGGAAACTTTGAAGAAATTTACAGAAAGCCATACAATTTTCCAGCCTGATCGAAATAAAGTAAGCTTGGAGGAAAAACTTGCAAAGTACCTACTGTACTGCCTCGGTGCCTGAGTCCCTCCAATGCATTGATGTTTGAGGCTTGAGCGGAACTTCTTGAGAAACTGCGAGGGGATTGGCTATCTTGATTTCTTGAACAAAAATCCTATCGAGGCTTCTGTGAGCATAATACTGAAATTCAACGTGATACCCTTCACGAAAACATTGATATCTATGAACTATCCCGGTGGTTAAATGCGTAACAGTGGCTTCCCGAGAAGGAGTGTTGTCGGAATTTGGATGTGTTAATATCGGCTGCCAAGGAACCCTCAGAGATAGCGTTCTTCCATTTTTTATATAGAGCCAAGCTTCAGGAGTCACGGGAATACCGAAAACTCCATTTCCAACGTAAGGCAAATAAGAATGATCGTCGGAAGAAGGTGAGATGATAGCATTGTATTCAGCGGCATCAAAAAATGCACTAGCGAGTCTTTCGTTGATGCATTGATCTTCAAATGCTATGGAATAATAAAAACCAAGAGTCATTTTCGGACATTGACAGCTGATTGAACAATTATTTGTTTCCACTCCAAAGAATCACCTTCGATCGGTCTTTGGCTACTGGCAAACAACCACTGAGCAACGGAAGGTCCAAGGTAGAGCAGCAGCGCTCCGCAAATGACCAACAATATGAGGAGCTTGCGATATGAGTGATTGCCATCAATGAATCGCCTTATACGTTTGGCAAAGTCGTGGGTATCGAACATTCCTCCACCCCTCATTCTAGAAAATCTACTCAACCACCACGATGGGAACTGGAGATGTATTAACCAAGATGGGCGTTTCTTAACCTTCAACGCGAGCTGTCACCTACATAACCGCGACGACCAAACATACCTCCCTATTTGTACGCAATAAAGACACAGAGATTCTATCTACGTATTATCCGGTAGTTGGTTTGTATTCTGTAAAAATTAGTGGCTTAGCTATCAGCAGACTTGTTCGTTCGGAGATCTCGAAACTAAGCCTTGGTTCCAATACGCAATGGTTAACCACGCGACAATTACAAGACTCCACGACTGCTGATTGTGACGTAAAAACGTCGGGACAATTGGGTAGAGCGAGACAGTTACAACCTGTCTGCTCAACAGGCAGTTCGCAATACGCAGGTGTACGCGGGTGACCAATCAGAATTACACAGCGCCTGCTGCACAGGCAACTTGTATTACAGAAATGCATGTCTGGTAGCGAGGGACGACAGATACCTGTACTCTAATCGTCGGAATTGCACATCACCCACTTTAGTCAGCAAGTCGTATTCAACAGATGAATGACTAATAGCAGCCACGGCTGGCCTGATTCTACTTACAATTAGAATTATGCATAAACGTAAAGGAGGCGGACTGCGCGCTCCGTAACGGCCTTTGAAGCCGGTGCGATTAGTCTTCGTCTTTAATCAGGGCTATGCTCCGTCATAGTCCGCATACAACTATTTGAATGGATCTAATTGTTTCCATACAGCACCAAAAGTTATTAGCTCTTTTTTACTTATGGTTGTACTGCGCGGTATTGAAAAAATAGCTAATACTTTTTGTATTCGTTCTATCGTTTTACTGTACCTATACCTCGATTGTTATACCGTATTAATGACATGATATTGGTAAATATAATTAATTTACTAATTGTAGATTCGCAGGAAATACCGGTAATTATATCCCGAGTTCTATAAAACTAGAAGATAATTTCTTACCGATTCATTGTCAGACTTAAGCGTCAGCTGGCTGACCGGGGCAAGGCGGTGTTCACGCATGGTTCCCGCGCCTATTCCAGCAACATCCTCTTGTCATTTGGGCCACCTCTCTGTCCCTTCGCCGCGGAACGTCGCATCAGCTCACAAAGTGAGTGCCAAGCACAGCCATACGCATACATCTATATGTACATATTTGCACGTCCTATGTATGTACATTGTACATACGTATGGTTGTACAGAATCGAATTCGCCTCCATGGATTCATTATATATATATATAACAAAGTAGTTTGAACTATGCTAGTGAGATGATAGTATTGTACTTGAATCGTTGAATAATGAAAGAAACAATTAAAAAGAAAAGACGCATTCAACATCGCTAACGCCAGCGAGACTGGATGGAATAATATACGCCCGCGACAGAAGCACTAGAAGCTGTCCGAGTGAAGGAAAATCAATTGGTAATTGAGATTGCCAATCGAATGGAAGAGAAAATAATTCTTTTTGGAATTTGAACATTTTGCGGAGAATTCAGCCGCATCGTAAAATGGATTGCTGTCTATTATTTTTAATCGAATATTGCCAAGAACAGTTAGTTTACGTTTGTAACTATAAGGTACCTACCAGCTTCTATAAACTATTATACTCGACATTTTTGTTTTTTTCTTGGATGGATTGTGAATAAAATTTGCTCAAAATAGAGCTCTCGCAGTGCATCGTGAAGCAGTAACGACTTGTGCGTGTAATCATAAACAAATAGATGTACCTCAACGCGTATCGGTGTACACGCTGTGTGGTCAGGTCCGCTAGTCCAGCCCCTGCCCGAGACTCACGACAGAGCGGATGCTGGGGATAGATCGATGTCACGTGGGACCCTCCGGAAATACCAGCTTCCTAGTTTTGCTCACCTATTCTAATTACGTGCCGCGTCCGTGGCCGGATTCTGACAGATGTTCGCAAATTTGATGAGAAAATATAAACAAGCTCATTATACTCTTAATTCGAAACAATTCTTAATAGGTTGAACGGCAGACCTACTCCGTCTTCTTCTTCTACATGTTTACATTTATATTTGCTCGTGCGTACGTTTGGATCTCGGTCATATCAAAACTGTGGAGAAAATCCCGATTCAATAACTATCGGAACATATTATTTCCTCTATCAATCAGAAATTTTTTTTTCAAACTTCCGCAAGGATGCGATCCAGATTATTACATGATAACGAGCTTTTTCCCAAACCTTGCTGGAATGGAATGTTCGTGAAGGGATGAGAAATTAGACGGTATCATAAGGGGTACCTGTACGTACAAACTGCATAATGTCTATCCATATAAACATTAAAATCAACATCTGCTTGACAAGCATGTTATGTACATTCGAGGATGGCGAAGGAAGGGGGGTAGGGGGGTGAGGAGGGTGAGGTCTCAGTACACATCGATACATTATACCAATACGAAGCAATTCCTTCCGCTGGCGGAAGCCGCGTAACAGTTAGGCACAACGATGGTGGCATAGATTTCCCCGCGCACGCTCTGCGGAAATGTGTCTACCGGTAAAAATAGCTGGTCCAGATAGTGCATAAGAGGTACGAAAAAGTAGGTACGACGTCCGGTTATGGCTGTTGATGGAGTCTGCAGTGATGCTGATGGCATGATAGCTCTCTGTGATACGCTGATATCGCTTGCTATTGGGAATTAGGAGGTATCGGGCTTCGCAGTGATGTCAAGTTGATGATGATATACTGATGTGATCTTGAGGGGAGTCCAACCAGAATCATTCGCGGCCATCATATATTTCGCCACTTCTCCTGTCTCTCCCTCTGCAGCCTACAATCGCAGTCATGCGATTACGCGGCGCTGCAAAGGAACGAAAGGGTTCGAAAATGATGGAGTGGGGGCTCGTTGCTGGTTACCACGCTATAACGAACGTCATCGGAATATTTGAAGGCACCCGAAGTAGATGTCAGTCTTCTGTGAGCTGGCGAACAGCTTGTTGGATTTAAGTTGCATCTTCGGGGGTCAGTTACACGCTTTTCGAAAAGCGCACGTCAACGTGCGTGTCACACTTCGGCCTTTCCGCTCCACAGCACATCGAGGGTCGACTTGGTTCTTGCCTTTTTCCATTTACCATTTATACCGCACACCGCTTCTACAGTGTCGAGTCATGCCCAATTTTGAAAATAAAACCTAAAAATCAAATCTCATTGAAGTCGCAAAGCGATATACCTATCGTACCAAGATCAAGTGAGTGTGTGACGTCCACTTAATGTAACAGTGGAGCTTGGGAGTTTTCAAGGCACACAGGTATAGGTATAACATCATCACATTGCCGATACTTTGATCGATCATGTTGGATAATAGTGTCAGTTTTGTACCGTATTCTACATCTCGTTTTCCTCTGTGTTACAGTTTGTTACCAATTCGGATATAACTAGTTTTTGTTGTCGTGGTAGGAGCTGAGGATGGTGAAACTGATGAATGAGAAGTGGGAACAAGTTTTTAGCGATATTGTAATCGGGAGAGGGGAAAATATCGTGATATTTATTACACGCGGTTCTCCCCCAGACCGGACACGTACAATTAACGCTCACAGTGTTAGGTTTGCTGGCACCCCAGGAACGATCACTGCCCCGGATTCGCACAACTTGGCAAAGTCGTGATATTCTCGTCATGGATCATTTTTTCTTTTTTGCTTTGTCCTCCGAATCTTCGACTTCTTTTTATTCTCCGATGTATGCAACCTTTGTAAGACCACATTCCAAGCACGTCAGAAGGATGCCAAAGAAAAAGACAAAGGCAGTGTATTTGAACTACACTGTGCTGGAAAATGATTATTTCGAGTTCTCTTAGGCGTAAAAGTTATCCGATTTCGTTACATTGGTCAATATTTTCGACATCTTGTGGACATGAGTCCATTTTGTGTTGGTTGCCAAGGTCTTCAGATTACAATGAAATCCTGACACTGTCGCAGGGTAATCAACGATGAGTAACATTTGCTGTTAGGATTGATTGATGGACAAACTACAGTGATGAATGATGGAATAATTTAATTGTGGACTTCCGATTAGCTTTATCAGAAACTTTGAATCCATTTTTTCCACTGTCTCAGTTCTTCCATGCTTTTGCTTCTCTCGCAAGTCCACCCTGTAGCAGGGATGTTAAGGGAACGGTGGCAGTAAATGATTCGTCACTAAAGCGCAACCTATTGTTTTCACACTAATCGTTCTCTAAAGATTTCCGATTACAAAATGACATGTCCTTTCAGTTCAGAATCGTGTACTCCGTGTTTGAGAGGAAAGCACCCACCGTGATAAAATTGTGAGTTCCATAACGTGTATGAAAGTCACCTCGCGATATCTATAGAGTTAGCGATTTTACGATCAAGTATTAGGTACGCATGATTAGTGGCAATTCGATCATTTTATATATATATCCTTCGACATACGAACACATTTTTCATATCATCGACTTTCTCGATATTCCTTAATTTGAAAAGATCTCAAAAAATTATAACACTTCGAGAGCGCGTCCTTTGTACTTTGCAGAGGTATTGACGTGTTATGCGCTGGCAGCCGCTTCCTGGGTAGGGGTCATCTAGTCGTTGCAGGTGCCCTGGGAGAACAAAGAGGCTGGCTGACGGTCGCAAAATTCAAGCAACGCAAGAAGACGGAAAACGGGGACGTGTAGCGACCAAGAACGTGGAAATTGAAAACGCCGTTCAACGGCGTTGTCAAAATGACTGATGCCTTGAGAGATCCAGAGTTGGCTGCAGACTCGGTGAGCGCCGAGGATGCCAGAGCATCACTGAACGTGGCTTGTCAATCAAAGTCGAAAGACAAAGCACTCCCCGAGAGAGGTACCTGGAGTACGAAACTGGACTTCATCCTGAGCGTGGTATCCATTTTTGCTTTTCCAATCTACCGCCCTGAAGGCCACCAGCGGGCTGTAAAATCTTTTTTCCCCTCAAGGTCGGACTTGCCATTGGACTCGGTAATGTGTGGAGATTTCCGTATTTGTGTTACAAAAATGGGGGTGGTGCTTTCCTCATACCGTACTTTTTGACGCTGATTCTTGCTGGTATCCCGATGTTCTTTATGGAGCTGGCCCTTGGGCAGATGCTGACCATAGGTGGTCTTGGGGTCTTTAAAATCGCTCCCCTCTTCAAGGGAATCGGCTACGCTGCGGCGGTAATGTCCTGCTGGATGAACGTCTACTACATTGTCATTCTGGCATGGGCCATCTTCTACTTCTTCATGTCAATGAGAAGCGGTTAGCATCTTATACTACTTTGAATATAACATCAAACTCCTTTCAATACCTCCCAGGGCATTACACATAGGTACAGATATAGGTAAATAAGGTTTGCAAATTTAACGATGATCTGCAAATGATCTGTTCTAGATGTTCCATGGCGAACCTGCAACAATTACTGGAACACGAAAAACTGCGTTAACCCTTACGATAGAAGTGGGATTCTTTGCTGGAATCAACATACCAGCAAAGGTGTTATCAAGGTCTGCTCTCTGAACCAGTTCAACGTCAGCGCGACAGATCTCACCGACCCCGTGAAAGAATTTTGGGAGTTAGTAGAGGATTTTTTGCGTAACACAAAACAAAAGTCATTGCAGGCGAAAAATCACCGAGATCAATTACATAAACTGTTCTTTTCAGGCGACGGGCACTTCAGATCAGTGACGGAGTAGAACACATGGGAAGCATACGCTGGGAATTGGCGGGAACTCTTCTATTGGTTTGGATTCTCTGTTACTTTTGCATTTGGAAGGGTGTAAAGTGGACTGGAAAAGTTGTATACTTCACCTCCTTGTTCCCTTATGTTCTTTTAACTATTCTTCTAATTCGTGGGATCACTCTGCCCGGTGCCATGGAAGGAATCCGATTCTACATCAGCCCAAATCTTTCCAAGCTCCGGGAATCCGAAGTAAATGAAAGAAAACATGCAGTTGATTACTCACGACTGCTATCGATTGTTCAATTAATCCTTCACGAATACTATATCTCTCTCCGCAGGTATGGATCGACGCTGTAACACAAATATTCTTCTCTTACGGTCTCGGCCTGGGTACCCTGGTTGCCTTGGGCAGCTACAATAAGTTTACGAACGATGTGTATAAGGATGCTTTGATAGTCTGCTCGGTGAATTCTTCAACGAGCATGTTTGCCGGCTTCGTAATCTTCTCTGTGGTTGGATTCATGGCACACGAACAGCAGAAACCAGTTGCCGAAGTTGCAGCATCCGGACCCGGACTCGCCTTTTTGGCATATCCCTCGGCAGTTCTTCAGCTGCCAGGAGCCCCACTGTGGTCTTGCCTCTTCTTCTTCATGCTTCTTCTCATTGGCCTCGACTCGCAGTTTTGTACGATGGAAGGTTTCATAACGGCGATGGTAATTCGAACATGTTTACACGACTCACGTTAATCAATTGTCTTTATGTCCAGGAACAAAAATTTTAGGGCTTATGAACTGCTGCACCGTTAAAATATTGCAGGTTGATGAGTGGCCACAGCTGTTGAGGCGACGCAAGGAAATCTTCATTGCTGTTGTATGCGGGTTGTCATATTTGGTTGGTTTGTCATGCATCTCGCAAGGTGGCATGTACGTTTTCCAAATCCTCGACTCTTATGCCGTATCCGGTTTTTGTCTGCTTTTTCTGATATTCTTCGAGTGCATCTCAATCAGCTGGGCATTTGGTGTAAACCGCTTTTACGATGGATTGCGTGACATGATCGGCTACTACCCACTTGCCTGGTGGAAACTATGCTGGACTGTCACAACGCCAATGATCTGCATCGTGAGTAATATAACCAACTTGGGAAAGACTTTTCGACAGGTCAACGCTGCAACGAATTTGTTTAGATACAATTTGGATGTGTATACGCAACTTTTCTCTCGTTTCATCACTAGGGTGTATTCATCTTCAATCTCGTGCAATGGACACCGGTAAAGTATCTGGAATACGAATATCCATGGTGGTCTCACGTCCTCGGCTGGATAACGGCCTTGTCATCAATGCTGTGTATACCCGGGTACATGATTTACGCGTGGGTGACGACACCTGGAGATTACAACACGGTAAGTTACTCGAATGCGATTTAACCGTCCTACACTACCTATACTATCCTCAGGTTTTCCGCACTTCTAATTCACGCATCACTTTCGAACGATCACCCTTCTGACTTTGGATATTCACTTTTTTTGAAATATTACGGATTTTATAGCAACGATGTCTTTTTGTTTCATCCCGATTTGACTTATTGTTAGTCGACTTTCCACACAAACATATTGTACACGACATTATTCGCCTCGGAAATTATTTTACACGGAATTCATTCAACACGGACTTATTGTGTACCAGTATTATTCGACACAGACTTCTTTTATAATACGGGCGTTGTTTGAAATAGCGTTCTTCCATTAGGACATCGTACTGCGGAATATTGGCAATGAAAATATACTTACGTGCAACGGCGTCTACTAGGACGTCCCGGTACAAGAACGCTGTGTCAAATAACACCTTTGTAGAATAGTAGCTGAGGCAAATAATCGTGTGCGATATGTTTGTATGCAAAGTGGCCTGAGGCGCATTGAAACGAGGCGAATTGGACATTCCTCAGATTTTTAGATGACTATGAATGCAGGCGTCCCAGCGTTCAAGCCAGGCAATTTTAGGGCAAATAGAGAAAAGCTTTGTGGAAATAGGGGCGTATTAGGGTTTCATCATTTTTATAGTACAAACCAAATGAATGAAAATTAGATACGCAGTGTCTAGAGTGTTCGTTATTGTGGTCGTTTTGAAATTTTTTCGATTAATTAAATCCCCTGTGAGCATAAAAATTTTCCGATAATATTGACGCGTGCCGGGGGACAATTGAAATTTTCGATATTTCAAAAGAACAAAATAATTTAGAATGAGCGCACGTATTCCGTGGATAACGACACTCAATTAATCCGTAAAAATTATGGTTTACTGAAACATAAGAGATTTTTGAGATTTAATGTATTTTTTTTCGTATGTTAAATTGGAAGTACAAACATGATTCTGACAAGTATCAAATAGATTTCTACATTCTATTTTAGTTTATGAATAAAAAGTAACCGACTGGCAAAAATAGGGGGGATTTAGAGGAAAATTGACTGCTTGTGAAAGAAAAAAAGATGGGCACTTTAAAGGAAATAGGGGATCCACTTTTTAGCTTGAGAATGTAACTTGAAAACTTTCAACGTCTCAGATTAGCTTTAACGCAGAATAAGCTTTCACCGCCTTCTGTAAAATAAAATGGACATCGTGCAACTCTTGTGCTCGCTCGTTGTAATTGGTGTATTACATTGTATTTCACTAGATTGTACTGTCAGATTTCCATGAATGTTTCAATTTTATGATATGAATCAGTCAGCGTTACTGACAATTCTACGTTCTTTATTGTACCTTTCAGAAATTCAAGCTTCTCGTTCGAATAGAAGACGACGTTGGGAGCTTGCGCGTCAAAATGGGCCAGCCAGGGGTGGAGCTGAGCACATTGTAACGATGTAACAATTTACATACCCTTCGTGACAAAACTGATGGAGGTAAATCGCACGCCTTACCTCGTTTGCCGCACGCATCGAATCTAGACGCAGGATGCACGTCAAATCGTTGACGGTACGCAGATTTTCGTTTGGATTCAGCTACGCACTCAATCAATTCACCCACATCTAACTTCAAATCAACATTCGTCCAGCTTCTCGCCAGTTTCGAGGCCGTTAATACGTGCCAATTAGCGAAGCTGTCTGAGAGTACGTTGAAAGTTTTCAATCCGTATAAATGTATCATCCCTCGTCTATGACTTGGTAACAGCCCGCTTGCAAATACTTACTATAACCATCAGTAGACTAGTATACTATATCTTAGATGTGAAAGTGTTCGGTAATTAACTGTTCACCTATATTAATATATATAATATCCAATAGTATATATGTATATGTATATGTCTATATATATATATCATTGGATAAAATCTCAAATTTGTACGATATATATATATATGTGTATGTGTGTGTATATATATGTGTGTATATATATACATATACAGACCTCTTCCCCTAATTAATTAGTCAAGGTATAAAAGTCCAAAAGCGATAGCGTACAATCGAGATAATCGGGCTCAGAATTAGACTATACACAGTTAATCAATAATTAATAGCATTAAGTTAACTGTCAATGTCGTAGAAATTATAAGTAGACAACATAAGTGAAACATTGAGAAATTGTTATTGCTCGATACCGCTAGGTACTCTACCCCACGAGAAAACAACATCGTGATGGACGAGTATTTCCCTCGCATTCACGGAGCCTAGGTATAAGGAGAACGATCGTGATGTATAAGAAACGGCCGAAAATTTGCAGCAAGATCTTTCTACACTAGAGGCGCTGGCATTGCTAATGTCAGGATTCTTTAATTTAAGACGGGAAATATCGTGATCACGCGATACAAACAATAACAAACGGAAGCCATGAGCCTGACATTACGTCACCAGCGCTACCATGGTAGACATTGTGAGAGAATGATCTTTCTCCTATTTCCTCACCGCAAATAAAGGCAAAACGCCCGTGTCGATCGTATTGATTATACCTAGGCTCCGTGTTCGCATTGATCAGATCTCCACCCACGGAATGCTCCCTTATTAATGCCAAGCAGGGCGTAGCATGTCAGGTAACCCCGATTTTTCACAGCTTACCCGTAGCTCGAAGTCGTTCTCTCGTGGTACAGAGCATAGAGGAGACTGTGTTATAACAGCATAGATTTATTCTTACGTATAAGTTATTTCGATGTAATATATATATATATATTATCAGTTGTCACTTCAGGATTACGTTGAAGTAGAATTTGAAATTGCCACACATTTCCATTGTTTTTTTAAAGGAAAATATATCAGTTACATTATTGTTGTCGTTGTTCTTGTATTAGCATAATTGAAATTGACCTAAGGGAAAGACCGATTTGAACATCATTTGGTTGGACGTAAGTGGTAGTGGATATCGTGAGAAATGACAAACGTTGTATTAGACATGGGATGGAAAGAAACTAATGGAAATGGATAATCATAAGTATATAAGTTTACAACACCGGAATGTATTATCCCATTGGCGTTTCATGCATCAATAAATCGTGTATGATACTTAATCTCACAACCCATGCCATTGACATGATTATCTACGATTCTGGCATGCCATTCCTCACGGAAAAAACCTTCGATTTAAAAAATTCGTATCCCCAATTTACAAATAACGTTAAATTTCCATGAAGAAAAAAGTTGAAGGTACGAATTGACACCCAAGTTGGAGGTTTTTGTCCGTGAGGGATTACCGGACGGCACACATCTATATATCTACATACATAGCAAATACATGATCGTTTCCGGGAGCGGACCGGTTCTACACGGATCAGTCCTACAAGTGAACAGTTCTACAAATTCACTTGAAAGATCCACTTTTACAATTAGTATAATAGCGGTTCGACAATCCCGTTTCTACTAGTGGCGATTCTACGAGTTCGTTTCTCCCGATTCATTTTGGAAAACATAAACGTCATCATCACGTAGTAACGGTTCGACAAACAAAGATAATTTGGTCGTCATTCTCACTGCCAGTTCCCCAAACCGGTAGCAAACGACTCTACAAATTAGATTCTGAACGGACTAATTTTTCTTCTTTTTGAAGTTGGTTTCGCTTTTTGAAGAAGTTGGAATTCGACTCTGGAATAATGAGAATGAATCAGATTATCTTCTTACCTCGACAAACTGCCATCGTTTTATTCGATTTCATTCTTACTTCTTCAGTTTCTCCGTTTGTTCACACTTTCAATTAACGATCCTAGATTTTTCAATTCTTTGGATAAAAACGCAACTGAGAACTACTGACTGAACCACGTAGTTCAGACTCGCGGTATTTTGCTGTTGCGTCGGTACCCATTTTCATGAACATCTTTTTGCCGCCGCCGTGCCGCGTCAAATTCATGCCCGTGAAAATTCAATCTTGGTGGGGTGTTTGTAAAACGCTAGAATTAATTCCGAAACCGGAAAATCTCGCCAAGCAAGAACACATCTATCAGATATTCTGTACGGTATTTATTTCCGATCTATGCAGGGATCTACTAGAGCCCTAATATGCATAATAAGTTACGAACAAGTCCAGATGCAGATTGGACGAAATGAATAGGGTCCGAATAGGTCCCTATAAAGACCGGACCGATTCATTTATCCAAAATTTTTACTAAGGAAATTAGTGACATGATAACGACAAATCAAATGGTATGTTGCTCTGTCTGTCTCTCTAAAGTTCGATTTAAGCATATTACATCATATTCTCTGGTTCCATTATTATGCGCGGAGACTAATTTTGAACAAGTTTTAAAATCGTAAATGTTTCATAAGATGCGATAGGTTTCAACATCGTAAGGTTCTTCGAACTAGAAATTATTCGATATAAGAAGACAATGCCGTGATATTAAAAATTTATTTGCCTGGATCAATTTTCCCAGCAGTACAAAAATGTTACAAACTAAATTCTACATGCTAATAAATTGTAGTAATTTACTTTAAATAAATTTAAATTCAAGGGTAAACCCAAAATAATTAGATAATTAATATGTATTAAGTTAGTTAAAAATATCTTGTCGCATTCTATATTTCAATATGTATAATTAGGTACGTATATTTATAGTTGTATAAACTCGTATGGACGGAAATTGTTACCGCTCAGCATAAACTGAATTGTTGATGAAAATAATAACTACAAGTAAAGGGCGGAGGGGCGGGTGGGGCGATGGAGGGAGAGGGAGGGAGAGGGGCTTAGCAGCGGCCAAGTACAGTCGTTTGAATACATATTTACAAGATAATCAATTGGAAAATAGAGAGATGTTAGCAACAAATCACTGTTTCTTTTTTAAAATAATTTAGCTGTCATAATATAATATCAAAATGAAACTATTAAAATATCTTGAAATATTTTGAAATCCTTATAATTAATCGAGATTCGCAGTAGCGAATCACTGCCAAATATCGGTAGGCCAGTGATCGCTGTTACATATACTTGTAAGCAGTGTTGGAACAACTCCCAATAAAACTTGAGGAATGTGCTGAAAGTCACGACTAAGAATTTAAATGAAAATCTATATATTACCTACAATTATAATGGACACATGATGATATCTGTATAATTTACTGAAAAAAGAGATAATTGTAACTTTCGGGAGGACCACAGCTAACTGTTCTTACACGATCTCTACAAAATGTATGAGATTAATAATGCATACAAGATAATTGTCTTGGATAAAACTATGTTGTAAACGTTCAACACTGCTTATATATATACGTATTTATTGTACATGGGTATTATATATGTGAATGTGTACCAAGGCCGTGAAGAGGCCGTGAAACGGACCCCTCACACTCGAGCGGAGACCACTGACACCGGTTCATGCACGTTAATGCAAGGCATCAAGTCTCTTCGGGTGTTAACACGAGACCTTCTCGATATACTCGTAAAACGTATCGTGAAAATTAGACCAATCTCGGGATGTCTTGGAAGGCTCGATTCAAGATATCTTTACGGTATACTTTTCAACAATCAAGAGTCAGATCTGTAAGTTGTAGTCGAAGCATCAATGGAGAATCACCTCGTCACACTTTTGTAACAGATTGAAAAGTGACAATTATTGTTTATATGCACGTATGATACCTAATAATAATTTAAAGCTTCTGACTTCAATGACGTTCTCAACATTTGTTCACCTTTTTCATTTTGATATTGTCTACATTCAATAGCTACCGTCAACATTTGATAGCCAATTAACGATGTCTATGGACGGTTACAGAGAAACCTCTAAATTATCAATTATATTTTATGAAAGTAAAAAATTGGTAACGCCTCAAAGTTCAAGTCTGTTTCGAGCGATCTTAGAAAAAAAGTTACTATATGTAATTGATTAATCTTAATAAGAGCAACAATGCCACACCAAGACCAGTATTAAGAATCTTTTTGCTTGCCGAGCTCCTAAACGTATCTGGGTCTCCCATTTGAAAAGTATGCTCAGGACTGGACATCCGTCCATCTCCTCCATTGCTGAACGCCAACACTCTCAAGTGGTAAGCTTTCCCAGGACTAAGAGTTGTTATATATTCCTCGAGTGCCGAACCAACTGGAACTATTGTATCATTGGCCGTGCTCATATCTTGGTCCACTTCCCACACACGGATTTTGTATCCGATTAACGGTTCTTCCGCCAAACTTGGCTGAACGTAACGCCAAACTACTTTAACAGTGGACGGATTGACACCATAAACGTTGACAGATGAGGGAGGATTTTGCGGCGCTTTGCGATAAGTTCTTTCCAGGTAACGTTCGCTCTCTGGCCCTTCACCAGCGGAGTTATACACCATTACTTTGACGAAATAGTAGGTGTCAGGCTGCAAGCCAACAACAAGGGCCCAAGGACGCTTCGAACGCGACAAATAATACACAGCATCCTCCTCCGCATTGTCTTTTTTCCAGTACTTCAGCCTGTGACCTATCAATTTACCATGGACTCGTTCTCGCGTTTCTTCGATTGGCAACCAGGTGACGTTCAGACTTGTGCTGTTGTAACTTCTCGCGTAAACCTGTTGCGGAGCAACCAGCGGCATCTTTTCAGCACTGAATATTGTCACGATTTCGGAAAGCGGTCCAAAACCAACATCGTTGGCAGCTTGAACTTGCACCTCGTACTCTGTGTAGTAATATTCCGAAGGAATGTGCACAACCGCCATATTCGTGTTCCCGTATTCCTTGAGCGCAAGAGACTGGAATTCTATTTCCTCGGACTTTCGACGCCAATAAATCTTGTAATATATCCCGGGTCCGTTTTGCTCCGAAGATTTCAATGGCGTCCAGGTTATCGTCAGATCCCCGATTTTACCGCCACCGCCACCTATGTTAATCGGCGCCATTCCCGGCTTGGCGGACGGTGTGCTGTACTGAGGCGACGGACTTGACGGATCGCCAATACCTAGGTCATTTATCGCTGAAACGCGAAATTCATAGGTTGTGTGCGGGTTGAGAACATTTTCAAGATATGCTTCTTTACGCCCGTTGTACCTATCGATTTCGATAGCCGTTATGTCTGTAAAATAAAATTGATAAAGATAGTGAAAATTGCAATGCAATAATACTCAATATTGTGAAAGGTCAAAGTAAATTACAGCGCTACCAGAATTGAGTCTCTGGAACCGATAGTATATTGTAAAGATTGGTAAGTATTGCTGAAATCAGACTACTATTGCTCACTTGTAATGATTCAGTTTTGACCTAAGCGAAATTTGATGTGATGGCAATTAGTAATTAAAAAGATTTTTATACCATGAAGTGTCAAAAAACCGTTTCTGTAAACAAGTGTGACATCGCCTGAATGCATATTTCATCAGACATTTAACCCACGATAGTGTAGTACAATTAACGAACTGGAAACTTACTTTCAGATAGTAGAAACCATGTTTCATTCCAATTCGTTCTTGCGCCAACACTATACATAGTGATAGGTCTGCCATTAAATGCTCCGTCAGTCCACTGAAGGGTCACCGAAGTTTTGACGACACTTATGACCTGTACACCTCCTGGCGGACCTGGTGGGCCTTCAACAATAACGCTTGCCCTACTCGATATCCTACCAACTGCACTTTTGATTATACATTCATAGTCGCCGGCATCGGCAAAAGTCACGTTTACTAAATTAAGAAGCCCAGCATCGATCTGTAGCCGTGGATTATTTATCAGATCTTTGTCTCTTATTCGTAGCCCGTTGTGTGTCCATATGTAAGCAACATCTAAGATTTCCTCAGTCTCGGCGCGACAGTATAATGTCAAGTTCCGCATCACTGCAGTAATTGTACGGCGATACAGACTCTCAATAAATCTCGGGCCACCTGCAATTTCCACATAACACGTTACTTCCTAAGTCGCAGAGTTTTGACTTGAAGCTTTATCGAAAAATACATCGGCTACTTACGAAGTACAATAACTCTTCCCCGAGTTTCGTCTGTTCCATACTCATTCGAGGCTATGCAGGTGTACATACCCTCGTCATCGCGTGAAACTGGACTTATTATCAGGTTTCCATTTTCAAGCATACGCCTCCTTCCCCCAGAACCAATAACATTCCCATCTTTTTTCCATACAAACTTTGGTCGTGGCGCAGCTTCAGGGTTGCACACTATCGTAACATTCCCACCGTCTGCCGCGTATGTTTCTGACTCCATAGGCCTCTTTTTGAAAGATGGCTTCAGTGCTGTAAGTATACGAAAGATCGAACAATTCTTGTGTCAATATATGGTATTTGAGTATTCAAAATTCAGAAGAAGCAACTCACACAAGACTCGTAATTGACCTGAAGAATACTTTGTTCGAAGCTGATTTCTTGCTCGACATTGATACATCGCCTGGTCTCTCTCCGGATTGAGATTTCTTATTGAAAGTACATTGTCTTGTATGGTGTATCGATCTCTATCCTCAAGTGGCAGTGTATACATATCTAGTATTTCACCATTCCTAAACCACTTGTAATCAACATCAGGAATGCCAAATGCTTCGCAGGTCCACGTTAAATCACCCCTGTTATCCATGTGTTTGTCTACCAGCGGAATTGTAAAGTTTGGAGCAGCTTGTATGGTTAAAAAAACTGAATTTTCTATTGAGGCTCTGTTGTTTGAAGCTCTGCAAACATACTCTCCTTGGTCTTCTACTTGGACTCGTGGAATGATTAGGACACGGTTATAGTTGGAATAAACTGCACCACGTGGTAGATCAGCACCTCTGCGTGTCCAATTGTAAGATGGAACTGGACTGAAAAAATGATCAAATGTTACCAGAAATGTGTGACAAATATCAGGGGTGCAAATTTTTCGACAAACAATGCATACTATCCAAAGGCGATGCATTCAAGCTGAACTTCTTCCCCGGCTACGGGAGCTTCAGGAAAGACTTTGGGAAAGTTGTTGGTGAAAGTAAGCTGCTGAAATGTAGCTGAAATCAATGTTACCATGTTAGAGGAGAATCAACATCTTAGTGAAACCATAGGTGGTAGAATTATTAAGAGACAAGACTCACAGTGAGGATTGACTCGGAGCGGGAAAAAAGGGCCATTTCTCCCAGTATCTGATGCGACACTTTGTACATTACATGAATAATTTCCTTGATCTATCGATTCCAAGGCAGAAAAGTAAAGGGCACCGTCGTTGGAAACAAATACACGCTTATCCTCCTCAACAAAGTTGGGGAAGGAATCACGAGTCCAATAATATTTGACACCAGGAAAATGTTGAGGAGGATCGCAATAGATTGCTTTTCCCCAATTTTGATCACCCTTCTCTTGGGAACGTTGCAGATTGAACACTAATATGTAACCAAAAGAAAGGACTACACTTTCTGACACAATTGTGCCAAATTCATTGCTCGCCTTGCAATGATAGGATCCAGGATCTCCTTTCTGAAACATGGTTAAAGAGAGAATGGACAACGATGGGTATTCCCTACGTAATCGCCCGATGTACCTTAGGGATAATTACCTGCTCAGGTTCGTAAATAATAAGAGTTCCTCCGCTGACAGTGTATCGACTGTTTTCCAAAGGGTTGATCCTATTAGCAACCAATCTATCATTCTCATAGATCTCTTTAAACCACTCGTAAGTAGGTGTTGGGAATCCACCAGCCAAGCAGCTTAGAGTGACGTCGTTGGTTAACTTTCTTTTGGACAAGTCAAATACGGTATCGACCGGTTGCTTAATGAAGTAAGGACCGCGTGGCACTCTCAGGGGATTGTTAATCTCAATGCCGTACTGGTAGGTACGGTCGTCCTGGACTAAATTGTGCATGCTGACAACAGAAGCTTCGCATATGTACAAAAGCTCCTCATTCCCGGTAACCTTCTCGAATCCCCATCTTTTCAGGCCATTACTGAATGTATAAACCAAGTAGTCCTTCCCTTGCACATTATCCAGGGGCTCGGGCAGGAACGCATTATCCATATTCACGAGCTGGCTTCCATCTGGTTCGTTAGACCAGTAGCCACCCTGCTGCCTGATTCCTGTGTACCAGCGTCGATGCTGCGGATCCTGCCATTGCAACTGATACATGAGGAACCCATGCTCCTCAAGAGAATCAACGCTAACCAGGTCACTCTGATAGGCCTGACAGTTCTTGCGAGCTTCTGCCCGAGCCCTCAAGGGACTCTTTATGAATCTATAGCATGACTCTTGGTGCCTGATCCAGTACTGGGGACATCGATATATCAACTCTCCGTCGCCTAGATCTTGTGCAGCGACAAGGATGACCCAAGTAGTGACCAAAGCGACTTGCAACCAAAGGCCAACCATGGCAGAACAGGATTGGTGTACGGCCAAAGTTTGCAGCTACTTTTATTATGATATTCTAATCAGAAAAAAATAGCATTACGCAACTGCACGGGTCACAGTTTACGGTTTGTATAAGATAAAATTACAAGTAATTACATCAGAAATCAAAATGTTGAAATAAAAAGTGAAGTAATCAATGCACGCTCTTTCGAGAATCGGATTGTTTGATCGTGTGAAAAATTTATTTTCCGTGGTTTCTCGTGATAAAATTTAATACCTAGGGAGTGGCACGGTGCACGACGGGCGCACCGTAAACAATAGTGAGTGAGGCGTTGCGTCGCTCCGGGGTTCAAGCTAAACGCAGTGATACGACTCGTCAATGAAATCAGGAAAGATTATCATATCGCTGTTCCGCTTACCTTGGTTCTTATCAATGTTATCTTATCACAATATCCGGGATACGAGACATCGATACGATTATCGCGCGACAGTCACACGCGACCACTTCTTGGCACTCGTCACATTAGTCAACGGTTAACACGACACGCCTTGAAAAAATGTTAGATGGTGCTGCCCCCTTGTGGAATGCTCATTAAAGATTAGTGAGTAGCGGTTTCTGACACGAAACAAGTATTTCAAATCAATTTTCAAAGTACCTGGACGGTAAGTGCGCGTCGGTAACCCAGTTATACTCTGCCGACTCTGCCGTACTTGGTATGACGAAAGCAGTAGATAATGCAGAGACTTACCATCGCAAACTGCCACTGTAGTGATCGAAACTGAACAATTTGCGAATATTAACATACGATAAGTATTACTGCACCATAAATAACTAATTGACAAACTTCATTTGGAGTCTCTAACTCTGTGAAAAAACTAGATATCACAAGCAGCTTTAGGCTGACCGTAAGCCAGCCCTCGAACTTCCCGTGTTCGTCGCTGCAGATTCCAAGTTCACAGAAAAAACAAAATATTAATATCCATTTCAAATTTCGAACTACATATTCAAATTCCTGATTACCGAGACAAGAACCTTCAAGCAGAGAGCTTCAAGTACTATATCACATGAAAATATGATGATTTTTTTTTTATTTTAAACCACTATAATGGATCCATCGTTACAAATTTTGGCAGTCGGACCTTGGATTCGTCATCGGTGACCCACAAGACCTCAGCATACTGATTTCTGCGAAAATCGGAGTATTTCCATATTGCTTTTCCCACCATATTGGATTCGCTAGTTTGAAGTTCAAATCTGACCTCAGATTCGTGATCAGCGACCTAACGTATCTTCTGTACAAATTTTTATCAAAATCCAGAACTTTAATTTTTTTTCAAGCATATTGAATACGATAAATTTAAATTTGGCAAATCTGATTTGAGATCCATGATCAGCGATCTAAAAAACCTCGCGGTACCAATTTTTATTCGAATCCGATCATTCTAAAGATGTCGTTATTTTTGTTTTATTTTTTCGAATGTTCTTACATAAATAACTCAAAAAGTACTAAACCGGTCAGAGCCAAAATTTAATTGGTTCTAAGTTTGAAAAAGTCGCGTCGATCGAGATCAAAATCATTGACATCTGGTAAGTCATGCTCCAGATATCGTCGGACAAAAAAAATTGATCACATACGTACATACATACATACATACATCCATGCATAACTCTATGGATAGTAACTGCATAATGTACAGAATCAGTCGAGGATACAAATAATTGATTTATATTCTCTTGCTATTCGTTTCAACGTCTTCATGGTATTAAACAATGCGTGTAGATACATAGGCCTTGGATGGTTGCAGTAAATATTTTATTATATACGGTACGGTGATAGATCACTCGTGATGGAAATAATAACACAATAATAGTAGTAATATTATATATCATGTAATAACGTAACTATAAAATTAACTTGCAATATTTAATTTCCATCAGTAAGTCTATTCAATAATAAAATTCATATTTATAATATATTATATCATCACACGCAATATGACACATCACGGTGTATTTCCCTTCTTCTCTCCTTCTCTCTTATGTCATTGTTTTCCGTTTTAATTATCATATGTATAATAATATAGCCAGCGTATTTTTAACACAGTTTCTGCACAGATGCACCCTCCTCTGCTATTTGTTTATTAAACTTATTAATTATGTAAACAGTATTCATTAACTAATAATCTCAGTCGCCTTGTTTGTATCAACTTATCATCTATTATAGACCGTTTTGTCAAATATACAAAAATCTTAGCGAATCGCAAGTGCTGCCTACGGGACCCGTGCCCTTAGCCTATGCAGATGCATCGCATTTGCCTTCTCGCCTGCTCTGTTCCAAAGATAATATCAATTTCCTGGTCTCACTTTTATGTTCAGTTACGAATCTGCGATACAGCTCAATTTTATCAAAATTGCAAATTTTGCCTCATCTTGAGTACCAAGCTTCCTCCATCTTTACTCTCTATCCCACACTAACAGACAACATCATTAAGCTTTGTCCATTCCCGTAACAAATCAATCAAATACAAAAACATATAAGACGCATGCACGAGAATTCCAATCCCAGTTCAACGTGGAATATAACTCTGAGTCCCTGTTATACCCACGCGTTAAACTTTGATCCCCCACGCGTCGACTAAAGATATGTAAAATGGCCAACCCTGGTGAAGTTTAAGTGGGTAACGGTCATGTAACAAATGTGGATAGTGGAAAAAAAGTTTACTCGCCACGTCATCCATGGAGGACTTACAAGGTGGCAACAAGGGCATGATGTTTTTTTAATCTGATTTATCATTCACTTCGTTTCTCACCAACCACTAAACTAAATGTCGTGTCAACATTTCATTGCGTTAACGATAAAAACTCGAATGCCATCATCCCTCGGCAAATCTTCTCAACAGATACAGTATCTTTATAAGATAATTCCAATTTTCAGCACCCTCTGGTTCGCATACATGAGATCTTAGCGTCAGTTGGGTCAGTTATAGTTGCCGAGAACTGCAGTTTCTCTGCAGCCTCCCCTCCTCTTCCGCGCAGCCTCCCACACGCAAAAGTTTCCTTAATATCCTTGACCATCACTAAGTGTTGGCCCTCCTTATTACATATTCAGTCACCTCCTCATAATTAAATGTTAAATAAACCATAACTCGAGATGCTCGATACCGGACGTGGGTCGATAAGTAAATCTGCTGGACTAATGTGAGAATAAAGAAAAATAATCGATCATTGTACTACGGAACTGGCGAAAATTAGCATCATCTATATTTTATAGCAGATGCAAACCTTTTATTAACATCTTCAAAGCCCGCTGGAAAGCATTTTTGTCGCGTATAATCGGATTGCACATAATGAAACCGAACGAGGGGTACTTTCCAGCAAGTTGATAAACTGCACAGATGTAATCTCTCTTGATTACAATGTTTACGGTTGCTATTGGAACAATATCTGCCGATTACAATGGCGACCATAACGTTCGTTTTCATTCAAACGCCGCAAAACCCAGCGATTGAGTATACGGTTACGCAATAATTTAAAATTCATGAATTAGTCCTGATCTTGTACCCGGGCGTATTCCTATTATACACATACATGGAGGTATATATAATTACTTATATTATCATCATCATCATTTCGTTATTTATTGTTATATTTCAAATGACTCTTGGTAAGTATGAGATGGGTTCACGATGTAATTAATATGTTCGTCTACACTTACAATTAAAGAGAATTAAGAAACGGATTAATGGAAGAGGCGAATAAATAATTTTAAAAAAGCGCTGTTTGGTAATTACACATACAATATATAAGCGGTTCCACTCCGTGTCGTTTTATACCATAACAGTGTAATTTTATAGCACTTTCGTTGGAAGAATTATTATTATTGAGTTCCGTAAAAAGGTAGAATTTGAAGATTCATTACATGAACTTTAGTTCTTGGAGGGAGAATTATGATATATAATAAAACAGATTAAATCAAAGACCAAGCGTTGTGGCTTTGATCGAAGTTGCTAGCTCGTATAATAATTCATGCAATATTCTCGTCGCACTATCATACGATAAGTATGTAAAGATGAATATCTGGTTGGTACAAGAAGACACGGAGATGTATGCATATCATCTTGTTTTTTTACTATACAATATGGACACGTATTTCACCAGCTAACCTATAACAGTTCATAGGTGTATGTATAATGTTTGTATGTATCCTTATACAATGTGTAAATGAATATCGAAGTAACTCATAATAGTGATCAGTCAGTTATTTCTTCATCTACGATTGGTTTTCGTGGTTTTTGGACGTGGACCTGGATGGAGTGTGGTGGTTCTGGTTTGTTGTATTTGCGATTGAGAAATATTCTCATTGCAATCGATTATAATCATAGCAAGTCATTCCTGATACGAAAGAGAATTTTTCAACGGACCTGAATTATATGTATGCTTAAACTGGCATTCTATTCACTATACTTCGTTAATATGTTGTATATAACTCTTACCTTTCATATGCTTAGAAGTGCGTTATATTCAACAAGGGTTATAAACAATCCATGGTTTTCGGTGTACGTTGAAAATTCATCGGCGCTTATCGAATCAGAGACTATGCATATTCTTCTTTACATTTGATTAAAATCGAACAAACAACAAACGCAAAACTTATTAAACAGTTATTACAGTATGCAGAATTAATGTTATTGTAGTGTTGGTAGTATACACGCCTTGCTCGCGTGTATATTTATTACTATACCTCATTCGAGCGAGCCGTGCGAGTGATACTTCTTGTTGTATAATGCTTATAAGAGAATTATCACAACTATATCCGTATCGACTTCAGATCGTTCGACCATATAATGATGTTATGACGTTTGTGTATAGTTTGTATATTAACTTGTTTCCTTCGTTTTATAGTATTATTATTTAAATTTTTTGTTTTTGGTTTGTTGGCTGTCCTTTCTTTGTTTGTTGGGAAATTGAGAAAATCCAACTTGGAATCGTAAAATTCCACAAATCCCCTTACACGTTATCATATTTAATATAGCATTTGAGATTCCAACGACTATGAAATTTGGGCTACGACTGATCATTTCGTTTGGTTTTTGCAGTAGCGTCAGCAGTAACAGCAGCAGTAGCTACTATATTTTCGTACGGAACGTTTTAATACCATGTAATACAACTGTGTAAACGTATGTATACAATAATTTGCAAAACGTAAATTGTCCAAAAACATTGACTATTAAATATTTAAACAAAAATAGTTTGACAATCTATTTATACATTATAAAACTTTTTTTAAATTCATTAATTATTTTTGGTTTCAAGCAACAACTGCTTACTACAGCCTGTGTATATTTATAATTAAATAGGTATAGAATAAGCCCTTCTCGATTTTCTCGCGCTAACGGCAAGATAATTTTTACTTTTTATTTTATTACCCTATAAAACTTTGTATATTTTTGTAGTTTATTTTGATCGCACCTTTGCATCGCACCGTCAACTCTTCTACCTTTTAATTTATTCAATGGAAGAGAAAGAAATTGAAAGAGAATAACATAGAAAAAACTTCAACAAACGATGTATGTGAATTTTTTATACAACTTGTAAAAATTACTCAATCGGTTGTTGGATGCGATGTGTACCGATCGGTATGGATTAATAATAAATTGAAAAATTTGTTCGGATCATAGCGCAGCGTATCGTTATGTATCTCGAATTCAGGGGAAAACCTACATGTGGATACCTACCGGGATCGATTCATGCCCAGTTCGACGGAGCTAAGGTCGCATCTAATTCTCGCCTCCTTTTCCCCAAAATTTGTCGAAACGATTTCGTGCTTTCTCTAAGACGTCGTTGGTCATGGAATGCTGCCCAGTACTCTGACCCAAAACAGCAGGCGCTTCCAGCACGTGATAACCACTGCTTCCCCCGGCGTTGGCCTGTGGCACTGATTGGGCTCCGTGGGGTGCTTCAGCCTCCAAAACTCGGTAGCCGGACGGTGGCACCGCAGCCTCTTTCTTCCTTTCAAATTCGAAGACCGGATCTTCGAGACACCTCAAATTTGTTCCTACGACCGGCTTGACTGCTGCCGCGGCGTCCAATCTTTCGTCAGTGACAACACTCGGTGCCTCATTTTCCTCGCCGACAGGACACTGTAACCATTTCAAATACATCTAATGAAAATGTTACAAAGCTGGTGCCCGCCGGTTACAGCGCGATTGCCGCGAGCTTATTCGATGCTCAATCGCGCGACGTTACAGGCGAGAGGATCCGTAAGGTTTGCTACCCCAGCAAGGTGCAATCTTACGGAATTGCACTATAATAAGGCTTCCCATGCTTTGACGATTATTGATATCTTTTTGACGATTATTGATCGATGTGGTTATTCTATGTTTAAACTAACTTGCCTTGAAGTTCTGCGGCATCGGCGTAGGAGTAGTTGTCGTGTCAGTGCCGAGTGCACGTAGGGGGCTCTCCCTGCCAGAATCTTGTTCCTTATGCCCGTTGAGACCGCTGAAGCTACCAAGGGAGACGCTTTCACTTTCCGGTGATTTGTACCCCGAATGCTGAGACTTGTGCTGACCAACCAAGTCGGGAGATGCAGACTGCGGCATTGGTGGCATTGACGATGCTCCCCATGTCTTTGCTTCGCTGTGAGGTCGTGTCAGTGGTTCCCCTTTAATTATAGGAGTGACAATTTTACTCGCATTGTATATAGGTTGAGCATTATTGCACGAGATCTAGATCGTGATTGAAAGTTCATATTTCAAATGCGTGTCGAAAAAGGAAGCCTTACTTTAAAAATAAAAAATGTCAACCTATTTCTTTTGGAAATATGATTATATTTGCTAATTCAGAATTGCAGGAGTAGGATAAATAATCCGTCTACTGGTAGTGATCTAAAATATTGTTGTTATTTATTACAGCACTTTTTGAAGACGATGTATGATTATTCATACTGCAGTTATGAAAACTCCATCCTCTACGAGAGGTCCAAGTTTTTTGAAGTGAAACTTCTTTAGCGTGGGTAACGTGAGAATATTGTGAAACACAATTTTATGAAATTCACAAACTGCCCCTATTATCGGTCTTCCCTTTGTGCCCAAAGTTGACGCTTGTGAAATAGCTAAGTGAATTCTTCAACAAAATTGGTCGAAATAATTGTTAAAAAATTATGATTTCGTTTTTCGAGATGTGCAGTTATGCGTAAAAGATTTTTGCTCGAAACCTCGTGGACTGCCCTAGATACAGATGTTGTTTCTAATTACTTTCTTCATGTTATACATACCAGGTATATTGAATTCCGAATAATTAAAAAAATTGGGATTCAGTATCTGCTTACCCTCGCGTACATTTTGCGTAACGGTAAACGTCTTGCCAGTATCCAGCGGGACTGTCCAATTGACTGGCTCTGGTGATCGCATGATCATCTGCTCTGGAGACTTGACCCTCGTCGGTTCTGGTGGGCTTTTTACAATAGGCTCGTCGTTGAGCCACGGAGTTGTTTCTGCACTAGGTGGAGCTGCCACGGAGGTGGCGTTCAAGCCGACGTTCGATTCCCCGTTGTATGCATCCCCGTTTACCTCAGGCTCAGCTGACGCTAGAAATTTGAGTCGATACTAATTTTGCAGCGGATGCGATTTAGGCATATGATCGAGAAACCTCGTCGTGTAGGGAAATACAATTAATAGCTATCGCTGAACTCAATTGTGCTCAAATTTCCCATGGCTGTTGCTCAAAATTCAACTTAATCACTTCCCGATGTAGGTTAATAGCGACATCATTTGTTATACTCTGCTATTGGAATTGTCACCTTGCAATACTTCATCTGGTGGGAAAAATTAAACTAATGCAACCGGGCGTGACAGCGGAGCGTTGACCACGTCTTTTCACGTGTGAATAGCAGAACAGGTATATTATTGATTGTTTCATTAATTTATGTGAAATGAGTAATATGAAACCCAAAGAATTACAACTTTCCTCCATTAAAGTTAAAATCTTAGGTCATGTGGTGATGAAATGGCGCCGATAACAAGGCTCTGACGTTATTAGGACATTTTCCAATGGAGTTTAGCTACTGCCATGGGCCAAGTGAGACATACTACGCGGCACCGCATTTATAGGCGACCCTCGCGGTTGCGATTTCCGATTTTTGGCGTAATCATGGTCATAACTAGGGTTGGCATACTTTTTCGAGTTTGAAAATCCCTGACTTTCCTGTGTAAGTGAGGTAACAACTTTTCATTCAGGTATGCCTTTTCTTTTAATTTTTTATTACCTATTGACCGTCTCCAGCGAAGGTCCCCATAGCAGTATTTCATGTAATAACGATATTGAAACGAATTTGTAATAAAATAACCAGCGTATATTCGATTTACTTAAATATGTAACATATACGTAGTATTCATCAACTTCACTTCCGAAACTATTATACTGCAATGTGTACACTAGACTGTTTCAGATTAGTGTATGAAAAAAAAACAAAATTCCACTCTTATTGGAACAAGGTCGAAACGTCATTTTTGCCGAATCTTCAAGATGTAGAAATTTTTAGCTCAAGTCTAAGGGGAGTCTCTTACCATGAGACTTTTCCACATTCAAATATCGTAAACTATGCTCATTCCAGCTGCTTTTCCAGAACAATCGTGTAGTACGGTTTGACAGGCTTTATTTTAATGTAATTAATGGCATATTTGTTTTCGCAGATCTTGAATTTCTCCGACGACAAAGACCTTGTTCCAGCTGGAAAAAATATTGCTCTAATTTGAAACAGTCTCATGCACCCACATGGGACATTCCTAGATATATTACAAGGTATGGTACACATGGTGAAAATTTTTTCTGAAGAACTCTTCAGTTGAAGAGAACTCTTCTCTGTTACAGAGAAATTCCTCTGAAAATTTTATATCTTATTCTAAAAAGTTCGAAATTGCAGATTTATTATGAATTTTTCAGAGGAATGCCATTTCGCGAAAAATTCATGGTCAAATTAAACTCAGAGAATTTCAAAATAATATTAATTTTCTGCAAAACGCTTAAACTTTTTTGCTTATCTTACAGTTTCTGTATTTTTTGAAGACATATTAAATTTTTCTCATTACATTAGAAATTTCTATACAACTTCGACAAGTTCTAGTTCACACAATTTTTAACCGATTTGTTATATTTTTCCTTGCATTTCAGTGTAAAGTTTCCACCAGTGACATACGTACCCAATATGCTGGATTCTGACTGTCCTGATTGAGCATTACTAATTTGCGAGATGGTCAAAATCCAACATGCCGGGTATACATCAATTAACGTGTTTATTCCCAACTTAACCGAAATGTTCACGTTTTTTGATCTGAAAAGCGGGACGAAAGTTTTTTCCTGCAAATTAGTACTGCAGTTTTTCTGGTTTTCTCTTTTTTTTCAACTCTAAACCATTTCTTTCTGTATTATGATAAACTTGCCATAATATTATAGTCTTTAGACTAATAAAAAGATAACACGTATAAAATAAAAAATGCTGATGTTTTTTTTATACAAAAAATGCCTTCATCCATTTATTTGTATTATTTTTTATCGTGCATTTCTTAAAATAAGTATTATAATTGCAGGTTAAGATCGTCCCGATAGATTTTGCAACCCTTTTATGAAACCCGCTTCCGCCAATCTACATTCATATATATGCTACTTGTATGCATATTTTACAATTTATTTTTTCATTAGTAATCCCTATTCTGAATTCTACACACAATATTGCAAAAAATATCAAGTCCCGCTTTTCAAGTCAGTAATGTGGCCACAGTTGAATTGGAAATAAAGTCCTGTATATACAACACAGAAATAAAAGTTCAACTTTATTCCCTTGTTGCGTAATGTACTTTTATTATGTTGCCGTAGGTCAGTCAATTAAGATGTGATTATGAGCCTGAAATAGAAATATTTTTATTCTAAAATAATTTTAATCAAAAATTCGTAGTATTTGTAACCTTAAACAAAATATCAAAATGTCCGTGTCGTACTGCGATCCAATGTTACAAAGATTTCATAAACCTTGCAGTTTTAATACTTTCGATGCTCAAATCTTATAAAGAACACGATTCTTAAACGTTTTCTTTCACGTAGCCACATCTGCTTCGATCGAACCTAGTTGTGTCTTTTTATTTTAATTAAGGCTTTTTTGAGTTCTCCATTCGTAATTTTAACGGACCTTACGTGATTTGCAAGGCAATACGCAGTTACCAAATTGCTACAAGTGAAAATTGCTCAAACTTCTTGACTGATTTAGTTCATAAAACATTTTGATATGTTGCATTAAAGTACACATACTAGTGGTTTCCGAAAATTTTTTTTGGGCTACAAGTATTTCTGTTTACTTTTCAAATTTAATTGACCCTTATAATGCACACTTCAAAGGACAACAGAAAGAATATATGTACAGACCATAAAAATCTCCACAGAGACCTATAATACACTTAATACATTTATTAGCACATTTACAAAAGTATGTGAGGCAAAGGTTCACGATACCAATTTTACGCTGTGGATATACACAACAAAAGCTTGTCAATCATGTCATTGAGAACGTTTAAGGCCATGTAGCACTTCCACTTCTACCGACCGAGCAAACTCGCCATTATTTTCGTTTATTAAGAAAAAAAATGAATGAAAACTGTTCAAATTTCGAAAGTACCGAGTTAACCAAGGTTCGGGATAGTTGATTTTCCATGGTTTATTGTAGCGAAACTGAACGCAAATGTAAGAACTTCAAAATCAACCGCTTTTTGGACTGAAAAATACCTTCGATGCCTAATTATTAAGAAAAAAAACTGTTCTAAGGTTTCCAATGCCATTTGCAATCAATATCTCACTACAAACTCATGAAATTGAGTTCATGAAAGTTGATATTCCAAAAAGTTACCTACATTTATTCGACAGTTGTGTCCTCGGTGAATATTTAAAAAATTGTCTGTCGACAATCTAAGAATCGTAATTCAGACAATTATTCGACAAAAATGATTCAATTTTACCTGTATGCCAATGTCATGCTGACCGTGATGACTGACAGATTATGAATCTTATGTTATTCCATCTCGAGAGACCTATGGAGGCATAGATTGCTTGCCATAGGTACATAACATTCAAAGTCAAACTTACTTTTGAGAAACGAGAGATCTTCGGTACTACCCTCTTTAAGAGTGAGATATACCAGTGCCCGCTTATCGTTAACATAAGCAAACAAAAGGCCAGTCCGCTTCGGCTAATCGATTGTGGTAAACCAGTTAGTTACGTACTTGTATAGGTATAATAATGTAATACCATACGAGTGAAACATCTTTGTACTATAACGATCATTATGAAAATCATATCTATTACCGTATTGTATGATGGAATGTCGGCAAGATTGAAAAAGTCAACGGTCAAGTAACCAAAGCACAGGCTCCATAAATATTCAACAAACTTGCACGCGCATGCATTCACGCCAATTATTTAATAAACACTTACGAGATGAAAGCAACATGGCGAGCGAGCGTGTAGGAGGTTTTTACATCAGAAAGGTACATCGAAAACTTCACAAAAAGGGTAAGAAGAAACAATACACAAGGCTCAATTTCAGATTGTAAAAAACAAAATGTACGGGGCATTTCAAGTCAAACCGACTTTGAAGTATCAAACATTAATTATCTGAAGTTATACAGTCTTAAAATAAACAGAGTCTTCGCAGTCTAGAACTTTTTGAAATCAGTTCGATGCCCCCCTAATAAAATTCACTCAACTTTAGAGAGGCTGATTATAAAATACCTAACTCTGGCCTGACGATTATAATTAAAGTAACTGTACGGACCCCGATGAGAAAACAGCCAACAGTCCTGCGTATAAGCATTGAAGATAATTGTATTATCATCAGGGTCCGTAGAGTTACTTGGATTATAATCGTCACGTCAAAGTTAAATGTTTTATATAATCCGCCTCTCTAAAGTTGAGTGGATTTTATCAAAGGCCATCGACTTGTTCTCCAATTTAAACCAATGTATCAGAATGATATGTAAATATAACGCTTCTATTTGTTTTTGAGGCAACTTATCAAACAAAATATGAAGTTTACCGTGTGAAAAGAGTGGTTGGATATCGGCGGTTCGGTTGGAAGTGAAATTCCCCATTAGTACATGGTAGATAGAAAACGAGAAGACAAAAATAAAGAGACATTTATAAAAGCTGTATGAAAGTATATATCAGGGTCGTACCAGCGGTCGATAAGTCTAGCATGCTACTTACTAGCTCGGATGATAGCGGCTCGAGACGCGTTTCGTAACGAATCAGAGGATGATTTAGGTTGGGCGGCAGTAGCCTGGAGAGCTGATGCACCAGCTAGTTTGACCTGAGCTTGATTCAGAGAATGCTTTGCACGTTCCTGCAGTTTCGCCGCGGCAGCGACAGTAGCTGCGGTAGCTGAGGCGGATGGATGCGTGACGGATGAATGAACTGAATGTTTTACTGGAGGTTTTATGGCGGTTGCAGGTTTGGCGTGATGAAAGGGGCGGTGGGCGGGAGCATTGGTTGCAAGGGAGGCTAGAACATATTGTACAAATACAATAAGCAATCGTTGCACTATACTATCTAAATACCTATAAATAGGTACTCGTCCTCTACGCTTCCCATTTCACTCGGCATCCAATTACAATCATCCATACAAGTCGGTACACTTCGTTCGCCGTTCAAAGCCCTGCCTGCTTCATAATTATAAGGTACAATACTGTAGAGCTGTATAATTCAACCGGCTCAACCGGTCATGATGGTTGACCTGATTAATTATAGCCAATGGTTTAGGTAATCAGTTTACTGGCCAAGATGATTAAACGGCTTAACCGGTGAATAGTTGATTCGGCTCAAATATAATTTCTATAAGAATCAATTAACCGCGGTTAAACGGTCTGCTTTCGAACCATTTGGACGGTTCACCGGTTGAATTGTACGGCCCTAGAACATACACCGTGTCACTTCGTGCAAACTGTTCACAAGGAGCCATAGGGCATGAAGTGATGAGGGACTCTAGCAAATTTATGATACCAGCCACTACGTATAATTCGACTGCTGATCGTGATGGATGGCCATGTAGCTCTCTGTAAACGGTGTCTCATTTGAAACGAGTGATTGTAGGATACATTGAGAAGGCGGAGTTGAAATTCCGAATTTGCAAAGCTCCGTAAGCGCCAGATTCCGAATTTTTTGGTGATGAAACTTAAATTAAAGAACTCAAAATTTCGAATCCTCCCAAACCCGTTGCTCCAAGTTCGGAAAGTGCAACGTTTCTGAATGGCAAAATTCTGAAAGGACAAAATGCCGAAAGTGCCAAAATGAGAAAACTTAAACATCTAAAACATCGAAATTCTGAGTGACCAAAGATTTTGAGTTCTGTGAATTTCTGGCTTGGTAAAATTTCACCACTTTCTTTGTTTTAGATTTTCAATATTTTTACGTTCAGAATCCTGGTCATTCTGACTTTCCTTTTTTGTGATTTTTTTTTCTGATACACCCACTCGTTGAGTAAACTACGCTGTAGGCTTATATTTTAATTTTCCGAATTTACTCTATCGAAACATTGTTTTTCGAAATTTTGCTCTGTCGGAACTTTACTTTTCGGAACTTTGCTCTACTGTCACTTGAATTTTGGGAATCTTGTATTTTGAAACTTTGAGCCGTCAGGTTTCTGGCCATTCGAAACTTGGTTGTTTCGTAAAAGTTTTATTTGTTTACTTCAAGATTCGCCACAGTTTCGGAATTTTTGAAATTTGGAACTTCAACCCCGCCCCATATCGAAAACCAAGCGTGTAGTACACAAGATACTTTTAAGCATAATGAAACTTGTGCAGTTTCAAGGCGGACAACTATTAGAGAAGTTGACGAGATTGTAGGTCGTGTCACATTTGAAAAATATTAATAAGGATCATTTTTCTTATAGCTACTAGCTAAAGTAAAGTAGCTAACAAGCCGAATCCGGAAAATTTTGAATTTCTTAATTCGGACGATTTTTCACCGAGTTACAGCACTTTAAATTAACCTAATGGCTCGGGGTTCCGCCGCATTTGTAACGTCTCCGAGTATTATTATGAATTAAATTTGTACGCACAAACTCTGGAGAAGGTATAGAGTCAAAACATTACGATAATAACGTACTGATGGAATCTTATGTCTCGTTGTCCTGCACACACATTCTAGCGCGCATATTGTTCGAACACGGCGCAACCTTGAGCCACTTCGAAAAACAAATCACTGTAACTCAGGAAAAAAAAAAGTCCGAATTGCAATATTCACAAACCTCTCAATTTGTCTTGTTGACTTCTAAAAGTTTGACATTTTTAAAAAGATGGTCTTCATGAAGATTTCTCAAATATGGGATGACCTATAAGCACATCAACTTCTGTAACAGATGTCCCCCTTGGAACTGTACAACTTTCATCGAAAATTTTTTCATGTACCACGCTTCGCTTTCGAGATATCCCAATGACTTTTTTAAAATGGGAGATCATGTTACGTATAAACTTCTTACAAACAGTTTTTGCGAAACGAACCGATACACACTTTGACAGCAACCTGGTCCGGAGGACTGATACGTCGTCATGTAATTGTTCGTCAACACGTCTTGACAATGGAGGATTACTCATATTTTTAGGCGAAATTGAGCAACATTTGAGACTTCAGCGATTTCACGTTTCATAAAGGTCAGTTTCCGTAATTCTGGTGTAAATATTATTGATTTTACCACTACGTAAGTTCTGTGTAAAGAAAATTAAAACTCAAATTTTACCTAGTCTCATTTCAAATTTTGAGTTTAAGGTGCAGGTACACCGTAGTATCAAATTCACCATTATTGCATAGAGACAAGATGTACAGTCGCCCCAAAATATAATCACTGGGCTTTAAAATCATCTGGAAACTTGTCAGATAATTAAGCCTTACGCTATGCTCTTTAACGTGAAAAACGACCATTCGTTCGTACAAATCCCAAGAATCAGAGTGAATTCCCACCGAATTCCCGGCTTAATCCAAAATACCCCGGATTTAGATTTCAGATGCGTACCTACCTAGTTGTTTAGTCGCCTTACAAGGTAAAAAAGTACCGACGAATAGCGATGCGGTGTAACTAAGAATAGTTGGAGGCAGATTCATATGCTTTTACTACAACACGAGACAATCAAGTAACTTATTTTGAACACAACTATGGATAAAATCCATGTATGATGTAAGTATGTAGATTATAGACGAGTATTTAGTATACATTGAAAAATTAAGACTGACAATATGAAAGATCTATGGTTGTACACATAAACTTTACCATGCGGTACATCATATGTAGATGATAACAATAAATGTGTAATACTAATCATTACATTATACACAGTCCCCATTGTTCCAAATATATACCGGCTGCATCTATTATCGGCCAATGCACACACACACACACACACACGCGCGCGCACGCACGCACGCACGCACACGCACACACACACACACACACACACACACACACACACACACACACCGGCTCTATATATATATTTATATAATATTTATATATATATAGAGCCGGTAACCAGTATTCACAGATGAGAAAACGGAGGCTACAACTCCACATGACAGATTATTCAACTGAAAACTCTTACAAACTGGACAATGTCATTTGGGCGCCACTTATGAGTCAGGTTGATGAAACAAAAGCTTTAGGAGCGTTGTTACCTAACCCAGTAATCAGAGAAACTGAGCATTAGCTTTTCGTGTAAGTGGTGTTTGAATCGCATTGACAGGGGCTTAGTTCAAAAAATGGAATGACCACAGAATAGAAATGTAAGATATCGAATGTTTCAGTTTCCTGCGCATCGTTTCATAGAATTTCAAAATACAGAAAGGCGAAGTACGGGAAAGTTATAATGTCGAAGAGTCAGATTTAATTATAAATATAGCATGCCAGTTATGTAATATGGAATCGTCAGGGTTTTGTACTTCGGCTTTTGATACCAATTTGCTCTATTAATGCATTTTGAATTTTCTATACTTCGATTTCATCCATTCTGAAATCCTCTGATTTACCCGACTTTGGAAATTCGATATTGTGACCCTTTTATTGTGCAGTCATTTTACTTTTTAACCTCCACCCATTGAGAATTACAAGTACCTGATGGGCATATTTTATACTTGAGTGAAATTTCAACTTGGCTTCGGTATAAAATACCGCATAACTGTGGTCACCTTTCTTGGTCTCTGCCATTAACTGAATAATTATTTACGAGTAAACTTTTCCCTTCCCTTGTATGTATATCAATCACACAAACATACTTTCGTCCCAAGTTGATAATGTATATCAGCACAGAATATTAAAGTGAGTCATCTACATTTACGAGGAGAACAAACAATGTATAAATAATTACTGCATCGTTATAAGTACAAGTCGAGGTTTTTCGTGCTAGATATGGTTCTGAAATGATGTATTGAAATCTCCAGTTGACTTACATCCAGAGTCGTCTTCATATTCATAATCATACGACAACTTGGATCACTCACAGAATTAAAAGAAATTCCGTCCGATGTATGAGCTGGTGATATTCACGTTATATCTATCATTCAATAATTCCAAAGACTTACTCGGTCGTGGATGCCTCGCTGGCTCAACTGCTCGGTCGCTCGTTTCCTTTTCCTTGTCCTTCACCTCCTTGGACTTTTCCTTCGCAAACAAAATTTTCATGCATCGTGAGTATGTGAGTATAATAGTAAATCTCCAATGCCGCGACACTACAGCACGTGAAGCATGAGTATACATATTACACCCTGAAGATATCTTACCTTTGAATCCTTGGTAAGCGACGGAGCCCGTACGGGCTGCCGCTTTGGTGACCGTCGTTCGGTTGCGGTCGGACCGAGGCTCTGAGAACGGCCAGCCCTGGGGCTGTTCTTCGGACTGAATTTGACCCTCGGTTGAATATCCTCTCGTGCATCCTTCGATTCATCACGGCGTCGTGGCATCACTGGCTCCAGCTTTTCCCGCGTCGGAGAAGGGAGTAGTGCGCCATCTCCTAGGACAAGGAGAAATACAACATGGTGTATTCCCCGTACAGAAGAGGTGATTCGTGCTCGACGAAGGAGTTTATAACTTTTAAATACATCGAATATCAAATACTTACCCACACCAGTTGTGCGGTCCAGATGATGACGGATCAAGAAGTCTTTTCTTGCGCGAGCAATCGCTCTTTCATTATCCTGAAAGGACGGTGAAATTTTAATGTAAGTAGTGTTATAAGGGAGTTCAGCGTACAGATACCGATACCTACATTTTTAGCTGCTTCACAGCTCAGAGATAAACCCTTTTTCGGGTGACGGTAATCCCTACTCTGGTCGACTTTATCGATCATCGAAAAAATATCGTCTGCTTTGCGCTCTACATTATCATCATATCAATCATAGGGAAAAAAGGGCTTGTGTCTGAGCTGTGAAGCGGTCAAAAATGTCAGTAATATAAATGTCGATATCGGGATCGGTACGCTGAACTCTCGTTATATCGCTACCGATGTAGTACATTATGTACAGAAGTTTGAGCTATGGTATGGTGAATAGCTTACCATCTTTGTGTCATCCTGCAGAAAAGAATAAACTGGACGAGTTTGAACGGAGGAAGGCCTGACTTGTACCGCTGAAGCTCTGCCCGCAGGTGGCATCGTGGTTGTCTGGGTAGGCCCGATCTTTCTTGTGTTTTCCTGCTCTTTCTCCTCTTTCGTAACTGATCTGCTGTCAGAGAATAGAATCAGTGCTATTCGAATGTCTTTATAACTTGCAACTTTAATCCTGGATGCATTAACAACACTGACAGAAGTGTATTTCTATCTTCTTCCAACGGTTCTAAGGAAGTTTGCCACCAAAATGAAGTGGAAGATTGGAAAAATACGTGAATATTACATAAAATAAATTGATCTGCATGGGTAATTAGATCAAAGTAACAAACCTCCTTGCGTGAAAAAAGTTAAGAATACAGTAGTGCATTGCGTAGCGAACAAAGTGAAAATTGTACAAATATACGATCCTGAATAAAATTATCGAACAACGACACCAATTTGATACATCATAGTAGTGCATAATATATAGAATTGATGTACGTGCATAAATTCAACCGTCCATACAGCACGCAAAACTTTAAGGAACCTTAATCCAGAAGCAAGGAAAAATTTTTGCTGACACTCAAACTAGTGGTCGTGCCAGAAACAACTTACTTGTAAGTGAATTACTCAAATTTTCAGTAGAAAAAATATTATTAGCCTTTAATCTTTTCCTCAATTATTATTAACAAAATCTTAAGAGAATTACTTCAACTTTGTTAACTGTAACAATCGTTCATTATCACCTTGCCAAATGAATGCAAAGTTGCTACTGATACATCTGCAGTTCAAAAATGATTTCTTTCAGAAAATTTCCCTTATCCTGAGTAATGGTTTGCAGATTCTCTAGCTTATCCCCAGTTTCCAGGTCAAGATACAGGTTAAGCCACAACTTTAAGAGCACTCTTATTATACGTTTTTTCACTGGACTAGTTTGTTTTAATTCTCAGCCTGCCCAACCAGCACACCTTTTACTTGTCACAGCCTAGACTATCATGGCACCCAATTATAGTAATTTCACAATTTCGTCAATATTAGGTGTGATAAAATTTTCTCTCTAAATCTCCCATACATATGCACAACCCTGTAATACCGCAGTAGCCCTGTGGAATCGTGGACAAAATTTCAACCTCTTAACAGAGAACCGAGATTCCAATATCAAAGCAGAGAAACTAATATAGTGTTTCACTTTACAGACACAGATTGAACGATAAACATCATAGATATTTGTACTGGCCTGGCAAGCGTAAGTGCGTCGAGCGCGTGATTACTGGTAACACGCTTCCCCAACGATAAATCCTCTTCGGCCGCCAAGCCGCGGCCCCAGTCCCGAAGCTATTCAAGTAAAAGGATCGGACATTTAATTTTAAGTAGTTGCGTGGAATGCTACTTTGTACGGGGTACATCTGAACCTTTGAAAGTCAATAATATACTCGTATATGTTCTTATTGAAACTTGACTGAACTGTGAAGGACGCAATATAGGATTGGTTGCCCATAGGCTGGGTTACCGTTCAGAAATTTACAGCGTTAGCAAAAGTTCTGAACATTTAATATCCCCTTGACGTGTGCATTTCTCTTTCAGAGTTCGTATCCTCTATAGCGAGTGATATTAAAAATAAATAACAGAAACAAACACTTGCATGCTAAAAATCAGCTATGTATAACGAATATAGGTATTTACAGATGTTTGATCAAAACATATGCATAGTGATCCAAAACGAGTCTTGTTGGTGTAGACATGACGTTGCTATGTTCCGCGCGTTATACAGTTCGATGCAGAAGACCTCTAAGGAGGTATATGCATATAACTCCAATGCTGGCGAAAATTAATATTTATACAATTATATTTTAAGGAGTATATTGTGGAAAATGGCACAAAATATTGATTATACGTTATTTATTGATTATTTCAAATTAAGAAATAAGTTTGTCATGACAATTATGGTAAATTTATGGTAAATTACACGTGTATTGTAATTTTTTATGCACCTGTTGCGCTTTACGATTGACATGATTCCATCGGTATGAGTCGATGGATCTGAAAAATTCAAGAAGATTCTTGTACATTAATATTTTCGTTATAGTCTGTCTAGCCATTTTTTTGATATTTCATGTAATACATTTTTTACGAACCATAAAAGAATAAAATTTCTGATGAAAATAGTTCTTCAACCTTCAAAATGTCATGCTCATTTTTTCGAAATTAAAAAATTTAGCTCGACACACTACGACAAAAACGTTACTGTACAAGAATCTTTTTGAACTATTCAGATCAATCGACTTATACCGACGGAATCTTGTCAACTCACGAGGGGCAACTCAAGTGGCCAAAAGAATACCGATAGACATGTAATTGATCATTAATAATGTTCTTGATAAATTATTTTCTCACAACGGAATGATCGATAAATACTGTGTGATCAATATTTTGTGTTATTTTTCACAATATACTCCGTAAAACATAACAATTTACGCCAGCGGTGGAAGTATATATATAGGTGCCCCCTTAAGCTGAGTCAAACTTGCAAGAAATTTTGGAGTCACTTTACGCATCTGATAGGCTACGAACAACAATAACCGCATGCTTTGATTTCCATTTGTATTTGCATAATGCCATATTATATTTTGCTGTGAATCGTTAGTAGTCGAATGGTAACGACACTCGAAAAGTGTTGGTCGAAAATAATCGGTTTCTTCGTAAAGTTAAAGTTGTCAAGTCATCTTCATCAGCCTGATTCCCACAATCTCTGATTTCAATGTGGATAGGGTGGAGAATCATGATCAATATCATAGTCTTGTATACGGGTCTGGATATGCTCCATGGTGGGGGTGGAATGCTTGGCCAGGCTGGTTTTATCGTTCATCTTTCGGTCACCGAGGGCACTGTCGTTTAAAAGTTTTTTTTTAATCACCCGTCTGTCATATTTCGCGATTTTACGCCGCTTTCTGTGTAATTTCTATAACGTCCTACACTTTGAGATAATTCATGCTTTCGGCGTATTTTGTGAATAATAATCGATAATTGAGTTGCAACACTCTTGCATACATATGGTGACTCGCGGGACGTCAATAAAACTACCAATTTGGCCCCGCTATGTTGTACACCGCCATCCCCGAAATGTGAGATCATTTGCACACCTGTATACAAGACTTTAATGAAAACAGATTGGCACACGAAAGTACATACGCAAGGGTCGCAGCTTGACCTTTTCAATCGTTACCTTATACTCGTCCGCGAGACGCCTAAGTTCTGCGATATTGGTGGTCGGATTTGGTACTTCTGGATTGGTTGATTTAACTTCAATTCTTTCCGCTATCCTTACGGATTTACCACCTGATTTTTTGCCCCTGAAAATATTGCGCCCATCGCGACAGGCGTTTCTGGTTAATTGATTTTATAGACACGACGATGAAGTTCAGAATTCTTAGTTTGTAGAATGGTAACCATAATGAGCGGTTATTAAAAGAATTCAGCCGTTGCTCTAATATTACTGTTCAGATAGCGAAATCAAGTCGCGCGCCACCAGGCTACTGTAGCTTATTGCATATGTGTAGATAAAGTGTGCACATGGGTCATAAGTCTGTCTAAAATGTCTTGAAAAACTGACAAAAAGTTGTTGGGAGACAAATCCGTATATCCGAATGTTTAATACAGGCTGAGTGCGTGTAAAAAATACGAATCAGACTCAGTATTTGCATTTGAGAGATTGCCAACTGTAAGAAATTATAATAGTGAAGCATTTCCCAAATATTTAAGTGAATGTAACACTTGGCCTTCAAGGCTATAGCTAACAAGGAAGGTATCCTAAGTCAATCTCTTCGATTTGATTTCTTAGTAGACTAAAAACTAAGTGACACGTATTTTTTTTATCTGCCACTAAATACTTTAAGGGGGTGAAATCACCCTCCAAAGTAAGGCATGTCGAGGGGCGATTTGGCAGTTTCACCCACAAGAACATAATATTTTTTAAGCAATTCAAGTGAAAAAGAAAAGTAATAACAAGAAATGAAAAATATAATTTTCTTATTTAAAAACAAAAAACAGCCAAATTGCCCCTTGACATGCCTTATTTTGCAGGGTGGTTTCAATCCCTTAAAGACGTGTTTAATGGCAGACAAAAAAATACGTGTCGGTTAGTATTTAGTCTATTATAACATATTTAAAAAAAAATGTAATCGCAGATATCGTCCTGGGATATTTTCCTTGTAAGTGAGAACATAAAAAGTGCCTGTGGGTAGTGTTTTTGACACTTGGCCATATGCTTTGGTATATAACTAAAAGTTGAATTGCTACTACATGAACCTGCTCTATCATTGATTGAACTCAATTCAAGTTCCACACAAGATTAAGGCAAGTACGGTCCATAGAGCCTGGCATACATCCAGGTACTTTTCATTTATGCCTATTCAGCTACGTTCTTGTGAAATACAACATAAAACCTTATTGTAGGTTACACTCTTCATAGAGGTTCACATTTGACTCTGTACAGCTACTCTCTACAATATTTTGCTGTTTCTTCATTAGTTAATTATTGTCATTTTGTAGGGATGCAGGACGAATCTCCTGACGCTTCAATGAAAATTCACTGGTTTTTATATGCTGTAGTGCAAAACTGCGAAAAACACATTTTTCCGTACTAAGTCCCAGAACTATCAACCTCAAAAGATATTACCTGAACGTTACTTTCGGCTGTACCAATTCTTCATCTTGTTCCTCTCCCTCAAGAACCACCCCATCCGTAACATCAATTCCATTGCTCCCCACCAAGGGTTCAAGCTCTGATGGCTGTACACCTACAGGGCACATCAATTTGGTACAATGCAGTGATTTTGAAGGACCGAACTATCTAAAGAAAATTTTCTAATACTTGATTTTTATTAAAGCAGTAGAGGGGCTTCCTTAATTTGAACTTTTGTAAGACGAGAATAATCGTTGAAAAATTATGTCGTTTAATACTCAGGTTTTCAGTTAATTTATAACATACCTAGGACTAGCAATTACTGCAACAAGAAAATATTCTGCCACGATACCTAAGATTTAGGAGTGTCAACTGATAGTGCAATTACCATCCCGCTTGCGGTCAACGTCGTTGGTCCTCTTTTTATGTACGGGGGCTGGCGCAGACGGAACGATTCCCTGTTTCAGAGCTCCCATGCTCAAAGACTTCCGCGGAGGCGCTGCTGTCCCGACAGATGTACCAATACCGCTGCCGCCGCCGCCACCGGCTGCAGCCTGTCCGCCGGATGAACAGACATCGCCGTTGGTCAACTGAGATCGCCTGGGCCAGGCAAACTGTAAACGATACTCAGTGCTGATTCGTGAGATCGCCTTACTCAGCTGGCTAGTTGGCAGCTCTGGCGCTGCAGTAGCTGCCTAAGAATAAATTATAAATAGACTTGCTGTTATAAACTTTGATCCTCCAGCTAATTCTTTATGATCAACTTAAACACACCGCGTTAATCTGGAACGGTCACAGCTCTCGATAAATCGCCGAGGAGTCTAACGCTGATAAGTCTGCAGGTATAGACCAGGTTTCAAAACACCCGAACAAATTTCCAAAACAGATTTTATATCGCATTTCAAAAGAAATCCTTCATACGTGACAAAGTCATTTACACCCTCTTCTCCGATGAAGCGATTCTTATGAGACGCGCAATGCTTTTCAAACCTAGTGTCGCTCATCTTTTGAAACAGATCACCAATT